>NC_134375.1:24578666-25208999 GCF_035582795.1 Mycteria americana | reverse complement strand
CATAAATCTGACTCAACTTAAGTGCTTTGTTCAGAGTTAGCGTAAGGAGCCATTACCGTCACCCCCCACTCCCTCTTTCCATTGCACTTCAGCGCTGAAAAGCATCGCCCGTCCCTGCGCTGTGAAGCGCAGCCTCAGCCAGCGAGATCCGCTTCCCGCCGCGCACCCTTGGGTAAGGTGATGCCGTTCACCTTCTTAACGGCGGCAGCGCTTGTTGGGAAGCTTTTTCCAGGCAGCTGAATGATCACGTGTGCTACTAGGACCGGTAAAGAAAACTTCCAGAGTCCCAAAGGTAAGGCCGGAGGCAGTATTTGTGCAGCAAGGTGTCTAAGCTCGCTGCCTGCACTTACGGAGCGCTCCAGCTGCGCGTGGAGCGTTCAACAGCGAGCAGGCAGCCTTTTACGGTGCGATACAGGCCTACCAGTAATGACAGCAGTAAAAAATGACAACGTAGAATGCCTTCTGTACCGTGGCCAATTCATTGCGACTACAAAGCATGTGGGCGTGCAAAAAAGGAAAAAAATATACATTGCATATACTAACAACTCTTGTATAAAATATAACAGGATAATTTGAAAACAGATATTCTAATTATAAATAGCTGTAGACATTCCAACACTAAGGCCTTCCAGGAATATTGCTGCTAATTTAGAAGAAGAGGTTCTTGGCTGAAATGCTCTTAACCTATGTCATCAGTGCCTGCCGCTGCCCTTCCTCCGGTCAGCCACACAGTCCTTCGGGCATTACTGCAGCCCCTTGGTTTGCCCTAAAGCAGGGGAGCCACGGCGCGTCCCTGTGGAACCGCTGCGGCCCCTGCGTGCCTGACGCCGACCCTGGGGACCTGGCGTGACCAGAGGCCGGAGCTCTGTGGGTCACACGTGGCTCACAGGTTGAGGTTTTGGCGACAGGTCCATACGTTTCGAGCATTAATCCCGATTTTGATTTTCAGGATATTCCAGAACCTTGTGGCTCAGCTGAAAGAAGCATATTGTCCTATTGTAGAAAGGGGGGCAGGAGGGGGAAGGGTGCAGAAATCAGTTTTCTGAAAGGCAGCCTCTTTTCTGCCAGTATAATTTCAAAATACCAGTTGAATTGCAAGTACAATTTCTGTTCCTTGCACCTCTAAGTGGACTTGACTGTGGATACAAAAAAAATGTACCTGTTTATTCTCTAAGGGAAAAGACTATTTAGAATAAATGTATGCTTACAATTATGGTAATGCTTAGAAAGCTCAGTTATGAAAGGGTTTGGGTTTTTTGTATATAAGTTGCAGTGTAATCTAATGAATTGTATTGAAAATGTATGACTTCTGCATTCACATCACATTGCTCCTTTTCTGTTCGCAAAATCTCATAAATGTAACCAAGACAGATCAAGTTTCACAGAAAAAATGAGCCTAAGAAAAAAAGCAGAATTCCCTTCCACTGCCACCCTTCCTGCCTTCCCCAGACATTCACAAGAGAAAGACTGGGGAAACGTCAGTTGTGCAGAGAAGAAAGAAATTAGATCCAAACTTGAGACTTCATGCGACGTGTAGACTATGCATTCAGAAATAGAGCTTTACATGTCCTGGTATTTGTCAATAAAAATATGGCTCTATTTAAATTCACAGAAATTGTGAAACACACCGTATTTTGCCTTTAATTTGTACTTATCCTCTGAATCTTGACTTCGTATGCAGAAGAATAAAGATTACCTGTCAAAATAAAACGCTATAAGAATGAAATATACAGCACGTACTGTGGGAAAGTACTTGGTTTACTTACAGATGCAGCAGCTGGGGTGCACTGCTGAAAAGTGCTTAATTTAATCACCAGGAAAAAGAAAAGGGTTTATGGCATATTTCAAGCGAAGACATCTTGAGTTTTTCTCAGGCTTAGTATTCAGTATTTATTTTAATATTCATAAGTTTTCACTGAAAATTACCACTTCCCATACCAGAGAACGTTAATGTTTAACTTTCTTTCCCATTCAATGTAATATGCTATTATATAGCAAGGAAATCAAGATGTCTTTTAAATCCAGCTTCAAGTATCTGCACATTCCACGTTAAGCTGCAACGCTTAATTTAATATCTGTACAGCACTGGTAAACATTTTAAACAATAGATTACGTAGCCTAAGGCGCAAAGCCACAGTATTCAGAAGGTGGTATAATAGGTTTGAAGGATGACTGTACACTTGAGAGGAGGCAGAAAAACCGAAAGCAAGGAAATCTTTACCACAATTGCCAGAAAATAATGCAGTCACTATGTGAGCACACCCTCTGGCACTCTCCTCTGTCAGGACAGGGGAGCAGTCTACAGTACTGTCATGGTCCACAGGCTACAAATGTTCCCAATGTAGCTTTGTATTCAAAGCTTTTGACAAAAAAGGTCAACAGCTGTGGTTCACTGAAAGTCTGGGGGCAATAATTCTGTGTTTTAATGACATAAATGACAATAGTTTTTCAACAAGAGAAAGAACAGAGAGAGAAGAGAGACAGCAAAAATGGAAAATAAAATTAGTCTTATTTCATTTCCTTTCTACATCACTAGCTGGAATAAAATGTAAAATATCATTCCAAATTCCCTCAAGTGCTTGAAATCATTCTTCAGAATGAAAGGCGTTAATTACCTGCAGCAGTTACGTTCATTTAGCCTGCCTTAATCTCCTTATAGCTGTTATTGGTCTTTTATTTGGGCAGTGAAGGGAGGGCATGAATCTTATTATTAAAAGATTCAATCCCAAATTTGCAAACAAAAATTCCTCCAGAACCAAAGGAAATAAGATCACTAATATCGTACTTGCGCATACATTTAAAATTCTGTTGCTAAATACCGACACTGATAGCAAAAAGTGCTACAACTACTGCACATGGCGCTGCAAACTGCATACAGCACTTCCAGGAGTGATGTACAAAGCAGCGCCTAGGGAAGACAAAACGTTCCCTAGATGATTCTCCTAGATGCTAATCCTAGATGACGAACATTCCTGTTTAGGATGAGCCAAAAAATATCCTTCTGCAGGTTCAACTAAAGAGCTTGGGAAACTCCGGCATCAAAATATTTACTAGATCCCAATGTCAAGAACCTAAAAAACAAAGAGACTTCTAATCTTTCCTTCTGCACTTATCCTACCGGTTGTCCACCATTCCTACCATTTCATGATGTGCTTGTGATTCTTCACAGCACCTCAAAAGGTTCAGCTCAACGAGGGAACGGACGGAATAACTTTCCGCTCTCTTGTTCTCCACAATCTCTTTTATCCCCCAGAAGACGCCTTCCGCTGCTGACCATGCGTGTCGCTGTGCGATCCTTTTCTCCTTCAGTGACTACCAGCAGCCCCAGTCCCAAAATTTTGCCTCCAGTATGATCCCTAAGAGCTACATTTTGTGGTCCTAATGCAGATTTTCCTCTTCCTGTTCTCAGACTCAAAACGAAGCCAATAAAAATGGAGGGTCCGCTCACGGAATCAGTTCCACACATACTTGTCTTACGGAGGTGAATAATCCCGCTGATTTCAAAAGAATGACAAATGTGCATGAAGTTCAACGCAAGTGTAACTGATTGCAGGCTCGTGGCCTGGATGCTGATCCCAGGATTTGGCTCCAGCAGCACAACCTTATGCAGCTTGTGCTGATAAGTCTTATTTTAATATTAGTAAAGGGGATATGGCACAGAACGTGTCTGTTAAAAGGTTTAAAATACATGTGTATTTTATTTAAGTAACACTGAATTTCTGGGCAACCTCCCTAAATTCCTTTAGTTTGCTGAACAATTAGAATCAGCTTTGGCATTCTTGTGTAATGACACAGCGGAGAATTAAATGACAGACCATATGTATATGAAATGTATGTAAATTAATACAAACATGCAGTAAAATTAGACTTATTATAAAAGAACAAATGTAAAAGTATATGCTGGTTTTGCACACAAGGTTCAACACTGTGGCAGAAAACCTGCTGTGCTTGTCAGTGAATGCATCCTAATTTGATTTCTATATTGAACAAACGTTTAAAACTTTTCAAAAACATTTCTTAAAAGAAAGTGCACATCTGTTCGCCAAGCCTGACAGTACTGCCTCCTTCAAAACATTTTTTTGGAAACAAATTTAGATTTTTCAACAAAAGTGTTCCTAGTTATCCCCATATAAAGATAATTTTTATACACTGTAAGGCACTAAAGCCCGAAGTAGTAACACATACTGAACCCTAGAGAAAGGAAGCAGACCTCTCTCTTATCTGTGTGCCCAGCCACTTGTCCACAAGAGTCTGAAAGCCACACACACACACGCAGCGGCACTTACATGTGCAATCCGGGGGCAGATACAAGATCTTAGTCACGGTGTTACCCATATATAACTCTTCACTTACAGGACGTCACAAGTATTTTAACACCCATAGCAAGATGTCACGCTGCTTACAAAGCAATCTCTCAGAAGTACAGGCAAACCAGATGATTTGCTTTCCATCAGTTCCCTGCTGTTATTTCCCCGACGTTCACGCGGGCTACTTGACCTAGGGCTGGTGTGCTCCCAGGAAGAGCAGCACGCCGTGCAGACCTGTCTCGCGCACGGGGCTGCCTACCAGGGGAAACGGAACTCGCACGTTCCTGCTTCTGCTCCAGGGGCAAAAGCCGGTTGCAGCAACCGTCCCGGTTTTGCTGAACGCGACGGCCTGAAAAAATCCTACGCTCGACCCTACCAGCAATCCTATCAGCAAGGCTGGTAATACTTAGAAAGAGAGACAGAACCGCCGCTCGCGTAGCTGAACCAGCGGCCGGGGAAGCGGCCGGTCCTGCTGCGCTGCTGCCGGCAGAGCAGTGGCAAAGGGTGACAGCCCTGGCAGGGCCCTGCCGTGGCCCCCAGCGGCCCGCGGCCAGCGGCCGGCGTGCTGCGCTCCTCCTCCCCGGACCCTGCCGTTTGCAGGGCACGTTAGAGTTCCTGCAACTGGCACGATGCCACCTTCTGTACGGGTGAACGTTTTTGGAAATGAGAGTGAAACGAGTGTATTTGCAATCACGTGTCTCAGTTGAAGGTTATCTTTTTAAGGAAATAATTTTAAAAAGCTTTGCTTTCATGCAAAGTGAATCTTGAAATACATCACTAGTTTTGCATAGAACGGGGAAAAAAAATTAGAAAGTTAACCTGCACTCTGAGAGAACCCGCTAATCTGGAAGAAGAAAAGAGCTCAGCAGATTTTGGAATCATTTTCCAAAATACTGCAGGCCACAATTTCCACAGGCTTTCTGAACCAAGATCATAGCATTTATGCATGTATGATGACTTACTACAGATTTCTATCTAGCCCAAGGCATTTACTTTCTTAATTTGTTACATATCATAACAAGGAGAAAGTGAAAATAGTTTGTAATGACCACCAGTGAAGAAGATTTGCCAAATAGGGACCACATTGAGCCATGACAATAGGGAACACGAACAATACGTGGACTGAAAGCAATTCTCTCTCAAAACGCAGTGCTCAGAAAACCTCTCCGAAAGCAACACTGATTCTTCTTTAAAGAACAGGGAAACGTTGAAATGCAAGTCCATCTCTGTCCATCCATCTGACTCATACATCAATTAGGAAAAGAACAAATCAGTATGGTCCATGAGCTAGATATAAACACCTGCTAAAATAAAGTCCTGTTAACATTTCTATAGTAATTTATGACAGTTGTTACTACATCACCATTAATTTCTAATTATCTTCACAACAGCAGAAACTCCTAACAAAGAAATTGCCAGATATTAACATCGGTTGCACCCATGAGGAAAAGCAGTTATCCTTACTGCGGAAAATTCATCACCACTGTGGACAATCCCGCATAAGTAAGGAACATTTCCACTGGCTTTTGGTAAGCAGTAACTAAGCTAATTTCAAATTAATTTCTATTTGTTCTTTGCATACCTTATTTCCCCACGAACCGGTCCAAGCTCTCATTTGCTACTGCAATTCCCAACTGGTCTCAAAATCAGGAGAGACTTCTTGAATTTGTGAGTCTCTGCTAGGAAGCTGGACAGCTTCCAGGACACAAGGTACGAACCCGACCCCCTGATCTGCGGGCAGCGGTTCCGCGCTTCTGAAGGCAAGTGCTTTTGGAGCGCGCAGCAGGACCTGGAACTCGCGTCTCCTGCACGCAACCCTGTGCCCCCACCCCCAGCACTGCCAAACCTAAAGCCAGGCAAACCAAGAGACACGGGAAGGAGGAGGGGAAAGCGGTGTGAAGGCAATGCCGTGGGCAGTCTGCGCCCGTTCATTCCCAGTTGTACGGGGACTGGCAAACAGAGCGGACATCTGAAAATGATCCGGAATGCAAAGAACATTTAATACGGGACCCGGTTCTTCCTTCAGAGGTTTTTATATCCATTCAAATGGAAGTTGACTTGTAGAGCTAAAAGAAAAGATATCACGCTCCTATGCAGCCATAATACTAAGAATTCAGTGTTTTTTCCAACAATGATTTAGGGGGTCATATAAAGAGCAGTACATTTTTTTCTGAAAGAAGTTTCTATGTTTGTGTATGTGCTGCAAGTGCAGGGATTGGTGATGATAAAAGTAACTCTGGTCACAGGTTTTGCTGTAATACTATTCAGTTTACCAAAAAGGTAGGGAAAATTAGCAACTTTTCTGTTTGAAAATAGTTTTCTAACAAACTTCTAAACAAAAATGTAGTTCTTTTTTCCTTTCATAAAAAATGTCAAGTGGCTTTTAAGCATGGAGCTTCATTCTTCAACAAGACGCTCTAGATATACATATGATCACAAAAGCAAAAAAATCCACTAATGGCAGATCTCTTCATCGCAGATAAATGCCACTGCAGATTTAGTAGTTTAATTATGGCATCCAAGACTGTCTGTGCGGCTCTTTTGTTCTGAACTACGTACCCTGTGGTAGTGCGAAGTTAAAAGCGTTCAGCAGAACGCCACTGAGCTAACTGTCCAGCAGCGGGGGCCTTCCGAGCGCAGCAGAGCCGTTACTGCGCGCGACGCGTGCTCGTGGAAGGCATACAGGACCGAGCTTTGGTATTTATGCGATGCGCTTCTCCCCAGGAAGGAAGAATGCAGCCCATGTACCAGTTAATTTCCTGCATTCTGTAATTTAGGTATTCTCTTAACGGTTAGTTTCACAGGACGCAGATAATATTAATCATTACTAATTGATGTATGATGAACTAAAAAATTATTTTGTTAGCTTCAAGAAACTTAAGATTTGCCATTAGGTACTTCCAGATCTTCTGTTTCCAAACTGAGGGTATAGAGCAGAATACAGAATATAAATTGAAAACAGATAACAAGTGCTTTTCTTGTGAATGACACAAAAGCAGGGAAGGATTTAGCTGGCTTTGTGATTGGCATTGTTTCAGTGCTTCAGTAATTCATTCCTTGTTTAGTACAAATTTAAAGCTGCCAAATCCTATTTTTTACAGACTGATTATGTATGATGTTTTTAACTAGTACATATCTAAGTCATGTTGTGAATGGATTTAATAATTAACTAAGTGTAACTAAGTAATTTGGCAGCCTCAGCCAACTTCAATTTGTATTTTTTTCTGGTTGAAAGGAAAAACTATTACTATGCTCTGTATTACTCCCACATCTTAAAATACACATAGGCTAAATATAAACTTAACATTAGACACAAATAAATGCACTTAAAGCATGGATATTCTGTATCAAGTACACTTATAAATATTCAGTAGCAATTATACGTCAAGTTTTTCATTGCAGATAGGGTCTAATTGATTGATGAAACAGTTACTCCAGAGAGCCCTTCAAAATTCTATTAATTTTTTTTATTAAAAGATATCCAATCCCTGGATCCTTGCTACAGGCTCATGTAAAACCTTATATACAATGGAGGATAACATCATACAAAATATACTGTCTTTTGAGTAGCATTGGAATTTGTTTTTTATTAACTACTTATATTTCAGATATGCAAGTTAGAAGGCTTAGATCTGGTTGACAGAACAGTTCTGTGCATTCTGTATTGAATAAATACTGATTTCTGAAGATTTTATTAAAAATGACACAATATAAAACAGTTACTGAAAAAGAAGGAATTTTTATGTTCTTACAAACTGGTGGACCTACAGCATACGTAAATATTTAGTGTATGTAAGTTCTACTACCAATACGACCAGTCTATGTACCGATACGTCAGCCTTTTCTAGCATCTTCAAAAACTGAGGCGACTAGGAGTGTAACAGTGGTGTATAGAAAATGCCTCCACGACTTTGCTGTTAAAGAACCTGGGTGTCCCAGAGCAATAATTGTCTGGAAGACCAGCAGGGTGCTTTGCTCTTCACATACGTGTATATGGCATCATTCACTGATACCTCTTTTCATACTCCTTAGACGCTATTATCAAATTCAAATTGTAGCTACCTTTTAAATCTTGATTTTATAGTCAGGTCATGATGAGTAAGATCTTGTGTAGAAGATGCAAGGCTTCAGCGATCAGAGAAATTCCTATATAGGTGCATATGTAGAAAATGGGCTCTAAGTTCTCTGTAGGAACAGCAAATCTCTCCATACAAGGATAAGGGGAGGTGCTGAAGTTCTGACGTGCATAGATAAGAGAAAGCACAGACAGAAAAAGAGAGACAGACAGATAAATGAAAAAGTAAATAAATACAATCAACACCAGCTAGGGAAAAAAGAAATTAAATACTAGGAAATCTGAATATCCCACAGAAATCAATACAGGGAAAGCTTTGGATTAGGCTTCTAGAAACCATGATTCAATAAACCAACAGTTGTCACCCTGGCAGCAGACATGACCGCTATTTCCTGTCCAGTGCTGTCCGTTATGGAAATAAATTCACTAGAGTACTAATCGGTGTGAAAAATACTGCTAAATAAGTAATTCTAGTGGAGATCTTTTTTCCCCCTTATTTATTATTTACATTAAAATAACGCCCAGAGGCTGTAAACAGGATTGGAACCCAGAAACAAGTTTAGACAGCTCTTTGCACAGTGTTGTCTAAGCTTGCTTAATAGGTACGTATACATACAACGAACGTGTGTGGATGTATAGACACCCCCCCCATACAAATCAGCCTTGCTTAGTACACATACAAACATACAGACCTTATTTACATACTCCAAACCATTCTTTTACACTATCAGGATCATAAATACACACACACATATACATACATACAGTATATAATGCAATGACCTCCTGGTCCATAAGCGGGCTTTTTATAAAAAGCAACCTAGCACATAATCATCTGAGGTCTGCTATTTTTGTAAGCAAAGTCCATAGTACTAACCGAAATAGATGGCACGCACATTTTAGTATTGTTAATTACCCTTCTCCCCCTTCTCCTCCGTTTTATAAATTCATTATATACGAAGAGAAAAACCAAGTTACACTTATTTGTTAATTATCAGATCAGTACTTTGAACTTGGGATAAAGTAGACATCTTTTTTTGCTACTTTCTCATCCCTGTGGCACTGTAGCAAATAACTGATCAAGACTATGGTAAAAATCCTTTACGGAGGATTTTTCTTTATGCTTCATGTTAAAAGACATGAAGCTGTGGTTTCACAGCAGCTCTGTTAAGGAGGCAAGTAAGACTGCTCTTCACCTCTGCCCGGAATTAGCGTAGTACGTTGTGCCGTGGCTGCCAAAGCCGCAGATATTCTTAGCCTAGACGCACAGCTGGCTCTGTAGAGCCCTCTGCACCGTGTGACGCTTCAAGTGGTGCATCCGTGTCTGCAGTCTGAACGGGGGGAAGGCAGGAAGATCAAACCATAATACATCTTAGCTCCATGTTGAGACCTCTGTTAATTAGGTCTTCCTCAATCACCATCTCTTTAATTGGCATTTTTCTAGTGTCAGGAAGAGACGCCTAATGTTTAGGTGTCTGATGCTGCATCGCAAGGCCACCGATAATGGCACAGCCCTATTCCAGTAGGGCAGCGTGTGGTGTCAATAGAATTATTTCTCGTTTTAAAAACAAAGACTAAACAATGAAGAACAGTGTCAGAAGTGAAAAAACTTCAGGGGAAGAAGAGAAACAGAAAAAGTGTTACAGGCTGTTTCTAAAAAGATAAATGTTCCCTCGCCAAGTGGACATACCGCCATCGGAATAGGAAGAGAGAAGAATAAAAGAGGACTGTACCATGGAAAAACTCAGAGACCAAATGACTCTGAAACATGCTGTTTCTTCCGTAGGTTCCTGGACAGAATATGCCCAGATATTAAAAAATACCTGCACACATTCTTTTTCTGTTTTGAGATGTATACTGTAAGGTTTTCAGAGATGCAACATACCTCAGGCGTCCATGAGCTTTCCGAAGGGTTTTTGTTTTGGGGTTTCTTGGTTGTACAAGGACTAGGAAAATAAATGTAAAACACCTTAAGATCTGTTTCCTCCTTTCTGTATCTGGTTCTTTTCAAAGTTTTTTTCTAGTCCTGTAATATTTGTCACACGTTCCTTTTTCATCCTGAAGAACCATATCTACTGGAAGAACTTACTTGCTAACATTCTCAATCACTATTTAAAAAAAGCCCTACAGAACTCAAAACAATATGCTTCAACCAGGTACTAATGCATTTATTTATGCATTCCTTCATTCCTTTCAAGCAAAATCTGATTTGGCCCTACCTCTGTATGCCTCTTAAAGATAAAGAGGGCATTATTAAAAAAAGAAAAAAAAGTTGTTGTTCAGGCATAAGCCAAACGCAGCTTGGGGAATGTGACAACAGTTCTTATTTACACACAATTAAATCAAGGCTGTATTTGTGCTACACCGTTTTAAGGGCTTTCTGACATTATGAGTTAAATTGATGCTGTTAGTGGGTTAGGTGAGATGAGGAACGTTCAGGTTTTCCTGTTTTACGTTGAATGACCTTAACTTACTGTCTTTGATTGCTGCACCTTTGTCGTTCAAGATAAACATTTTTAGATACTTATACTGAGGATGTGTTCTAAATAAGCTTACCTAGCACTACATTTTTATTCATCAACAAAGTTCTAGTGATTAGAAGCTCATGATGTAGCCAATAGAACTGTTTGTCTGAAAATCTACACATCTGTTTAATAGAGCAAGAGAGAACAAGGGCAGGAAGGAACAGGTTTTGGTTATCTAGAACTGGATATATTTAAACTAAAGGGTTGTTTAATAGCATCTCAGGCTTTGATTTATTTTACATTGAAGGGATTCTGTCCCACATCAAAGATGTCTGTTAAAGAAAAAAAAAAAAGGATTCCTTGCTAAAAAAACCCACCTTTGGCTGAACAAATAATTTTCAGTTTAGGAGCAGGTGACGGTAAGATATCTCCCAAGGGCAGAGTATTTAGACTTACATGGAACTAAACAACTCTGTTACGACGAAAGCCGGACATTCCTCAGTGCTGGGATCTAATGAAAACATCAATGTTTTACTAAGTTTTGAACCTGACAATTTAACAGTTTTACAAGAAGCATTGAACATTTATCATCACTTTCTGCAAGTTACATTTAGACAAGGGAAATAGTTACATAAAGCAAACAATTCTTGCATATAATAAAAAAATGCACAAACTTCTTAAGATGAATGTACATTTAAGAATGATGCCTCTTTGCAATAAACTGTCAGCAATAATGGGTTCCCATAAACAGGAAATGGTATTATAAAAAGAGGAACAGATTATTATCAACCCTGATGACAGAAACTGCATACTTTCTTTTTCTCTGACTACGCTCAGCGCAAAGTCCGTCAGGTTGAGCGCTTGCACGGACCAAATAACAGGACATTGTAAGGTCAGAACAGAGCAGTGAAAATTACCGTAACACAACTGCTACAAAACTTCTGTGCCACGGGAGAACAGTAGGAAAAAGCTGAAAAGGCAGGAGATAGATGACATAACCTGGGAAAGCGGGGTTTCAAGTTTGGAAGAAGAGAGATTGAAGAGCCTGCAGGTTACTAATGAGGAAAGAGGAAAGAAGGGAAAAGGGGCTGGAGATAGGCTTGCAAATAAATCAAACGAAGCTGAAAGCCTGGAAGGAATATTGCAGCTGGAAAAGGCTGTAGAGGGAAAGGAGAGCACAGCAGAAAGACCACAAAAGAGAACGAGGAGCCACTAGAGGCTGTAAGAAAGGAGACATTGAAATGCTGGATGAAAAATGTTAAAAGAACAAATCTGGCAAAAGAAGGGTAAGGTGCTTCCTTGAATTAGGTAGCCAAAGCAGAATATGAGGCACATCCGTGCAAGTGCTGAGATATTAGTAACTGGACTATGGCAACATTTGACGTGTAGGTAATTTCTAGTAATGACATGAGGCACATTGTCTTTGACAGCAGTGGTGGGCAGAAGACAGGCTCTAGGTGCTCAAGAAGACAGCTGGAAGACAAATTTGGGGAGATACCACAGTCTGGGATTTCTGAAATATCAAGAATGTAGAAATGATGAAAGGGACAACACAAACTGATACTCTTGTTTGTCCTACAATGCCCAGAACAGGAAGCTTCTATACTTTAGAACTATGTCTTACAGATCTTACAGGTACTAAACGACATGGAAATTAGTTAAAACAGATAGACACGCTTTTAGGAACACGTGCTAGCTTTTAAATATGCCTTTAACTGCCTATACAAACCATTGCTATAACAGAAATTGCACTACCTGTTTGGCAAAACACCATTTCCAAAAGTGAAGCTTGCTCTCATTGAAACATTTTTAAATATTTCTGTTCAGATGATGAATTCATTTACTTGTTCTAAACATTCATTATTTTAGATTCTGCATCTATAAGAAAAACAAATTTGCACACAGGTTTATCACTATACCATTTCATTAGCACACAGAAAACTGAAACTGTTGGAAATGCACAACTGTGCCTTATGCAACAAAAGCCTATTTATGAATTACGACTCTATGCACAATATGCCTTGGGGATTGTTCCTGTTCTAGTCAAATACTTTTGCAAATTTGTTGGCCAGGAACTGATAAAGTATTTACCTGCAATAGTTAGGTAAAAGAATGATACTATCAGGTAAAATGCATTTTCATATTCAGGTAAAATGTATTTTCATACATACTTTGGAAGTTTTATTCACTCAGCAGCCAGCTTCCAAAGGTTCTACAAAAAAATTAAATCACATAGCTTAAATATTTGTCCGCAAATAACACTGGTTAAATAACTCTGCAACATCTGGTTTCCTTTTCTGTTTGCTATTTGAGCGTTTTTTCTGAGTATAATTAATCCTTCTAAAATGGGAATAAAGCAAGTTATTGTCTTCTGGAAACTAATGAAGTATATTACAACTACAGACAAAGGGACTGTACTTCATTCTGCACAGCGGAGTTAGGATGCCCACAAAGAGAAAAAGAGCTTATGTTCATATGAAAATGGCACTTGGAGCTCAGAGGCCCAGATTCACTTAGCCAATTTAGTAAAAGGAAGCACTTAACTACGGAAAACCGTAGCTGAAGTGGAAAATTTCAGAAGAAGGAGGACAGTTTGAAGAGATGGGAAATAAAAGCACAGGGAGACATGACAGGACACTTTCCTTCTGTCTTGATTTTCCACGTTGAGGGCTCTGTGCCAACACAGACTGAACTTGTGGGCCAGTACAGATAACCAAATTGGGGAAAAACCCAATGTGTGAATGGTTGTCCTGGGTTCGGCTGGGACAGAGTTAGTTTTCTTCCTAGTAGCTGGTACAGTGCTGTGTTTTGGGTTTCGTAGGAGAAGAACGCTGATCCCACGCTGACGTTTTGGCTGTCGCTGAGCAGTGCTCACACTGGTCAAGGACTTTCCAGCTTCCCGTGCTCTGCCGGGCGCACAAGGAGCTGGGAGGGGGCACGGCCAGGACAGCTGACCCCAGCTGCCCAAGGGCTATTCCAGACCATATGGCCTCATGCGCAGTATAGAAACGGGGGGAGTTGGCCGGGGGCAGCGATCGCTGCTCGGGGACGGGCTGGGTGTTGGTCAGCGGGTGGTGAGCCATTGCATCACTTGTTTTTTCTTGGGTTTTGTTCCCCCCTCTCTCTCTCTCGTTGTTTTCCTTTTCATTACAATTTATTATTATTACTGTTATTATTATTATTATATTGCAATTATTAAACTGTTCTTCTCTCAGCCCATGAGTTTTCTTACTTTTGCTCTTCGGATCCCCTCCCCATCCCAGCGGGGGGGAGCGAGCGGCTGGGTGGTGCCTGGTCACCGACTGGGGCTAAACCAGGCGACGGTGCTTCTAGGGGAGCTGCGGTAACGTACCCAAGTGTTTGCGTTTTCATTACAGTACTGATCGAAGACCAAAGAAAGGTTTTGTTCTCCCTGCATCTGCCAGTGTGCACAGGAGAACGAAGCCACACTCTTAAGAAACCGCCTTTGAATTTAGGATTCATGACTGTAACGCTTCAACCAGCAGAGACAGCTTGAAAGGGTAGCTCCAGACCAAGCTCTTCACAAACTCCACGCCAAAAAACTCTATTCTGTCTAATTACGGAGGGCAAAACTAACATATCCCAATCTGTCTTTTATAAATCACTAAAGCTTTTGCCATTGATTTCCATGAACACAGGTTTAACATAAAAAAGTCAACAATAACCACTGTTCTACCCTCCTGTTCTCCACAAAAATGGAGATTAAGCCATTTTATGTTCTCTTACACCTTCTTTTTCTATTTGACAGAAAGACAAAACAAAAATGAGAAGCACTACTAAACTTAGCTAAAGCAGTCTTTACTGGGCCAGTTCAGGCACTCGGTCTACACATAAAAATCAATTAAAATAAAGGCGGGATTTTTGTCTCCCCTTTAAAATTAATTCTGCAACCTCATCAAATTCAACAAAGGAGATTCATATTGATCAGTTAATTACGTCTCTGTAATGCACAACAAAATATTACCTGCTTTCCGTTTCTGTTTTGAGGTTTGGTCTGATCTTGCTTTGTAAACACGAAGTGCTGTATTTGTAACTGGTTTTGTTTATAGAAGACACCTCTTATAATCAAAGCTTATTTTATGTTTCAACGATATATTACCCACAAAAGGATCCAGACTTTACCGAAGGGGCTGGTCTAACCCATCAGCTACCTCCACAAGCTACAGTTTGAACCACAGACTCCAAAACATGACAAAGAGCTTTTCTTTTTTCACGACAGGCTCAGCAGAACCGTGCCTCAGGATGTAACCTTCAGCATCCCTCAGCATTTCAGACTGTACAACACATATGGAAGGAGCGTGAGGAATATACACAGGAGAGGCACACAGTCGTAACATTGTAAAGCACAAATGCCCGCTATTCACTGTATTCAGTTTAATAAAACCTTATTTTTACAACTCTCTTAATTGTATCTTAAGAATAGGATCTAGACCTGCTGCATACCTAGGCGTGTACTGAACTTTACTTGCACGGGTCAAATTAAAACCATGAGTTTGCATTACCAGTTTTGACTGGCAATAAAGCCAAAATTAATTAAGTACTCTAGGTATGCCACATTACGCCGCTTCCAAAAATCAGTTTGCTAAAGGATCTCTTCCTGGAGAACATGTCAGTTGTGTACTTTTCAATATGCTTCATATTTCTGCATGTTTCTGTATCAATTTGTTATGGAACTATCTTTCAGATTATCCCTGCTTTTATTTTGTTTGGTGTTTGTTTTTAAGCAGAGTCATAAATGTATTTCCATTTCATGCTATTCCCAGTTAGGAATAAAATGACGGTACTCCCAAGAAAGAAAATTACCAGGGAATCTGTTCTGCATTTGTAGGCAGGAGTGAGGCACTTCGAATGGAGAAGAAGAATTAAATTAGCCCCAGATATAGGGGCTGAATACTAGCCATGTGTTTTTGAAGTGAGTATCTGCAAACCCTTTCCTATAGATCCTTTCCAGTCTGAACTTTATACATCTAAATATAATGATATAGGTATAATCCGGTAAAAAGTTTGCTGCCCTACAGCAAGCACAAGTCTATCCAATTTTTAGGCAAAACACTTTTTTTTTCCTCTTCCAAAGGGACCACTGGTCTTTGAATAAAATATTTTTACCTTCCCCCACAGCCACCAGTTTAGAATGAAAGCATATTCCATGTTTAAGATTCTATATTTACTTAGTTTAAATATTTATGGGTCAGATGTATATACAATATTGAATAAAACAGAAACCAGATTCATTCCTTAATGAGTGAGAAAGAATAGACTTCATATGGGGCGAAAAGCAGTGTTAGAAATTGTCACTACTTCTTTAAAGTCAGCAACCACAAGAAATGTTAAGTCTTCTCAACTACTGTACAGAATAACAAAACCAAAAGAAAGTGTTATTAGTTTTTCTTCTATATTATCAGATTTTTATGACAAAGGTTAGAATGTTCAAAAATGTGTTTAAATTTATTCAGCTGTTCTCATAGTTTCATGTTTCACTGGGCTGCTACACTGCGTTATGTTCCCACATGACTGGATGAAAGCTATCTAACAGGCTGGTTAAGTTATTAGTCCAGCATCTGAATACTTGTTCAGAACCTTCTTCACCAAGTATTGACAAGCTGCAGAAGTCATACTGAAATCTTCTTTTTTTAAATAGGACATGGATGGTATTTGTCAGATCAACACTTCTAAAGACCGCTCTTCCTCCAAAGACACTGAGAAACTAAAAATGGCGATAAACCCAGTTGCAGGGCGACTGGACAGCCCAAGGGAGAGGTAACAGGATACAGAGACTTTAACCTTTAGGTCATCAATTTAAATTCAGCTCAAGTTGATCATGACCAACATTCCCACATGATGAATGTTTGTTAGCCTGTGTAAAGAAACAGGCACAATAGATATTGGTGGACACATTACCAAGGTAACTGATCCCTTTTGGGAATCTCAGAAGAATACCTACACACTGACAGGGCACAAAACTGTCCTGATTCCTGTCGCTTCATGGAATCCATCATCGACTGCATATTCCAAAACAATGTCCCAGCCACAATCAAATTCCTTATGACAGGTTTTGGAATTTTGTTTTTTCCAGTACGTGCACATTTCAACTAGAAGCATCTTCAACAGTGATCACCACTGAGTTCACCTTGTCATAAGAAAGTATAAGGTGCAAAAACAGAGACAGAAAACTATATTGAAAAATGCCATTTAAATTAATCGCTGTTTTATCCCAAGTACTACTGCTAGGCAGATTTGGCTGAACTGTTAAAAGTGTGGATATAGGAAAAACAGAAAAACCTGAGATAGCTGACAGGAATAACCAGAGGCATGGAAAGACAGCTCTATATGGAGTCTGAGATTGAGATTTAGTTTAGAGTCCAGATTAATAAATGTTGCCTGGTATGAATATATACAATAATGATTATTACAGGCAGTTCTTCAGAGCCTGGGGGTTATGAATAAAGCTAGGCACAAAGGTTCTTTCCTAGCCTATAAGAATTCTGGAGATTTCAGAAAGGTCTTGTTAGTATTAGGACAAATCCTTTCACAATTTCCACAAAAGCAGAGATACCCAACCTATTACAGACAATAGTCCAGTGGTAATGACAGTTGCCTTGGATGCATTAGATATTCAACTGGGTTTAAGTCTCTATTCAGCTGGATTCAGAAAAGGAAATTGAACCAAAGTCGCATGTCTTAAAGGATAATGCCCTAACGATTAGGCACTGGGTATTGTGATGCAGATTTCTCTCAAGGTTTCTTGTTGAGCAGTTCCATTTTCAATAAATTAGTTATTTGCTATTTGAAATTAAAGCTTCCTAAAGGAAGTTTCTTTAAACTACCCTTGGTATGAGAGAGCTTTCAGGTTTGATAAAGCAACAATTTCTATCAAAAACACTGCTAACTTGAAAAATTCCCTAGCAGCTTTGGTATTTCCAAGAGCAAATGCAAGTAAGTTTCAGACATTTGTGAACAGTCTTTTTTTTCTTTGTGGCAACACTAAAGAGGGGACAGTGAGACCAGGCCACGCGATCTTTTCCTGTTCAAGGTATCAAGTGATTTAAGGCTGGGGAATCATTGCTCCTAATCATCCATCAATGAACCTCTCATATAAAATAAAAATAACAAAATAGGCAATAAAATGCGTATTTTCTTTTAAAATTTCTTTTAAAATTGACCAAGGGAAACCACAACAGCATTCATATTACTTTTTTTTTTGCTAAGAGACAATGCAGTTGACAATTTTTATACCTGGGAGGGTAAGGCCTTTAACCTGAGCTTTAACTAACATATGAGTCACCTTTGCTGTGATTTCTTTTTATCCTTCCTATCTGTAGTCTTGAGAACACGCTGTTCCCAAATTAAATGCTAATTTTCATGTGATTTTAACCGTAAGTCTGTTTTTCATTTCTATGGCTTGTCTTACATTTGACTATTACCTGACTCTATCAAGATGCTTATTGATCACAACTTTTAATTATTATAACTGCCTGACGCAGGGCTTCCCAAAGCACACCGATTCAAATCAACTAGAATCGTGTAATATAGTTTATCCATAGTTATACAAAAATTATTCATTCTTGAAGGCCTCTACTCACCTCCAAAGTTTACCACTTTATCAAGCCATAGCTTTTAAAAATTATCCCTTCTGTAGAAATGTTTCTGTTTTCTCTGCTCTCCTACTCAATTTTCCGATTCCAGTTTTCTTTCAGTCCTCTCTACCCTTCTCTGTCATTATGTGGGTTATTACGGTGGGGTTTTTTAGTGATTTATCCCAAATTCATAACACTGGTATCTAAGCACCCATTGATTCCCCCCTTTCACATACTAACAAGCACCCACTTCCCCAGAGCAATCAAGTCAGCGCTGTGCTAAGCTGTGCCCTACACCAGTAGGTCCCCACGCACACAAAATCATTAATATGATGTTGACTTACAATCTTTATCAATTTAACTGCTGTTCACTGTGAAAGGAGAGATAGCATTAAATTGTGCAAATGGTAGCCCTTCTAAAGACGGATTATGAGACACTGAAAGTCCTGTGTGGGGAAACAGAAATGCTGCCAAAGGAACCGCACATAAATCTACTCAGTCAATGACCAGGATACGGATTGCGTCCTTCCTACTTGTGCCGAGTGCTATCCTACTAGCTGAAAAGCTCCGCTGCGACGAAAATAGGCACTAGCGAGGCACAAAACGACTTGTCTTTAAAACCAAAAGCCTGTCAGGAATTTAAGTTTCTATCCCCCCCCCAATTTACCATATTACAAAGCAGCAATAGTCCACAGTGTAATACCTTTGGATACCAACCCAGGTGATACATCTACTGCCAGAGTAGTCACGTGCAATGAATCACATTATTCCTCCAGTGTTTTAAACAGGTAGAAACAATAATAAAAGAACTGCCAAGGAAGTCCACAGTTCTAATTTTATTCTGTCTGTAGCTCTTCAGACTAAAAATAATTCACAGATGTCATTTTCAAAATTAGCATTTCTGTGAAAAAGAAAACCAGACTCATCCTAGTTGATCTTAGACATTGACTTACCAAAATAATTCCACTGAGGCAGATAAATGCATTTGCATGAAAAAGGACCTGCACTGCAGGACTTAATAAAAACATACTATTGAAAAAAATAAAATGATAGCCTAGGAATTAAGTCAGGAATTTGGCAAACATTTGTTTTATAACTGCAATGCAGTTAATTGAGTTGACTATTCCTGAGTTCAGATCCAATACACACTGCTCTACAGAACTGCCTGAAAAGCATTAACACATTTAAAGCAATTTCACTTTCTAGAGCTTCAAAATGCACTGTGTTTTTCTATGGTTCATAACTGTTAATGCACTTTTGAACTACAAATTCTTCCTATCATTTTGTTTAATTATAACACATTCTTTTAAAGTTAACTTATGTTTGAAAAACAGGTTCATAAAAATCCCTCAGTTATACATTCAAAGGAGCTGTTAAATTAAAATAAACTAATTACAGGCCTAAAAATATGGGAATTCAAAGTGGGACATGAGCAGAATTTAGGCACTGCCAGCCGAAGTGGTGGTCCTCAAGGCCCCTAGCTCATCCTGGAGATGTCTGGTCTCGGAGGACAACCCTGTGGTAAGACAGGCCAGACGCAGGAGCTGCGTCTCTGTGCACGGCCAGAGTTTGCCGACCCGGCCAGGACTGAACATCTCACTGCACAGCTTATGGCTAAGCCTGACTGGGATCTAGAAACTAAGCCCACCCCTGCGGAGATGATCTGAGGAGTTTGATCCAACAGGTGCTCTCAAAGCCAGCCTAAGCCAGCCTAATAAACACCAGCTAGGTGGGTTCCCTACAAAATTCTTCAGGTGCTATTTCTTTCTAAAATGGTACATCAACAGCAGCCATTGCTAGCCTAGCAGCAGGACTACTCATCCCAGAAGCAAAATCCCCAGGTTCAACTCCTTCTTCAGGCTAGGACTCAAGGCAACGTCTTTTAGCAGAATGTTCTAGTCAACAGGCTATAGGCTGCATTAAATGCTGGGACGAGCACAGGGATATATTAAAGCTCTCCTGTTGAAGCTGTATCATTGTACAGAAAATAATTCAAGATTCATTGGGCCAGAGAAAGAACACAAGAGGGAGCAAGAGTCTGTAGCCTAGTGATTTGGGCACTCAGCTGGGAAAAGGAGTCCTGGGTTCCTGGCCTTTGCTCCATAGAAGGTTCAATTTATCTAACAGCCTTTCCATAATGTAAGTCCTAGCTTGAATCTGGCTACGTTTTCCTCCTTGATCCAAGTTTATAAATAACATTTTGCGCAATCACATTTATCAATTTGAATTTCGCAAACATCAACACGTCTTTTGCGTGCTTTCAGTGCTAAATTTTAAATAGAGAACATCAATAAAACTGAAATGTGTCAAAACCCTAAAGCTTATTTCATATTAATTTTGCTTTATATGTATATAAAGTACAAGAACTTACTTGAGAGCAGGTGAAAAATAATATTAAAATACAATTACATTTAATTACCTGTGTCAGTAATGCTGCTTTGAATTACTAAGTTGGAACTTATGTTTTCATCTCATCTTTCTCAGGGTATGGTAAGAATTTTAAGAACTTTTAACAACGGTAATAGACTTCTCATACCTTAATTCTGCTCAGTTTCAGTTTCTGATTCTCACTTAATAGTATTTTCATTTGCTGTTTCTCATTCCCTAGCACACAGTGCAATGTCACGCAGGCGACTGTTTAAATCCAAGCTAGTTTACCCTGAAATTCCCACTCCAACAATTTCATGGACCTATTTCTGTTTTTGCTAAACATTCTTTTTATAATAGCTTCATTTTGGGCCTAAGTCTACATAACAGGGTCCCTTTAAATAATATTCCATGCCTTGAAACATATTACAAAAACTGTTATATCAAGGCAAGTTATGCAACAGCTCTCTATGGTTTTAGCATATTTACTCTGTCACGCCACATGTGAGACTGCAGCCTCCACAACAAAACCTTTACACACTGAAGTCATTATCTCTGTGAAGTCTGCAACTGGCATTTAAAACTTATGGATGGCCTGGGTATTGGTGGCTCAGTAGGCAGCACTCTTGCCGGAGGCCCAGAAGGTCAGAGGTTCACATTCTGCTCAGAGAACAAGCTGGACATGTTCCAGGATTGTGTGTGGGCTGTGCTAGACTCCTAAAGGGGCAGTCCTTAGGACAGCGAGCGAAACCTCGTCTGCCTTGTGGATATCAAAGTCCTCCTGGAAATGGAAGAGGAAGAGTAAGAAGCAAGTTTAACTTGCCTGAAGCAAGTGAGTGAAAATGAGCACGCTTGCCGGGGACCTGGATTTGGCTGAGCGCGCCGGACGCGGAACGGTTCGACTACAGTACACTGAACAGTTTTAAACAAGCCATGTTGGTCTTTGTGGTAAGCGTGCGTTCAAGAGACAGGTACAGGCTGCCAGGCATGCTCAGTATCAGCCGACTTCCATAATAGCAGAATGACTTTGGCTTCAATTTCACACCATGGAACTATGAAAAATGCACGTGTAGTTTCGGTAAGTGAGGAGTCTAAACAAAAAAGGTTTAACGCTGGTAAAACTTCAGAGCATACTATATAATTACTGAAAAAAATCTTAGCCAAATATCCAAGTCAATACTAGCAACATATATAGAGGATAATATAAATAGAGATTCAACCTGCTCTGGTGTTAAACTTTGATACTTGAATATCCCAGATGTCTCCCTCCTCCTCTTCTTCTTTATAGACAGGTAAAGATGGATCTCTTGAAGGAACTGGGGATCACACTCTAGGCAAAGGTTGGACAGGTGATCAATGTACAGCATGAGATTTTGCCGTGGCTATGTGCCTCCAACAGTGACTGGATCATCTGGTTTAGAAAAACAATTCAAAATTGTAATATTTTCTAACGAACTTATTTAGGGAAAAATTAGCAAAAGGGAGAACAAATGATTTTTGTAACATGGAATGTATCACAGAACTTCTTCCCATAATTATATAGTTCATTTTAAAGATTCTTTTATTTCTTAGTTAACATTTAGTTCATTAACTTTTTAATTCCTTAGAAGTTAGCTTTTAGAGGATTGTATCCCATTTCCATTGGCAGAATGTGTTCAATGGTTTCCGATAAGATATGAAGTTATTCTTACAAGTTTTGATTTCTTTTTTTGGTGTCTAACACGACCGTACGAAGTGCCGAGGCCAGGCCTGGCCCATTATTTGAACAGGCTTTGGAGCAAGCCACTATTTATTAGCCCAATGGGATTCTACTCTGTAGTGCACTTCGGGGAGGTATGCACAGAGGTTGACGTTCGCTAAGGAAGATTCATCTCCCAACACTCCCTCCATTGTCAACAGACTGAAAGAGCATTTCCTAAAGGACCATTCAGAGCTCCTAAAGAGAGGCTGTTTCTTCTAGCATTTAGGAACACCACCTTTTATCTACCTATCTTGCACATAGTGCTTTTTTTTTTTTACCATCACAGAAAAACAAGCAATGCCCTCCTTCCCAGAGATATCCATTAGTATAATGGACCTTTAGGTTTAAGTTTGGTGAAATCAACCTGTATTTAAGCAACAGTGTTTACACACAGTAAAAGAGATCATGAATTACAAGCATCCCGACATCTTTAGGCTATCACATAATTAACGTGTAAGCAGTGAGCTTCTTAACCAAAACAAGTTAATGATGACATTTCTAGTTAGAAACAGAGGAACCCATAGCATAATCCCAGTGCAAATTTGCAAAGAATTATGAGTTCATTTTGTCGCTAAAATATGAAAATAAGCTATTTCAAGGAACGAAGGATGTCCTCTTAACCTGTGACAACAAATTTGTTTGTTTTTTTCTCTTCTCAGTAAGAAAGCAATTAGGTTTTTTTCCAATAAAAATATCCTTGTCCATATATAAACACTCCTGGTAATCATGTAATTACCTTACCCAATCAGATTAAATTGCTGTCAGTTGAGTTCCCACTGTTGATTAACTTTCGTGTACTCTAAACCTAAATGAAGCCTTTGGTAAAGTCACTTAGTCATTTACAAAGGTGTCTCTATGATTCCAAAAACTATAACAGCAACATATTATTTGCTATAATCATCAAATATCCAAGGTCACGGATAGATCACAGTGGACCCCTTTTTTAAAACCCAAAGAAATACAGAATTAAACTAGGTTGCTTATTTTTGTGTTTCTTGCCATGACTTCTAAATGTAATAGTAACCTTTGACCTCCACACATTAAACACCATAATTATGTAATTAAAACTAATTATACAATTTAACATACATATTTTTGTCCTACAACAGGCAGGTCAATTACCTCACTCATTGACCTTGGAAGCTTTCACAGTTTAAACAAAACAATGAGGCTTTCAATTAATGTTAAAGTACAAACAGAGAAGGAGCCGCAGCACCACAAGTCTTCAAGCTAATATCGCATAGATGGATCACTTACAAATCTCTTCATTTTGTATTACATAAAGTAAATCCCTTGATAAACGTCTGTCTGTCTTATATGTTTCTATCATTAGAAATGCTAACACATTTGTGAACAAATCATATACACGTTACTCGCCAAATGCAAGCAAGAAAGGAGGCCATGCATCGCTTTGTGCTTTGTCCCACTTCTTTTCTTCGGTATGGTTTCCCTTGCTTCCTCCTGTATTTCTCTACCTCTCTCCCTGTTTCACCTTCACTTTCTGAAGTCTTTTTCTTTCCCCTTTTTGCTTCGTTATCTTTGTTCCATTGCTAGCTGTAAAACTTGATAGCAATTTATATATTATCAACCTGCTGTAGCCCTTGTCTTTTCCAGTTTCCGCTTGCATCCCTAACCCCGTTCATGGGATGGTGTTTCTCATCAGATCCTGGCTCCCGGCGATGATAATCCAGCACACTGAGGGAACTCTGGACTGCAGTAAAGCTACAGCTAAAACAAACGGGGTACACGCTCTAAAAAACATTCTACATTTTCCAGCACGGGAAGTGTGGTTCAAGTGAGAGACACTTTATGAAATTATTGAAATATGTTTCACCTGGATAACGTCTTTATTCTCTTCGTACACTTGGGTAAACTATATATACTGCACTGCAAATTTTAAAATTGTACAACGGAGACTCATGCAATATTACATTGTGTCCAAGGAACTTCTTTCCCTTCATAGAGTAAAATCTGCATCGTAATTCAATCACGTTTTTATTTTTCAGTAAGCTAAATCCCATTCACTAAAGAACAATTCTTAAAGCAAGTATAAGCCTAGGAGCTCTACATTAAAAAGGATGACATTCTGCTATCCTGTTTTTGCAATTGCTATCTTAGTCACAAATAGTTCCACCAAAGTTAACAGCCTTAGCTGTGAAGTAAAGTGACAATGTATATATAGGTATACCAATCAAGCTTTAAGTTGTTTTCTCTAAACCTTGTTTTATGCGGGGATCAGAAAGTAGCTACTGGCAAAATACATACGCAAATCTTTGCTAACTTCTTGAAAGTACCGCAAAAATATCTACAGCGCACTTTGTGTTTTGGTGTCATTTCTAACAACGTTTTTGGAGTCCCTTCGGTTCTCTGCTTTAATTAGTCCTGACCTGCCCAAGCCGCTCGGAAAGGTATCGGCAAGCCTCTGCCATAATGGAAACAAGGAGCGCTGAACTCTGCATGAGGAGTTACAACAGGAAAGAAACAATTTAAGATGGTAGCAGGCCCTACTGCAACATCAAACCTCAAATTGGATCTGACTTACATAAAGTAAACCAATATACTGAAATAGTGCCCCGAACTTCTGGACAATAGTTTGAAGGAAAATAATATAGTGCATGTGTAGAAACTCTATCCAAGGGAACGAAAGAGATTATTCCTTATACTCTGATTTAACAAAAAGGTTCCTTCTGCTTTGAAGGGAACATTAAAATTCTAATTCAGCTCATCGAGCATCCCAAACAGAGCAGCAAAAGAGTGCGTGAAGGAGTCCAAATACGGTGTTATTGAAACAGTGGATTAGAGGAGCTGGGACAGAAGCCTCCAAGTGGGTAAACAGCAGCAGGAGATCAGCTGCACATACAGCAGGGTGCTGCTCTTTCCAGACGTGACTGACATAATACAGGCAAAACAATCAGGATTTTAGCTGATAAATGCATGCGTTAGGAAAAGGCCTTGCTGTAGGACTTTCACACTCAACAAACTTTTAGGTAAATTCTCTAGACCTAATTTACACTGGAGAGCATTTTGTCTTGCATGAACATGTCATGTTAATCATGTAAAGCAGAATCCTTTCTAACATAAAGACAATAATTTTCAAGAACCTAAACGCAGAAAACACAAGACTAGTGGCTTAATGATTCAGTACATGGATAAAGCCAAAAGCTTTCATAGTTTGACTCAGCTTCGATTCTGTCCTGAGCAATTCTATGTGTATTAGGTTAAATATACATAAAAATATTAGCCCCAAATATCTAGGATACCTAGAATGAATAAGTAACAAGTCTATGTAAGCCTATTGATTATTCATAAATTCCATATTATAGCAGTAGTATTAGAGAAGTTGTAAGGTTCTGAAGGGAACAGTTGCATTTGTAAAGAGACATTGAGATACCAAAATTAGATGCACTTGATGAAAAAAAGGATCAAAAGATCGTTTTGATTTCTAAATTTGATGGGATTTTATAAAATCACACTTTCGTTCGAAACATCTATTTTTCACTCACACTGTTTTCAAAATGCCGTTTAAAAGGCTGAGATTCCACTTACTTTCCATCTTATGCTATGAGCAACCAGAAGAAAATTTATTCAATTGCTTTTTAGCTAGTGAAGTGCAAAACATTATGTGTAACGTTATGACTATTCATTTATCTTCCTCAAATTCTTCTCTGTCCTCCACAAAATATCCTTGTGGACTAATTACTTCAGTAAGTTTGAAATAAATTATAATTCTTAGGTCAAGAACAGATTCCAGCCTGGAGCAGAGGCCACACTTCCCCTTGACTCTTAGAACATTGAGAGACGAGAACTTCTGAGTGGTGGGGTAACGACAGGAGGCCTGGTAGAGAGCTAAGGAACACGGGAGCGCACCACAGGTCCATCCAGCACAGCACCCTTTCTCCCATGGCCGCTCCCGGTATAGTCTCCCAGCTTGAGCAACCTTCACAGCACAGATTTCATGCATTGCAAACACTATCTCAGCTTTTAGTAGCCTCTGATGGATTTTTCTTCCCCCCCATGGATTCATCAAGTCTCTTTCTGTATCAGTACAAACTCTGGCACTCACAGCATCACGCAGCAAGAAGTTCCATAGATGAATTGCAGCTTATAGGAAGAAATACCCCATCCTTCTGCCCCCCTCCCTTTTTTTTTTAAGCTCCCCAACTGCTCATTTCATTTGCTACTCAGATTAATTGTAATATGATGGATGGTAAGTAGCTGTTTTGAATTAACCTCTTCATCAGGGATGGCTTTATACTTTCTGGAAACTCACAGGCATTTGGTTAAACCTTATTAGTTCTCCAGTTATCAGTTATCCGGCTGACTGTTTTCATTCAAAAACCAGTTCAAGAGGCAGTTGTGTTTTTGAGAGCATAAGCCACAGCGATTAAGGAGGCAGGGCAGAGAAAAGGCCAACCACAAGCACAAAGGCAGGGAGCTCCCCTGCCACGGCTTGGGCAACCACCTAAGAACGTCGTGACATTTACAGAAGACACCTGCAGACTGTATTCCCCGAGCCCTTTCTCAGCACGTAACCAGAAGTTTGCCTGTCATCTGATCACAAAACAGGCATTTCACATCGCGTGATTGAGTGAGGGAACATGACAGATGACGTCTGTATTCTGATAATTTGATGGACATGGAAATAGACTTATGGCCATTGCTTCTGGAGAAAGACCAGATTACAGAGCAGATCAAGTTCTTGCTAGCTGGCTCCAGCCTATGGATCTCGCCACAAGTTGGCCATCTGTGATGTTAATGTGTCCGATTTCTGGAAATCTTTCATCAAACTGTACGGTCAGGAATTCGAAATGATGTGGAGATAGCCACAGCATTCAGCAGGTCTAGCTCTAGTCCCTGCTCTGCTGACAACCAGCTCTGCTGCCGCCTCCCTACCACCTGCAGCACGGCGCGCTCACTGAAGGACGCAGTCATCTTGTTCTCATCACCACTGGCAGTGTGACTTATTTACATGTATGGATGTATTGCACATTTATAGCATGTTTGGTACAGAGCAGAGCAGCTCTGTAAAAGCTGATTAAGACATTATGCTGAACTAAAAATTGGATGCTTTGTGACTATGTGCGTTTTGGCCTTTCCCCAAATGTCTTCCCCCCACAAAGTGAGAGAGGACAGCTGGAGCAGACTAACTTTCTGTACACAAGAGACTTTCCTTCTTTCCTTTTGAAGGTATTACTTGCATGTTATTACATTTACATAAAGGATCTTTATTCTTTCCCATATATAGTAAATTGCACTCCAGTATGGGAACGTTGTAGGGCCATTTCCCCCCCAAATACAAACTAGAATTATCCTCACTGTCATTCAAGCTTTTTTTTTCCCCCCATTACAAAGAATTGATGCAAATCTATTTTTGTTTGGTCTGTTTTATGCTGACAGCAATTAATTCTAAAGCCTACAGCATAAAGACATACAAGTATCACATATGGTTTTAATCTACAAGCAAGTTATCCAATTATTTTAGGTAAACTTTATGATCACAACCATTCTTACCAACTCTGATACGATAGGTTATTTTCTTCTTAATGGCTTAAGACTCATATACACTGCTATGGGGAAGATACTCTTGAGCATTCCTCGTGCTTTACCTCCTGATCTTGAAATAATAATATAATCAATGAGCACATTTTGTTTATACTTATTAGTAAAAAGACACCAAAAGCATGCTGGGAAATAATGTTCCATGCCTTAGGACTCAAACAAGTTCTCTTTATAAATAGAGCTTGTGTAAATCACAGACGAAGTTGACAAATTTCATGGATTAGTCACGGTGAAAATATCAGATTTCATGGTTTAAAAGAGATTAAAAGGAAAATCATATTAGAATCCCGATTATCCAAATTCTGCATGTTGTTGACAAAAAAATGAAAAATAGTGACAGTCCCGGAGCCCATTCACTTATTTACACTTGCATCGAGTCCTGTATAGAGCATAAATCTTCCTCATCAACCAAGTGCCTTGTAAAACCTCTGAAATCTATATTTAACTACATTAGGCAAGACACACTAGAACCAGAACATCAGGAATTATAGAGACTACGGTACAATCAGGCTATTTCAATGCATTTTTCCATCAAATCATCCTAACATGAAAACATTTTGTCACCTTATAGAAAAACTTTAACTAAAGGAAGAAACAGACTTGGAAACGAAAGCCGCTATTTTCACAATTATTGCTATCTGGTGCATTTAATTAAAAACTAGGGAAAGAATCTCCTAAAGAAGTTCCACTTGAACAGAATATCTCGGTATTCTGGTAAAAATATAAAATTCATACCAGTGAAAAACAACATTTGGAGCTAAGAGAAACTATCAGTTTTCATGTAAAACTTCATGGCTTTTAAGTCTTTCATGATGATGTAATTTAAAGTGAGGCCTTATTTAAAGGAGAGGTTACATATAACCATGTGATTCAGAGAGACTTGTTGACTGTGTAACTATTTGGCTTGATGCCTACATCTCTTCTACTTAGTTGTATAGACCACTTGTCATCTTTGCGTATGAAGACAGCCAATTTGTCAGACATTTGCTTTAATTCTTTTTCTTTGTCTTCTTTACAATATCCTTCATATACATCCTGGTCATCAATATCATATATCTGACTGGAGGATGGAAATTCATTTGTGTCTCCGTCTTATTTCCTTTGCATGCAATCCTCCTGGGTCTTATAGGATGTACTTAATAAGAACCACATTATTCTGCTAAAGGAAGTCCTTGAGCAGACTTTGAGAAGCAGTATGGCAAATTAGTTTCAGAACGTGGAAGGTCAGGTTGGAAATAAAAAGCTGCAGTTATCTGCACTATTTTCTGCAGTTCAGAAAGTGAGAAAAAGAGGTCTAGCTTTCAAGAAAGGATTTGTTTGATGTTTTTCCTTTAGAAAGCTGGACTAATTTATCCACAAGCAATAATGCGTTGGACATTAGCTGAAATAAATTAAAATTAGCTTTTAGTTAAATTCACATTTTTAATATATGAGCAATTACATTTCTCTTCCAAGTGTATTTAAATGCTTTTGTTTCCACAAACTTAGAACATTATGTGCAATAAATTCTATACCATTCAAATATTTAAATTTAAAAGTGTGTTTGAGTTGGAACATAAATAGCCCTTTCGATGGCTGGAAAGGCCAGGTTTATAGCTGTCCTTGCAACCTTAATTCTGCCCCCTGGTGTCTATGAATTACGGTTATTTCTAACTCATGATCACACATTGTTTTTCACTCTGGGATCTCAGTCTCACTCTGTTCACAGGCTAAATGTTTCTTGCAGAGCGAAGTTGCCTTTCAATCCTACCACAGTTTTTAAAACGCTGCCTTTGCCAAGCATCTCCCTGAACGACGTTACTGTTTGCTTGCCCGGCTTCTCTGTGCCGCTCATCACCATATCTGGGTATCGCCAGAACGCTCGCAAACTGCCTGCTGCATCTTCTGTGCGATGCGAAAAGAGCATTGTTATCTGCGTGGGAGAAGATGGTGCCCAGACGCTGGGCGCAGTTTCAAAAGTCTTTGTTTGCTGCAGATGTCTCGGTCATTTGCTCTAATGCATTAGCCTTACTTGTGTAAAGTTCTTTGGTTTTTATAGTCCTTTTCATTTTTGAAAGAGTTGTATGAACTTTAACATGTTATATTTGACACATCTCTAGAAAATAAAATTGTACATTTTATTTTCCTCATTTTGTAGATGTTAAAAAGTGACTTTTGCCTAGGCAGCCCAAAGAGCTGTTAGAAACGGCCTAACACTCGGACCCACCCCTGGTGCTTCAGCACTGGTTCTGCTCCCGGCGACCAGATACTTCTCCTAACGTAACAGCGGTGTTCGCACTGCTCTGAGGTACTGCGAGCGCTCTGTACGTCTGAGCCAGGTCACGACGGACATAAACAGAAGTTCACACAACACCGAGACTTTGGTCTACACAATTTGTTAGCACGTAAGAAATGTGTAGCACGAGACTGGATAGGGCTAAGCTGACCAATGCCGTTATTGTTTGCCTCTCTGGCAGTCACCGTCCCGTCCAATATGCAACTCAAGAATGTATTTAGTATAACAGACAGCAAGCGTGGAAGAGCAGCGAGGTGCTACAGAAAGGGCGGTAAATGGCTGTATAGCTGAAAAGCGTCGCAACGTACCAAAACGGGCACCAAAACAGAAATTATATGAGCTACTTTAAATCTGGCACTTCCTAACTTCCAGACCTTTGATTTACACTCTAATGGCCATTTAATGAAGCCATTCTGTTGACGTGCAACATACATTTGCTGTATTAAAAGATAAAAGTTACAGACAACTTTCACGATGGCTCGTCAGTATCAGAACCAAGTTTGAGCTCTTAACAGTGACAGCTGAAGTACAGATAGTCACCATTTAAACGAAACCTGTGGTTATTGGGGATCACGTCCCATTACAGTGGTGTGCACTGAAAGAAAAAGCTGCTAGCTTATCTACCTGAGCAAATGAAGGCATTTTGGTTTGCTTTGTTTATTGTTAAAACACACTGGAGCATAAATCCATCCCTTATTCTCTGAACAAAATCCGAGTGCCTTCTCTGGAGTGGCCATGCAAAGTAAAGGGTAGTGAAAATAGGGCTTTTGATTCTTTAAGCCCGCCAGCTTTTCCTCCCTATTTTGAAATGGATCTGATCCAAAAATCAGCTGGACTTAAAAGGAGCCTTCTTCTTGATTTCACCAGTAGGTGACGTACAACGTGGAGCAATGCGTATGATCAGGTTAAAAATATGGGATCTACTCTTTCTTTTTACCATCTGGTTTTCAGTCACACAGACCTCAATGGATTTCTCATTATCTGTTCTAACATCAGTAAATTAGAATCAGTTACAAAATTTAATTAAATAAATTTCTTTGTAGAAGCAATGAATGCATCATTAAGACCCAATAATAGTCACCGTCAAGTCTATCGAAACCCTCCCATTTTCTTTGGCAAGGGCAGATTAAAACGGAAATACTATGAAAATAGTCTCTCTCTCTCTCTCCAGTAGTGAGCTTATGTGTTTTGTGTCTGTATTTCATTCTCCTCAGTGCTGAAAAATTATTATAACAAATTTTTGGTTCTTAACATTTTGGGTGCAAGAACTGCAAAAAACATGCTTGATTTTCTGTTGACACTGAAATGAGAGAAAACCCCCACAACATTTCCTTTACAATTCTAAAAAAAAAAAAAAGGAACACAAATTTTGGACTAAATTTGGTCAAAACATTGACATAATAATCTCTCCCCCACCTTCTCATATACTGAAAGAAATAAGTAATCCATGTTTGTAAATGTTTTAATGATCTCAGATGAAAATTACAGAAATGCAAAGCGAGTATAATTGTTGTTGTTATGATGAAAACGTCTAGCTCTACTCACTACGGTCATTGCCTTAAGTAACACAGTGGGTAGCCTGTTATTACTAAAGGAATAAACTTTTTCATCAAACACTCTTTATAAAAATATTTCCCTGGAAATGTAACACAGCATGTAGCAAGACTACTACAATTTTCCATCAACTATGAGTACATGCAGCATAGGTTCTGTATTTAGATAATTTTACTTGAGCTTTTTGGCAATAGTTCCTCTCAAGGAAACCTACATTAACCTGAAATTTAGAGTCTGTTATCCCCAGGCCAGCTTCACTGGAATTTTTAATATGGCACTGTCTATTCAACAGTTGTGTGTAAAATGCCCATAAACTGGCCAGAAAAGAGCTGAAGGGCTAATTGCCTTTTAACTCCACTGTGATGATAAAGTCACGTAGAAAGAAAGGAAAAACTCCCACTGCTTTAACAAGTTTATCTGACTGCCGCTTTAACATTCTCTGTCTGCACGCACTTTAGTGCATTCACCAATAAAAGGATAAAAGCATTCAAAATCCCGTGCCCTCAATAACGAAGAAAGTCCAGATTCAAAACGTCTGCTCTGCTGCAATCAGCCCATTAGGTCAGCTAGCTTTTTGCGTGGTACTTGATTTCAACTGTACAGTATATACCAAGAAAAATTTTCCTTTTGATGCAAAAGATTATAAATCCTTAGGAAACTGGAGGGAGAGAAGAAAAGGAAGGATACTGTTTTGAAATAATAATAAAAAGCAGAAACTGCTTCTTGCAGAGGAAGGGTGAAATAGTGCCAGCGAAGTCAGTGGTGAAATTCCGGTTGACTTTAATAGGGCAAGGATTTAATCTCAAAATAAAATACAATACAGGAAAATATAGCACCATTTAATTTTTAATGCTGGATAAATACATAATTTCAATTTTCAATTACTCTCTGTTCCTTCACCCACATTTTATATTCCTCTCTTCTATACTTCCCTCTTCAAAAATCCAGTTTTATAAATCCAATTTTTTTCATCTGATTGTGAATGAGATTTTCTAGCTACCTCTGGTTTTTTGCACTTTTTGCACAGTGTTATTTCTTATTAATCCATAATTAAAAGTAGGCATCAAATAATATCAGTTATGGAAGTCAATATTTATAGACAAAAAGCGTATTTTCCTTTGCCAGGTGAGTGATAACCATTCTTGTCCTACTTGATTTCACAAAATGAGATGGTTATTAAAAGACATCTCACGGAATGATTGAAAGGAAGAAGCTGGCGGTCACTTAACGTTTTGCTAGACCTGTATGTTCACTTTGACTAGAGAAGGACCGCAATCAGCTCTGATATTGAATCGACCTGCTCCACTTAATAAAATGAAAGCAGCGGCAGAGGCATTGTGATTGCCAGCTGGGAACCAGAGTGTTGTTTTTCTATTAAAAAGCTCTTCCATGTTTTTCTTATTGTAACCTGGAAAGAGTACAAAATCTGAAATCCAAAGGAATTTCTATAGAAAAGAATACTGTTAACACCGAAAGTTCCTCAAGTACTCACAAAAGCAAATGTTATATCATATTACAGTCAAATTTAAAAGCAGAAGTTCAAACTAAAAATGAAGTGTCCTTCAAAACAGACTTGTGCATCAGAGCCTATGCATTAATGTACTTATTTCCATACAGTTCTGCATTTCCCGTCGCCATCACTTCATAATTTGTTCCAGATCTTGTTATTTCTTTCACATTTGAAGGCACATTGTTCCACATTTGGGTGATGAAAGACTGAACTGGATGGAAGTACAGTGAAATGTTAGAGAGAGAATGAAAACAAAAATGAAGTTAAATTTTCAATTTATAAGGTAGTAATGAAACTGAAGAAAATTTAGTGCTCAGGGAGACCCAGAATGTTCATGTTCACAGTACAGAATAAACAGCTTTGCTCTCCTTCCAAATTTAAAATGCCAGTACCTAAGGGAAGTAATGACTTTATCCCTAACAATACACTACTTTTAGGCTGTCACTGCAGGTCAGGGGTATTCTCAAAGCTTAGATCTTTGTTACTAGATTAGAAGGCAGAGTAAACTAAAAGATCAAGCTAATCTAGGATAAACTTCTTTTCCACAGTTCAAAGGCATTGGCCTTTCCACAGGTTCAATTGCAGGTTTCTTTGAAGATGTGCCCTAAAGTTCATTAAAGAAATTTCACTGACTTAAACTGATTTCAACATTAAAAAGATAATGTGAGAGCTTCATTGCCAGAAAGAACCTGACAGACTGACTTTGAAGCTTTTTTAGGTGGTATTAGATTATTTTCTTTATTCTTCCCCTAAAAGCCTACTTTATTTAAACAGATCTTTATGTTTAAAACCTTAAGAAAACTTTAAAAATTAAATGAAAAAGTCCTGGAAACACAGATTTTAAGAAATCCAGTAAAAAAAATCATTACTTAATTCTTTCTACAGGATCCAAACTCAGCGTCTCGGATTTTTTTCCCCTCCCTGACTGTCCTTAAGAATATTTCCAGGTGGCAGCGCACAGAGTGAACTGCCAGTTATTGCTTACGCAGCATCTACCCTGTGCGGAGAGCTCTGCAAAGAAATGTAACGGCAAGAGCATGGGCAGTCTTTAACAAGGCAAGATTTAGACAGATTTACATAGCCTTGCCTTAATAACAGGTACTCCACAGCCTGTGCCAACAGTAGTTTGTAGAGGAAAACACCGCTTAAGATTTTCCCAACCTCTGCTGAAATAGAGAGAGACACATGTGCTGATTATAACTCCAGAGTTAGACTTGGTCATTAAGATCCACTAGGCTGAACGCTCATCTGCTTATCCAGAAAAAACCAGTAATTGTTGGTGTGACAGGCTCAGGAAGGGGACTTTTATTAATAAACTGGCTGAAGGGGAGGCTCTGCCTAGAGAACGGGACTGCACGTACGTTCAAGATGTGTTACCAAATAGCTCGCAATGTATTACAATTACATGCTTTTTTAGTACATAATGCTGCACTGATGACATGAAAAAAATTAACACACAGAAAATTTCCCAAATCAAGGGTAAGCATTATCAGCATCAGTTTTCAGAATAAGCAGGCACCCTCGAATTCTCTAGCAACACAAGCTGTAGCTCCTGGTTACTACAGACTCCAGGCTTCTGCACCAGACTCACAAAATAGCGTTCAGGCGTTTTATTCGATTCCACGTTTACTCTAAATACCAACTTACTGACCAGATCCTGTCAAATACAAACCCCATCATGGAGCCCGACAACTTTGTTCTGTAAACCCTGCTGATGCATGGAACTTGCCTTCTTGGACAATAAATTCTACATATTTAGGTCAATACTTGCATTGCCTCAAAAAGTTGCCTACAGGACAAGTGAAATATTCTGGCTGTACTCTATTCCACCTTTAAGTTACTCTACCTTGAACCTGTATGAGAAAATCCTCAACAGAGAACTGTCTTAGGTACCAAGGTTTATCTGAAACACATCATCCGTGGCTTTTTGATGTATCTTTTGTTACTCTCTCTCTGCATAAAAGCACACAGCTGCCTCTTTAAGTCAATTTATTATATTTACTTTGCTTTTCTGAGTTCCAGATTTTATCTTGTAGATTATAAAAAAATGACAGAACTACCTGTCAATGTTGACACATTTAGGCCTTGTAGTAAAAGCTGTCGGGCTATGCAGCTCACTCAAGGAAACTGTGTTTTATCAGAATAATGGAATTAGTTTCAAAATAATTATTTAAAAAATTACAAGATGACTGATACAGGTATACATACTGAAGATAAAACACTGAAAGCAAATCTCTTGCTGTACATTCAACCTCTTGCAGTGATGAACAAGCAAATATTTTACTGATTAAAAAGATATCGAGAAGCTGATCCTTCTTTCTGTCACCTAGCTTAATGTTAACCGCATAATGTGATTAAAGCCTAGACACATATTGACATTTTTTTTTAAATTTACACAATGAATTTCCAGAAGTTTGTCTACTATCGTGTATAATCTACTTATTGTGTATTATACACACAGGAAAAACTTCTATGGTATGACACCATTATCAGCTTACAAGTTCAAACAAGCAAAATGTAAAAAGTTCCAGAATTAAGATTATCCATTCCACTTGAATTTTGTACCTTATTAGGTATTAGTTATGATACAGTCCTTCATTCTGCGTATTAGTTTTTCCCCAGGACTCCTGCCTCAGTCAGTACACAGAAGGGATGTCAGGCCCTCGCCCATGAGCAACTAGCCAACATTCTTGATACATCTTGCCTTCAAGCTCGGTTAATTGAACGCTATTCAAACACTACCGTCAAAACAAAACCATTAATTTCATTCAGGCTTTTCTAAAGCATTCTTTATTATGACATTATTGCATTCATTTACCCGAGTATCAGCATCCACTGCTCAGTCGACTCGTAGTTATCCTCATCTCTCTGGACTCTCTTCCGTTACTACCCCCAGGGATTTTGCCCAGCCAGTTTCAATTTCCCCTCCAACTTCCATATTCGATCATTCTTATTTGCGTACTCCGACCTCCACCATGCCTCCCATCCCCATCGCACGATCCCCTCCTTCACAGGCCAGCAGTCCCAATTTTCCTCCTTGTCTCCTGAACCACCACCATTATTCTCACCTGTTCACACAGCCACCTCAGCTCTACCTTACCCCTGCAGCTCATTTACCCTTTGTTTTTCTATTGAGATATGTTCCCAAACTCTTTTCCCTCCCGTTTCAAGGTTTTTCATCAGTCTCAGTCTTCTCTGGATCTCATTCTCCCCCCTCAAATCAACTTGTTGGGAAAAATCCCAGCTACGGACTGGCAGATGACGCAGAAGATACAGGAGAGAGAATCTCTCAGCTTCAGCTCTGGACCTGGCACAACAGAAGCCGTCCCAAACTGAAAATAAGGGAAATCTTCCTCAGCCCCAGAGCTGATCATGAAGATGGAAGCCTAGCTGCTGAAACCTAATGATGTTGTGCAAAGCAGGATTCTTCTACAAGCCAATAAATTAACCAAATTCAACAAACATTTACTCGGACAACAAAAAGTACATCCATGAAATGAATACTATCCAACTGCTAAAACTCAGGACAGCACCTTGAAGCAATGGGATCAGTAAAGCTTTTCAAAGAAGTTTCCACGTGTATTGTTTACTAGTTTGGATTCGGGGTTTTTTACCTATATCCTCTGTCTTGGCAATAGCTGAGCCTTTTCAGCTAAGCACGTGGAACCATTTGCACGGAGTATAAACTCTTGAGACAGATACCTCACTTGGCAAGTGTCCCAAGTAATTTTATAAAATCATCAGCTAAAAGAAACCGTTTCTTTATGGGAAAGGTCAGACAGCCTTCAAAAGAAGAAAGGGTACTAGGTAGCTTTGTAAACTGGGACTATATCATGCAGATAAATAAACCCACACTACTGCTTTATTGTAATAACCTGCTTGTTTCTTTTTGTTGTCAGAACCAGAAAGGGAATTCCAAAGTGCTGTAATTATAAAATAAAAATATATAGAAAATCTTGGTTGATAATTACTTGTTAAAACAGCTGAAAAACTCTATTAAAAAAACCCCAGCAGAACAAGTTAATAAGTACTTTAAAAGTTTTTTGTAAAAAACCTATATTGATATAATTTTTGTATATTGACATAATGATATTTGCGTATTGATATATATTTCACATATTGATATAAATGTTCCTACATTGATATAATTTTGGGGTCCTTCTTGCTAAGAAAAAAAAACCCCGCCGGCATGATAGGAATAAATTATTCAATAGAAGAAAAACGGTTATAGAACACTTTCAAGCTACAGTATTGCCAGAGAGAATGTTGCTATTTAGAGCTGATTAAATATATTTAAAGTTATGTCAATAAATAAATCCAGAATTATTTTTTGCTTTTAAATTTTTGTAAAGTATTACTGTTCAATATGAAGTTAGGGGTACAATTAGTCAGAAACCAGATCAATACAAATAGATAAATACAAAATAATTAATGAACAGGTCATAACGTCTTTGTAGTTCAGTTTCTCAAACTAGAAGTATAATAGTTCCTACTTACACACTATTTTGTGAAGTTTAAATTTCTTAAAAAGAGTACACCTCATTAGTAGTAATTAACACCAGCTATTGATTATGATTAAAGATGCAATCAAAGGCCTCTCAGAGGAACACAATGCATAAACTATATACAGAATACCTAAAAAGACTGGGCTGCTTGAACACCACCCTTACGTTTCGGCAGCGAAGGTCAAACTTGCTTTTATAGTTTGATGTAAAAGGTTGACTTTCAACTGACACTGATGGATTGTAGATCACACCTTCAAACCCAGCTGGACGACTTCCAGTTTTCATAGGTGTGATACCACTATCAGCACTGCTACCACAGTCAAATAATTGACCGGTGACATCACACTCAAATTGTAAGATTTTATTTCGAGTCTATGGGCTGCCATGTGTTTAATACCACAGTGTACCATGAGGGCACTTAAAGCATTTCCTTGTAATTTTTTTTCTTCTGTTAGCTGGGTTATTAACTGTATTAGCAGTATTTCCTATTCTGCATATAGGAAATACCTGCTCATACCAGTAATACCTTGTCTAACTGTAAAAAAACTAAAAAGAAACTATCCACTATCCTACACTCCATAAATACATCAAGCTCTTAGGGACATAAAAGGGAGACCCTGAGATCCCTGGCTAATACCAGAGAGATCTCTGTTAGAGTATTTTGGCTCCTTCTACACACATCCCACCATTAAATCTTAATCCTGTCTAAAATTAAAACAATTGTCACCTGCTATTATTTTCTTTATTGAATGTGAATGCTTACTGTAAGAGGAGAAAAAGCAACTAAGAAAAAATGACAGCAATCACAGCCATTTGCAATATAAGTATTTGGCAGTTTTTAACATATAATTACAAAATTAAAATATAAGATATTTTAAAATCAGATTTATTCACTGACAAAAAAATGGTTGTCTACAATATCTGTTGAATTCAGCAAGTGTATTGCCTTATTTTTTAGCGCAAGGACCATTCATAAGAATACAAACACATTTTATCTCCTTGGGCTCTTGGGAATGACTGTTCTCTTGCTAAGATACTGTATAGTCAACCTCATTAAATCAATGCCTCGCGTAAAATTCAAAATTGTCGGTTCCCAAGGATGAGTGTATGGAGGATAACTTTGTTGGCGTATTACGTTTCCCTTAACTTTTAGCCTATTAATTTCCACATGAGAATTCATTTTTTGTAAAGAGCGTAAACTTAAGATATTGGCGCTTTTTTAAGTCTATGAATGAAGCGAAATGACAAAAGCCCTGGGTTTTTTCATTTCAAAGGTAAAAAAGAGCAAACCACATTTTAATCCATTCATTTACACCTTAAGATCAACACAGTCTGAAACCCAAGCTAAGTCCAGGACACATTGTTCTACTGAAATTCTGTATTAATTAAATATTTGAAAGGTGCATCTTTATTTCTACAAAGATTACTTTTAAATAATAACAACTTCAAGAATCCCTTAGCTGTAGATGTTAAGTTATACTTAGAATTATAAAGAATGTTCTCTTTTCCTCATAGAGGATCATGAAGAACTATATACATCTGAAAACATTTTATTTATTAAAATTTAGTCATCTCATTTCTGGTTTTTTGTACCACAAGCAGATGCAGAAATGTATAATATTCAGTGTAGACATGTCTAAAAATGAAAGGCAACAGAGTATAAGCCAGAGTCAAATTCTTTCTCGGCGTTAATTCCGCCCTTTTTCCTCCACCATGCATTCTTGCCCCTTCTACAACAGTCCTTGAAGTTTTGCAGCTTGAAATCATATGTCTGCCCGTTAAGCTGCTAGGTATGTGGAAAGAAAGTTTTTAGGAGACCCATAAAATCAGAAAAGATCAGACTAAATTATCTGCTGCTGAGCTGCACTGATACATTACTGCTAGTCACCAAACCAGCCACTTCAGGTCCTGAAAAAAATTCAAGGGGCAGTGAACCATGATATGCAACTTCACCCAAAGCTAGTTAAGCACATTATCAGTCAGAAAAAGCATTTTCGACCCCCTTGGTTGTCAACTTGGAAAAGAGTAAGAGTGCTAATTACCTCCTCAGCACTAGTAGAGACCAACTGAAGTATTACAGCATGAAAGCTCTTTCATTACACAAACTGATCTCCTACTGACGAGGAATGCATTCAACTATTTTTTAATTCTGGGATAGAAATTGTGCCACAAAATTCGTACAGAGGCCTACCTGAAGAAAAGAAGGCTGCACTTCAACCACCTTCTCCGCTGTCATGCCTGTGCAGATACCTTCTCCTGTATGCCAAGTATGTGAGATCAGATCAAAATGTGGCTGTTGGGCTTTCACCGCTCCTCCTTTTCCTTTTGGAAGACGGTGTATCACACACTGCTTTACTTACCTCCCTCTACAGAGCTGCAACCCAGCAACTACGTTTTCTTCTCACTCCTCTGCTCTTTCTCCTATATCACACACACAGTCTGTTCTCCTCTTAGGTTTATTCCTTCTAAGGCAAATAAGGGACTCCAGCAGTCATTTAAACATAGTGTTCCAAATCTTTTCAGATCACCTGCTAATTCTAAAAGAAATTAGAATTGGCCACAATTGTAGAATTAGTCACAACTGCCTTATATTTGCTATTAAAGACAGTATGAAAAGGTGTGTAAAAACTAAATATTGAGTATGTATTTGTGCATGAGCTTCCAGAGGAAAGTCTTGATCTTGGAGGACAGCAGTGTGCAGGTGGTGAGCAAGTCAAATCTTCCATGCTTTATAATGGAATTCTTAACACTTCTCCAGGTCCTTTGCTTTGTATAATTCCCCTCATGGTTAAAGCCATGAGAAAACAACCGATAAAGCCGAAGTCCCTCCATGACATTGTACATAATGCATCTCCAAGTGATTCCTTCAACAGATAAAGAATTTTTTCTTTAGCTGGAACAGTGCATTTGCCATCATGGATGGCTATGAACTCTTCAGGAGGGATAGGCGAGGCAGGAGAGGCGGTGGGGTAGCCCTGTACGTTAGGGAGTGTTTTGATTGTCTAGAACTTAATGATGGTGACGATAGGGTGGAGTGTCTATGGGTAAGAATCAGGGGGAAGGCCAACAAGGCAGATATTGTGGTGGGAGTCTGTTACAGACCCCCCAACCAGGATGAGGAGACAGATGAACTATTCTATAAGCAGCTGGGAGAAGCCTCACGATCGCTAGCCCTTGTTCTTGTGGGGGACTTCAACCTATGGCTGTCTGCTGGAAATGCAATACAGCAGAGAGGAAACAGTCCAGGAGGTTCCTGGAGCGTGTGGCAGAGACCTTCCTGACACAGCTGGTGAGGGAGCCAGCTGGGGAAGGCGCCCGCTGGAGCTGTTTGTGAACAGAGAAGGACTTGTGGATGATATGACGGAGGCCATCTTGGGCAGAGTGATCACAAAATGATAGAGTTTTTGATTCTCGGAGAAGTAAGGAGGGGGGTCAGCAGAACTGCCACCTTGGACTTCCGAAGGGCAGACTTTGGCCTGTTTAGGAGACTGGTTGACTTGGGAGTCCCTTGGGAGGCAGTCCTGAGGGGCAAAGGAGTCCAGGAAGGCTGGACATTCTTTAAGAAGGAAATCTTAAAGGCGCAGGAGCAGGCCATCCCCATGTGCCGAAAGACGAGCCGGCGGGGAAGAAGCCCGGCCTGGTCGCACAGAGAGCTTTGGCTGGAACTCAGGAAAGAAAGGAGAATTTATGACCTTTGGAAGAAAGGGCAGGCAACTCAGGAGGACTACAAAGATGTCGTGAGGTTATGCAGGGAGAAAATTAGAAGGGCCAAAGCCCAACTAGAACTTAATCTGGCTACTGCCATAAAAGACAATAAAAAATGTTTCTATAAATACATTAGCAACAAAAGGAGGGCTAAGGAGAATCTCCATCCTTTATTGGATGGGGGGGGAAACATAGTGACAAAGGATGAGGAAAAGGCTGAGGTACTTAACGCCTTCTTTGCCTCAGTCTTTAATAGTAAGACCAGTTGTTCTCTGGGTACCCAGCCCCCGAGCTCGCAGACAGGGACAGGGAGCAGAATGAAGCTCCCGTAGTCCCAGGGGAAATGGTTAGGGACCTGCTACACCACTTAGACACACACAGGTCCATGGGGCCGGATGGGATCCACCCAAGGGTACTGAGGGAGCTGGCGGCAGCGCTCACCAAGCCACTTTCAATCCTTTACCAGCAGTCCTGGCTAACTGGGGAGGTCCCAGTTGACTGGAGGTCGGCAAATGTGACACCCATCTACAAGAAGGGCTGGAAGGAGGATCTGGGGAACTACAGGCCTGTCAGCCTGACCTCGGTGCTGGGGAAGCTGATGGAGCAGATCATCCTGAGTGCCATCACGTGGCACATACAGGACAACCAGGTGGTCAGGCCCAGTCACCATGGGTTTATGAAAGGCAGGTCCTGCTTGACCAACCTGATCTCCTTCTCTGACAAGGTGACCTGCTTAGCAGATGAGGGAAAGGCTGTGGGTGTTGTCTACCTAGACTTTAGTAAAGCCTTTGACACCATTTCCCACAGCATTCTCCTGGAGAAACTGGCTGCTCATGGCTTGGACGGGCGTACGCTTCGCTGGGTAAAGAACTGGCTGGACGGCCGGGCCTGAAGAGCTGAGGTGAATGGAGTTTACTCCAGTTGGCGGCCGGTCACCAGTGGTGTCCCCCAGGGCTCAGTACTGGGGCCAGTCCTGTTTAACATCTTTATCGATGATCTGGACGAGGGGATCGAGTGCACCCTCAGTCAGTTTGCAGATGACCCCAAGTTGTGCGGGAGTGTTGATCTGCTGGAGGGCAGGAAGGCTCTGCAGAGGGACCTGGACAGGCTGGATCAATGGGCCAAGGCCAATTGTATGGGGTTCAACAAGGCTCAGGGCCGGCTCCTGCACTTGGGTCACAACAACCCCATGCAACGCTACAGGCTTGGGGAAGAGAGGCTGGAAAGCTGCCAGGCGGAAAAGGACCTGGGGGTGTTGGTTGACAGCCGGCTGAATATGAGCCAGCAGTGTGCCCAGGTGGCCAAGGAGGCCAATGGCATCCTGGCTTGTATCAGAAATAGTGTGGCCAGCAGGACTAGGGCAGTGGTCGTGCCCCTGTACTCGGCACTGGTGAGGCCACACCTCGAATGCTGTGTTCAGTTTTGGGCCCCCCACTACAAGAGAGACATTGAGGGGCTGGAGCGTGTCCAGAGAAGGGCAACGGAGCTGGGGAAGGGTCTGGAGCACAAGGCTGATGGGGAGCGGCTGAGGGCCCTGGGGTTGTTCAGCCTGGAGAAAAGGAGGCTGAGGGGAGACCTCATCGCTCTCTACAACTACCCAAAAGGAGGCTGTAGAGAGGTGGGGTCGGTCTCTTCTCCCAAGTAACAAGTGATGGGACGAGACGAAATGGCCTCAAGTTGCACCAGGGGAGGTTTAGACTGGATATGAGGAAATTTTACTTCACTGAAAGGGTTGTCCAGCACTGGAACAGGCTGCCCAGGGAAGTGGTGGAGTCCCCATCCCTGGAGGTATTTAAAAGATGCGTAGGTGTGGTGTTTAGGGACATGGTGTAGTGGTGGGCTTGGCAGTGCTGGGTTAACGGTTGGACTTGATGACCGTAAAGGTCTTTTCCAACCTAAACGGTTGTATGATTCTATGATCTTAAATACAGGTTTCAGAATGACAGAACCCACCACAGTTTTTTAATGTTTAATTGTCTTCCCTGTCACTAATTTCTCTCTCATCTGTCCTGTGAATTTTTCTGCTGTGGAATATATGCTATAATTAGTTCCATCGCAAGTTTCCAGTCATCCTAAGGGGCTATTTGCAATTTTCAGTCCCTGAATGTCATGACAGTGGCTTCTAAGCACTCCATCCCGTTTTCCTCTACAGTCACGACTGTTAGTTTTGTCCGCTTTATACTCTTCACTCATCAGACTCCTTTTACTTCTGCATCCTGCAAGAGTCGTATTTCTAATTTCCACTTTCTCTGTTCCTGCTCTCACTTGGCAAAATATCACTGGAAAAAGCCTCATATCCATGAGGCTTCTTCCTCTGTTACAAATCTGTTCTTTTCCTCTGTTTTTAATAGGCTTACTTTGTTAAAATTATTTCTACTAGCCGTGACTCATTCCAAGATCCCGATATTTATTTGCTATTTCTCAAGTTTACCTCCCAGCATATTGTCACTATCTTTGTTCTGAATAGTCTTGACAACTTTTTCAGCTTGTCCCATATCATCATATAAGTTATCTGACAAAATGGAAATACCAAAAAGTAAAGATGGAAACAAAAAATATTTTTAAAGTGTATCCATATGCAGATGTGGGCCAAAAGAGGTTCTACAACGTTGAAGTGATAAAAAATGAGAAAGCATGTCACTTATCATACAAATGATAAAAAATAGAATCTTCTAGGTTAGATACATTAGTTCAGAACTACCAAAAACGTTGTTTCTTTTGTCTACTGTTTGACCTATACACTTACCTGAGAAGAGGTAAAAAATAAACCAAAGAAACACAAGAATCATAATCCCTCTTTTTTTTCTCATGAGACAAAATTAGACAAAAAGGAACCTTGGAGAATTATTTCAAGTACAAGTAAATCCCAACTTACTCCCTCGTTTCTGGTTGCTGTATTTCAAATGACCAGGATAAATACATGAGGAAACGACTTGAAGAGTTAAGAGTAAAACTGAGTAAGAGTATGGATGACCAAATGATGCGATGAAATACTAGAAATCATTAAATGCATTAAATTTTGCCTGCTATTAATAGATTAATAGTCAACTATAGCAATACTCATAATATACTGAAAATACTTACTGTACTTAAAGTATAAACTTAAAGTAAAGTACAAACTTAAAGTAAACACCAATACCTAAAGTAAAATACAAAAAAGTCACTGGCATGCCCTGGTTCTGTATTGCTCATGACCTGAATTATGCCAGTGTGTGGGCGAAAGGTACAGCTACAACAGCTTTCAATCACGTTTTTCATTATGAATCTTGCCAGCCAGCATCTCCTAATATTGAAATCTCCACCCTTGATATTAATATCCTAGCTTCTTTATGGACTCAATTTAATTACCAATGTTTGAAAAATATTTTGGCTGTAATAAAATAAAACGTGTTTATTGTTGTTCCAACAGATACATCAACCCTGTCCTCAAAGACTCCAGAACCTTTGGCTATGAGAATAAGCATCTTTTAAGTCTTTGATTCTTTGGATACTTACCTGAGTACATCAAGGAAAATAAGCGAATACAGAAATAACCCAACTTTGAACTGCTGTGCCTAAGACCTTTAAGCAGCAAACAAAACTACCTGACTGAGGTCAAACATCGTATATACAGCACCATGCCACACGCCTAAAACAAGGAAAATGAGAGCCCCTCTACACAACTATATTACGGTTCTTAATTCTCGCTAAACACACAAAACGTCTTATAAATCAATACGATGCACATTAGATGTGTGTCTCCATCCTTTTTTCATATTTTGGTTTTGATCATTGGCTTGGAATACTTTTTTTTTTAAGTATAAGGTGAAAGAAAAGCAGCAATCAGAGATTGCTTTACAAAGCAGAGGATGAGGTAGGATCTGTGGAAGACTTTCAGGCCATAACCTTCCCAATCACTCGCACTCCTGCCGTGCCTGGTTAGCTCCCTGTGTTCTCAGGGCCGTTGTCGTCAGGTATGAGGCAGGCACAGTAACAAATTGAAACAAAAAAATCTTTCTCACTCCTAAATTCTGGAAGCTTTTCCCACATCAAATACTCTGTGGAAGACATCACCAGAGGAGGCACAAAATGATCCAGGACTGAGCAACGTGCTCAGTAACACAAACCAGGCATTAACAGCCGCGCTGCAACCACACCGTACGTAGGTGCAGTGCGTGCAGCACAGATCTCTCCGGATCGTGGATCTCACCCGACTGAGCGCAGGCTCCTGTTTCAATAGTCCCTTCCTCTCTCCGCGCTCTTCGCTGAGCAGCTACCCGCGCTGAGAGGAATATTCACCACTGTCTGTATAAATGATGACAGCTATGACTATAGTATTCCTCGGACATTTCAAAAATTAGTACTCCTGATAAGTTTATTAGATAACGACTGTCTTATCTTCTGTCGCGAGCAAACATCTAGTGTGCCTACAACACACAAACGATAGATCTGCTTACTATGAACAAGAAAAGCAAAGAAACCATCTTTCAGAGACAAAAAGCCTTAACAGCAAAACTACGTATCAATCCTAGCAATTTTAGAAATAACACCATTTCTACACCTACACACAAAAAGTGAAGTGTATCAGGTAATGATGGCTTCTGGAAGAGATAGTCAGATTAAGTATCTGTTTGCCCCATGCAGTCAAAATGAACGGTAATTGCAACTTTCTAAGGCAGGAGGGAAGTCACTCACTCCAGAGCAAGAGAATGCAATGGCTGCACCGGCGAGCACGCAGCTTCCCCAGCTCTCCAAAGCCTGTCACAATCCTAACAAATTGTGGGGCAAAGCTTCCCCTGCCCCCCAAAAAGGTCTGCACAAGAATGCCCAAGAACTACTATTTTATAGAATTGCTTTCACTAAACTTCCCTAACTGCCCATTTCCTGATTTGTGACGTCCTGGGATTTACTGAAAGTGAAAATTCAAAATCACACTATTCATAACATTCAGAATTATTGATTTCTATTACAGTTGTACCTATTATCCATTCAAGGACTTAAGTCCCATCATGCCATTCGCAGTATAAATACCTTTTCTCCAGAATTTTCACAACTTAAGGTAAAAATGTAGAGAAACAAATAAAGGCGAGATGAAGAGGTAGATACGGCCCCAATTTGAATTAGTATTTATCAGCTTTGCTTGTCACTTGCCCCTCTTTTGTCAGGCAGAAGTTAATAGACTTTAAGGATAATTATTAGCGATTTAAAGGGTGACACGGCGGTGAGTTTATAGATTTGGACATAGCTTCCCCTCACCTGGAGGAAACATGAGCGAAAGTGTGAAGTTATTGGAGGAACAAGTAGACTGTACCAGCAATAAAGGCTGGACTACCTGATGCAGCCAAGGAGGGAGTGACATTGTGTCCTGTAATATTGGGTCTAAATGGTAGAGAGCCAATTTCTTATCCAAGATGTGAAATCTAAAATGAGACAGGCCTAAAATATTCTGATTTATTGCATACTTTTCCGAGCACCACGAAGACAAAGTTTACTGGCCAGCTTTCATCCTCAAACCTGGGACTCTACTTTTTCTACTGCATTAATAGCAGATGCTCTACAGAAAGCAAGCAGGTATGAAGATAGAAAATAAGGAATGTTCCTTGAGAACAAAGCTACGGCAATATTTTGATGCACAATGAATTCCCAAAGACCTAAAGACTACCATTTAAAAATCTAATTAGGTTAAAAGTGTTGATAAAAGATATTCATAACACATTGTGTACTAACTTTACCAGAGACTCGGGGCCAAAACTGATACGCTTGAAGTATAGAAATAGCAACCACTACCTGTATAACACAACTGTAATACATACCTTCAGGCACGTCAGCATTAAGTTTTCTAAAGGGTTCAAGAGCTTCCTATGGAAACCTGCCACACAAGTTAACAGAAGGTGCTTGGGTAACATATTACCAAAGCTGGTGATCCAGAAGATTGTCTTACATTTTAGACAGTGGACCTAGGAAAGCTTTGGGACAATCTCCAAAATATGCAAAAAATGCAAATGTGCATATTGGAAAAAAGGAGAGATGTTTCAGTGACTGGTTTGAGTGCACATACGTGCTAGAGGAGCAGCAAAACCAGCACAGGACCGACACGGAGGAGAAATTAAAGCACAGCCAGAGAAACGCTGATACTGTGACCTGGGCAGCTGCGGGGACTGAACGCTGCCGAAACCAGGAGAGGACATCAAGCAGGTACAGCGCTTCTCCTTTATTTCTTCTGTGCGCAGGAAACGAGCAGCTGTGTATATTAGAAGACAGATAGATAGGTCTGTAACGAGGGCAGTCCACTCTCAATGGTCTCCGTTCCTGGAATAAGTGCACCGGGCCCCAAGCATTGACAAGTTGAAAGTGGTAAGTTCGTCACTGTGTTGAACAGCTTGGATATTCAGAGCATCGCACCTTGCTGGAGATGGAAGAGCCATTGATATCGGAAGAGATTAGATCACCCATTAAAAGTTCTAGTAATAGACTTACCTTCGAAGAACAAGAGCAGCTGTATGTACTGCTGTGAAAGCTTACATGCACATCTGGGCAACATTTGCTTCATATAAAAAGATATTTTATTTGTATTTCATACAAAAGATATTTTATTCCAAATTCTTTACCTACTTTAGTAGGTGCATTTATTCAATTCTTGCTTTGATTAAAAAAATAATAAAGTGACTTAGAACTGAAATTGCCCAGTGTTCATTTAAAATTATGCAGTTTGGTTTTGCTCACATTTTTAAATGCGTAACTTCTCCCTTGTACAAATGCGAATATAAACTTCCCTCAAGCACACGCCAGTAACTGTATCTGCCAAGTCTCATGTGCTAAACACGAAATTCATTCTTTTGGCCTCATCTCATGCTCTCCTGCTGCAAGACCTCATGCATTTACAGCATGGTGCCGCTTCCTCCCTCCAAATGCACAGCCTAACGCGCCGCGTGCAGCTGAGGGGCTAATGAACCATCTGCACCCAGGGTGACCGAGGTGGCAGCGGGGAAGTGCCAAGGGCAAGCCATGCAGCTGAACAAGCCTGCCGCAAGGCCTGCATGGGCTGTCTCCATCACGTGAGCGAACACCCATCTCCATCACTTACGCAGCTCACATGTTGGGATTCCAATAAACTGAAAGGGCTGGAGTGCGTAGGAGGGATTGACATGTGGAAAATCAAATATGGAGGGGAAACACTTCTTTTATGATGCACAAAACCCGTTGGTGTGGTCAACAGATGGAAGGTAGCCAGATGCTCATTACAGCAATGCTATTGACATTGCTACAATTAAGGTAAGAGTCACTGTTTCCACTGTAAACTCCTGTTTGCAAGACCTTATAAATTGGCCGTAAAACTTCACTTCAGGCAGAACCTTAACACACGAGGTCTCAGCATTAAAGTATGTTTCACATATATTAAAAAAATGGTGTGCCTTTCAGATTACATGGTAGCTCAAAACAGGTTTCCCATTCTTGTTCTAGTATTCTCTGCACTCCTTGCACTCAGAAAAACCTTTGTGTCTACTGAGTAGAATGATGGAATTTTCCATTCTAATTACAATTTTCCATAGTTGGTAGCAGTTTCATTTCTTATTTTACTATCGCATTAAAAAATTAAGTTGTTAGCTTTGGAAACTGGTTATCATCTTTTGAAACAGTATTTTTAATTCACACCACCTCCTACATATTCATTTAACACAATCAAAATACAGCTTCATATAATAAAGCACCTTGGTTGAAAAGGATGCATTATAGTTTTTGGCCTATTTTCCTCACATAAACACCCACCCCCCGCAATGTAAAACAAATTCAGCCAGCTAATACAGTATGTTATCCTTTGTCCCTGAAGGAAGAGGGAAAAATTTCCTTGGATTTCAACAGGAGCAGACCCAAGCTTTCAAAATACATGGGTGCATAACACTATAATTACTTCTTATTTATAGAGTGCTGACAGTAGGCTCAGTGCTGTACAAACAAAAGAAGACATGGTCCCTGCCCCTTGGGGCTTACAATCTGAAAACACAACAATTGGGGCACATAAAACATCAAGTGGTGATACAGTCCACGGTGGAGCACTGACATGTTTGTTTTCCCATAAATAAATCGCTCTTTGGGGGCAGAGAGAAAAGGGGTAGATTGTCTTCTTCAATTTGCTTTCTAAGAGAGGAATTGAAAGAATTCATATTCCTGGCACCCAGTCTTCCAAATTCCCCATCAAATATGACTATGCGGAAAAAAACAGTCTATAAGATGTAAGGACTTAGGAGACAATTATTGTTACAGGAAAAAGTTTACATTCCCTTTAGGAGCTGAAATGCTACTGTATGTCTGTATCCTCAACTACTGGAAAGCACACATCATCCTTCTGCTTCTCCACAGAATGAAACTGCAGCTTCACGCGTGCCCGTGACTGCGGAACCGACCACAGTCAGGACTTCGACTGGTGAAGTTACCTCCAGCGGGACAGGATACTGCACTTTTCCGTAGAGCCTCTGGGCTTGTGAAACTGGGATTGAGATATACAAAACCAGTGCACCTTCTTTTTAAAGAACAAATGCAGCTGGGTTTTCTAAAGCTCAGGAATGACGCTGCTCTAACTGCTCTAAGGTAGGGTCCGTTTCAGCAGCCCTCCAGGAGAAAGAGAACATTTCATTCCGTTCCCTTCCAGGCACTTCGCTGGTTATGTTCCCAGCAGACACCGAGTCAGACTCATCCTATTCTACAGAGCAAGTCCTTGTTTTAGTATCGCTGGTTTTACACTTAATTTAATCACATCGGCTACAATGCAAACAGTAGAGGAAGGCCAACCACTCCTTTCTCCTAATTTCATCCCTTCTGGGCAGCGGCAGCTATACGATGTGCCCTCTATGTCTTCCTACTGCCAAATTAAGTTAGGAAAAATGTTGAAAACAGGAAGAGAGTTTGGCACATGCAACACTTAATCCCAACTAAAGTGCTAACGTTAATGCTTTTGAAGCACTCCCCAGCTGTGTACATGAGAAAATCCAGCCACACCTCTGTCAGAGCCAGGTCCCGCAGCTAGCCAGCTCCGCAGGGCCGGGCACACCACGGCTGTGCGTTCTGCACGTAAACTTCTTATGACCTATGGCTTCATGGCTGGATACAGTTTTTAAATTAATCCAGCCTTGATTATTTATCACACTGGGTCAGTGACAAGTTTTTAAAAAAACTATTCTTTAAATAAACATTTACACTGTTGACTTAATAGGCTGTAATGTCTTCACAGACTTATAGGGTAGTGGTTTGGGTTTTTTTTTTTAAAGTGACAGATCGAGACTGGAAGGCCTAAAATTTGACCTATCCTGGCACAGATCCTCCTTTCCATTTATTTATTTTTCTAACCTGCTTGCCACTGGTAGAATTAAATTAATGAAAGGCAAGTGATATTAATAGCAAAATAATCAAGTTAATGTATGGGGCATATGAAATAATATATAAGAATTAACAATAATACAATATTATGAAATAATGTGCAAGCTTATTTGTTTACTGCAATGTCCAAGTCATTTGTGCCTTTCCGAAAAGTTATTTAATTGAGGGAATGTTCAGACTCTAAAAGCAGAAAGCGTAACCCCTCCCAGAGAGGCACCAGGAAGAACACTCCTGTCACACACGTGGAAGAGAAACACCTGTAGGGCATGGATACCCGCAACCTAGCTGAGCAGCGTCCCGGGAGAAAGCTCTGCCAAGGGGCACAGTAGCCCTGACTTAAGGGTCAGCTTCCAGGACACAGACATTTTAGTGAGGTGCTAGCGATAGCCCGGTTGAGTTAGGCTCAGCACATCGCAGATGCAGGGATTATCACGGTTCCCTAGGTCTAAAGGAAGAGTGCTCTAAGGAAAGATGAGCGCCGTGGTATTTGCAGATTTGCTTGATGTTCTGGCAGTTACTGACTATAAAACTGGATGGCAAGATTTTTTCCCATGAGCTTTTACTGTAATTGTGTAGGGGTTGCAACTGAAAACATTTGAGAGCGAAATAACGTTACACTGAGAGGAACCTCTCGGGAGAATTGACGTGGAACGTGGTACCGTGGGGGCACGCACGCAGACGCCAACTCAGGTATGCAAAATGGGGCTTGGGAAATGGGCACATGGTAAGTGAAGAGAAGGATGTTGGTGGAGGGGAGATAATGTCCCTGCCCACGGCAGGGGGCAATGACAAGAAGATCTTTGAAGGTCCCTTCCAACCCAGACCATTCTATGATTCTATGCTAAGGAACCTATGGCAGACTAACCCAAATTTGCAGTTTTCCTCATACATCCAAATATTGAAATAGAGTACCAAATTAACTTCAGCATAACGACACTAGGGTTGAATATCAGATTTTAGAACAGACAGTGGAAAATATAGGGAAAAAAAGGAAGAGGCATTTAATTTTTGACCACCCAACCACACTGAAGCAGCATTTGTGCTGACAGCACCTTGCAACTAAATACGTGAAAGAAAATGTAAGTGAATACCCTCCCTTCGTCCACATTTTAACACCCATGCTCCTGAGAGTGCTTCCCCTTCTATCCCTCGACATTATGATTAAACCCACTTGTGCTGCTTAAGAGATCTTTGCACTGTTACTACATTCAGAGGCTATGAAGAGTGTTACACACTGAGCGGAGGTGAATGCAGATGCGTCTACAAGTATAAACTGGCATAAGGGACATCTTAAGGATAAGAAATGAGATTTAAGTCAACCCAGATAAGACTCTACCCAGACTTAACTATAACCCATCCACAAAGAGGTATTTGCAAGGTAGGTACAGACTGATTTTTATCCTGGAAATAATACAGAATCCTTAAATAGCTTGAAGGGAATAGTGAAACAGATAGCAAAGAAAGAATTTAAAAAGATGTGGTGTGACAGAAGATACAGGACATGCTTTGTGCACTCTAAGAGCAGTTGGTGTGGTTGTGCACGCCCTACAACCCACAGCCAGTTACAATGGGGATGCGTGCGGTCCTCCGCTTCTCTTGCTGGCAGCTGAGCCCTGCCTAACAGAATCTGCCTTCCCGTGCTCCTGGCACCAGGGTATGGCGGAGGAAGCCCACTGCTTTCTGCTGACCTTTTCTTTGGGGAACTTTTTTTTCCCTGAAATTTTGTCTGTGTTACAGTCCTCTCAGACACTCCCCACTAAAACCAGGTATTCATACATGCAATATACAGACGTGATTTGAATACAAGCATTGGGTAAAGATTCATTAATAAGCAAACAATGCCTAAATCAACCCCCTTTAAAAAAACCCTTTGGCCCTTCTCTTGTAAGAACACATGGAATAATCTGATGCAAAATCCATGCCTCCAGACTTGCCAAATACCAGGGGTTGAGTGTGGGACCCACTCTTTTAAGCAAAGCAATTTAACCATAATTGTCAAGACTGTTTTTAAACTTCTAAAATCTGACTAAATTTTATTTGTCATAGTGGGAGAAAAGAATCAATGAATAAAGAAATCTGTGCAAAATGCATTTTATGCTGAAGGACTTCTTGTGATTTGGAAGACCTACAAAATTTAGTGTCATAATGAAGGGCTGCTCAGTTTGCATCGTCTCAGGAGCCTTTTTCTCTTCCACGGTAGGGAACTGTCGTGGCAGGCCAGGGAGTTTGTTGTGGCTTGTGTTGTTTTTATTGAGCACTGGAGGAACCAGGCCTTCACGTGTAGGTCACCTTTTGGGATGCAATTTACAGCAGACCAACGGCTGTTGCTCTTTTATATATTTTTGGTTTGTTTAAGTTTCAAATCCTTTTTTCTACAATTGGTATGGCCTGTTACGTAGAGCTAACCATATTTCCATCAACTTTGACTTCATTCATTCTGTTGCTCAGTTTCCACTGAAAAGGCTGTACATATTTATGATCGTCTAGTTGTGAAAAATGGAAAACACCAGCAATTTCACTTTCTATGTGTTTAAAATAATGCAGCTTTAAATCAAATGCTAATGCAATTGTAAGCATATTTAATAAATTCAAACATTAAAATATTTAATGTATTTCTAGGTAAAGACATCTGTTGCTAGGGATTAATCTGCAACTGAACAAAATGTTTTATTAATGCCCAATGAAAAGCTTAACTTGACTTAACTACCTGCAACAGGATACAAAACTCCTATTTGCTCCTTGCTGGGGTTGGCTCAGTCACAGGGAAAGGAGGAATCTTATCTTTTCTTTGATAAAAGGCTATTGCAGATACCCTTCTGATACCCAGGAAATATCATGTCTAATGAATAGGCACTTTGTTACAGAAGTTCAACTTCTGGTTAGAAATAATTTTTCAAGTGCTATATATAAGAAATGACAACTGAAATCTATCCGGAGAAAGAATAGTCTGTATTATTTATAGCCTGCAATGATGGGAAAACTCCATTTTCGTTATGCTGAATCAGTAAAGATATTACAGGGGAATTTTTATTTGACCTTTGAAGAACTGGTATGTAGGTAAAATGCAAAGACCTCATGTTAGTGAACTGTTCAAAGCAAACAAAAAACCATATTGGTTGAACACATTAGGATTCCAAACTCCTTGAATTATGTTTTTGGGTTTTAGCAGTATATTCCTAAAACAGCACAGGCACGCAGCAACTGTGACTATGACAACTGCGGCCAGCGGGTATCGATTCACAACTGCCTTCAGTTTATCCGCTCTCCGGCCAGAAGGGACATCCTGCCTCCCCGCGCCCTCTCCCTGCTCCTCCCGCCTCCCAGACACGGCCGCGCACGTCTCCTCGTGGGCCTTTTTCGGCATCGCTATTCATTGGGCTAGCTGGTGAGCTGGATAAGCTCACCGATTCAGCAAAGCCAGCATTATTCTTGTGTTTTGGTAAGGGTTAGTGTCCAGCCAGATCTGCAGGCTGAGCACGAGTCCTAATAATGGCAAAAAGACCAGGCAGCCAGGAGTCAAGGAAAGGGCAGGAGCATCCTTCACAGCAGCACCACCCGATTTAGATCAGCTTTCGCAGATAATAAAAAAAGCTTTTGGATGTTTTGTACTTTCCATACACACTGTTCCATCTCTGTTTTTTCATGCATCATCGCTGTCTTCCGAGACGTATTTTTTAGTTGTTCGTATCATATGGCTATAAAATAATAAGCTAAGACTAGTTAGAACGCCTTGCTCTCCTACGAAATATCTTTAAAATTAAACAGTTTTGCAAGTTCATTTGATTTCTATTTTATGAAGCTAGGAAAATGGACGAGCCAGGCTATTGATAAAGGAACTTAAAGCTCTTCTCCTTTAGGTAGCAGATTCAAGCTAATAATTGTTGCAAAATTACTATAATCAAATAGCCTTATAGCTGGCTAACATTAAATTGGTTACTGTCCTCTGAGTTCTTAATAGACAGTTAAAAGTACCGTACAGTTGGCCAATACAGTGTTACTAGAAATCTAGAGGGAGAAATCAAGGCAGAGAAGACAAGATTCAGAGTTTCCAAATATAGAGAAGAGGTCCATTCATCGGGTTCTCCTGACTGCTCTAATAAATTCACATACCGAAGTGTATTGGCACTGGTGGAGTCCCAGGAAGGTATGTGCTCTGTTCCTTCCACAGCAGTTCCATCTCCTATAGAAAAAGGGCATTTAATGATCTCCAGATATGCAGGTAAGTTTGATTCTTAAGTTCTGGGTTGCTGGCTGACTGCTGATGAATTAAAGTTTCCTTGATACAAGTCCCAAGTCCTCCTGCTGAGAAGGACCATTTACATAGCGCTTGTGATGCCAGCAAAGACCTTTCAGTTACATCTGGCACTTTATCATCATCTCCACAACATCCGTGCTTCACCCTTGCCTGCATGAAATGCAGATAGACAAAGACATACATTTTTCTTACTTCTGTACTACCTGTTTTTATGTGTGCTGGTTGTGGCTGGGGTAGAGTTAATTTTCTCCATAGTAGCTGGGATGGGGCTGTGGTTTGGATTTGTGACCAAACCAGCGTCGATCTCCCAGGGATGTTTCCGTCCCTGCTGAGCAGCGCTGGCACAGAGTCAAGGCCTTTGCTGCTCCTCACCCCCCCACCAGCGCGGAGGCTGGGGGGCACAAGGAGCTGGGAGGGGACACGGCTGGGACAGCTGACCCCAGCTGCCCAAAGGGACATTCCACACCCTACGGCCTCATGCTCAGCGTATAAAGCTGGGAAGAAGAAGGAAGGGGGGGACGTTGGGAGCGATGGCGTTTGTCTTCCCAAGTCACCGTTACCCGTGATGGAGCCCTGCTGTCCTGGAGATGGCTGAGCACCTGCCTGCAATGGGAAGCAGTGAAGGAATGCCTTGCTTTGCTCTGCTTGCGTGCGCGGCTTTTGCTTTCCCTATGAAACTGTCTTCATCTCAGCCCAGGAGTTTTCTCCCTTTTACCCTTCTGATTCTCGCCCCCATCCCACCAGGGGGGGGAGCAAGCGAGCGGCCGGGGGGGCTGGTTGCCGGCCGGGGTTAAACCACGACAATATTTCCACATATTTCACTGACCATATACTCTGAGGTCTTGGTAAAAAAAACCCCTCTGTCCAAACAAGGGCCTGAGCAACCCGATCTAACCTTGAAGCTAGCACTGCTTGAAGCAGGAATGTCATCTTAAGTAGAAATCTCTTCATGATAAGGCGTAGTAGAAAATATAAACAAAATATGAATTTCTAAGCTTTATGTAAAATTTTGATTTAAGCCTGAAGTCTGTCAGGATGGGACCAAGTGTTATAGCAATACTGAGCATTAGTCAAGTTTGGCTCAGAAAGTATTTATTCCCTTTTGTCCACCAGTGACCATGCTAACATGCTTTTAAAAATTATCTGAGCTGCCACTTGGTTGTGAAGTGCCCCAGACACAAGGATGGTCTATATACAACTGCCTATTCTCTAAGAACATAAAGTAGCAGTAATTTTTTTTAATATTACTTTTTATGACACATGCACTATTCAAGTACCTTATCTACAGATTTCCCCTAGAGCTGCTTGCTACACGTGTGTATATGTTAGCCTTTTCCATGACGCTGAGCTACTCATTTTCTGCAGTACCACCTGAACCATGCCTATTAAAAATTGTCCCTCCCATGTAACATAATCCCTGGTGAAATGCACGTGGCAAGATGTAATCTCGACAAGCCACTTGGAATCATCTCGAAAATAAGTAAAAGCCTGCATTCTTCCAAGGGAATGAATCAATATGACAAAAACGTCTCAGAGGGATGTCTAATCTGTTCATATGAGAACCTGTCAGTAGAACACTCACACTGTAAGATTAAACCATCTTCATAATCTGTCACGAGAAGGAAGAGTGATTCATTCAATTTCTGAAACTTCTCTTAGACTCCCAGTTAAAACCTTTCTTTCACAGCTTCATATGTTTGCATGGAAACACCAGCAACAAAATGCATTAAAAAACTAAAAAAATCTAATTTTGTTCACAAATTCCTGTTTAGTTTTGCCTCTAAAAATCTACTTCCATTCAAATCCTTCCCCCAGAACAAGTATATAAGGTTTAACTACTAAAACAAGATATCAGGAGCTCCAATTTATGAGAATTTTCTTTAACTTGTGTCAGTTTTTCTTTTAAATCGACGCATACAGATCTGAAACTACAAGTCATCTTCATGCATTCTTAATAGTGATCATACGTCCAAGTAATTATTAACAGTAATACAGAAAACTTTCTATTTCCAAGACAAACTTCAAATCAGGAATCCAGATAGCAACTTAATAAATTATTTTAAGTGCAGGCTAGTTAAGTTTCCACATGAAACAGAACTCTGCATAAACTGATCAAATGGCCAACCATATCTTTAATCACTAAAAAGCAAGTATTTCCAAGAAAAATATATCTACAGCACAAAGTAACCAAAAATATTATTTCACGACATCTTATGTAATGGATTTTTTTAAAATTTTACTTTAGAAAATCCTTTCCACTAACATTTTTCTCATTACTCTTCCTTAAAGGTAAAGCATTCATAGTTCAAAACCTACCTCCTGGGAAGCAGAGGTCTCTGCTTTATCTCCCTGCAGGAACCAGTAGAGATTACTATTTTAGAATTAAAGAGTCAAGCCAGTGGCTTAAAAAAAGCTTTCTAGACTAGGAAATAAACATAAGCTAATTCTGACAGCTCTGCTAACCACTTGATGAATCATCTTCAGAAGCAATATTAGGGCACATGACAGTAGCTTACCTTTGTAACATCTGTCATCCAGAAAGGGTGTCTATCCGCCCTTTAAACAATATATATTTGAACCAAGACACTTCAAGCCACACCTCATTTTGGTGAAAATCAACAGAAGTTAAATAAAACTAGCAATGTGACTGAACAGTTTAGGAAAAAATTAAAACATACTGACCCCAGCAAAAAATACAATGGAGACTTTTAAGTGAGGCAGAATATCTAAGGTAGGTATGAAACTAAAGAGCTCTGCCTTCCTGAAAAATGCCGTGGTAACGTGAAGACAAGCTGAAAACGATGATACCACTAATGTGACAGCAAGCAACCTAACTTTTTTTGTCAGAAGCAGTGTTATAATGATTGCTCAATGGGTAAGGCAATACATTGGCATAAAAGGGAGCTGGCTTGAATTCTTCACAGGTAGGACCAGGAGAGCAGTAACCAGGACGTCTCTCTCAGCGCCGGCACGTTAGATGCTTGCTCATGCACTCTTTAGGGCAGTGCGCAGCCTCGGTGGTGTTTTACCATCGCTTACCCTATATAAGCAGCACCTTTTGACTGGCTAGGAAATGTCAAAGCTTTCTCCGTACCTATGACTCTTCCAGCCAGCACAATGCAGGCACCGCGTCCTCGAGAACGGACTCCTGGAACCTGGCAGTCCATTAATATTTCGGAATATTACACCGATTTCGTGCCACGCAGTGGGCTGCTGAAGGTATATAAGCATGGAGCTCTAATGTCCCAGAGACTGTCTATGCGAACTTCTAGCTCACAGTGCTAACCCCGGCTTCAGGCCTGGGCCGAGGGCATATCTAAGTAACAACGCAATACCTTGCAGCAGCATTAGGCTAGACCTGAATGTTTGAGCGTCACCACCAGAAGCAGCACAGCTGTGCAACCTCACGAACATCTCAGGACAACTTGTTTCTGTAGAGTGTCACCCAATTTCATCTCCATAAGGGATGAAATCCTGCATTAAATTCTGAATAGTTCTGTCACTCCTCTTTTATTTTTTTTTTTTTATTTTTTTAGATCTGGCAAGAAAATGATCTAAATCAATGTCATACTAAAATCTAGAACAAAAATTAGCATGACAGAGTAAGTGGTTAAGGAGAAAGCCTACGAACAGTCAAGACTTACCTGCATGATGGAATCACAATTTGTGAGCATTAACATTGAAAGTTACATAAATTCCTGTTCCAATAAGAAGCTAGAAATTAATAACATGCTGAAAGGAAGAACTGTTATTGTTCACTTCACCTAGGGTGAATTTTCTGTGGTCGTTACCTTAGGCAGTATGAAAAAACATACAGTAAGCATCTTTCCTCGCTCCAAGAAACGCACTGAAGCGGCAGCTCTATTTCAGTACGATTGATCCTATCGGAACAGTGCCGTGACCCCCGGCAGAGGCCACCCGGGAAATGGGCTGGGTGATGCTTAATGGTGTGGGACTTACGCCACGAGAATAGGGACCAGTTCACTGCCTGCACAGGCTGTGCAGCTATTTCAGTTCCTACAAGTGTATCATACAGCAGGATGCTACTTCCACCCTTTAAAACCAACAGGGCATCGCTTTCCTCAAAGGATCCCCTTTCGGTACTTACAGGGGGCTTATAAGAAAGACGGGGACAAACTTTTATCAGGGCCTGTTGTGATAGGACAAGGGGTAATGGATTTAAACTAAAAGATTCGGACTAGATATAAGGGAGACGTTTTTTACACTGAGGGTGGTGAGGCACGGGCAGAGGTTGCCCAGAGAGGTGGTAAATGCCCCATCCCTGGAAACATCCAAGGCCGGGTGGGCCGGGGCTCTGAGCAGCCTGACCTCCTTGAAGACGCCCCTGCTCTCGCAGGGAGGCTGGACTAGATGGCTGTAAAGGCCCCTTCCGACCCAAACCCTTCTGTGATTCTATGCTATGAATCCATGAATAACTTACCCGGGGCACATACGGTTTCTTCTGTTCTGACTCACATCTGCTTCTAAGTCTTTTATCAGTCACTCCTCCATACTGCGCACTTTGTTAAATCATCAAAAATCCCTGATTTGTGTTTCAAAGGAAGCACCATACTGCTTAAAAATTATGCTAAAAGATGAACATCATAGATGATCTTACTAACTTGAACATATGCCTTTTTGATTCCGTTGACTTTTATTTTCATAGTTTAAGACACAAGTATTTTTGACCAGGGAAAAAGCACATAGGGGGAAAGCAAATGAATGTGATATCAATGCTATCGAGAAGTTTTTTTTAAAAAAGCACCATTATTATTTACAGCATGGAAAATAAAAACCAGAGACCAGCTGAGGTGTCAGTCTTTTAATTCACAGTAGGGCAAAATGATTACCAGGTTTCAACCCAAGTATGCAGTTGATGCATACTTGATTCACAAATCAGGTGGGAATTTTGCATACTGCTTTCAGAAATTGAGATGGATTACTTTATCCGCATGAACTGAAGTCCCGCCAGAAAACGCTACCCAGCTACAGATGCAACCAGGACTTGAAAATAGACCCTTTCAAGACTTGCATCACACCTAGGCACAAGCAGGGCCATGGACCTAAACCGGGCAGTAGACTCAAAGCCACATACACAACATTTCAAACTGGAACCTCAGCTTTAAGTTCTAATACTGGCTCAACTTTGGAAATAGCAAACCGGCTTTTCTGAAAGCAGGGTCTGAATGCTAACAATCAATAATTATGTGAATTGCTTTTTAGACTAAAATATGCAAACAAAACACAAAGGTTGTTTTTTTTTTTTAACCGCTGGGATATAACTACAATGTAATTAAACACCGGGAGACCTGTTTCTACCTTACAATGGATTTTGGGTACTCAACTTAGCAATCTCCTTTCAACACTTTTAATTATTGTTATTATTTAATTAAATTACAAATTTGAAAAAGAATGATTTATTATTGAAGACGATTCAAGCTAGGAGAAATTTTCTTTTTGTTTCAGAAAACAAAAAGGGGCACTTGCCCCATCTTAGCCCCCCTGCAAATAAATAAATAAATAGTAATTTATGGTTGTGGCAAGTTGCCAGAGCTTAAATTGGCCTCCTTGAAAGGCTGATAGAGCTGTTTTAGTCACTACCACTTTGTTTGAAAAACTGAATGAAAACCAGGGAGGCTAAAAATGTCTTGGTTTACATTCACTAATATGTAAGAGAAAAGAAAGAGTGATAATGAATACAGTGAGTGTAGCTATGCCAAAATACTTTAGAGTCTGTTTGCTTAAAAAAAATGAAGAAGGACAAAAAGTCTGAAAATTCTCTTTGCAAAGAGGGATGTTCCAGTTGCTTTTCTTTAGGCTAATTGGTTGGAACTGACACTGGACCTTTTCAGAAATGAACTAAAATCTTATTAAAATTTTGAAGGATTTTAAATAAAGCATAATTTCTTTATGGGCTCTAAATTTACTCTAAATTCTTTGCTTTCCTAGAATGATCTCACAGTACTTCACCAAACCCTTCTCAAGATTTTCCCACTCAGGGGGCTCTAATTCACTCCCTCTTTTCATTCCTCCTAGAACCTCCGCATACTATAAAGTTCTTTAAAAATAATAGATAATGCGAGTCCCAGAAAGGAACAGAACGAAGAACCTAGGTTAGAATGCTTTCTTCAGATCCGCAATTTGCTCCGTGGCAGCCAGCCACATAGCAGCTTGCAAGTCGCTACGATAGGCACGTTCCTCTAAAGCGTCACAACGGCTCCGTCGCAAACCAAAGTGCCCTAACGCACCAACACAAAACCTCTCAGTTTAAAACGTTAGTAGAAACGAGCACCTTTAGAGGAGACAAGCTTCTACGGTTACGAGTGCTATTAGCAGCAGCAGCAATACTACAGTTATTGCTACCGTTACCCTGAGTCATCACATCTACCTTGGGACGGGTCTCTTCAACAGGGCATTGGCAGAGATAGGAGGAAACGGGACAGGAATTTTCCAGTTATTAATATTTTCTGGCATGTGAACTTTTCACGTTAGTTTTCCGGGCAGTGTTTTTTTCCTACTGTGTGGTTAATCAGTACCTTCACGTAGACAGACGCGTATACGTTTTTTAAAAATTCTTGTCACTAGCATTTCTTTCATAAAAATACTACCAGTGGTCAAGCACAATCCTGTTATCTCTGAATAAGCTTTAATTAAATCAACTCCTCTTTGTATTTTTGAAAGATCTTCTAAGTTCATTATTTCATATGCATTTGGATCAAAGCCCATGAAGAAGTCCCTGTTTAAATTCCTGTTGCTTAAATGATTCCTGATGCATAAAATGAGCACGCTTTCAAGAAGACGACTTTCCATTCAGTTTTATGCAATGTATAAAGTTTGTACAAACACTATTCTGTAAGAGGAGCCTCATGTGAGGTACAGTTTGATTTGGGTGGTTATCGTCTTACGAAGAAATATGTCTTGTTCAAAGTTTTAGTCCTGAGAATAATTTATCCCAGACTACAGACAATGTATGAGTTAATGATTCCGAGGGCTAAAAATATACTTGGGGTAATGGCCAAAGGTAATATGTTCACCTATAGGCGACAGTTAATTTTTATAACAATACAGACATCAGGTAGTTCGTGAAGATTCAAAAGCCAGCTTCTGCAAATGTCAGAAAATGCTTATTTTGTAAATTTTTATTGTAAATTTGAGATACCAAAGTAATATATTTATTATTTTAAATACAATAGAAAGATCAGAAATAGATCAAGGAGACAAGCTAAACCCTACTGAAAATAAGTTTAATTTTTTTAACTTCAACTGCAACTGAATATGAAGTTTTGTTATTTTGAAAATGTTTTGACGTTTTTTGAACTAAAACTGAAACACAAATTCAATCACAGTCAAACCCAGTCTAGAGATGAATTGAAAAGTTTACTGGTCCAATCCCCTGGCAAGAAAATTTAGCAACAACACGTATTTTTTAAAGTCACTAAAAAGCTGGGAGATTAGTTTCTCATCTCATATATTGTCTGGAAATATACCTTACCCGACCCGTTTACTCCTAATGCAATTTAAATGGCATCCAGTGGATTTAAGCAGACACTAAAGCTGGTACTCTGTTTTTAAAAGAATGCCATTCATCATTGTACATACCCAAAAATCAAACGCGATCAGACGAAACCAGATCTGAGCATTTCTTTAGCCCTACTTAAATTCTGAAAATCTTCAGTATCTGCCAAAGCGCTTGGGATCATTTCACCAACAGATTTTTTGCCCACTATACTTCGCAGCATTTAAAAAATTAGAGATAGAAAGTTTCATGTAAATTTTCATGTTGCTTATCTTCATTAGTATTTTGTATCAGTAGGGCTTACTTTTCATTCTGCAGAATACAGAAGCAGACTTGCTATAAATAATTGTTAATTACAAGTATCACGAAGTATAACATGGTCTGTGAAAGAAGGCCTTCTTGGCAGCAACTGTGAAAACTGAACCAAGGTATTTGAGGATTAATCTGCTGCTGAATGTGGTCTTGCAAGTGCAGCTTTGGAAATGAAGATAAAAGAAAGTACTGCTGTCCAACCACAAATCACTTCAGATTAAAAAAAAAAAAAGACTGATAAGTCATCAAGAAGGGAAATCATCAGGAGTGACAAGAAAAAGAATCCTACTGGACTACTACCAAGGGTCAGATGATGTCCCCTTACGCTGGGCCTTTCAGTTTACAATGACATGAGTGCATTTGGTCTCAAGAAGCAGACATACATGAAGAAAAATTTCTTTAGCTAGATTTACACATATTTTGTACGATTATAATTTACATCAAGTACAAAGCTCAATTTCAGCGTTCCTTATTACTAGCCATATTACAAAGACCAGCAAATTGGGAGGTAAAGCTGCTTCAGCAGTGATGCTTATCTGACTTCAACCCATCTTTCTTCATGTTTCAATCAAGAGCAGCTGCTGTCATCCTCCTGAGAAAACAGCGATAGCAGAACACATAGCAAGCCTTAAAAACTGCTAACACAGGAGCCTTATTGTGGAAATAACTCATCTGCTGTTAAACTTCACATACAGGAAAGCTTGTAACTGAGGTGAAAGGACGGATTTAGCAGTCACATTCTTTCCAAGCCTTGTGCTCCCTCCGCAGAAGGACAGCCGGGAGCCGGAACAAGGCCTCGTCCCACAGGTGATGCTCCTTGATCTCCTCCAGGTAACCACAGAGGTGGTCCTGAACAGCCGGGCTGCCGCCACGATCACAAACTACTACATACAACACTGTCCCATCAAAACCCCTTAAGGCAAAGCGCCGTGTGTCTCAATGTTGACAACAATATTAACAAAAAGTGATATTTTTTAATAAACTACCTACTTCTGCTACCTGCTATTTGTCGCGGGGAGGGGGGGGTGGTGTTTGTTTTGGATAAGATTACAACAATTTTGTGGGGGTTTTTTTGGTAAGAGTAGAAAATAATTTTATCATTCAATGAATTATTTGGAGAAACGTGTTCCTTTAGGCAAAAGCTTTAAAACACAGCAGTTTCAATAAAAACAGTGCTCTAAATCAAACGCAGTAGTGCAAAGCAGTCCCCTCAACTGTAGGACAGTGCCTTGAGACACCACGTCCATGGGAGGAAGGAGAGAATTCCCCGGACTTGCTAGCTTAAACAAGGACCTTCTGTAGCTTTATATTCGGTGCAGATGAGAGGAGAGTAAGTTTTGTAAACATAACACTTCAACTGATCTAATTTTATTCAGCTTTTATATGAATGAGATCTGTGTACTTTTTAAAACATATTCACATGGTTTCTTTAACCCATGCAAAATACAAAAGTCTTCAAAAGTCATAGAAACATTGCAACTAAGAAATGAGCTAATTTTAGGAGGATGAATACCATTCTCCTCTACAAGGAAGACAGGGAAAATGAAAAGTGAAAATCCTTCCAGGATTTCACATCGTTCCTATTGCTTCCAGGAAATAGCTGCTAATATGTAAAATCTCTAAAGATTTAAACAACAAACCACAAGGACCAACATATTGACCTTCAACCTAAAATAACTTTTACTGTATATTGACCTTACTCACACAGTTGTTTCTTTGCCTTGATAAATAAAACAGAATATTAAGCACACTGCATACTGTACCTTTGTTAACATAAGAAATTCCCATGAAGGAACGCGTGTAAGGAATACCTCAGACCTGGATGTGCTCACTTTGCCAGCTGCTAACCACTTTGGTAAGTAAAACTTCCTGCCAATCTGAACAACTAGATCCTTTGGGAAGGAGAACTGGCATGTTCTGCCTCGGCACGCCGGCCCTCATACCACACAGCTAGTTAGAGAGACCTTCGCTAACACGTCGGCCAGCACGCCCGTGTTCTGCGTACGCTGCAGATGAAGAGCAAACGGAGGCGTTATGCCCGAGCGTGTCCCTCATACCCCCTCCTTTCTTCCACTGACTCAGAGAGGACGCTACTGGTCAAGCTGGTCTCCGAAAATACTGAACACTATTTGACTATGCCTACAAAAAAAGCTACAAACCATACAGCTAACTATGCAAATTAAATGGGATGGGTAAATGCCAAGTGGATTTACAGTCATGTGGGTTCAGTTCAGGTATGGGTGATTGGAATGATTGACTCTGAAAGCTTCCAGTCACTCTGTGCAAATAGGGATGAATAAAAAACGCTGGCACAGCTACTCAATCCCCTGACCCTGGCATGAAAGTCAAGCCAATTGGCCAAAGGAATTTAGATTTAGACTTCCTTGAACAGGATTGTAAAGTAGTACAGTAAAAAATATATCTACAAACAAAAAGCCATTTCATTTATTCTTTCAACCCCAAACTCCGATATATTTATGTTTCAACGCACGTCAAATTTTCACGCATTCAGAAGCTAAAACAATTAGGAACTCATTAATCTAAACAGCACAATAGATTCACTTTTTCCGGCTTGCAGTGTGCTTGCAAACATAAAAATAACCCAAGAAAATGTAGCACGTACGGCAAGGCAATTAATGAGTTTTCTTTGAAGGTGTTGTAAATAGGAATAGCAAATCAAAATATGCCCTTATAGAACACGGGAACTATGGCAGAAGCCATCTCATCATTTTCATAATATTGTTTTAAATAAGCAGATTGACCAGTTGACTAATTTCCAATGATGACACTGTAAGCATCTTGATCTTTTTTTTTTTTTAGCTCAATGGGCATACAGTAATTTATTGAGTGCTAGATAACCTACCAGATTCCTACCTGGAAACTCAATAAACAGCACTGTCCTAACCACAAAACCAAAATAGCTGAGTTTATACTTTTAAGGCTTCTGCGCAACAGGCCTTCTTTTTACTAAGTGGCAAACCCTTGGGAAAACACTACAGACCTGATCTGGAATCTGGTAGGCCTGATTTCTGCCCTGACATAAAGAAAGCTTAAATCTGGTGAATCAAACCCTCTCACATTTTTTTTAGCATTGGGAATTCTTTGATGGTGTACTGGCATTTTGGTCATATTCTTTACCGTGATACACCCCTTACACCACAGTAATGCAAACAGTGTCCGATTCTAAGAAAATCAGAAGAAAAAGCAAATTTACTAGATTTCAAATGACAAAACCACAGCTATCAGAAAGGCATATTATTTCTTGGTATCTCTAAGCATGTGATTCATGGATCTGTTGCCAATGACAGTTTGTAAAAAAACATGATAATAAATGTAAATGCATTGAGTCACACTAGTTTAGGGAAATCAACATTTTCAAACCCAGATGCAAAAATACGTTCACAAACCTTTGTTGATGCTTGACTTGCATTTGATTCAGTTTTTCAATCTGCATGTCCATACTGGGCTTTGTGTTCAGAACGGTACATAAAAGGATTTGGAAATGTAAAGCTTGGTGTGCGATACCATGCTGCATTCCAGTTTTTTTGTTAAGATTTTTTTATGACATGTTAATTTTGTTTTAAAATGGAATTCTTTCTCCTAAATCTGCAAAGCTTTTGATTATTGACTCTAAAGCACATCGATGTTCGCATCGTAAAGTTATTTAAACTATGTGCACACCCTACGGATTAAGAAATGCCAAATTCTCCCATGGTTTCCAAATTTTTGTCCTGTTTTGGATATCATACAAGCTGTCCTATACAATACAACATTGTCCCTGCCAGAAATCGCTAAAGTGAGAACAAGCGTTTAAGATCGACTTCAGCAGTTGCCTTGGAAATTGGCAACAAGGACCTAGAATTCTTACTCTGCCACACACCAGAAGCCTTGAGTCATTCCTGATTTCATATGAATAATTTCATACTGTGCACTCTATATTAACAGATTCTTTTTAAAATCTCCTCTTCATATTTTACAGCAGACAACCAGAAATTATGATGCATCTGTTTGGAGGGAGCACAGTAAGATGGATTCCTATGAGCAAGCTGTATTTGGAGTGGACTTAAGCTTCTGCCAATGACCAGCCCTCACCACCCTTTCAGGCTGGACAGACCAGCAGAGAAGACGACCGGCAGACAGACCCCTGGCTCTTTTAAATCAAAACATAAATGTGGATGATGATCCACACACACCGAGGGAAAAAGTAATTGCATTTATCTTCTGTACAACTTTCTACACCTTTCCTGATTCCTCCTTGGCTCCTGCAAATTATTTAGAATTTGTGAAATTCTGAGAAGACTTGTAAAAATCTTTTAGACTCTGTTCTACCTTTCCCCCACTGGAAAACGGAAGACAGGGCATTACTAACCTTGAAAACTTTATTTAAAAAAAAAAAAAAATCTAAAAACTTATTACGTAATAGAAATTAAAACTTCCTTAAAAGTGTCTGACCATGACATGATTTCCTGCTTTAATTATTTTTATTGTCTTCTTAATCAGAGAGATTTTAAAAATACTAAGAATTGTAGAATAAAAAAGAAGTTGTTTCCCCAATTCAAAATTGAAATGCAGTATGTTATATATGATATAGTATGTAATATGATATGTAATATGAACTCATTACTTGTTCACCATCTCGGAACAGCAGTTTCTAGGGAATCTCTAACCTCATTATGTATTTTATTATATTTCATATTCTATACCTTACTACATGAAACGTATATATTTCTAACCTGACTATAAGTCAGAATTCTCCATCCACTACTGTACAAGTTGTAAAAAAAAAAAAAAAAAAAAAGGAAACCTAAATGCGGCTTGCTTATCTACCTTGTTTAATCTAGATAACTGACAAGAAGAAAAATCAGACAAAAAGACTTTTCCAGTGTAGTTTCAGTTACCTTTGCAGAACCAAAGAACAATTTTTTAGACTTTTCTGAGGGAGTAGGGATTTTTGAGAACTGACAAAGCGCCGTGAAGAAAGAAGAAAAGTTTTCTCACTGCTCATACGCTATTGCTAGCTCACGACAGCAAATAAAGGCATCTGAAACAAATAATAGCACTTACAATACTACTGTTTTAATAGTTTGTTGGGGCTTTTTTCTGAAAATTTAACCTGTTCTTCAGCTACTTAGGACATGAATTATGTCTTCCTTCACACAATTCACCAGGCAGAGCTGTAAGTCCATTGTAGAAGAATTTTAAGTCTTGAAAGATGTTATTTAAAGACTCCAACTCTTGAACTGATCTTTTGAATACCTCGGTAACATCCCTGTACACTAGGAGTGGGATTTCTTTAATCTGTCCACTTGACATCTGCTATATCTACACCATTCTTTTTGTCTATACTATGGTCTGTAGATGATTGAAGATAATGTAACTCGCTGTGCCAATTATGACTATTTCTTTCTACTGAAATAGTTTTGGTTATGCTTTGTTATAGTAACGTAACTAACATACATTGCCCAACTCTCTGGAAAGACCCCATCGGAAGATCCTTCTGTGGGCTGGCAAGACGATGTGTACACTACCTCTCCATCCACACTAAACCCCAGCCAGTTTATTTTGTATTAACATCATCGCATAGTGGCTCATCTAGAGAAGCAGACATAGTTTATATGCGTCAGTTATTGCCTTCAGCAATGAATAAAACAATTGTATTCTATCCTGGAAGCTGGAAGCCAATTTCCTAAAGGGGCTTTCACATTCACGGCCTAAAGTCAACATCATCAAACCAAAAGCTGCTCTGGCACAACAAAAGTAAAAAGAAAACCTAGTCTTCCTTTCTGTTCTAGACCTCACCTCCCTCCAGTTTCCTGCTTTGAGGTTTCAGCTGTGTGCTGCTCATTTTCCGTCCCTGCAGAAGTAAACTACAGATCATGGCAGTTTGACTATTTGGGGAATCTAAACAAAATAATTAATAAATAATATTAGAAAAGTCAGATTATGATATAATGATCATGAAAGCAGGTAAAGAGAAACAAAAGGTAGATTACCTATTTTGGACATGTTTCCTCAAGCTAATAACTAGATACCTGAGGGTCGCAATAGCCTTGATTTTAATTTGGAGAAAATTAGTTGGATCTGGGATAGGAGTGCAGATTATGAACTATCAGCAAAGACATAGTCAATAAATTGTGTTTGCAAGTGAATTTATCCAAAGATTAAGGTGCAGAAACATAAGAAAATGGAAACAAGAGAAAACGGAAACAAAAGAAACGTCAAAAAAAGTGGCGGACAAGATCCATCAAAGAATAACTTGGAGAGTAAAGAAATAATGACTATTTTTATATCTCTCAGTCCTTTGTTGTTCTCCCCATGTCCTAAATCTATCCCTAGAGCTAACTCTTAGCCTACGATTTCCCTACCACTTTCATTGGACATGACCCAAATAACCTGGTTGTCACTCCCCTTTTCACTCCCCCAGCTCAGATGTTCAGTCTCGCCAAAACAAACTACGCCCCATCCTGGTGCTGAGACCAGCCAGGTTCTTCAGCTCCTTCCTGCTTCCACCTGCCCGAAAACATTCACAGCGGTCAGCAAGCCGGTCTCTCTCTCACTCGCAGGTTTGAAGAAATCTCTTTTTGTCAGTCTGCAGTCTCAGAAAGCCAAGGCCCAGTTTCACAGCCAATCTCTTCCTTCCCACTGACTTATCACCTCCCTGAAACGTTCTTCCCTCCTCGTGACTGACAGTGGGGATGACAAAGCAGAAACAAAAGACATTACATTATTTAGCCAATACTATTACCTTCTGATCCAAGCACAGCTGTACACAGTTAGTTGATGCAGTTTCAGTTCCTTTATAAGAGAATGGCAAAACTAAAAGTAAATTATTATTCTGCAAGGAAGAAGGCATATCTCCCCCCACCTCATCATGCTCCATCTCTGCTACGGGGGATAGCCGTACCTTGCTGTGATAATCGTGATTCAAGGATCACCGCCTCATACAAGTTGCAGTGTTGTCACAGGCATTAAAACATTTAGCAATTTGACAGAACCCACGCAATTCTTCAGGAAGTTAATTACCACCAAGTTCTAAAAGAAGTAATATCATCTACTACCAGAATCTACATCTCACCACGTTACTCATACGTTGGTCCATGTGATTAAATTAGCCAAAAAAAGGAGAAAAAAACCAAAAAACCATAAAGGGGGACAAAATGAAATAATTTTAAAATGTAGATTTAATATCATATTGTAGTATGTATTTGTACACATCCCATATACAAAAGCACTGATTGCAACAAGATACTTGGAAATGAAGCCAGCCCTTCGCATGATCCCACTTCCTGTAAGCGGTTTAGAACTAATTTTTTCCATTTTAATCCAGTATTTCAAAGCAGCATCTGGGCAAAATATGCTTTTAGCATAACCCAGTGATTTATTTATTGCTTGCAACAATATTTGGCAATAAAAATATGCATGCAACAACTTCATGCAAAACTGCTGCAAAGACATTTGGAAAAGCAAGTACTTGTAAAAGACAATTAGTTTGCTAAGAAAGGAGGCAGGCAGTGACATGCATTTTGAATGACATGTCTAAGTTTCAACAGCAGCTTCCAGGAAACGTTTACATTTGAAAAATCCCCACTTTGACCTCTTTTTCCCCGGTGTGCTTGCCGGCAGATAGGAGTACATGACAAATGAACCTAATTTAAGTGGGCTGAGTGCCAGATTACCTGTTAAAAAGAGCACCTGATCGTACCTTGGGTGAGAGGTCAGCGACACCGAGCACCGGCAGGTGTAATAACAACCGCAGGCTTTTTGCGAAGGAAACGCAAACACGACTTCCCCCCGAGGACGTGCGGGACGGTGCCTATCCGCGTAGGGACCCAGCGGGCGGCGGGCCGGCCTGCACGCCAGGACGCCGGGTGACGCTTTGCTAAGCTGCGCCCCGACAGGACTTTGAGCGGCGCGTCACGAAAGATGGAGTCCTTAGCTAAAATCATACACCAACACAAAACTGGTCCCTGAAGAGGAAAGCAGCTCTTCTACTATTAAAAAAGCCTCAAAATACACAGAATAAATCGTTCTGCGTCTCAGCACCTGTTTTCTCCTTGCTACAAAGCCTTTATTCAGCTGTCATCATTTAAAACCACCAGTGTTGGAACTACCTGATCATTAATCTTTGCAACGTTTGCCAAGAGAATATTAGGTTCCTGCAAACTCTGCACGCTCTTCCCACCATTTGTGGGAAGAATGTAGAAAAACAATAAGTAAATAAAATTTTAAACAGTGTTATTCCATCTTATTAGATTACATTAATTTGTCAAACACCTCTCCCGCAGATTGGAGGTTTTCTATTCCAACTACTGCTTTTCGATCTAAGGCAAAGTGACTGGGTGATAAACAGTGTTTTTCTTAAACAGAAGCTTGCTAAAATTGCATTAGAATGCCAATACCAAAGCACGCAATTTGTAGCAACCACAGTGCAGTCTTGTAACACCAAGACAATATCCAGTACAGCTTTTACAGATCTGAGGGGCTTTATTTTGTAGAATACCACACTTTATTTCGGGAATGTTGGCATCTCTCTTGGTTAAGATTTATTTATTTCAGATTGGTATAGAATCTGGCAACGCATCTTTGTCTGCTTCAAAAATCCAATCATGATATTAAGAAGAATGTAGAGTTCTTGGGTAACAGGACAAATACTTTAGTTAATTATTGTTAGCAGGATCCTAGCAAAAACTGTATGTCATATGTATACACACATTTGATCTCACATAATAAAATTATGAAAAAAATAGTTCGCTTAGTAATTAGCTTACTGCTTTCCATTTTCCGAAATACATTGTTCTGAATGATGATATGAGGCAGATCCTGCCTGGTAAGAGCGATGGCTCGATTATCTTTCATATACAAATATTTGTGCTACAATGAATTTTGAATAAAAATTCTCTTAAGATTATGTTCTATCCGATAGGCCAAGTGAGGCTACTTATTAAAAAGACATTCACTGATAAAATTTTTCCATCATAGTAATAGCGAAATACAGCGGAGGCATTTTAGATTTAGATTTTGGTCATTATATTTTGATTTGTACTGGAAAACAATTCATAATTATGAAAATGAGAACAGCATAGCTGACATACTCTCCATTTTAAAACTTCTTGTGTAAAATTCTGTCCTCAAAGAAGTCAATGGGACAACGATGGAGTTTACTGACAGTAGCGTGTTACTGTACTGTAAATTCTTCAGGAAAGCGGTGGCTTCGTGTGCTACGTCCTTCCTTTTCAACAAACACGTATTTGGCACGTAATAAATAAAAGTAGATGAAACCATGAGAAAACAAAGATTTCTAAAGCCAGTATTATACTTCCAGAAACGAAGCGAAACACCCACTGTCATTCCTTTTGAAGTAAAAACAGTCTGTGGCTCACGGATCTTCCAGCTGGTCAAGGCTGTCCGAGCGGCTTTTATGCACAAGACCTTGCACAGCCACAGCCCCCCCGTCTCACCGTACCCAACACCTGCAGCGCGGTCGACTACTAAGGAATTCCTCCACATACAGACAGCATACGCAACTGAAAAATATGTAACAACGTACTTGTGGAAAGAGCTTGTTTTCTGAAAATAAAAATGCAGTTTCATAAGGTGCTTAGTAATTCTTCCTTTAGAGAATTCCATATTCTAAGACAATTTAGTAGCAACTTTAGCGCGTCAGGTGACATAACCGCATGAATCTGAACGCACAAGCACAGCATTTGAAATATTTCCAACCCCAGTTTACTAGCTGGAGTTTTCTTTGTGGGTGCTAAGCAGATAGTTTTGTCCAATCAGCCCATTCAGGGGAGAATGTACTTAGGTGTTCATCACCTGCGGGGGGCCGGTGGGGAGTCTATCCTTTGATCAAAGGGAGACGTACTGGTTTTACTTTACATCCTGTCTCTCTAGCTCTCAACTGGCCCATAGCTGGAGGGATTCATTTCAGGATTGTTCTTTATTCCCAGTATTCTGTTACTTGCTGCATACCACCACCCAAGACATCCGGGCTAAGCCCAAACACTTTGTGGAACACCCATATGACAGACTTCAAAATGGAAACAATATTTAAGTTAAACCTGTAAGATCAAGTTTGCTGAAATCCTGCAACGCATGCGGCTTGCCAGAGTCAAGGAGAGAATCAGTACATTTAAACCTATCAATCCTCAAGGAAAAGCAGAGTGCCTTGGTGAAAGCACAGCTGACACTATTCATTTTGTCTTGGTGCTAGCAGCAGTTAAATATAGCTGGGCTGCTCATGGTTTTTCTCAGTAGAGTATCTTTTTTCTGTAACTAAGGCAGGGTTCTCACTCAGCTTGTCTTAAAATACATTCTTAGAAGCTACACTGCCTTCGAGAGGGAAAGAAAGGCTATTTTTCTTCTGATTCTTATACTGAAGGACCATTTCCAGATAAAACTTTCCAAACTTTCTTCAAGCAGTAAGACTGTGTCTGTGGAGGCCTCACATACAACTTCGGTCGTTTTCATAGTAAGACCTCTCTTTCCTACAAAACCGAAAGACAAGGTGCTCTAAGACACTGCACTGTCTGAACAAGTAGTCTTCACTTCTTCTAATTAAAAATTAGAGAACTTATTAAACAAGTAAAAGAGATGTAACTGAAAAAAAGAATTAGCCCTCTGAGAATGAGCCCTTCTCTCTCTTGCAATCAGTTGCAGGCTTTTTTTGGTTGACAGGTTCAATTCTGTAACTATTACTACTAGCAGAGATTTTTTTAGCGTTTATCATTTTTCTTAAAATGAATGGCAATTCAAGTCCTAAATATTTTTCCATCTATTAATTACACACTGGAAATACATTACAAGCCTCAAGGTAAATTGATCTGCAACTCTGCAATTGTAAAATAGTTCATTTGAATTATAAAATAGTTAACAATAAGACAGTTTCTTATTAAAGTTTCTGCTGCTGATTTTAGAAATTAAGCAAATTTACAATTGAAAAAAAAGATCTCCTAGAAGATGAATGACCACAATTGTATAAAAGATCAAATAAAAACTGAACCTGGTTTGGTAAAGAAATCTGGGAGAAAACAGCAAACAGATTTCAAGCAGTTTTATACGTTTTTAAAAGGATGACCTGCCATTCGTAAATATTTTACAAACGAGTGCTGCAGGATCTATGGACATTTCTCCACAACTTTGTCAGCCTCAGACAGAGTATGAGTGAGGGAAAGTTAAACAGGGTGGATAAGGAGTTACGTTTTCATTAAATCCAACCACAGACTTAAATCATAACTACAGCATAGAGTTAGGCAGAGGTGAAAATATAGAGAGTTGGTAAAAATTCTTTCAGTAGCATGACATTGAAGGCAAGCCCAACATTGGGTCAGGAACTATTATAAAAACAATTTGCAAAAGGAGTAAAGCTTTTCACCTTTATCCTTTTTTCCCCCACAATTAATGCAGGTGGGATATAATACGCAATTACATTAAAAAATGTAAGGGCAATCTCAGAGCACTTTCCACCCAAAAGGCTTGAACACAACTTAATTCAATCAAAATGTCAGGATCTGTTGTGACTTACACAGGTACAAATTCCTACAGGGGTACAGAACCAAGAGAAGTCAGACCTCAAGCCTCTAACTGCCGTACTCAAAATCATCCTAGCTGACAGAACTCCTCAGTCATTAAAAACTTGCCTCGGTGTTTACATCTGACCCTATCCATATTCTTAGAACCACAAGGAATCCTCATGAAAAGCTCACAGGAGGAGCCAGGGCGGCAGAAGTCAAACACCGCACAAAGCATGCGACTGCACTGTGCTGCTTTGACGGCCCCAGCAAACCAAGGTTTGGGCAACAGCAGTCGTTCGCAAACACTTACAGATAGACTTCGGGATCTGCCAGAAAGAGCAAGGCTTTCGGCCTGCTTTGAGATTTATCACCATTTCAAGGTCCTAGAACTATGTGTGACAAAATTAATCATATTAGTATAACTGGCCCAGCAAAGACTTACTGCAAGATCTATCCAAACTGGGTTTTGGTTGGGTTTTTTTTGTTGGGGTTTTTTTGGTTTTTGTTTTTTTTTTTAAGAACTGGTTTTCCTAGAATTTAACACAGATTTACTATCCAAAATTATAGCTTCTATATAAAATGGAAAATATCATTTATTACTGATCTCCATGCTTGCATCTGGTAAAAATATGTCTATCTGCAAAACGAACAAAGAGGTTCTGATTCTGATTAGTTAAACAAGAAAAGTGCACTGCTTTAATTGAAATTATTTTAATAACCTGACTACTTAAATTGGTGCAAGAGCCTTTGAAGATACAGTGATTTCAGTAAGGGTCTCTTTGTTTTTAACTTACGGACATAATTCTATTCCAGAGTGAGTTTTTTCCACTTGAAGATGTTACCGCCACCAGCTGCTCTTCACTAACCATCAGCTGGACCTTACCACACGGTTTCCAGCAGAACATCAGAAATATCAGAGTGCTCTCCAGTCCCCACCAGGCAACGCTAACAGGCTTGCCTGATAAATGGGTATTCATCACTACTTGAGCCAACCTGGCTTAGGTCGCTTGAAGTTGATATGGGATTGATGGGAGCGATTTCTGCCGTTGAGAGATCTGGGAGGGTAACAACCTCTAGCAGAAAAATAGTAATAAGCACGTAAGGGTGGGTGGTAATAACGTCACCAACTGGCACAGCTGTTTGTAGAGTGCTCTGCCCATGGCCTGAAGGCTGGGGACAGACATCCTCATCCACATCCAGGTACGCCGTTGAAAGAGATTCCAGCTGCTTGTCCCTCTCCCTTCTGAGACGATTACTGCTTCAAATCTTCCAGTAAAGCTGTTCAAGTGAGTAGCTTGCCCATTTTAGTCAAAAAGACCCGGTTTAAAATAAAACTAGTACATGAACTGTTTAGCTAGCTTGGCTCAGCTGGGCAGAACTCAGAGCCAGGCTGAAGAAGGGCTCATGATCTGGCCAGCCAGATGATCTGAAAGGATCCAGCAGGGAACCAGTGAAATCACCACTGCTCTCCTGGAAGACAGACCTGGAAACATTTTCACTGGTGAACTGTCTATACAGCAGAGATCAAAACTGAAGCAAAACGAAGCAGCAAGGCTCTGCCATTTGCGATACGCAGAGATATCCCACCACAACAACCGAAGTTGCTCTTTGCCTAGTGGTCTCTCGAAATGGGCAATTAGCACAACAGATTTTTTGACCAAATGAGAATATTGAATGATGTTAAAATGGATGCCTAATGAGAGTGGGACAGTATAGCAAAATAAGGAATATTAACAGGCATTCCTTAACTATTTCTAATCCATTACATTAATATTTGCTACTAGAGCACAAGTATACAAATAGCTTAATGTTGTCAAAGCAATGTTCCCGAGATGCTTGGCACTGAACTTAATTAAATCACATGAATAAATATTTTTCCTAGATTTCTGTATTGTACTCTCTGTTATAGAATTATGTATAAATTGTCACGTTTCCGCCACTGATTTGAGGTTTAAACTCAAGACAATCCCACGCCTTTTCTTTGGCAGAAAAAGGGAATGGCTATGAAAGCAGTATACACCTGCTGAAGCAGCCAAATGCCTTTTTTTATTTGTTTCTTTGCATCCACACCTCACTCAGCTCAGTCTGAGCTCTGGCCACCACACCCAGGTGAGGTGCTTCCATTATTGCACGTGTGTGATCTGAAAATCTGCATTAGAAACCACTGCCAGAATAACATGAGGCGTAAGAGACGGGGATGTCTCTCAAAACTGGCTCCAGGCCTTGCGGCTGGTAGGGCTGGATCTCCGTGGCAGCAGTCATCACCTATCAAAGCTCTTCCTTGAGCAAATCAGGAGGCATATGCAATGACAACTGGTATTTCATTGATGTTAAGTAGGTCAGCACAGGGAGGTATTCTTTTTTTTTTTTTTTTTAAAGCAGCAGCATTAGAGCATTGTAACTAACAGAGAACAAATGTGTTTGTTTATATTAAAAATAGATACTAGATAATTTTTTATTAGGTATTATTTTCTGTACTCTGCTGAACATTCGCTCTTGTATTTTTCATAAACCTCCCAGAGCAATTCATATAAATCTCATGTTTATTCAAAATTGACTGTTTTTTCATAGTTTAGTATTCAATTGTACAATCTTACATTCAAAAGTTTAGGTCATCTGACCTTCGATTAAGTCTTTGAGCCAGGTGCTACTTCTGCTTCCAAACAAACCAAGACCTTCCAAGAGGAATGCTGCGCTGCCAGTCCCGTATCACATTCTCTAATATTCACAAACTGCTTGAAACTGTTTTCAAGACAAATAATAGGAACGTCACACGTTCACATGAATATCTGTGGAAGCGCAATCCAACAAAATGCAATTCATCACCCAATTCATCTCTTTAAAGCAGGTTTTTGCTACTTTTTTCAAGATGTCAGCTTAGCTTCAGCTATTGAGCTATATCTAGATTATGTGATTACTTCTTTGGTGTGAAGTCAGTGATTAGCTACTGTTTACAGCAACAACAACATTTCAAAGCAAAGTTTAGGTGTGAAAATACATACTGCCTTTTCTCACTTTCTACGGTGTTAAAAATTGCTCTAGAATGTTATTTATTTTTATTATGGAAGATTATAAAAGTGCACGACTGATGACTGTAGGCCCTGTGATTGTTGTCTTTAGGCTGACGCCATCAAAAGCTTTGACATTCAGTTTGTCGGCTACGTTTTCAGGTTGTTTGCACACCTCCTGCACCTGCAGTGAAGGAGCTGAGGCCAAAGTTCAGGCAGAATGGCCCGAGTCACACAGCTAAAACCCAAGTGACAGACAAAAAACTACTGAATTTATATAATAAAGTTCTATAGCTAGACATGAGGGTGATTTGGTGTCTCATAAATACCAAGGATAAGATAAGATGAACGCCTGTCGGAGTAAGAGACATCTAGTTGTACAAATCTCTTTGAGAATACGTATATGTAGCTGCACACATTTTTTTCCACTAAGACTATGAAAAAATCAAAACCCAGAAACTTCTGAGTGAAAACTTAACAGTACTGAAATAAATAACAAGACTCTCATCGACCTCAGTGGGCCCAGGGTTTCAACTTCTGACCTTAACTCTAACATATTTAGCTGTAGCAGTGTTGTAACAGAAAGATATTTTTTTTCTTCCAAAAGAACAATGCTGATCTTCTTTACTGCTCTTCCATTCCACAGGAAACACAGAAGAAGTTTCACATTTGTCAAGCGATTCACTTATTTCCAGTGTATAATCAATAAAAAATAACCAAATACATACAGCTAAATAAATTCCTATGTACTTTTAATGAAAACCCTCTGTCTTCGATGGTGGGCAATTAATACCCGAAAACACTAGCAGTAGTAATGACATCTTTAAAACAAAAAGAAAGGTAACTTTGTAACTAATATAAAATTTCCCAATTAAAATAAAAACTATAAACGTCTTCCATTATGAATAAAAGCATTTTAACAGGAACGAAGACTAGTCACAAATCTGTCCGTAGTTTGCCAAACAAACATTCCTAGGGAGGCTCCTCCTTTTGTTTAGTAAAAACCAAGCTGCAGTAAAACAACAATCATGTCTCAAAATTCACTAATCCAAAATGCCCCTGGGCTCCAGGCAATGTAGCACCACCCGTTTAGCTCCTTAAGCCTAGCGCTAGTACTCAGACACTGAGAGAGAAGTGAAGTGAGCACTGCAAACACTCAGGCTCCTTATTTTTCCATTGCTTTGCATGCTACGGAGACTCCTTTCAAAGTTACCATGTTTTTTCCAAAACAGGCTAAACAGAATACCCAAACATAAAGAAAAATAAATTATTTACAAAAACCTTGACTTGAAATAATGAAAACAAAAAGCAGAACAATAGCTAATAGTTAATGTCTTTAAACATATCCTTATATAGTAACATGACCAAATTGTGTTAGGCTTTATACTGCTATTAGCAAGGACATCTTGAAAGAAAACCGTTCACCACAGCTCCACAAAGACAAAGCTAGGCACCACATTTGTTTTCAAACAGCCTTCTCCGCCTCCTCCCTGCAAACACATACGAAACGCATCCCATAGTTAGAAGTGAACAGTGAACGTTGGCCTGAGCAACAACTCAGAAGCTTTACTCTTTCGCCCATTCCGTAGACAATTTCTGCTTTGAAGGGGGTTTTTAGTGAATGACACTGATGCCTCCCGAAGAATGCCTCCACAATGACTACTAAGGCAAAATTTTAAAATTACAGACTTTATGTTCAGCTCCTAAATCCAAATTTAGCAAACTAGCTTTATGCTTTTAGTTTCCAAAACACTAGACGGCTTTTGCTGGCAGGCACAAGCTTCAAGTCCCTCTGTTTCAGGTGCGGAGGTAACCCTGCTCTAAGGATATAACAGACAATAACCTTGTCCAAACACTCCTAAACATCTTTTAAAACATCTGATTTACTTCACATCTGACAAAGAATGAAGTCTAGAGTACCGTACAAACAAAATACTGTACAAACAGGTTTGGGGTTGATTTCTATTACAGACACACGTGGACAACTTGTGGCAAAGCCCTAACTGTTTTTCCAGGTCTGCTGCTCTTCAGTGGCAGCAAGTGGGAAGGAAATGCAAGCGCTGGTGTTCCACCTGCACCCCTCAGCTGGGCCACGAATCGCATTTTCTGAGAGGCACGCGGCTTCGGTTACCCATCACAGACTGCTGTACAGGCTGAATTCTTAACACTCATCATCGCCTCCTGATTTTCTTTTTTTTCCCTTTGTAGGGGCGAGGGGAGGGGAAGAGATCCTGTTTCTAACAAGCCCCAGCCAGTGCAGCTACACGTGCTACCAGGTTTGGTGGCCAGTGAGATGGCCCCAACACCTCACCTGTTCCTTCATGAGTAACGAGCTCTCTACAACCTTACAGCACTTCCTCGTCCTGCCACCCTACGTTTCCGCCAGCATTTCACGTCACTCTTCTGTAGTATTCGAGCACTGAAGTGGTAAAGTTTACAAGGACCTCACTGATTTTTAACTTACTCCTTCCTACGCGTGACTAGAGGACCAGCCGGCACTCGTCCTCCTGAGCAGAGCACTACCTGACGGCCTCAGGAAAGCTTCTGATTGCAAGAGACCATCGGCGTGGTACCCAAAGCAATGTTCGTAAGCCTATATAATCAGGATAAAATTAGACTTGAACCAAAACAAGTTCAGAAGCTAAACATTTTGGTATCTCCGGTGCTTTTTGTTTTGTAGGAAAAAAAAGCCTCTTAAAGAGAAATCCACTCCAATTCAAAAGCATATCATTTATTTTACACTACTGTAACAAAAATTCAATTAAGATTCCCTTAGTCTCTTGATAGTCAGTTTTCAAATTCATTGTACACTTTGTACAAAAGTTTTTTTAAAACCAAAACAAATGTGTCTTTTAGACTCTAAAAGGACATTAATAGGCTTTGGTTCATAAACGAAAGTGTGTCGCAATGGAACTGCTGAACCCGTAGCTTACATCATTAAATAACAGCTACCAGCTATTTGTTATACCACCTTTGCAGCGCTCCCCCACTCGCAAAGAAACAGCAAACAAGTTATTTGTCAAGGGTCTGGTATATAACGATACCAGATAAATTATGCTGGCATTTGAACAACAGAGGCAGAGAGGAATGTCTGTTTTTAAACTGGAAATATATATGGGCCTGGAAAATAAACAAAGATCTGCTCTCCACACCCAAAAGAGAAGAATGATGCTGACAAACAGCTGAAAATTACACTACTTTTAAATAACATCACAAACTGCTATTAAAATATCATGCAGCTGCCGCTAACAGAACTTGCTAATTACTTAAAACACAACACTAAGAAAACCCATAAACCTTTTTTACATTTTTATGTGAAAAAGAACAATTCCAGATTCTTTTTAAGGCTGCTTATTTTCAGGAAAGAAGAAAGTGTAACAAAAAAAATTTAGAATATGAGTCTCATCCTTTCCTACTGTTACCACACGCAACGTGCGTCCATAAACACGGAGGTTATCTACACATACAACCTGTACAAGCATGACATTTAAAACCGAATCAGAAAGCATAAAACCACAAAAGGTTTATAACTATACTCTGATAAACCAAGGTTGCTTTCTTTTAAATGTTACTGGTATCACAGGGCTCATTCTTTTATTTTACACTTGTTGAATCTTAAACTTCTCTATGATAGAAAGCTTCAACAGTTTAGTTTGTTTTGGTTTTTTGTTTTTTTTTTTTAAAATACAAATTATTCATTATGGATAGCACAAATTTTGCATCTCACAACTATTCTAAAAAGTAAGTATGTAAGAACAAAAAGTATCTTCGAGGTTTTATTCCTGTCAAATACGACGACTGACCCGTAACGTGGCTTAGAACACTACTGGAAACAAAACAAATCATACAGCCTTCGACTGGGGGTGACGGGGGCCAAGGCCATACAGAGTAGAGCACGGCAGCTTTAGTAACACGCTCGTCTTCCCTTATGTGAGCAGGTGTTGCTCCTCTAACAGTCCCATTGCAGTAAACAGAATTGCTCCAGTACGAAGCAGCGACACGAGCAACGTTTCCTATGAGCAAACCACCAGGCCTGACGGTCTTAGCAATGTTGAGACCACAGCGACCACGAGCTACGAATTACCTACAGCTTCAAAGGCAAGCAGCGCAGAAGTGGATCCACGCTGATCAATAACTGACAGGCAGTGACAACGCAGCACGTGCTCATCACCGAGAGGCTTACAGTGAGCTGCACTTCGTGCTCTTAAATGTCACAACCAAGTTATTGTGGGGACGTTACTCCACCAGATCATTTCAGGCAAAGAGCACGTATTGCACAGACAGATTATACGTTCCTTACTAAGCATCTGCTGCTTATTTTAAAATTTCACCAAAACATTTTCGCTTAATAGGTAGTCTCATTTTTTCCATGCATATTATATATTCTATTCCAATAAAGTTGTATGCTTAATCTGTGGCAAACTTTTTTCAGTATCAAACTTTCATACTCATTCTGCAAAGATATTACAGTTTTCTCACAGGGATTTTCAAGATGATATAGCAGATTAATACTAGTTTAAAGAAAATCTTATCTACTGAAAACAGGAAATTGTTTAGACAGATACGAACAGACACAAATACACTCCTTTTCAAGTCCTGTACCTACCTACGCCTTTAGCCACAACAGGTTATGAAAAAAATTAAACCATTAGACCGTTAAACCATTAGACATAGTTTCTCCTTGTTCACTGCATATGAGAAAACATTTTTTACAGGGTTCACAAACACACTTGGCCAGAAACACCCAGCTCCGTGCCGTTTAAAAGAAAACAATAGAAATTAGACTGCAACTTGAAAGAGATAGAAAAGAGAGTTTCTCACCCCTCAAAACAAAACTGGAACTTTGGTTTAGAGGAACGGCTATGCCCATATACCCTCCTCGTCATCCTGCGTGCCAGACATTAGGAGATGCACAGAGATGTTAGCGTTGGGAAGAAAGGAGAAAAGGTTAGTTACTTTGGTGCATATAAAATACAATTTTCTTGGCTGTTAAAAACATGATTTTTTTTTTTTTTTAAATGTAAGCCAGCAAAAACAACTGAACAAGTTTGTGTTACATATACAAGAATGTGCACCTATAGCAACCAAAGAAACAAGAACAGTGACGTAAACATTCTTCCCACCCAGTTAAAACAGTGTGTAGGAAGTAGATTATAAGATTAAATATTAAAAGATTACCTATTTTTTAATTGCACGCAATTCAAACCAACATTGACAGCAGAAATAGATCAAACCTTATAAGTAAGCAAAGTAATTACTATAATCAAATTGTCTTACATTCTGTTAGGTTAAAAGATACAAAACTGCTGAAGAATCGAAAAATGTATCATTAGCGAAGTACACTTTTCTAACAAGCTATCAATTAAATCCAGCTTTTAAGCAATCCTTAAGCACTGCACATTGCTGAATACTATTAGACAGTTTCCCTCCTTTTTTCCATTTTTGAACCATTAGAACTACTCATTTATTTAGAGTTTTCATGATAGATAACTTTAATGGCAAATACAAAAAAATCATAACAATTTCATGATTTTTTTTTTAAAAGGGATTATTTTACTGTAGATAGGCTGAAAGCAGAATGTCTGTCTTTACATTTATTATAAACTCGAAGTTACAAGGATCAAAATAAAAAACATGAACTAAACCAGGAGAGTGAAATGTTCTTCCCTGGATACGTTTACTGAAGATTACGGTTTTTATTATGATTCTTTATCTATGCACACACAGATGCGTATGTGCGTATCTGTATCTATGTATAGTTCTACTGTGCCAAATTCTGATGCGATACTCAAGCTTCTAGAACACTGAGGTGCACAACACAATGTTTTTCATTTAACTCGGCGTTTCAAAATCAAATAAAAGCTTATCATTTTAGATATCCTTAAAATTCACCCATTAATATTTTAGAAACATAAAAAAATTACATTCTATAGTTTCAAAACTTTGAAAGTTAGCTGGTGTAACATATTGCTGGCACTTAATTAAATCTAAAAACTAAATAAAATGAAAGGCAATTAATTATGATTGAAATGGACAGGAATTTTCGCCTGAAAATATACACTGCCAGTATCACTACTGTTCCTAGTCCATTCTTGGAATAAAAAAGAGCTCCCAGATGTCAACTGTTATTAAAAACCAGATGTTAAGATAGATTTCTTGCATGTTGCTGAATTAAGTAAAGAAATCTGACAGTCCACTATAAACTTAGCTATCATTTAACACAGAAGAAATGTGGGTACATTTTTTACAGTTAACTTGGAACCCGTCTTAGTTCTAAGGTCTGCACCACTACGCCTCGGAGCAAAGACAGAGGAAGGCCTGAACGATGTTCTTTAGTTTTGAAACAAAGGGGCAGATTCGGTAAAGCTTCCAGCGAGCTGGGTCCGCCTCACCGAAAACAGGAGCCCTTCCCCTGCGCTCTACAGGAGCCACTTCTACTCGGGCCCCGCACGCTAATTGCGGTGACTTTGAGGCTGACAAGAGTCTGGCCAGAGCAAAGGCTGAAGAAAGACCGGAGGATTTCTTTTCCGCCGAGCAGTTTGATCCTATTTCACTAACAGAACGCATTAGGTTAATCTTTGGTGATATCTTTAAAAACAGCAAAAATCAACAAAACGGGCAACTCCGTACGTTTCCAAACCACTCCTCCTAACTACATACAGCTGGCTTGCTGTGCACTGAGCTATAATTCTTCACACAGGCAGACGTTCATTTTTACTTCAATTATTTGCGTGATCTCTTTTTGGCAGAATTCTAGAAGAGTTGAAAAATTAAATATTGTCAAATATTTTTAAAGAGTGTTATGGGAAATTACAGACTATATAGGTTGACACTGATCCTGATATACAATAAGCAATAAATTAAAAGCTGGAGCTCAGTTAATGTCAATCAACATCGCTTTATTGAGTACCGGTCCTGTCAAAATAACTTTCTATCTTTTTCAATTACATCAAGACTCTTTTTGATAAGGTAATTGCTTTGAAATAATATGCTGAGATTTCTGTAAGGCATTTGATTATGTGCCACAAGACACAGTGTCAGCAAAATTAGCTCTATATAGAATGAATGTTGCTGGAGAAGGAAGGGGACCTGCAGATATCTTTTCTCATCCCAAATTTGTTCTGTATTCCCATGATCTGAAAGAAAAGTCTGACAAAGACTGCTTGGAAAAGTGAACGTGTTTGGGATTAGCTGAATAAATGTTATCAGCCGCATATGCGTAAGATTGAAGTCATGTATACAGTGTCATCGCTTGAAAATGTAGAGGGCAAACTGAGGAGGCAGGGGACTGCATCTGAAATCGATGCTATCGAAAAGGGCTTTACAGATCATGGTGGAAGTGAACACGTGATACAATGTTGAATTTACAAGGACAAATACCGGCAGAGAAATAAAAATCAAAAAGTTTGTTCTATCTCTATGCAGTAGCATAAGACCGTTAATAGAACTACACACCCGGTGCTCATGTCATACTCTTGTGAATATTTAAAAGACTGTAACCAGATCAGGAAACAGCTACAAAATCATTGAAAAATAAACTTGGCAGTGAGAAACAAAAGAGACTCAACCTACCTGGTCGCTCAGAAAATACTAAAAGATTGTTTGATCTCCACTAACACACACATACAGGAAAGGAGACCGCTCTTTTCTCCAGCAGAAAAAAGCTAGACAGAGATTTATAGGATGTAATTACACTGCAAATATGGTACATATTCTTCAACAGCGCATCAGTTCTGGATGACTCAAAGATTTTATATCAAGACTTAGACACTTTCTAAAAGATAAGGCTAACCGTATTAAAAATAATTCAAAAAAATTACAGATTTAATGAAGACATTATTGATTGGTCAAGTCCAGATTATGATCATGGTCCACTTCACCTTCAACATCTACAATTAATAAAAATCCTCTTCCATCTTTTTTCCTCACATCTGTTTTAGTGAGAAGGTCTGTGCCATGATCTTAATCTGTACACAAAGAGTTTATTACAGATTTTCCAATTTTAGTGATTAACAAGTTCATAAAAAATGAATTAAACACAGTGATCCGTTTTGACAGACAACGGAATAGAAAAAACAAACCCTCACTGGATTTTAAATTTTTAATACTAAGAGCAACCTCAAAACCAGTCTCAACATACTGTCTTGTGTTAAAAACCTGTATCTATATAGTATTTTGACTTGACTTATACCTACCCCAGAAAATCTGTTCATATCTCATTTTCAACTCCACACACTAATTATTTATAGAAGATAAATAGACTTGCACTAACCTAAGCAGAGCTCACCCACTTAGCATCGCTATCAAAAAAGCCCGTTTCATAATTATGTGCTTTATTACCTAATATGTTATTGTATAGCTAATTATGTCATATATTGATGTTAGGTAACACACTGACCTAAAAATACTTGGTGCTTGATGATAGTTGAGGAGAAAAGTAAAATTCCTACAGGTATCGGAGAATGTCAACCCTCATTTTCCTTAAAAAAATAGGATTAAACCAAAGAACCATAACTTCATGATACGTGCTGTCACTTTTTAATTTAACAGAAGCCAGAACGTGCAGATGCAAGATCTTAAAAGAATATTGAAAGAGCTCATTGATCACTTACTATTCCCATTATGCAGATAGGTTGTTTTCCAGCCTGCGCTAACTCCTTCCAGTGCATTGGATCAAAGTTACAAGACTCAGCTATCCTTGTCATTCTGCTGCCTGTTACATTTTGAGGCGTGGATATTTAATGGTGTAAATCCTAACTCAGTGTTATAGGCTTTACAGATCTTGCTGTATGGATAGGAACAACTGCCCAAAAGCACTGGATAAGAAGCACGTAAGAAGCAGGGTTGTAGTTTTCATTGGGTTTATGAATAAACTGTTCCATCAAGAAGCTAAGGTTTGGTCCCTCCGTGCAAACAGCTAATGTAAGAGAATACAGAATTCTTCACTGATGTTCTGAGACAAATTAAGTTCATTACCTATTTCTGCGTTCTTGACACACTGTGAAGCAAAACAAAAGCTGCAGTTATGCCTTATCATTTATTAATATTGGATCAGAGGCTTCCAGAAGTATGCTTAGTCTTTCATATCAGTGTGTATCCTACAGAATCATTAATCTATGGCTCTTTCAAACAATAAACGATAATCAAGCAATTTTTGATTAATGTTTGTGTACATTAACCGCTTTTTAAACTTGGATCTTTCATTGGTTTATAGGGTCAAGAATAGCAATTCAATGACAAAAACTGCAAAGCAAAATCTCAATTACAGACAAGCAAAAAAGGAAAAAAATTAAAGAAATACCATTTGAATTGATAAATTAGTATAAATGCTTAATTCTTATAAAATTATTATAAATTCAAAATATTTCAGATACGAATGCCTTGTATTTTTAGGACTGACATCCAAGTCTCTAATTTGGACATATATTTAGGTACAGTACGGTGGTATAAGCTCAAGTACTACGAAAGCCTTTGTACATGGGCTATTTATAGATTATTAATTCGTTGATTTTCTCTCATCCTTTTGCTAGTCCTTTCTTTTTTCTGTGCTGCTACTTATCATATTTGCTTAACGTCTTAAAAAGAAATATCTGGTGTTACTAAATATGAGTTACTGTTCTGATCCAACTGCCACAAAACCTAACGTTAAAACCTCAAAACTTGGCTTCAAAGTAGCAAGATGAGGAACTTAAAGAATAGTGCTTGGAAAACACGACACGCAGATGGAGAAAGCTTGTATAAAGATGTCTTTAGCTGAAAATACAAGTTTTGCAGGCACATTTCTCAGCCATTAATTCTTTAAGGTTCAGCAGTTTCAGTAGTAAATTTGAGACGGCGGCCTTCAGATGAAAGGGGCCACATTACCCAGCAGGTCAGAAACAAAGGGTAACTTGAATCATGGTCTACATGATTAAGTATATCTAAAAAATTTTAATAATCAGATGCCAGAAATTAGAAGCCTATTTGTAACCATTCTGCGTACAGCATACTCTTGATTACTGGTGAGTGTGAATAGTTGCAAGAGGTTATATTTAGCAGTGTGTTGCAACAGCAGCAGATCTATAGCCAATACAACCGGTACTGAGAATCGGCATCTGTAGAATCCGCCTATCTTGGGGGTGTGTTCTGGATTAATTTTGCTCTGTCTCCAAGACTGAATTCCCTTTAGCAACTTCACTATGTTGGGGGACCTGCTGGAATGCATCTTTCAGCTAAATTTAATCAAAGAGGGAGAGAATTCAGTGTGCCCGCTCCAACACCGCTTCTGGATATGAACCGTAGTGCAGTAAGTGGGAACGATCAGGAGATTTGAGTCAAATCTGCACTCTCGGTCAGAACTCAAACCCTAAGGTAGATGCACTCAAAGACTGCAAAATTCTGCATTACTCTGAGGCCCGCTGGCGTATAAAATTTGGTTACCTGAAGCAAAGAATGTAGTGAACCTGACTCAAAACACAGAGAGCAAATACTTCCACAAAGCTGAAGTGCAGCGCACACCCCCTCACTTTTGTGGCATGAAAGTATCTTTATAAAATCCGTTCTTTAAATACAAATAAAAAATAAAAAAATCCTAATCTCCTTTTAGACAAAAGCTTTTGCAACACAGGCAACATTAAAAACTTGATGAGTTAAGCTTTTCTGGCTCTATTCCCACAATAGAAGACCCTTCCTGACAAGGCTCATCACATTTCCCTTTCATGTGCCGGCACGCTAAGAATTAATGTCTTAACTTGGGTTAAATAAATCTAGCGATAACTTGCTCATCTCTTGAACTAACTTTCTGATGATTGATTTACGCTACTCTCCTTATTATCTATGGCTACTAATGGGTCATTAAACATGTAACTACTGGCTCTGGACTGTGAAACTGTCCTACTTACAGCAAACAATTACATTGACAAATATTAATTTCCCCTTGTGACACAGAAATCTACCTGCTAAGTAATGACATTTCTTTCAAATCAAGAACCTAGCCTGAAATCAGAGTCTTGCAGAGCTTAGAGAGACTTTTATCTGCTACTCAGCCGAGGACTGATCTCGCGAACTCTCCGTGCACAGAACAACTGACTACAGAAGAGTTTTGTGCACGAATGCTTTGAAGAACTGAGCCTGTAACTGGAAAGGGGAAAGAACTAACAGCGGATTCATTTAAGGCTTTGGTGTGTAGAGTTTTAGAAGGTCTTTATTTTATGTTTCGTTTGTATATTCAAAAAGTTGAATAAATCTTAAAGATTGCCTCAGCAATATGGATTTATGTCACAGGTCTATTCGCAAGCCATCCACAGCAGAAGGGGTCACAAGCAACCATGCATCAGCCACTTGTGAAAATGACCATAAACCCCATCTCACCATTTGTTCTATTTGTATATAGTTAGGTTAAAATCAAACGTAAACACTGGTGATGGGGGTAAGCGGAAGGTTGTTTCTGACCACTTACTTTAAAACACCCAGACTAGCATTAACGTGAATAAGATGTTTCACCAGATACTCATGCATTCTAAAGCTTTATCACTAGATGAAGCGGAAACCCAATGCTTCTTACAAGAAGTGGTCCATGAAATCAGATTTGCAATGCAAAAATTTATGGTCCCCTTTGTAGTGAAAGCCTGTGACATGTTATCTCGCTTAAGTAACCGGTGCCAGATATGCAACTTTTGTTATCAAGTTACTGTCTCCAGAAATGCATTTTTGGCTCTTTCAGCTGGTCTAAAGACCTATTTCAGACTATGATGGTGGCAGCTAATTTTTCTAGTAAGAAATATAAGATAAATGTAAACCTCTATATAAGTGTTTTATATTCTAACACACACATTCGGGGAAGTGAGGGGGAGAGGTTTCTATAGCTAAACATGATCTCAAAAAATTCTTCCATATGTGGAAAAGACTGCAAAGCTAACATATAAATATAGATATATATAAATATACACACAGAGCAGTATGTATACATTTATATCACATTCATTAAACCTCAAAACATAAAATAAATTCATTTCTGTAAGCAAAGGAGAGGTATAACTTTTCAATATACAAAATCCATCTCCTGGAGGTATCATAGACAGCAAAACCTATTTTCTACTTCTTACTTTTAATACAGCTCCAGTTAGCTCAAATTACAAACTGAATATAATTAAAACGTATATGAAAAATTATCTGGCTACAATATAATTACAATTAAGAGGCAGGAATAACAAAAGCATTAACAAATATTATAAACCTCCATTGGCTCTTACTTAAATGAGAAACCTTGAGTAGAGCACAATGTTTGTAATTGTGAAACAGCAGTCTATCCAAATCAAGAACTAGAGTATCCCTGAAGGACAGAATCAACCTCAGAGCAGACTTCCAAATTTCAAGGCTCGCTCTTTTGTTCCATCGCAAGTACAAAGTAATCTACAGTGAAATTTAGGTTTGAAAGCAATTACAGTATCCTCAAAATCTGGGCAAGCCTCTGTGGAAGACTATTTCAGTTTTAAGGTAAAGTAGATAGAATACCCAGGCAGATGTCAGAGGCAGGAAAAATTCTCTGTATCTTCTGAAATAAGCATATCATAACACTTACTGCCTTTTGGGAAACGCTTAGACAGAAATTACATCCTCATTAGAAGAGGATATTTGCCACTCAGTAGCGTGTTTGTAGTAAACAACACAAAAAGGATTTTATTGCATTCGGTTCGACAAGTCTGAACAATGTGTGATATGAATCACAAGTTCTTTGTTCCGGAGGGAGAATATGTTGTAGCAAAGATGAAAAATTAGAGGAAATACTTAAAAATGTGAAAGTATTTATAAGACTAATTCGCACTGCACTCCTGAGATCTCAAACACTAATTAATCCAGCACAATACTAGTTATTTACAGCAGATATGCCTGGGATTGTTTATCCTGAATGTACCGACAAGCAAACCTTGCCCTGCCCAAATTCCTAAATTAAATAAATCCATGTGACTCCAATGAGCTTAGTGCAGGCTCAGCACTGTGCTAATGCAATTGCGTGCTTCCTGGCAGCTTGAGGCACCAGCAGAACAAGTTCACATACATTTAGTGAACAGACGAGCAAGCTCACACCTGCCCAAATACAATGTGTAAACATAAAATAAAGAAACACAGATAATATTAAACAAAATCTGGGTCAGGGAGGGAGCCAATAATTCCAATTTACTGCATTAAACAGCCATATCATATCACTTCTTTTATATACCAAAATGTACTGGTGCTTTGGGTTTTCCCCTTATTTTTGTTTCTTCTTTCCTCAACAACTAAAAGACAAGGTTTTAATGTTGCAGAAAACTCCCAGACATGATATTTCAGTCTTCCAGATACTAAGCTTCTGCTCAGATTGAACTTTCTACTCACAGTCTAAAGAAATGTGAAGAATTTTACGCTTTTCAAATAACCAGGGTTAACTGAATAAGCTAAAATAATCTGTTTTGTTTTATGTTTATCCTCTCTTTAAGTTGTGTTGTTTGGTTTTGTGGTTTGTTTTTTTTTTTAAAGACAAACCCCAGTTTCAATATTCCTGAGGCCTATTCAGGAGTTTGAGGTTGGCAATTTTCCAGTATGGCCACAGAATGTAAGGCATTGTGCTAACAGCCAGGGCTGCCAAAATACACAAAGTAGCATGCACTCCTTTCCCCTAAAATTATATAGGGATCAATACAGTGATTTGCAGATCAGGATCCAGACACTAAAATAATAATCGTTGTTTGACTGTCCTGTGGCTCTGATTTCAAAGTCATCCACCTCAAACAAAATCCCATCTGACCTGTTCGGAGTTTTTCACATATCGTCTTTCAGCAGCTCCAAGGATATTTAGCAGTTCCAGCTGATGAACAAAGACCTGTTGCCAAGACCAGTCACCACGTTACAAACCAATAAACACTTTTTTGAGAGCACACGGCCTTCTTCAAAAAGCTAGTTTTTAGTGGCACACTCCTCCTTCGCAACAGTCAGATAGTTGTCAAGTTTCGTGCATCACGCGTGTGATTTCTTTTCTCAAATGAGTGAGTTTACCAGCAGATTTAAAAAAGTCTGTTTAAAATGACACATATTTAATCCTAAGCTATCAGATAGTTCTTTAAAAGCTGACTTTCTGACTGGAGAGTGGCAGTAAGGGAAGCTTCATAGATACACAGTGCCCCATCACTGTCCTAATAAGGAGGACTTTTCCTTTAGATATGAGGATAGTTCAGAAAGCTTGAACTATCTTTTAGGCCTCTTTGCTGAGATTTCAGAGTAATGGAAAACTTGATGGTGAGTTTGTGACAAACTACTTCTAAACACTACCACCTTATAGAAGGGCCATCAGAAATGTTTTAAACAGGAACAAAATCCCTACGCAGCCAGAGTGGATTAAAAGATGTAAAAGGACATGCTACATGCTTATGACACCACGTGACATTCCATCCTCAGTGACAGCTTCTAAGAAGAGGGCCAACTTTTTGGAAAGCAGCCAGTTCCTACAGCTTTATGGCATGCCCTATGATATTCATATTTTTCTTAAAATCAGAGTCTTTTTAATGAGAATATCATCTCTCATCATAAAACAAAATTAACATATATTTGTAGCCTGGGTGACCATGGAGTAAAGCATTCAACTTTGATTCCACTACAGCTTGGGAATTCAGGAAACTCTTATGAGATAAGAAACACCTTACATTTTATGTCTTTAAAAATCTCCAGTACTATGGGAAGAAAGAAGATTTGATAGTTCTTATAATCATCAGGATTGGCAATAAAGTCCTGAAGTATGAGAATTCTTTGGATGTTATAACTTCAGTCTTCCACCGTGTGGATGCTGAATCATGTTCCTCCATATGCCCTCTCAAATAGCATAACTTCCTACTAAGAATGCCATCAAACTAACTTAAGTATATCCTAGATGCATAACATATTATAGATTACCTACAGAACTTCTTTTAAGTCCCTTTTTTATGTAGAGATGCTGCTTTTAATTTAAATAATCAAGTACAGTTATTTACTATATAGTCCATAAGCAGCAACTTGAACTTAGGACCTTTCAACCACATAGCAAAGATCTCATGAACTTGAACAAGAAAGTCCGGAGCGATAGCAGAAGAACGCTATTTGTCATGTGGAGACTATCCCAGAGTTAGAGATCTGTCATACGTGCTAATACGTTACGGACTGTTTCAGAGACAGCAAGGAACGTAAAATGCCCACAGAAATTACTAGTAAGTGCGTAGGGTGACTAGAGCCTGCAACTCGGGACAGGATACAAATATGGAGGGGCAGAAAGGCTTCTGAGATTAGAAAACCAAAGGGAAAGAGATGTCTCAATTTGACCAGACTTGTGGTGAGCGAGACAGAATTCCCTGTTGGTTAGTAAATTACAGGCCTGTTAGGATACTAAAAGTGCAAGAAAAAAAGGGCAAAAGGACTGCAGTACAGTAAGGCAGCTGTGGCGGGGAATACAAATGTGCTGATTCCTATCAACTTTCACTAGTAACAGCAATGGCTTCAAGAGCACAGTCACTTGTGTGACACAAAGCGGCACTTCCTTCAAAACATTTTCAATACAAGGAAGAAAAATGAAAGATGATGTGGGCAACTGAGGCCAAGAGAAAACATTGTTAAGGAAAAATAGTAAGTATGTTGTGCTGGTTGTGGCTGGGGTAGAGTTAATTTTCTCCATAGTAGCTGGGATGGGGCTGTGGTTTGGATTTGTGACCAAACCAGCGTCGATCTCCCAGGGATGTTTCCGTCCCTGCTGAGCAGCGCTGGCACAGAGTCAAGGCCTTTGCTGCTCCTCACCCCCCCACCAGCGCGGAGGCTGGGGGGCACAAGGAGCTGGGAGGGGACACGGCTGGGACAGCTGACCCCAGCTGCCCAAAGGGACATTCCACACCCTACGGCCTCATGCTCAGCGTATAAAGCTGGGAAGAAGAAGGAAGGGGGGGACGTTGGGAGCGATGGCGTTTGTCTTCCCAAGTCACCGTTACGCGTGCTGGAGCCCTGCTCTCCTGGAGATGGCTGAGCACCTGCCTGCAATGGGAAGCAGTGAAGGAATGCCTTGCTTTGCTTTGCTTGCGTGCGCGGCTTTTGCTTTCCCTGTTAAACTGTCTTCATCTCAACCCACGAGTTTTCTCACTTTTACCCTTTCAATTCTCTCCCCCGTCCCGCTGCGGGGGGAGTGAGCGAGCGGCTGGGGGGGCTGAGCTGCCGGCTGGGGTTAAACCACGACATATGTAGAGGTAAGAAATAAGAGAGGCAGGGAGCTGGACAGTAGGCTTTGTGATGAAGTCCACACTACGGGACAGGACAGCTTCTAAACCTGGAAGTTCACATTTATTTAGCCATGGGTTTTTTTTGTTCCAGATAGATCTTGGATGTAATGATCCAGATTAGATTACTGTAATGCACGCTACAAGGGGCTGCATATTGCAACTCCTTGGAAACTGAAGCTAGTACAGAATGCTTATTAAGCTCATTTTCATGCTATGAGTATTACACCCGCACTCCAGGTTACACACTGACTGCCAAAATGTTTCCAGGTGGAATTTAAGAAAGATTGCCAACTCTGAAGCCAAAACTGAAGAGAATAAATTTAAGTTTTTAGTGCAAAGCTGCAAAATTATCTTTTTTCCAAGTTTTTTAAAGACTAGTAAAAATGGTTAATAATGCAATGTTATTGACATGGCAGTACTCAATCCCCAGAAATTTATTTATATCTAATAAAAATCAGATGCACCAACATAACTAGGGACCACATCACGACTCACTGTAACGTGACCATGTGCATGGGCAGAGGAGAGTTAGAATCTTGCTACTGCTTGAGAAGTTTTCTTACATCTTCCCCAGAGTTTAGGTCCAGACATACAGGGCAAAAAGGGTTGCCAACTTATACCTCTCCCTAAACAGAAGAGCAAAAAAAGAGGGGATAAAGGCAAGAAGTGGCTGGAAACTTGGCTTTGCTCCCTAGCAGCAGCCAAAAGACCTAAACACATCCGTTGCATCTGAAAAAAGGTGCCCAACTAGTTCTTTCAGGAGAAGTCGGAGATCCTATCCTTTACTACGTCTAGAACTATGCTGCCACATGCTGCCCGTAGCAGGATATGATACTGAGTAACAGTTATAACAAAAACATGATCGTTAAAACAAAATGTCAATACCTGAACCGAACAGCACCACGTAAAAAGTACGCGTAATTCAAGCAGGATGTGTGTGTAGTCTTCTTCCAAGAGACTGGTGGTACACCATTCTCTTTAAAGGGGGTAGACATTCACAGCGGCATACATACAGTGTTTTACATCAGTAAGTGGGAATGTCTTATCCTTCCTTACAAATATGTGCTCAAATGTACATGTACATGCTTTTACAGCCATATATAATAACATACATGTATTTCTCTGTATAAATGTAGCATATAAATTAGAAAATTCAGTATTATTCATAGAAATGAGAAATGTTTCAAGATTAACACTGGACGTTCAACTATCTCTTTTTCTCCAGAATTTGTGACAAAACTTTCAAAAATCCTCCCTAGCGTTCACTAAATTAAATGGCATTTATGTTACAACATGCACCACTATCTCGTCTCCTTACAAAATTAAAAATGCCCTCTGATGATTTGAAAGTTTATTATTTTCTCAGTTTATTCTGTGGTTTCAAACCACTAGCAGTACGTTGGATCATGGTCATCAAAAAACACGTATGTAGAATTTATGTGCAATACACTATTGAATGGGAAATACGGTTTCTATGGCACATGGCAATCAGATTGTCGTACAAAAGAATGCTCTACGGAATGGTAAAGCACACAACAAAGTAAAAAAAAAATAAAATGCATGATTGAAAAATGTAAGCTAAAGCAATGACTAGAGTTCACTCATGATTATCATTGTGCTGTTCTCAAAGATTATTTCAGCGAGGATTTTGCTATGGATCTCCTACTTGCTTGCTTTACAAGGAAACATTTGCTGAGCTAATCATTGTTCACAGTGTCTGTGGAACTGTAGGGGTGGCAGTACTTCAGGGGAACACCGACTCCAAGCCCAATGCACCAACACAAGATGAAACAAAACTACTATCATGTGCCACAGATACTCATCTAACCTGTTCTTAAAAATCTCCAAGAAAGGAGCTTCCATTACATCTATATGAAAGAATGTCCACATTTTCTTTCCACTTACAGATTCATTAGACTCATAGTAAAAAAGTTTCCCTGTTTTAATAACTAACCTAGTTATTCTTCGTATAAATTAAATTTACCACTCCTACTCTTTCTCCAGTGGGCACTGGAATACAATTGATCATCGTCGTCTTTACAACAACATTTTATGTATTAGAAGACTTATGGCTCCCCTTTAGTACTTTCCAGACTAAACAAACCCAGTTCTTTAAGCCTTCCTCACAGGTCCTGTTCTCTAAAACGCCTATCATTCTTGTTGCTCTCCTTTTGTCCCTTTCTAATTTGTCTATCTTCCTTAAAGCATGGTGATCAAAACTGTATACAGCTTTTCAGATGAGGTCTCACCAGTGCTCGAAAGAACAGACTAATTGCTTCCTGCCTCTTTTCCAGTACTACATCCATCCCAGAATTAGATCCAGCTTCACTGCAATGGCATTCCGTTGTTGCCGTATATTACGTGCAAGCCAGATTCCTTTTTCTGTGCTATTGCCTCATCAGTACATGTGACTTCTCCCTTGTAAATGGACTTGTCTTTACTGGATTTCAGATTACTTATTCTAGACTTTCTCTGCAGTTTATTGAGACTGGAGCAGCTTATTGAGCAGTTTAACTGCGCCTGCTATGCCTGCAGCTTCTTGCAGCTTGGTTCAGTATCAACAACATTCCTGGTTTTTTCTATTTTATCACCGAAATAATTTCTAAATTAAATTAAAATTAAATTAATTAAATTAATTAAATTATTTTCTAAACTAAACTAAATTAAAATAGTATTATTTACAGTTACAGCTTTTATTATTGTAATGCATTTTACATTACACGTTAATTACATTACAAATTAATGGATTTATTTGTATATTACAAATACATGGTGGGACAGTGTTAAAGGCCTTATGAATTCAAAGTATGTCACAGCTACCACTTTCTTCTTTAGCCACAAAGCCAGTTACCCTACCAAAGGAAATCAGATTGGCTTGACATAATTTGTCCTTGACAAATACAGGCAGACTAAATATAGGATGGGTATGCTATGTAACAGCCATCTAGACCTGCATTCTGTTTTAGAGAGTGGCCCAAAACTGTCACCTAGGAAAGAGTGCAAGAATAAAGTGAGTACACAGTGGTAAACAATCTCATATCTTCAAGAATGTAACGTAAAAATAGTTTATCTGGTCTAGGATAGGAACCACCAGTTGATGTAAGGAAAAGAGGGTAAGGGCGAAGCACGTACGACGTGATCTGATATACACCGAGATGGACAGACACCTACCCTCACACAGTCTGATACAGACGTCGAGCTACTGAAAATGAACAGTAACAAGACTACTGGCTTTCTATTGGTTCACTGATTAATAATTAATTCCATAACTTTCCAGGGCCTAAAATAAAGTTATTCATAAATCCCCATACATTTTATCTGTAAAGATGAGAACCGCATTTGCCTTCCTCGAGCCTCCAAGGATCTCCTGTATCCTACATGAGAGTTGTTGAACATAATCATAAATAGTTCAGAGTAAAACTGAGAATACTAGTACTAGTAAATATTCATAAAATAGCCAGTATTTTACATGCTCTGTCTTTAATCAGGTGCCCATTTCCATCATTCATATAATTTCTTAAGTTTTTTAAGCTCTTGAAGGTGTTTTGATACAGACTTTCATGATGCTTCTTATCCGTTCTCTTCCCCGAATAACCTGTTACTGTGCATTGAAAAGCACCTTCTTCACTAAAGGTTGCTCTCTTACACTGCCTTGTCCCCCCAGTTTTCTTCACACGTTTCTTGAATTAGTGTTCTTGAAACCAGCGTCTGGGTTTCAGCAACACAGAGGTTGTCATTACTTGTTTTTTCACATCTCTTGCCTTCATTCTGTTTTTCTCATTCTATTCCTCACACAAAGCCAAAACCTTTTTTATTTCATGGTCATTTTCAGATAATTTTGCCTTCTTTTATAAACTCAGCCAACTTATCTCTGTTAATCAGAAACAGAACTAAAACCAAGACAGCAAGTCCTTAATACCCTTCTCCACTTTCCGAAAGAAAAAGTTGTTCTTAATATGTTCCAAGAACTCGAAGGATTCTGTGTTCTGTTGTTCAGGTTTTGGTTTTGGTTTTTTTTTTTGGTCGGTATCCAAGAAATTGAGTTTTCTCCTACTCACCAGTTCCTGTCTTTAGTACAACTCTATCGGTCATTCTAAAAAAAGCGTAATTTGCCTCTTTGTCTCCTATTCCCAATTAAGTAGTCTATCATACAACCCATTATAACTTCACCAATGTTCTTCCCTTTTATTTCTGCCCAGACATTATGAACTTATAAACTAATTTAGTATCAAACAATGATTCTTCATATAAAAGCAATGTTTTATTTATAAATATACTTGCTTCTATAGACTGTTTTTCCTGCTCCAGATAAAGACGTACATCAATAACTTTCCCCCTTGTGCTACTGTGACTGAGTTCCTCCGAAAACTCCTACAGTTTTCAACTCTCACTCGTCGTAGTAGGCTGAAGAGGCATATATTGAAAAGAAGTCTATCTTAAAATTTGAAAGTCATCTTCAGGCCAGACTCCATCCACAGCTGACAAGCTCTCCACTTACGAAGCATATTCCTGTGCAACGCAACAGTGGCACCCAGTATCAGCTGGAAACACATGGCACGCTGGCAGCATGGCTTACATAGGTGTTTTAATTTCAAAATAGAAGTTTGCTTCTTGAAATTTCATTGACTACGGCTTAGCTTCTTTCCTTTGCATTTCTTGTGGTTTAGCATTTCATACACACACACACGCACGGGTGGACACACACACACACACTATTTTTTACCATAACAAATTTTTAACAGTATCAGACCCAGACACCTCAGAAAACAATTATGAAAACATGTTCGCTGGCAGATGGGTATTTTAAAGATGAGATAAAGTTGTCACTAGAATTTGAAATAATATTTTGGTGTGTATCTATACAAATATAATGTATATTTTATATAATTACATAATGAATTAAAGAATTTATTATTTTCAATATAACTTTATAATGATAACTAGCCATAACTTATGATTACTAATAGCTATAGCAATACTATAGCACTATAGCATTATTTTCAATATTATAACTATAAAATTAAAGCAGATACTTTATTTTTGGTGGATTTGGTCTTTAAGCTTTCCAGAAATAAAAGCTGCAGCATTTTCTGTTGGAAATACCTGTTTCAAACACATCAAAACAATAAACTTTCCGGTCAAGGTGTCTGCTTCACCCAGTTGTCTACAAACCAGAAGTACTGAGCTTGCACACTGGACACTTAGCAAATCTCTGCCTGTTGCCAGCACCGTTATCTGAAAAACCACATTAAAGTATTCCAAAAGACAAAGTGTTGGAATGCCAATAAACCACAGAACATCAGGACCTCCTCATTCTAAACACACACGGGGTAAATATTAATTTAAAACTATGTGACAGTAAACTGGTTTTAATAATTTCGTATTTTAATTTCCACTTACTTTCATATCATTAATATTCTAAAATATTATCAATAAAAGCAAATGAGTTACGTATTTACATTTTTTTAAAAAAATGTTTATTTGTAAACAAATATTGACATTTACAAAATCAAAACAGCGTTGGGCGTACGGCTGTTTTCTCACCCTGGGTGGAGGAGAAAAGGCTCAATGCTAGCGTGCTCAATTAACGTACTCTAGAAGACCATGTTATCAGGACAGTTATTTGCCCTTTCTGAAACACAGGACTCTAAGAAGAATAATATTCTAAGAATAACAACACTGAATTACTAAGCATTTTTTAAATAAAACACCTCTGGAATTTGGTTTATTTTGCCTAGTTAAAATGCATGACTGTTGATTTTAAGCTTTACCTGCTATTCGAAAGCTTCAACAGAAAGATACTTTCAAATACAGTTTAGAACCATTGGTTTACAAGTTGCCAAAGGGAACTGCTGCACAGGTTGTTCAAAACAATGATTAATCCATTTACTTTAAATAAACAAAAAATTATTCCAAAAAGTGCATTCTTCTGAAATCACTAGTAATCACTAAGTAGGAGACTTTTCACTGATTTTCCACTGAAAAAGTTGACTTATGAAATGCTGAAAATTGCTGCAAAACTTCTAAAGAAAGATAAGGAAGAAAAATACAAGACACCAGCCAAAAAGACAAAACGTTTGAATTGTTTCAGGGACGGAAATAAATACCGGAGCTATTAGTTGCAGTTCAAAGCACTCATCACTTGCTTATTATTTCTTTGGAATATTTATTTTATCTTGAAATACCAAAACAGTAAAATTATAAAACTGAAAGCGAAAAAAGAGGTGACTAACCTGATCTGGAGAGGGTCTGTGGTTGGAGTGTTGTGGCCTCCCAGGAGATCGGTGATGGTGGTGGTGATGATGGTGGTGGTAGTGGTGATGGTCATCATCGTAGTTATCTGCCATCAGTTTCATTCTGTTTTGTGTCTAAGATGTAAAGGGAGACAATTCTGTTACGTGCTGGAATATATCACTCTAACAGACTGTTAGGAAGATCTTCGCTCCTTCTTAGCTCTCTCTTTTTTGGGGGGGGGCTGTAAGGATCTAACAACAGAAGTCCGGACTGCTGTCTCACAAAGAAAAGGAAACAGAAATAGAAAAAGATAATGAAGTATGGGAACACATCTTCTGTCTCAGTTTTCATACGAGTAGAATTGCACAAAGAAGTCAGAAAAGGATATGATCAAGGATGTTGTGTTTGAAGGGTGTTAACAAAGACATTCAGCTTTTCTGAATGTACTATTTTAGATCAGTTTCCTATTTTTTCCAGTCTATTATTATGTCTTGCCTTGTAAAGTCTCACTGAAAGGAATAGTAAGTGTACTTCAAATATTTACAGTTACCTACTGAGGCATGTCAACAACAATAAGGAATAGTTATGCTAAAAGCTCTACTTTGGTTTAATTATTTTAATTGTACACCAGGATCACCCTGCTGAGCAGTAAGTTAAAAGAATCTGAAAACCAGCTGATACAGACCCAGGCACTTAGAGAAATAAGTGATTATGGAACTTGACACATGTTCCTGAATGAAAGTAAGTCTTAGATACAGATCTTGAAAAAAAGATCAACACTTCAGCTACTGCCGTGTACAGATAATGAAATCTATGTCACCATGAGATAACAAGATACATTGCTGCTCTTTATCTCCGTTACAATTATTCCATACCATGAAATACATAGACTGGAATAATTCAAACCTTGCTCATAATACCAAAAATATCTTACTACCAATCGCCCAATACCAGTGGATACAGTACTTATTTTTTCTGTTAGTTAGGACTGAAGGCTGTCTCAGGCAAACTTGTTAACCTGTAATCGAGTTTTACTTATTTTTGCACTAACAAAACCCAGAATAAAATGCTGTCAACTCTCAAAGACCTCTTCCAAAATTAGAAGAATCAATTAGAGACATGCACAATTAATATCATGCGGATGACCGAAGGAAAGGTAGCAGTCTTAACACACTTAATGCCATCTTCAAAAATCTCACCTGAACCCTATAGGAGAAAGGTTGTTCTTGAAGGACCATTATCTACTTTGTGCCAATTCTCTCTGTGGACATCATTTGAGTTGGCCAAGCACAAACGAGTCTACTTTGACCGTAGACACTTTTGGTGAACAGTTAAGATAAAAGACTGAAATCAACTGCAAAAAGCCACAGTTTAGTTCTGCCCATGCTCCGAAGTAGCAGGATTCACGCTAACGCCAGTGAGGATGCTGGGCAAACACATCACCCCAGGACTTTGCCCAAACTAATGAGTTCTAAAGAACCAACTTAGACGAATTTAAACACAACTCATTTGTTCAGGTATGTTCCTATATTAACAGGTCTAACTGGCTTCCAGTTCAAAGTGCCCATGAGGTAGCTAGTGTCCCATAGCTAGTTATGTGGTAAATGTACTTCCAGGATTATTGTAAATTGATTTTCCTATGAGAACAATCCTATATCAAAATCTCCTTTAGGAAAATTTCACTGGTAAGTATATTTTACTAGAAAATACAAAAATTCAGAGATTGCTATTAAATTCCCCGATTTTAATGTTTTTTGCTAAAGTAGAAAAGAGATTTGGAAAAAAGCAAACCAAATATTCGTATTACACAATATCTGAAGTATAACAATCTAATGCGAGGAAACTATGAACCACAGGATCACAGGAAATCCTGATGTGTCTTTTTAGCAATTAATTTTTTTTTTTAAATGTCACAATGCTTCTCAAGCACTTCACATGATGTCCGTTAGAAGGATCATAGAAAACTATTTTACAGGAGGGGACCTGTCCTCAGTTCAAGTAAAAACAAGCAAACAACCAAACCAAACCCAAACCTTAAGGCATGCACAATAACAAGGTAGAGGAACCACAGACTGGCTGTGCACATGCTTTAGCCACTGCCAGACTCTTTCTGAGCATCTCTAGAGCACTAAAAGAGCATCTTCTCAGTGTGTTACAGAATAAATGTCCGCCACAGGTCCAGTGCTGGATTCCTTGGAACAGGAATTGCACTGGCACTCTATGGTATCATTTCACATTTTTAACGCTATATTCTGCACAGTTGGAACCATTCCATTTTCTCCCTCCCGGCTAAAAGATGGAAGCATACAGCTGTATGAATTTCAGCTATGAATTTCTACCGATTTTGCCAAAAGACCAACTCAATCTGAATCTTCATAGTTGGCCTGTTTGTCTTCAGATTCAGCGAGGAAGGACCTTTTGAACAAAAGAGTGGAAAAGATGGAGAATTAATAGACAAATAATAACCCACTTACTGTAAACAGTGTAATATTCTGCCTCTTTGGGGAAGCTCCTAACATCTTATTAGTTTATTTTCTTATCAATGAACAGCCTTAAATTTCCTACCTTTCAACTGTATTCCATAAAAGAATGCAAAAGTTAAACAAGATGATATATGCAATCCTAAAAGTGTCCCCTGTAATGAGGTGTTGGGGATTAGACGTGTCATGGGATAAGAACTGTAAATGAATGATGTCATCCTTCTAATTTGGTGCTGAAATATAAATAAACCACTTCTAACGTTTCTTCCTTTTGGATGCCAGATCGCAGTAAAATGTTCACAAAGAAATGTTAATGCTGTAGTAGGCTTCCTTTAGTGTGCCTGTTCTGGAAGCAAAATATATAAGAAATGTGAAATGAGAATTTATTTTCCACTCAAGTGATCGTCAAACCATCCAAACTTTTACATGACTCATGATTGTCATTAATTTCTTAAAATGATGCTGCATATTTTGCAAAACAGTATTTTTAAATGCTTTTTGTTTTTATTTGTTAGCTCTTCACAACGATAACTAGTATGATTTTGAGGTTCTGTTTGCCTTTGCTTTAGCTACTGCCGGAGTGCTATACTTCCACACCAAACTGTATTTTCCAGGTATGCTTAGCTTTGACTTAAGAAGTACAAAACGTGGCATAATTTCAAACTTTTAAAATCAGGACTGTTGAGGAGGATGAACGGGAGGATTTCTGGAGGAGGACAAAAGTAAAGCCATCCAGAGGAACAATACAATTCTTTTCAGGTCCTTCTCAACAAAAATCTGTAACATTCCTTCTGATTGCTTCCCTTGCTAACTCTTTTAATCTTTACTAGGCTTTGAAATGCCAGGTATATTTTTATTTGAGGAAGAAATTAATGAACGACATTGGCGCTTGTTCAGGACCCCAGGGCTTCACACCCCTACGCTTACAAACAAGCACGTACCCAAACACACAGAAAGGCGTATAGATTTCAGGGCGTTGGTTTATCAGACAGACAGTAAATCCTCGTGGTCTGGGTCCCGTACCAACCCATTAGGACACTGCTTCAGTACTGACTGCGAGGGAAAAATACCACCTACTGACGTGGTCATGCCATCATTTCCTGCAACATCTTCAGCGTACTTGAAAATTGCCTGTTCAAGAACATCCAAGACCGTTTCTCCTATTACTTTTGAAAGCACCACAGATTATTCAATATGACTCTTCTGGATGATCGGGAAACTCGGGCTTGGAATGTACAATTCATGAAAATTAGAGTGATGGTTGTACACGCATTTAAACTGGGCCATATCTAATTTGCATCATATGTTACTCTGCGCGAGTTACTCCATATCTGAAATAGTTATATTACATAGTTCAAAATTTTATTCACATTTTCCTCTCAAAACTATTATCATTGATACAGTTCTCCTGAAAATGGGGTTTCTCAAAATTTACATAGCCACAGCTCTGACAACAAAATTATCATACCAACAGTTCTTTTTGAAAATGCCTGGTGAACACCAGGCCCACACCTGAGAAAGAGCAGTTTTTCATTTGGATTTATACTAGGAAAGAAAAAAATGTCAACTTGTAAAATGCAACAATTAATTAACTGCATCTCCTACAGACCATGTATAGCCTTATTAGTTTTAGTCTAAACAGTTTCCTCAGATTGTTTTTGCTTTAAATTTATTGACTACATTCAATAAATACTGCATCTTTTTTGAAATAAAGGAACGACAGAGGAATTAAAAGCACCTTAAATCTAGGTGCACAGGTATATTAACCCTTAGGGCTTGAAACAGTTGTCTTTGATCATTCAATATCACTATTTGCTAAGCTGTCAAGGTCATGAATGGTATGTGTAACTGAATTTTTAACCCACTTACCAAAGAATTTATGATCTAGCACTGTACGAAAACTGACAGATATTTCTTGTCCTCCTAAAATTCTGTTGAGTTTAAGTAAGGATCTACTGAAGTGAAATGAAAGTCTTTGATTGACTGGTAACAGACTAAATAGCTTAACAGCAATCTGTAACTGTAAAACTATAATATTAAAGCTGTCTTTTAAAAAATATTTTAGCAAGGTGGCAATAGGGAACTATGCTTTGATCTGTCATCTGGATCAAGTTAACAACAAAACTCACATGAATAAGGTTCAAATGAGGAAAAATGGTAAGATTTGTTGCTCTGGGATATAGGTGTAATACCATTCAATAGCTATTACTTTCCTTTGGATTTTCTTCTCAATTTCTCTTCACTAAATGGAATTTGAAACATTTCTAGAATATTCACTTTCAACAGGGTAGGATTTTTCCCTATATAGTATGGGAGGGAGGCAGATATAAGGCCCACAAGCTGTCCTGGAGATACCCTGTGGTCTAATCATTAAAGCATGGAATGCAAAAATCTAGAGACCCACATTCTACCTTTGATTCTGCAATGGCCTCTTGTTGTCTTCAACGACACAGAACCTCTATTTCTTGCAATGTCACTATTTGAAAATAAGCACGCTAATATTGCCACAAAGCACTTTGAGATCTTCATGTGGCAGACATTAGTTCTATTCTTCCTGATTTTTATTAATAAACAATTTAATCTGAGGGGTTTTTTTCCTAAGACAATAATTTTAGCAAATACAAAAAAAATTTTTCTTTAACTTTGAAATCCAGAAGGTAAGGATCTAAAAAATTGTGTGCTTAAGACTATATAGTTCACCAAGTCTATCCAGAAGTTGCATACCCTTAGTGGAATTAACCTGGATTTAATGAAAGCATGTGCAACTGCAATCGGTTTTCCAGTATGAATCCAGTGCTTCAGGCCTGAATTCCATTAGCTAAGGGTTAACAAAATGTTTGCTAATTAAGCCAGCTCTGTACTTACTCTCTCTAAATAAAATCCATTTTCATGTCAGAACAATATTTTTACACATTCTTTGAAAACTGTTATCATCTGAAGACAAGTGAAGAATTTCTTATCATTTCTACTGCTGCACAACACAGAAGTTGCTAACTGCCACAGAATACAATTTATAGCTGATTTGTTATTTGATAACTCATTGGACAACAAATGCTGTACTTGGCCTCAAACATCCTTTAAAGTTCACCAAATCACATTCATCACTCATAATTTGTTAAAGGACTGTAACAGTTGCATGAAATGAAGACTTTACAAAAACAGCATATATTTGTTCATTAAAAAATACAAAATATTCCACAATGCAGACTGGTACGCTTGTGTATCAGAGGAAGACAGTCTTGAAAAGGAGCTACAAAAGGCATTTCAGAAGGCAACACAGAATGCTGTGTTTCTAAGTAACCCTTATGGTCACTTCTAAGACCAAAGAGGTCCTCACAGGCTACACTGAAAATTAAAATTAAATGCCGTGTAAAGTCTGTATTTCTAGAACTTGATCAAGTTCACTGGCTTTTTTTTTTTTTTAAACTCTTCAGCAAGTTTCCATTTGTCTCACTTCTGTCATCTGATCATCATTAAATATTTTTCTGAGATCAAAACTAACAAGTTCAAGTTCCAACCTTGGAGCCTCTAAAAAATATGTTCAACATCACTGCCACTTAGTTCCACCCTCTTTGAGCATCTCAAGCTTACATCAAGGAGATGCACGCATCCTTCATAAGTGATTTGACAATAAGCCAAACAGTGAGCTTAATTTGCCATCTAGAAAAGAGATTTAGGAGAGATTCCATTGCAAAGTTTCAGCTGAAACTCCTTTTGCCTAAACTTCTTGATACACTTAGAGATTTTTGAGCACTGGTTCACTAATTATCTAGCTGAAGCAAAAAAGAGAATTCCAAGGCTATTATTGTTAAAGAGCCTAACCTTGAGACTGCTCTCAGTTCTTTTTAATGGTAGCACACTTCTTGAATCAACACATGATTATATGAGACAAATGTTTAAAATATGTCCACCAACTATGGTTTTGACAGAAGGACTCGTGTCATTTCTCCACAAGCCGAAGGCTCTGTTAGTTGGCATTGCTTTGAAGGATCTTTTGCCAATGCTAGAGCTGCATGGAAGAAGCGGACTTCGGTATTCTTCAATGTACTCCGAAGCATTCCAGAGCTTGTATTACTTTATGCCAACTATTCCGGCCACTTCTAACAGCACAATACTAGCAACATAATGCTAATTATTTCCAAAATAATTATACTCTTGTCTTCAATCGTTAGAAATACATGATAATGTTCAATTCAGGCTTTTTTGCCGCTTCTGCAGTGAGTTTTTAGACACCAAGAAAATTCCCATAGAAAAAACTTAAGTTATGAAGACTATGAGTTTGCAAGCACTCATCAGTAACCAAAAGATAACAAACACATTACAGTATGGTACCTAACTAGGAACTCCAGCTGCTAAATAACTATCATAATCATAACCGTATGGGTGTTGGAATGCATCACTATGGGGTAGAGTTATGTTTTACTGAGTGCTTTAATTATGCATTTTCCTTTTATAACATCCCTGTAATGTAATCTATTCTTATATTCTTACTCTTTACTGTATTTTAACATGGGTTTTCCTGCTTTGTTTCCCGCCTCCATTGAAGAACACAATTAATTTTTTCCCTGTTAAAATTCCAAATGGGCTAATAAGCATGCTTTTCTTTTCCTGTTATAGTGTATGACTTGTCTTGGGAAGTGTGAGAGACAGGATGCATGCAGGCTACAAGTGTGCATGATAGCTTACTGGAGAAAGGTTTGGCTACTCCTCATTTAACTCTTTTTATTTTTTACCTCATTTATGACATGACTGTTGCATATGAAGTACAGAACACAGTAAAGTTTTTATGCTAAGAAAGCATACACATTTTTCCTTTTCCCATCTACATCTAGTTATATATTAAACTTAACGCACGTGATGTTTTACATTAAAATCTTACAATTCTTATCATTCGTAACACACGTGTAACCAGAACACTTGCTCTTCAGGCCCTGACTGCCCACCCCAGTTTCACAGGACAGAGAATAGGGACTGAGAAACAGTACTGGGTATTTTCCAAGTTTTCATGAAATCCAACCTTCCTCCCAGGGGAAATACAGAAGCCATTGCTGGTCAAATTAGATACTCTCACTCCTGAGCAGCAATGGAAAGCAGCTCCCAGTGTAGATCTTTTCAGAGCCTTGGATCTGATAATTCAGTGTTGAACACGAGCATAGAAGTTTTACATATTTTTCAGTTCTTTTTTAATTAGAGTGGTTTAACTGATAATAACAACCATTACACTTGCTGCTTTGCAAGAGTACAAAATGTGACTGACTTATCCTGAAAGAAGTTAGAGCTCCCAGTAAGTCTCCCTCTTCTCGAGCTGAAGGGTAACAGTCTCCCAAACCAGCTGGCTATCAGACACCTGGAAGACCAAGCCAGGCAGCAGATCCAAGTGCCAAGCAGAAACTTACCTAAAGTACTAAGGCCAAATTTCAACTTTCCTGACACTTGTGATTGAACAAAGTTATGTTGATTTGAACATGGTCCATCTGACTTTCTAGTTGTGGTCTCTGCATTTAGAGTTTGTGTTTTTGAAGTCTTTTTAAGTTCTGTGAATTAAAAGTATGGCTTGAAGCGCAGGAAATATCTTGTAATAATACAGCATACTCAGTAATCTATAGGCTAAAGTCATGCTAAAAGTATTTGTCTGAGTCCTACTACTAAACTTGGTAATTACATAGAAGTATGTAAGAACATAGACACAAAGAAGTGGGTTAAAAAGCATAATTAAAGCTCTGAAACAGTAGCTGCCTGAGGACATCTCAGGCCGGGTCCTACTAAATGCAGACAAGCAACGTAAGAAGGTAAGGTTCTCTGTTTTTTTTCTTTTTTTTTACAACAGGAAATAACTCATTTAAAAGATACTTCCCCATAATAATTATTTAAAACCAGACATGAATCAGAAACTTCAGTAGCTAAACAAGACCTTTGAAACTGCAAATCTCTGGTTAGCAGCACTGATTGTCTTTCAGTGTCTTTAATGTCTGAATAGTTCATTTCAGCCGTAATTTTTGCAATTTCATTACCAAGCCCAGCTCTCTTGTTTGTATCATATACAAAATACAGCCTAAGTTGAAATTACTACATTTCTTCCACTGTATGCAATAAAAATTGATAAATAAACCGTACATTTCTACACATAGATGGTATATAGGAATATGGAGCGAAATGGAGATAACATCACAACGCTGTCTTGATATGCTTTATAGAGACACCTTACCTGTAACTAATTTTTGTTTGATGCTAGATTGTAGAAATGATAAGTTTTATCCACCATCACAGAAGCAGAAAACTCTGACACCCAATTTTTACAGTGTTTTTTTAATAACTGGCTACTTATCACTGTACTTGAGATCAAGTGTTCAACTACATTTAGTTTTATTATCTTGGGGTACTTTGCAGTAGAACTTAAGGACTTGTTTCAAAAATGTCACATGGAGAAAAAAACCCAACTTTTTGGCTTGAGAGTTCACTCATTTATATAACGGAGATATTCACTATTCTTATCTGAGATACTTAATACCCTTTTTCACCTACCCAGCCAGCCAGATCAAAAATTACAAAAGCTCCAGTGTTAATATGTACATTATTTTATATCCGCATGACCTACTTCTTCCATTTAAGATTTGCAGCCTCAGTGGATTTAAACCGTTTGTCTGAACAAGGCGCGTTATGACAGCCATAGCTATCGAGAGGTTCTAGTATAAGTTCACAATGAGATTATCAGCAGTGAAAAAGGGTGCCGTTAGACATGGCCGTGCTTAAGATATGGTATAAATTCTTCAAGAATGAAAAAACTGAACAGAGAACAAACAGAAGCAGATTTTAAAGCAGATCACCAACTGCAGAGCAGGAAAGGACCCACGTGCCAGGCCTGCCATGCCTTCAGGGCCTGACTGCCGTAGGCTACAAAGCAAACAAAGCCCTGCTCTTTGGAAAACGGCTGTGTAAAAATACCGCCCGCCAGCACTGGGACTCCTGAGAGCATGAGGAGGAAAAAGTGATGCCATATCCAGCTACGACTTGAGTCCTTCGACTTTTATAATACAAATTGTCAAACCTTACTAAGAATATGTGAAAAGCGTTGTGTGAGCACTGCCAACGTTTTCAGTATTTTTCCAACGCAGAACATTTCTGCCAAATTAACTAATTTGATCGGGCAAAGGCTATTAGCTACACAGACACATCCTCCTTCTTACCTTGTGCCACACGGAGCCTGCTGCGTTCAGGCACTCTGCTGTTTCACCCCGACGCTGAGCTGTCGGCATTGGGTTTATATCTAAGCTGCTTGTACTTGGCAAAACTGAGAATTACAGATTCGGATTCAAAAATACAGATTCAAAATTCAGGTTACAAATGAAGAGAATAAAACCCAATGTTAAGACATGCAGAAATATTGCCTTAGGATATTTCTCATTAATAGAAAAGTATAAACTACAAGGATTTTTAGTAAATAGTAGTAAATAGTAGTAGTAGTGGTAATAGTAGTAGTAAATAGTAAATGAATTTAAGGCCATTCAGTGCATGGGCTGCTTGTATTGACGTCAGTGGGATCTGAACAGACACATTTAAAATCAGAGACTAATAGCCATTTTGCTATATTGCTCGAGAATTTTTAAGGAAAAAATAACCAGACTGATTTTCCTCATACAAGAGTTCAATATACGAAGTTATTAGAACACCTATTCTTACCTGCCCAAAATAAAACAAAGAGCTTGCGTAGCATAACTGTAACAAAAATAAAACTCCTAGAACTTCAGGGTCTCAGATTCCTCCTTTGTTCCAAGTTAGGTGCTTAAAGCTTGAGCAAGACCAATATTATGAGTGATAGTAAACAGGATAAAGAGAAGAGGGAAAAAAATAGCACAGTGGTCAAATATGTCTGCGGTACCCATGTGAACGGCTTCATAACATGGATTCTATTTACTGTGCAGTAATGTTTGGACTCAACAGTACAATAAATCTCTCTCTGAAGCAGATCTGTGTAAATAATAATAATGATGATGATGATGATGATGTAGTGTTCTGTGCTCCTATAATATTGCCATTGGTGAAATTCAAGGCAATCTGAAACATTAACTTAGTCTGACAACGTTGGAAACAGAAGCAATAGTGATTAGGAACCCACCCAATACCAGGACAGCGCTCCTGGTCACGAGGTCTCCAGATGACAGTGTCGACAGGCACCGTAAGAAAGCATTGCAAGACTGTTGTGTTCCCACACTTGTTAAATGTTAGAGGGCTTAAATGCAATTAATTAACGCACAGTGTTGCAGAAGAATGTTTTGGGCTGCCAGAATAATCACAATCACTAGAACTTCTAATCCTATTCTTTTTCTTTTACAGTAATATAAACACTTTCAAGATAAAATACACAATGCAATACAGCTGAATTAATCTAACAGGGAAAATATAACTCTGGGTATTTTGTTATTCTTGAGTGCTCGATGTCACCACCATAATATCACATTAGCACTATTTCTCATGCACTTAGCTAGAACAGTATATGTAATGCAACACGCCGCCTTCAATTCCATTTTACTCCTTTGCTGCTGAAAGAGTTCTTTGAAATATTTGGATGTTAATTAGTAAGAAATACTTCCATGTATTGCATGCAGGAGAAAATATGGCTAGTGGTTAATTTGCTGAGAAACTGTGGTTACACAGATTTTTAAAATTCCTTGATTGTTTCTCACCCTTTTTGTTTCATTAGCAATATGTTCATGTGATGAAATATAGAGTAGTGAACTAATAGACTAGAGAAGACTGCCAAACACCAGCTTTGCCTCTGGCCAGAGTATTCTGTACACCTGCAGTCTTGAAAACACTGGAAAGGTTTCTAATTTCATGTTTTGAGAAGAAAAATAAAATGCTCTCAAGGAGTTAGAAGACCTTGCATTTTGGCCAACTCCACTTACATTTTTGGCTCTGTATCCCAAAAGTGAAAAGAGGCAACTGGGAAATTTTCAGGCAGTATCCAAGTTCAGAACGAATCAGTAACATAGCAGTGTCTTCTGCTCTTACCAAAATCTCTTGAGATGTTCTAAAAATGGACATTAACCTAATTATTTCATGAAGGATTGCATCACTATACAAATTTCTCTAAAAATAGCTGTCTCAGAATTCTCAAAAGGAATCTTGGCCAGGGTGATTATAAATATTATGTAATCACTCAGCCAAGCCCTCGTGGTGATCTTGTTTAATGCTGTATTTCTGAAGGGTTTTTTTAAGCCTACTACAAAGTTCTATGGCTCTCAAAGTACAGCATTTGGTGTATGAACCAAAACAATTCCAGTGGTTCTGTTTTGCTGGGAGTGCATTACTATGCTTCCCATTTATTTAAACCACTAAACAATAAATATTTAACTGACAGATTGCAGCTGCTAAATTGTATTTAAATCATTACAATTAAATATGCTTGTTTCTCATGGGAAGGTGTTTGCGACACAGAGGTCAGTATTATTACTACTAATTCTACAGGTGGATACACTGTGATACAAATAGATTTTCTAGGTTATCAAAACATAATGTGAAAAAATCTGTAAAAGTAAGCCAGCACTTGAGATAAAACCAATGCTTTTCTTCCAGCTTAGAAATAACAGGAGTTTTACTTAAACTTACACAGTCACAATCCATAAAGACTGCTCAACTCATTCACATAAATAATATTTTGGTCTTTTAAATATGAAGCTACAGATGTACACATATTAAATAAATCCTATGTTCTCATTCCCTTACAAAGGCAGTATATTTTGTTTCTTTAAGATGCTCTTTTTTCTTTTTCAGTATGAAGAATTGTGACAAATTACTTCAAAATCAATGTCTTGGCAGTTTACAATCTGTTTGATGTTCTCAAAGGCCAGAAAAATTAGAATAGAAAAATTGGGGAAAGGCATTCAACTGCAGATTTGGTGCTAGGAGCATTATTTAAGTGATGAACTATTTAAAAAGAGAAAAAAACCTGAAATTTGCAATTGAGACTTTTTTAAACTTTCTTTTATGAACACATTACATTTCTTGTTTAATTCTATTTTAGTTTAGATTACTATTGGGATGTCCTTTGTCAGTCTGCAGGCACTGTCAAACAACGGAAATCAGTACATTTGGAATCAGTACATCAGTACAATGTGGAAAACATTGACATCTTATGACTAAAAAATAATTGATTAATTAAAAAGAAAAGGATGCAGGTGTCTTCTTGAAGTTTGGGGCGGGGGGGCAGGCGCATTTGAGAAGTAAATACTTTGACTCCAAACTGAGTAACAACCGACTTTACTGCTGTAAGACAAACCACATTGAAAATAAAAGACATAGAATAACATAAAATGTTTATGACGTGGATACGCTAAGGTGAATATTCATGCCTAAGCAGGTAGTGCACTGTATTTGTTTTACCTTTGCCAGGATGGTGCCTGTTTAGACAACAGCCTGCTATTGCTAGATATTGAAAAGCTCTTGGTACTTTTCTTCCTCTCACGGAATTTTTCGTGCTCATTGTCTGTAGCCCAATGTTAATATTCTTCTGAAGCAACCCTAAGGAAGCTTACGGAGAGCCAAGAAGCTTCCACTTGAAATACAAAATACACCAGGATGCTTCAGGAGTCTACCAGAGTGATTAGAAAAGTTTTTCACGGCGTAAGTCTGTGGTAAAAGCAGCTACGTTTGCATTTAGGCAATTCAATCCCAGTGCAAGTCTGTGATACATTATGGCGCAGTGATAGAATCTGTTTTTCTGGCCTTAATCCAATAACAATAAAATTCTATGAGTAACCTCAATACTTTGGGTTACTCCACTGAGTTTAATAGAATTGACCTCCTGAACCTTTAAGACATCTACTAGGTACTGTGCCCTATCTCTTTAAATGTGAAGCAGGCTTTTGATGCCTACAATGACCTCACGTGGTGGGAGCCGCCACAGCTCTTGTACAGCTGTATTCTGAGTAGCAGCAGATGAATTTGCACACATTCTGATGTTCCAACTAGGTAAGCACCTATAAATGTTACGAAGTATATCCATTAAAACTCCACAACCCCTTCCCTTGAATTGCCACCCCCACTGGCCTCATCAGAGTCAAGTGAAAGAGCAGTAGCTGGCCCTCTCCTGCACACGGAAATACTAAGGAGGGGTATTCACGGTTTTTGTATGAAAAAAATTCTGACTCTAGGAAATTTACTGTCATCAACAGGATTTTCCAGAGGAAGACAGTGACTTCCCTTCTTACACCTCAAAGAGGATATTCCTGGGCATTTCATGTATACAATCAGAAATCTTGGATTCTCATCCAGAAAGCTATGAATTCACATACATACCTCTCCTTCTCTCTCTCTCTCTCTCAAGAAACAGCCTTTGTAGCTCTCTCAAAAAAAGCCCTTTGTACTTACTGTTTCATATCAGCAGAGGACTTTCCAAGCTACAGCGATCCTACCTCGGACACCGAAGCCACCACTTCAACAGCAATAGCAAACCAGCATCCTAGGCTTGGAGTATAATGTTGCGCTTTTTTAGGTATTATCCATTGCAATGATCCACAGTACAGCATGATTTGAAATTGCTAGAAATATGGAATTGGAGTTTATCAACTACGTGACAAAGTCTAGGATGCCACTGAAAGAGATGGCAGCAGAAACAGAGACTCAGAGAGGTTCTGAGAGAGAAAGAAACTCCCCAAACTGCAAACAAAAGCAAAAAGCAATCAAACCATCAGCTAGATGATGATGCAGCACGAGGGTTGAAGTTTCACAACAGCTTATTTAGGCCAAAGTGATTCACCTGTCTATAAAGATCACAAAAGAAAACTTGATTGAAATAATATTTTCTATTTCAAATGGTAAAGCTCATCCTCACTGAAGGCTAATTTCAAATGATTGCTTCTTTACTAAAATGACAAGCCTTTGAAAAACAACGTGTTCTTGGGAGACGTGCGGGGCATAAGGAGAGCAGATGCAATTGGAAGCTCAATTGCAGCATCACTGCATGAACTGTGCAGTATAATGAGGAAGATATAACGGGATTATCTAAAGAAACTCTAGGATGTTGCTTCTAGACGAGCTTTGCTGACATCTACAACAGTGCATGTAGATTTCCAGGCAAGGTGAAATTATGTTCAAGCAAATTTCTAACTTCAGTTAGCACTCTAAAATAATTACAAATCATTTCCCAATAGCTTGTCTACATGATTTAAGACATAATCCGTATTAACTGCTGCTTTACACTGCAACAACTGCCCTTCTGTTTCGCAGGTCTAACACAATAGTGAAATGACAGTCTGGCTCTGAAGAGAACACTTCTCAGCAAAATTTGGAGAACATTAGAAGTAGCACAGGAACTGTAAAAGGAAGACAGAAAAATAAGTGGAGTAAAACAACTTTCTTCTGAAACAAAGTAGAAAATACTTTTACGTTTAATGAAGAAATCTCCTAAAATTGATGCACCTGTAATAGCGGCAATTTTGTAGCAACACAGAACAGATATAACAGTATTTTTCATGTTCAGGAGATGCATTATTTGATGTGCAAATCAAGAATGGGACTTCCTCTAGGATATAAATATATCACAATAAATGTCTGAATCGCAGATGCTGAAGGAGAAAGGAGGAGCTTGGCTGCAACACATTTACTCTTATCAGCTGATGCCTCTTGGTGGAACAGGGAAAGCCTACTCTTACCGATGCTCTGCTAATAAGATTTTCAGCCACAGTGCTTCATACGCAGCCTAGCTTTCCCATCACTACTGAAAGGCAGAGAACCTTTGTGAGGAGCAACATAAAAAGAAACTACTTGGGTTCTTTAAGGTCTGCATTTCTCATCCTTTGCCCTGCTGCCTTGATAAGTTCTCAGCCTCCTGTAGCCATGAACAGAAGGCTTCCTGCTTGACTGGATAGGTAGATGCATCAAAAATCCATTTGCTATTGTGGATACACATGAAGGGAATATAGCTTTTTGCCATTGCCCACCATGTTATTTTGCCTCAAAGCAAAAATTCCTCCTACAGTACAGAACCGGAGTGGATTTGGGGGCCTAATGTTCAGCATTATCTCGTGAGTCGTCTTCTAATATTTATAAATATCTCTCCTTTCATGATCACATTAGGCTGGAGAAGTTGGGCGTTTTTTTCTTCTTTCTTTCAGCAGCGTAAGAGCTGTGGAAATGGGGGATGCGACAAATAAGGCCATAAGAAAAAATTTGATGCTGCAGCTGATGATTCACTGAAGTTCTAGTGAATCAGAAATAGATTGGGAGACAGCACCTCCCAAAGAAACTGAGGCACAGGGTGGATGTACACCCAGCGCGGAACCTGCCGCTTCCCCGCTGCCGCCCAGCACAGTCACAGCAAGGAAGAGTAGCACTAACGAGCCTTTGTGTTGGGGGCACATGTGGAAGCTTTGGTGGCTGACAGTGGCTCTCCCCAAAGGGATTAAAGAAGTATGAATGATCTCTACAACCTCTATTATCAGATAATTCTTAAGTGCAATAAAGTGGTGACCTAGTTAAACCACATTCCTGTTCCTGGTGTCTCTTTTTTTTGTGGTGTCTGAGATAACAGGGAGATTATTTTGGCATCAATTTAATCTAGTTAAATAGCTTTACTGAAGATCTTTATCACTATAAATGATGGAGGTATTTGAAGTATTTGGTTACAATTCTAACTGAAGTTATCTGAAACAATGCCTCTCTAGAAATCCTCTTCTGCTGTTCCTTCACTCTGTCTGAAGAAAGTTATGAGCATTTTGAACACTTTTCAGCAATAGCTTAATGGTACAAAACCAAATGAAAACAAAAAAACAATGAAAAAAACCCAGTTTGCCCAAGTCTCTGATGAACATTTTAAAAATATCCATGACAGGTATCATGGAACACGGCAAAGTGGTGTGTTCATTTAGTCTTCGGTAACGAAAGATAAAGGTGAAAAAAGAAGATATCTAAAAGTCAACATTACTGCCTCCTCTTTTCCAAAGCAAACCAAAACAAAAATCCCTAAAATTATTTGGAACGTAAGATCATCCGCTCCGATGCAGCACAGCGGGGTGAAGTACTAACCAGCATAAAGCACGTCTGCCTATTTAGCATATAAGATTTGGTGAAATGCCTCCTGGCCAGCTGACTGACCTGAGACATGAGTGCATCCTGGCTGGAACATAGGTACTCGGCTGGAATGTCTGTAATGAAGTCAGCATCACGAGTGGATGATAAGTTCATGCTCAGGGGCTGTTTCCTATTTGTATCCACCTGTGGGAAGAAGCTGTAATGATTAGATGCATGAGGTCAGAGCTATTGGGAATGTAGCATAGCAGCAAGGGTTTTCCTTAACTTTCTGTTATTGGGTGCATGGAGTTCTACAGCGTGTAACGCGTGATTCAGCACAAAGAGTCACAACATTGACTATGCGGTACGTCCTAAACATTATCAACACGGCACGCTCATTTGTGAAGTGGCACGCTGCCTGACAGCAGAGGGGTTACTTTGACAGGCTAAGGAGACCAGAATGATTTTGCCGATGGTATTCGCCTCCTCCTCCTCAAGCAACAACCACAGAATTCAGTAATGTCACACGAAGGAAAACATCGGATACGACACCTTCAGACACGGTCTGCAAACATCTTTCTCATCTTTTTCACCTATTCTGAAAGAGGAAAGGCGTTTAACAGCATACATGACACACAGCACGAGTCTTTCGTACCTAGGTTATCTGAACATCCTTGGTCCTCTTGCCTACAGTGCCTCTTCTGGCTATGATTATTCCCTTTTAAAAACCAGGGGGAGTAGCCACTGCACAGTATGCAGAGTTTTAAACGTTTTAATTAGACAGAGAAGAGACCTATGTACTGTGTCTGGTACATGTGTACTGTGTCTAGTATGGTTATTTTCCTCACTAATAAAGCAGAACATAAATTAAATTTGCTTGTGATAAAATCTATTTCTAGAGTTTGTAACTACATTTTCTTTATTAAAACCTCAAATGACCTACTGTGTTGAAGACAGGGTGATTTTTACTCATTTGAGAATTTATTTTAAGGATAATCACGATTTCCAGATAACCTCTCAGAAAGCCTGAAACCTTCTGAAAACACAATTATTTTACAACAGATAAGCAAATAACTGAACAGAAGAAGGTTAGAAAGAGTCAAGAGAACGGGTAGATCTTGCTTTACGGCAAGGACCATCTGCTCTCCTCTGTCTCACATAATGAAGAAGGTCGGAAGCTATAGGAGGAGGGAAAACAGAAAGTGTATTGGCTGCATATAATATGAGCCAAGCAAACGTGCAGCTCAATACGTAACAGCCATCGAGAAGCAATACGGAAACACTCACAGTGAACGCCTCCTACCTTTCGTAACTGTCGTCACATGTCAGACCTGGCTTGAAGACTTTCAATACGAGGTTAGAACACAATAGTACAAATGAAAATAACGCCAATTTTCTGTTGCCATGAAAGTATGAAAACGAATGTCTCCCCACCTGCTGTTTTAACTGATGTACTAATCTGTCCTTCTCTCGTTTAAGAGCCATTACTTCCTCTTGAGTCTTCTTTTTCTTTGAAGCAGACAGTTCAAGCAAGGCAATGTTTGCATCTTTTTCACTAATTGCAGCAAGCAAAGCTTCCTGTCTGATAAAATAAAATAGAATAACAATTGCTACATTCTCATTAAAACAGAACATACACTACTATATCATACTACATGAGATGTTTCTTTTAACCACTGGGAGAACAATCAGCTACCTTCTGAACACTCTTTAAATAGCAAACATGTCAAGTCTAATCAAATCATGAGAGAAACCAATTAGCCAAAAGAGTTCTCTTTATAGATTCTTCATTATTTAACTATTTCATAAAACATTTACCTCAGTCTCTTTTACTACAATATGATATCTAACAATATTTCTGTGAAATATCTTGCTTCTAAAAATCTTTGGTATTTATTTTTTAAATTCACTGTCCTGAATTCTAGAATATCTTATATAAATCTGTTGTGAATTACTCAAATCATACAGATTGAATAATAAAAAGCAACGTGATACAGATAAAACATATTTTTATATTATCCTGTTAATTTGGTACCCTAGAGACCTCAGTACCGAAATCTCCGGACATCGTCCTCACATTGGCTTAAATGTTTTCCTAGGGATTTATTATTATTCACTGTGTCACCACAAAACTATAATTCTAGGAGTAAAATATAACACACAGAAAAGAAGTTCCTTGATCTAATTGTTCATGAGGAATCTTTTCCTTTGGAATCTCGACCCCTCAATCTCCATAAAGCAAACAGAAATTTCCAGCACTCAGAAACATATAGAATTACAGAGAAGCCAGCGGGGTCAGATCGTAAATAGTTTGTGAGGACGTATGACAAAGGTAATTTTTGCAACATGCAGTTGGAAACACAGATCTTGCAGTATCTTATTATTTCTTATACTCTAAAATGCTCACGTTGGCAAGGCCATAATCTGTCCCTTATTTTCCTAAATAAAAGAAATACATTCATCTTCTGCACTGCATTCAATGACAGACTATGACTTATCAGCCAAGAAAAAGCATATAATACTTAATAGCTTTTAGAACAGAATGTGTTATGGCCTATGCCTTTTTCCAGAACTATGTAAGATCAATCATTAAAAAATAAACATGGACAAATGAGCCATAAATTAACCTTAGGCTCCAACTGCTAATAAATGTAAGAATACAGCTCATGAACTTCATACAGTCAAGGTGAGCTAGAAGTTTGGAATTCTCAGAGTCCTTCGGCTTGCCAGCAAAAATGTCAAGAAAGCTATTTCACTTTTATTTCAAAGTTCCTAACGTATTAATGTAAATATTTAAAGGACAATATTTCTGATGGAGTCAAAGAAAAACAACTCATTTATTTTACTCTCAGAGTTATGAGACATGGATCAATTTTAGATAAACAGTTGCATTTTATTCATACACTTAAATAGTCTCATTTATTATTCTGTCTTCTTCATTCTAATCACAGTCAAATGATGTTTAAAAGAGGATGCCATAAGTCTCCGACAGTCTTAATTTAAATGAAAGCTATTAATTACTTCAAATAACAGGTATTAAGGGGAAAAAAAAAAAAAACATCAAAGGGTCACATATCCATAATGCTAATCTGAAACGAGATACAGGTATATTGTTTTCTATAAACCTCACAATAATGCATACAATTTGCTGCGTGGTAATTTGTAAAAGACTGTTGGCGTTTTCATGTGTTGTGCTCAAATACAATATCAATTCCTTAACGCTGTCATTAAAATCTTAACTTTTTAATGCACTGAAATAGAAGAAAGCCGATTTGCTACGGTGTCCTCTCGCCTTGCAGAAAGCAGAGAACTTATGCACCGTACAAAACCTCCACATGCCCTCTTTGGAGCATCTGGCTCCAACGGAAAGAACAGCGTAACGCAACTGCACTGCTTCTCCACGGTACCTCCGACGTGCAAGTCGGCACTGTTCTGGCTTAGAAACGTGTCCTGCCCCAGAGGGTGGGGGTTTTCAGGGGTGGTAACACAAGCTTTCTGACAGAAAGTGTCAGCAACAGGTATTCGGTGACTTTAAAGCCAAAGAAACAGCGTATTGCATTATTACGTAAAACGCTCTTCTTCTAAATCAAATAAGATTAGGCTAGCTCCTGTACAGTTATCTGTTGGCAGACCGTATTAAAGTTACAAAGAACGGTTAGTCAGAAGTTCTGACAATGTCCCAGTGGTTTGCATCAAGGAACATCTTCCAATTTTTAACTTGCAACAAGCAACAATTTTGTTGCTTATTTTGAACATTATTAAAAAAAAGGTTTCACAATGTTCCCCTGGTTTTCAGGATATGCAGGACAAAGATATGCCCGATCTGCAATTAACACCGATGGGATTAAATCCTAATCTTTAATTCATGGTAATCATCACTGTAGGGTAGGTAAACAGCAAAATATAAATCTCTTTATACCATAAATATCAGTCTAAAGATATACTTATTTACTGTCTGAAGATAAACATTGACATAACCATCACAAACCCAACACACTCAGAATGAAAACAGGTAAAGAAATCTACATCTCTACGTCTCATTCCAAGATTTAAAAATATACTTAGATTCATTCTTAAGTTACATAAGTTAACTCCATCCCAGCCAGACCCAATACGTCTGCTCATCTCATAGCAAATGTCATGGTAAATACTTGCCACCTATGAGGTTTCTAATGATATATAATGTTATTTAATTATATGTGACACATATTACAGCTGTAAAAAGCCACAAACAGAATAAAAGTTTTAAACCGACTTGAAAACTACGTGAAGCTATCCTGAAATTTTACTTCTCCTCCAAAGTTTAGATTATTTCACTGCCTCAAAATTGTCAGTGAAAACACAAACCTGACTAGCGAGGAAGAAGAGTCAGAACTAGTGAATTATGGGGTACCATTTCAACATCTGCCTATGGGATTCACTCACATCCAGCTCTCCTTCTATTGCCAGCCAACATGATCACGTGTTCTTGTGGCCGTAACTGTTAAACTGTGCAACACTCTCTCGCCCCACTTTAAGTAGCAGATAGGTAAAACCTTCCACAGGAGAGGAGAGCCAGCCAACACGCTCTGGAAAACCCGCACTCTGGATTCCGCAGCCCCAAACCCACAAGATTTTGCAGACCCTAGCATGCTTTTTCTCAGCTGATGGTGTGGAGGGATTATGAAAGCCAACCAGAAGTTACGAGAATGTTTTTGCAAGGGAAAGCTAACAAATCTTTTTTCTCTATTGTCTCGTGGCTCACAGGATCATTCCATTCAGTACACTACTACTCCCATCTTGGGAAAATACGTAACCAAACACTTAATTCCAGGAAATAACGATTCATACCAAACACTTCCAGGAAATAATGGTCCATAGTCATGTGAAATAGCTGCTGTCATATGACTCTGTAAGCGCTCCACTGAGACGCCTGAAGAGCTGAATCAAACCCACAGCACACACACAAGTTTGAATTGGCCCCCCAAAATTATTGTCAATATATTTTTTAATTCTTATCTTTACAGTAAATGTAAGTGGAGTCAGGAGGCCCCAAGCCTACGAATGTTTAGAGATGACTGCACAAGAACACAAGGATGGGGATTTCTACTGAAGTCCTTGCACAGCAATGTGGAATGATGCAAACATCCCCACAGATGGGCAGCTGAATGCAAACTCACGCTGCCAGGACTCTTGAAGCCGCCGGAATGTGAGTCAGCTTCAGTTCAGAAGCTGTAAAGCCTCATTTATCCAAGAGACAAGGTGTTTTAGCTTGGGCACAGTGCCACGCGACATGCTGATGGCTTCCAGACTGGAACTGGCTTCCATACAGCTTGCTCAGAGTGTGGGCAGAGCGAGCTCGCATCTGTCTGCACCTGTCTGCACAGACGTGCTCCTGGAGTACGTCGGCATATTATCTGTGTCTATGATCACGGATAACCTGAACGGTAATAACCTCAAAACGATAATCCAGTGGCATTTAACCAGGCATCCGGGTTAACAAGAGTTCAGCAGAGCAGGAGTGTATATTCTACCAAACGATACATGTTGGTTGCTTACATCTTCATAATTAACTACTTCAATACAGAGGGAAGACAGAGAGACCCAACGGTTTTTATTATTACTTTACAGAGTACAAAATAAAGATGCAGGTTGTGACAGGGCATCTAAAGAAACCGAAGTGGCCTCCTTTACTTCTGCATGGCCTAGCGTACTACCAGGGTCACAGTTCCTCCCCTAAGTCCCTGGGAGGCAGAGGTTGAACACATACCTTGCCCATGCTGGTGAGGCGTCGCGAGAGGAGAGATCCCAGCGTTTCTGAAGCAGCCTGTGGGGACAGACCCGCAGCTCTACACTATCATCTCTCATTTACTACATATCACACACAGGTTTACCCACGCCCGTGAAAGTTGCTGTGCTACCCTGTCAACATACTTCAGGTTTCCTATGGAAGAACCAAATCTGATTATTTGACTGAGCTACCCAGTGACCCTGCTAAAAAATTAGTGTCACCATTTTTGCAGGAAACATTTGAAATTAGATTATCTGACCACTAGGAACAAGGCTAAGACGCCAGCAAAACAGCCGACAATGACGACTTTCTCACTTACAAACATGAAGTAAACTTCATTCAAAAAGGTAAGCAGGTGGCAAGGTCTTCGGCTGAATCTCTCGGGTGAGTAACACACTTCCGCTTCGCTGCTAGCAACTGCAACTTCTCATGCCTTTCTCTGCAAGTATTTTTGAAAATCAAGACCTGAACTGGCACCAAGAGCAACATACAGTCTGATATACTCTCCAGCTAACATGCTTAAGAGTGTAAGCGTAATTTATAATTCCTAATTATCTACTGTGTCAGGGGGGAAAAAAAAAAAAGACTATCCAAATACTGTTCCTTAGAGATGTTATCACTATTTGCAGCCAAAATGTCTCCTTATTGTATAATAAATTATGGTAATAAAATACATTTTAAAATAATTTATTAGAGCACTGAATTAAATGACATGCTTTAACAGTAATATTTATAAACAGTAATCCTTTTTGCTATTAGTAGTTTTTCCTCTCTTTTTTGGCAAACTAATCTGTTCTATAAATAACAGGTTACTACTTTTAACACCAAGAAAAATCACTCTAACTGTACCCGGAAAAATTAGGTAAACTCTCAGATTAATAAAATACATGTTAAATCTAAGAGCGTTTGCTCCACATTGGTAATTATTCTGTATATTTTCCTTTGACATACATAAAGTAATTCCTAGGATTCCCAGTCTATATATCCTCCACTATAATATGGTTGCTCATTAAAAGGAGAGGGAGAACTTTTCCCTGGAAAAGCAAAACTCGTGAAATGAAACTTCTCCTCCCCCGGCAGAGCCTGCCTGCGTTCCGCTCCACAGCAGCCTGCTACCCCAAGCTAGTCTCCTTAATACGGAGACAGGGAATGTGACACGCTCTTGAGGAGCACGCTTGCAGCTGTGAGAGCAGGGCTTAAGGTACTCATGATCCCAGTGAGAAGTACCAAGAAACTTGCACAAATATCTTAGCATACTTAACATCACTTCATACCAAAATACAAAAGAAAAGACAAAAGGAACAGTCCCTTCCTGATGGCCAGGAATGAATTTATTTACGCAAGTGGTATTCCACCCAAAACTATTCAGGATTCCACTCTGTTTAACGTTTTCATTAACTACACGGATGATGGGCTAGAAAATCTACCTATTACATTTCAATGAGACTTGAGACTGCGAGGACCTTCAAGTGCCATGACGACAGGAATAAAAATGTCTTGACAAACCAAAGACGCCATCTAGAAAGCTAAGGAGAACTCCATATTAATGATCTGTTGTGAACAAGGCAAACATCATACTGTGAAGTATAAACATAAATAGATTGCAAGACAGAAGTGATTCTTTTGATCTACGCGACTTCAGGAAGATCTTACCTGAAATACTGAATCCAGTTTGGGTATGATTCTCCATGAAAAATGTGGAGACTGCTCAGGGGAGAGCACAAAAGCAGTCAGAGAAATGACTGACAAGAAAACATTGGAAAAAACTACAATAAAGAGTCTATGAGTGGCAACTTGATAATGAGAACATAAAATACTATGTCAAATTGGAAGAGAACATTTTTTTCCATATCCGTGGCACACAGAACAAGAAGTACTGTGCATAAATTGCAGGAGAAAACGTTGTTTTTTCCTCCTAATATGTAGCTAAGGTCTAATGATAATGGCGGGTAAGTATGAATAGCAATTGAGTACTGGAAGAAATTGCTGGGGAAAGATGGTCACTGCCAGTGGAAGTCTCTTTGAACAATTTAGGCGAACGTCTGTTACATGATGTGGGTATAGTTGATCTTGCCCCATGACCTTACCAGCAACCCAATTATTCAATGATGCAATGTTTTAAAGCTGATTTACTCTTGTCTCATTTAAGACAGTAGTCGTTGGAGTTAATGTCATGTTTTATCTGCTTCCATCATATGCTTGCTAGCCTTCCTACAACTGGAAGAAAAGAACTTTCACATTTAAGTTTCCTACATCTATAGTAAGAACGAACAATGGAACAGTTGAGAATGATCAAGTTTCTGTGAAAACTTCCATGACAGCAATTACAGACAAGAATGACTTCATACGGCATAGACAGTTCCTCAGTGATAGTGAAATATGGAGATGCCTTTCCTTGGAGGATCTATCAACTATTAATCTGACAATAGAGAAACAGAAAGCATAAAATCATATAAGTCTTCTAGTAAAGTCACTGGAAGTAGTGTCAAAGAACAATTTGAATTAAAGAAAAATACCATACATAGGATTAGAGAAAGCAGATGATACCAAAGCAACTCAATTATAAATGTAACCTAACACCTGAAAAACGCAATCTTATGGATCTCTAGCCATACAGACATAGAGTATGCATTTGTGAAAGTGTCTCTCTTGGAGTGAAAAAAATTACTCCATATGAAAAGGAAGCCTTAGCATACTAGAAGGGAAGATAAGATAATGCAAGAAGAAATAAATCCATGAAAGACTCTGTTGAATGCCAAACTGAAAAAGTACATTGTATACAGTATTTTATCAAACTGCAGCCTAAACAAATGTCAAATGGAATAATTTCTTTAACAAATATGGGCAACAACTGAGAAAAAAAGGTTGTTCACTAGCATATATTTAGCCAAGATTAACTATGGATAAAAAAACTTACTAAGAACAGATTTAATAACCCTAAACTGTCATTCAGCTTGTAGGAGGTATTCAAGATACAGCTAATAAAACACAAAAAAATGGTTCTAACCACCCACAAAAAAATCTCAGTAGTATAAAACACTGAAGGATGACCACTAAGATAAATGCGTTCTTTTGAGAGCTGCCTTGCAGTTAACCTTCTTAAAGAGTCTCCCAGAAACTCTAATCATAATACATTGCATTGCCACTTACCACAGTCAATTTAGAAGTGAGCTCTGTAAACACTCCTGCTTTACTCCCCACCTCTGTTAGTCTAAGAATAATTTTCTGAGCTTCAATAAAAGAACTCGTGACAACTTTTTGGGAGGTGGGGTGAGTTCTTAGAAACAGTCCAATTGTAATCTAACAAATTCCAAGATTAAGATTTATAGAAACAGGATCTTCTAACAGGAACTTTTACTGCCTTTACTACTTAAGCCGTTGTCTACAAAATACAGAAATGTAACTTAAAAAGTCACCATTAAAGTTAAATCAAGTCAGAAACGTTTGAACTAATGATATACAGTACTGAGCCAGCTTCTCACATGCTAATCGTACTGAAAGAGGAAAAAAAACAGCTCAATCAACTTTTCCCCTTTAATTATTGTTTTCTTTCCCTCATGACCCCCAGTATTCAACCTTAAGTTCAGTAGGAGGTGACTAGAGATAGACGGTGATGAGAGATCCTGTTTGAAACAGCTTCTCTCTGTCACCCCTAAAGCAAATAAATGGTTTGTTAAAACATGCTGTTAATCCATTATGGATGTGCATGCATCTTCGAAAATAAACTCGAGAATATTATCGGTATTTTAAAGCTTTTTCTTTAAAAACAAGACATACTGATCAGAAGCATGGAATTTAAAATCTGTATGTTCAACAGCAGAGTTGTAGTCTAAGCTAGCTGTGTGACACAGACATGTAAAGTCAGTCACTTGATTTTAGACGATTATCCTAAAATTGTATGTCTGAGGCTGACAGAAAACTTGTCTCTCCAATTACACGACTAAATATGCTTTACAAAAGCATATTTACAGCTTACTTCTTTTAAATGAACCACTATTTTGCACTGTTTTCAAAGAACAATCCCTTTGGAAATACTTTCAGAAGAAAAAGCAGCATGAAATAGCACCTCAGGTTGGCCCGGAGCCCTCGGCAAGCGCAGAGATCTACGGACACCCCCAGCCCAAGGCAGCGGGAGGCAGCGGGGACTGCTCCACGGACCACGGGACAGCGCGAGGGGGCCCGCTCTTACACACCCCAGTCCACCAGTCCGGCCCACCACGCTCTTCTCATCTTATCTGAGTACCGCCATCGATTTACCAGCGGATCAAAGCTTCTGCTGGAAGCAGGTGTGAGGAGGAGATACCAAAGCTGACACTGTGTGAGCCAGACAACGCAGAGCCTCCATATTACACCTGTATTGGGTGTGCAGTTTCATTAGGCTAGAATCAAGGAGAAATAGGAAGAAGCAGCTGCCGCTAATGTGAAATTTCAGAGTAAACGGAAAGAAGGAAAAGAGAGGACCTGATTCTCAATGATACGGAGGAGTTCCTTGAAAAAGCAGCTTGCTTTTCCCTTTGTCCTTTTCCTCCAGTTTACCTCCCCCGAGCCACAGTTCAGTGCTTCTTCCCCATGTTTCATTATTCCCATAACCACACCTCTCCTTACCTCCCCAATACCAGTAACTGTATTGTCTTCAGACTGGCAATTTTAAATTATTCCTTTTTTTTCTCCTTAACAGCAATTTGGAATGTGCATATACATCTTTTGTTAAGCAAACAAAAATCATCCAGTATAAAGGTACGAGTTCAGAGAGAAATTTTAAAAAGCAAAGAAGGAACTTCATGCCTATCTTTTGGGGCTAATTTTCAAGTAAGAAGTAGGCACTCAACTGCCCTTTGAATCCTCTGAACTTTTTCAAGCTCTATAACGTTGCACTTCTGATGGCTCGATGATTTATGTTTTAGAAAAGACAGCAAAGTAAAACAGACCCCCTCAGAAAAGACATATTCATCTGTGAAAGCAATTACATCATAGTTTCATAGATCGTGCTTCAATAACCACTGCATTATAATTTCATTCAAATGGGCAGCATTGCTCACACACGAGTAGATATAACAAGCTTCAGACTGTGAGAAATGCAGAGGAAAAAAAGAATTCGAAGTGCTGCAAAACACAGCTGAAGTTAGAAGATGACAACGACTTCTGGGTTTTGCAGCTTTTTACTAGAATTGACTCCTATCATTCATTTGGCTTTGCAGGATTCTCCGTAGGACTGCAACCAACACTTGGTTTAAATACGCCTGCCTGGTTTATGCCGTACCCCAACAGGGCGCAGAGATGGGGACAGCTGAGAACGAGAACGGCATCTGAACACGTGGGATTGTGTTACAGCAGACCATCGCACTGCACAGGGTCCACCTAAGTTAAATGGGAAAACAAAACTGTAGGTGATCTGTCATTGTCAGCCTCCTTATCCTTCAACACCACTTTTTGTGTTTATAGAAGACAAAGATAAAAGTACTTTGCAGGATGAATGGCTTGATCTCGAGAATATAGTTCCTGCTAGCGTTTCTGAACTGCCAAATAAATGTTTACGCTTGGAAAAAAGTTACTATTGCTTTAATGAATTTGCAAAGAATTCAAAGTATTTGAGTCAAAGACACATAAAACTGAGATGCAGAGACAGCATATTAAAAAACCATAAACTTTTGTTAATTGTATTCTGTTCTTAATTTGAATTGACAACATATTCCAAATGACCATTTGTTACAAAGTAGATGGTTATGCTAAAGAACGAGTGGGGCTTCCTTTCAGCTTTTAATAAACGCTGATCAACAAAATTATCCTTTTGGCAAACAGATAACAAATAAAAAGATACTAAAATCTATTTCCTTCCTTTCCATTGGAAATTAAGAAAAAGATTGGTCTGATTTTGAAAGAATTAACTTAAGGTCCTCCCTCTAATTTCCATAAGGTTACAAGCAGCTGCCCTTTGAATAACATATATATCAAAACTCACAAAGTCCAATGTAGATCACATTGAACTTTAAAGTGTATCACAGAGGGAATAATTAGCTCCACTTTGAAACAACATACAGAAATCAATATGAATATGAATTAGAATTTACGCCTTGAGCTTTACAGCATATTAGAAGGCAATTTCAAGAAAGAAAATTGCCTGAATACGTACGATTAACAAAATGCACTCTCTTGGCAGTGCATAATTCATATTTGATAACTGATCTGAGGGCATAGTTTAAATGTTCACTTACTAAACAGGGTGTCAGACAGAGATTATGTAAACCGGTGTCATGTAATTTCCACTAGCCGCAAATATATGTCAGAGTACAATTCTGTACGTTAGCCTTAAACTAAGAAACTCCTTAGAATTTTGAGCACAAACAAATAGGCTGACAGTTTTAATATTTTAGTTATTCTAATTTAGATCTGTGAAGTCAGAATCATCATTACCATTATTAACATGACAGCATCCATTACTTACTGCTACACTATGACTATGTTAAAACTGTTACATAGCTTAATTTGATAGATACAGGAAATTCTAGAAATTAATACAACTCAACATTTTTGATTTTTTAAAGCTACAATGTCTCTGTTAAATTTGCCTAGTTGATAAGGTATTGCTAGGTACAGAATAAACTTAAACATACTGCTCCAGACATATAGTTTCTGAGGATTTCATTATATTGGGAACCAATGGATATGTATTTATGATCGAACCACAGAAAACCTGCTATTAACACCACTAATTATTGGTCTTAACATAAAAAAAAAAAAAGTAGTTAAGCATCTGAGTAAAGAAGATAATTACGATATTTATTCTCAAACTAACATTCCTTTAGGTGTGGGATGTCTAAAGACCTAAGTGCCTAAAGGCATTTTCTCAGAGAACATTTATTCAAATCTCATTTTATTTATTTTAACATTTATTTTACCTCAGTGAAAACATTTGTTTTACCTCAGTGAAAAAAACCACCTTCATTTTTAAGAAAATACTGCATGCCCAAAATACAGCATATGAAAATAATAACTATAAAATAGAAAAGTATCACTAAAGACAATGAAAGCCTAGAGCAGGCACAAGATATTCTAGAAGGAAGGAGAGAGGGAATTCGACGACAGCACACAAATATTTCTCTAATTAGTATCTTAAAAGATTGGGAATGAAAGAGATAGGATACCACATGATGTTATTTAATTATATGACTTCCCTGCTAATGGAGCTATTCACAAGCATTGCCAGGAGCATGAAGACCATCATATGATTCAACTTTGCATAAAGAAGTTTGCTCATTGATCTTCTTTGGTGGGTTAACTGTTTCAAAATTTGTTTCAGACGAAGGAAGCATTTTAAAAAAAGGCATATGTACAGTCTTAGAGCTCTAAGATAATACACATTGACTCACAGAGAAGGCAGTTCATACCGACCTTCGCAAAGCAGACGAAAGAGGCACGAGGGATGTCACTGAGCTGTACCAGAGAGAAGGCAGAGTGCCCCGCATGACGGATGACTGAGTGGCAATAAGGAGCCCTCACAACAGAAATAACAGTCGTCGGATATTTTATGATAGTTCCACAACAAATTGTAGCATGTGTGGTCTTGATAAACAATTAACTTCTTACATATCATACTAGACTGACAGGACTAACCCATGAAGTTCTCTGTTGATTTGAATAATATTTCTGACAGTCTTTAGGAAAACTTCTAAAACTGAAGGACTTTTACTGAGGGCAAAGAAAGAGTCTGCTTTTGAGCTAAGATCTAGTTAGTTGAAATTTTACTACAAAAATGGATAATAAAATTACTTAATCCATAGGACGACATTGATTACTGAAAAGTCTTTTGATGATACGTCTGAAATCATTACAATCAGTGAACTAGAAATAAAAACCTATATGGCACTTACTATTAGTTGGGTAGGTCAACCAAACTGCTTCTCCTTGCTTGTTGATGTTCTACCTACCAGCTCTTTCCGTGGGTGGATCACTCCCTTCTGTAGGTATCAGCTAGGTGTATGGCAGAAGGTATCTGTTCTAGCTGGGTATTCCCAGGTATATGTTAAAAATAACTGACTGAGGTGAATCTTTGTGGGGAAAGGGGATATTAAGACCTTTTCTGAAGAAACTACCAAGCCTGCAAGCTGGGGCACAGAAAGATGCCACAGCAGGCAGCTGGAGGCCAGCAGCTTGCACAGACACCCAGACTACAAGCAGGGGTGGCAGGGGACAGACAGTACTTCTGAGGAGCCAGCGGGAACTGGATAGAGCTTGCTGCCATTCAAAAGTCACTGAGTTAGCTGGAAAAGGGGCATGTCTGCAGGGGGGAGTTACATACAGATCTTTCCATTTCTGATGAGACATTCCTAGCCTTTCGCTCATCTTTGAGGAATGCTTAGGAGCAAGAAAAGTAGATCCATGTCAAAACTATGACCAAGCTGTGGCCCTGTCACAAGACATTAGACTTTCAGACACTTACGTGTGTAGTCACAGTCTTGTCTCCATCAACCATAGGAGCTGAGATCCACCCAGATGGCACACAGCTGAGTGCACTCATCGGTCAGACACATATACGTTGGCAATGAATGCACTGCTGTAATCTTCAAAGTGACAGAGGAGTAACAGGACTGTGTATAGTGGTCTTGTCTATATTCTCAAATATTTTCTTCCTAATGAAGAAGGCAGCATTTTCCTCCTCACTCTTTCTGCCTTTATCTGATGGAAAACAACAGCCATTAGCACTGTTTCCCTCCCACCTCATTTTAGCTGCAAGATGTGCAAGGCCCGAGAGGTCCCCTCCTCATTGCATTTCATTAATTGGGAGGACACAAATGACTTTTCTGTTACAAACAAAATATGTTGAGTCCAGTGTGCAAAGTCTATTTTTAAGGTAGGGCTTTAGAAAACACAGAGAAGTAATCTGAAAAGCCATCAAAAATAAAAAAATCAAAATACTTTCAAAAATACAACTTCTAAATACTATCTAGACGGTATTTTGCAAACTGTTGATGGCTGTATCTTAGAAAAATAGAGATCTGTTGCAGAACACTGGGTAAAGTGATGTTTATGGTCTTACTAAAATTTAAGAACTCTTTAAGACATCAACAAAAACTACATGAGGCTACAGCCAAGCTACTTAAACCTGTACTAGACATTATAAGAGCAACATAAAAGCAGAGGATAAGGTATTCAATTAAAGAAACAAAATCAGAAGGGATTATTATTTCAAACCCTGACTGGCAGATCAGGATGGATGACACTTTTTCGCAAAGAGGATGTGAAGATATTATAGTACACTTGAATTTTAACACAGGCATAAATTTCATAGTTTAAAAGAACGTTACAGTGGAAAAATAAAAGCCAGCATAGAAGCATCATGCAGAACGCAAATAATTTCAGTTTTCAATTTTCTTTTATGAGTCTGACATTCAACAGTGATGACAAACATTATCCCTCCAAATTTAAACTTGACTTAAAAAAAAAAAAAACAAAACCAAAAGCAATGCAGGTTTCAACACTGAAAACTGGAAAGTACTCAGACAGTTCAGACAGTAAATTCATACAATCAGGTTTCCCCAGGGATAGTCCTACAAGAGGTATGTTTGCAAGAACATTTAAATTAATAAAGATTGCTAAATTTCAACAGTGGCTATGGTACAGTCAAAAACTATAAATTACTTCCAAAACCTAAGGCACAGACTGTAAGTATAACAAAAATCAATAGTGCTTTTGAAAAATAATAAACAGCCAATTCAAACAAAAAAAGTTTGCTTTGAATCAAATAGAGGACACTTTCCGGGGCCTCTGCATGTCCGTGGTTGATTTGATTTTCTTTTTTTTTAAACTATGTACAAAATTGTACACTTACTATAACCTTGGATGAGCTCTAGAATCCAAACCAACAGAAAAATAAGATGTTTCTAAGCAGGATTTTGAACATTACCTGAATCAACAGCACATCTGGAAAGAATCGTGACAGAAAGAGCCTAAGAAGTAGCTGCTATGGAAAATGCTCTCTTAAATTGCTCTCCGGGTGGCCTTGCGACTCATACAAATCATACGATCCATTTTAAGATGAGCTGCCATTAGAATGAGGAATGCTAATAGGAGTAAGTGCCATGGCTATGAGAAATGAAACGACAGTTGTTAATCTCTGCAACGAGCAGAGATTCTGTACAGGTGGTAGGAAATAACAGCACCTCAGCAGCTCAAAGAAGCCAGAACTACCAAATCAAAGTCTAGATACAAAAGTCGGTCTAGGCTTTTTTTCCTGTTGTGCAAAAGGGAACTAGTTAGTCAGTACAACTCAACTCTGCAGGTAGCTATGCTCTTGAATGCACCGTCCAAGACAAAAGAAAACGCACACTCTCAAAAGACAACAAAGACTTGCAGTATCCCAGAAATTATTTTAAAGCATATGAGAACCATGTTAGCTGACTAGAACAATATTTCCCCAAATATGAAGATAACACAAAAATTTGCCAAAAAGATGCCAAAAGAGAGAATGCAACGTTATCCTTTCTGGAACAGAAGATCAAACAAAATCAAAAATTCAGGTCAGTATCAGGTGCTAAAAATGTTTATCTATGTCTGCCTTAATTCTTCCAAAAAAGAAACATATATAGGCTATTATTGTATTCATTACAAACCCCTTTGATTTAACAATAGAAACCAATGCTTTGGTTAATAAAGAACCGATGCACTTTTAAAAGTAGGAAACACTATGTAAAAATCTAATAAATACGACATTTAAAATATTAAAAACTACATTCAAGTGTTAAGAACCTGGCAAAGACCGAACTGGTTTGGCTGTTCTGCTTGTTTTAAAACTATACTATGTGAATACTGCTCATGATTCCATAGTTAAGGTTGACTTAAGCTTATCCTTAAGGCAGAGAGTCATATTATTTAAGTACAAAAGAACAAAGTATATTTCTCCCCAAATTACTTCCATGCTTCTGAACATTAGTGGAAGTTACTTTGTAATGAACAATTACTAACAGCTACAATTGTTTGGGAGGAACAGAGTGCATGCGATGTTTATAAAGGCTGACATACCCCGTTCACGTTTACAGCAAGCAGACTAGCTTGAAGCAAGAGAGCTGAAGAAAAGGAACTTAACACGTCCGTGCTGGCTGCCGAAGCGAAAAGTAGATCAGTGTAGCGTATGGGAACATAATTTCACATTTGTTGACACCACCTCCAAAATAATTTCTTATGTCTTCTAAGAAGTCACTGTCTCAGCCACTCATCTAATAGAGAAAATTATTTGTTCTACTCTGCAATCAGTACAGCGTATAAGACACGTGTGCATTATAATAAAAGGAGGAACTGCTAATAGATATTTCCTCAGTTTTTTCAACAGGTAGAATAACTATTACCGGTTATAATCAAATCCTACGCTGTCAGCCAGTGAATTTTTGTTGGACCTGGAATGCTGAACGGATAGCAATTTTTGAAGTCTTTCCATCCGAATGTAATCTACGTCACTAGCTGCCAACCTTTCGGCAGCTGAAAATCTCTGAAGGAGTAATGCCCCACTGAGTGATCCACCTTGACGTTCTTCCCATTCACAACCCTGGGCTGTTGCCACCTGCCGTCTTTCTTAGCGGGTACTGCTGCCACCTCCACTTAACCTCAGCACCGACAGCTCTTCTGCGTCTTGCAGCTGTGCCAGTATTGTCACTGAGCCAGCAAGCTGGCTAGCCTGCAATCTCTGCCCAGCATCGCCAGTTCCAGCCAGCTGATACACAGGTAATTGATGGGCAAACTGGACAAACCTAAAACCCTCCTGGCAGAGTTTATCTGTGCAGTTTATTCGGTGCAGTGCCTCATCATCAGGTTTCTGTCATTATCTGGTAACTAAACATCAGGTAGTCGTAGTAGTCAACTGAATAAATCAGACCACAATCCATATCAGCTGAAAACAGTTCCCAAAGCTCAGCACTGTGCCTGCAAATGACCAATTCTCTGAGCTGAGACAGGGACAGAACCCCAGCTGTGCCCCCACCTCCTTTCAGGAAACAGCTTAAATTCCTCAAAGGGCCCAAGCTTATGTCCGTATCGTTGAGAGAGGCCTTAGTAACAGAATTCACGTAACAGAATAGAGTCTCAGCAGCCATGACTTTTTCCAAGTCAGCAAAGAAATGATTACTGACAGTGACGACTGCACCTCACTGGTGATTTGTTAAAGATGTTGATAAAATTTCTCGTTAAAAAGCTGTGGCCTTCATTTTCTAAAGCTGAATCTAACACTAATCACCTTAAAATACTTTATTCCAGCAGTGGAACCTCAGCTGCTACAGGAGAGGAGAGAAGCAGATGTATGTTAGCTACCAAAAGAACAAATAGCATTTACCAACATTTATCACCTCACAGGTCAATTTTTATTTATCTTCTTCAAGGCGAACTACTCTGTTCTTTAACGTACAAATACAAACCCACCAAATTACAAATTACTTCATACTGTACATGTGACAATATGAGCCTACACGTTCTTAAAAGAGCTGTAACTTCTTTAGCCTAATGATTAAAGAAAAATGAAGTTTTTGAAAAACATTCAAAATATCCCGCAGATCCCTTTTGCACAGAAACTAAAATGGTGAGAACCCTACAAAGGGCCATGGAACTCTTGGACCGGGCAAATATTGCTTATTCCAATCAGCTAAGATCCCTTTTAGGAAACACTACTCGAGAAAATATTTTCAGTAAATCTCATTAGTCATAGACTGCGCCATTACCCAGCTCAAAGTCACAGCTTCCAGGTATTGCATGCTTATAGCCCACGATAACGAAGGTAAACGTAACCATACCTCTCAGGAGTCAGACACGGTCAACTCCTCCTGATCGAGCAGAATGCCACAATAATACAGGAGGTAGGAGAGCCTGCTGGCAGGCTTTGGAGCAACCAGGTGACACTCACACATGAGAAACAGAAGGGCTTTGCTCCTTGCCTGACGTACCACTGGCCCATAGACTTGAGATAACACTCCTCTGCATCTTCTCTAGCCCTAACCACAGTAATACATGAGCTAATCTAGGACAGCAGAGCTTGAGGTAAGGATTAAGTTTCATATTGCTCCTGCCAGGAATCCTCAGAAAAATTATCAGAATGTGTCTTTTGAGTATAATAAAATAGAGGTATTGAGAATTCCAGGCCTGGTCTTTTCCTATTCAATACAGGCAAGCAATAGTATAGCTAACTAAACCACAGCAACCCTCTAGTGTAAACAAAATCCAGCTGCTAGATTTGGTCCAGGTCTAATTCCGAAAAGGGACCCCAAGGACTCTAGTCCTCATAAGGTCACCATGTGGAATTCATTGGACTAATGTGCCTTTCCAAGCGCCTTTTTTTGTCAAAGACTCTCGGTTCCCAATGCTACATCTAGACTGCACAGCTGGCGCACATTATTCTTCAGCTCATCCAGATTGGAGGCCTGGTTATTACAAGGTCACAGGATCAAAGGGCACAGCAGCTCTCTTCTATCTTATATTCTAGAGTTTCCTTCCTGTGGAAGTTAAGTATAAAGGTGAGTTGATGGGATTACACACAGATCTCATCCTGCCATAGTTCAGAGGTATTCTTGGTTCTCATACTTTCAGCACTGTCCATCAGCAAGCGTTGAGAAGTCCAAAGCTCTGTTTTAAGAAAACAAATATTTTGAGATGCCAAAGGAAAAGACCTCATGTGTCCAATTCATCCTAGTTCTGGCTTTTTGCAGACTCTCCAGAGAAGGTATAGCTCATACGAAACACAGCGGGGCAGGCTGTGTGTCCAACAACAGACACTCTCCTACAAAGAAGGCCTCGCTCTGGACATGGTCAGTTTAAATGAAAAATACAGTCATCCTATCAAGGGCATCTGAGTGCATAAAGCCCAGGGACTGTGGAGATTTTGGCAATGGAACAGGCTGGGTGTCAGGGTCAGAGCTCAGGTGTGAATCAATGCAGTCCTAAGAAAGAAAGTCAAGCAGTTGCTTCAGACTGGCATCACCACGGGCATCATCTTCTTCTAGAGCCCTTCACCATTTTCTTTTGCCTGGTGGGATGATACGGGCCCAAATTATACACTGGAATAACCAGAATGTCTGTATTACATTCATCAGGAAAAAGTGAACTCTATGGTTAAAGGAAGAAATCACTGTTCCAGCTACTAGTAACACCTGTTTATAAATGAATTTTATTACATATATAACAACCTTATATTTTCAGTCCAACTCACAGTACTTTTAACATTCCACATACTGTATTTCCATTGTACTCTCACTACCAAATGTTTACACACCATACCTCAATCAACAAAGACAACATGTTAAGAAATTAGAAAGAATCTCTCAAACACGGCTCCTGTTCTCTCACAGTGTAGATTTGGCCAAACTTTTTGTACACATTTGGTGTTATTCAGTTTTATTCCTTCTTACTTTTAAAAATATTTAAAATCTTTGGAAAATTAAGTCAGAATATTTATAAACATTATAAACGTTTATAGGCATTCATAAAATATGCAAATACCACATCAGGAAAAAAAAAATTAAAAGGAGTATGAAGGATCTGATGACAATTACATTGAAAATGTTAATGACATCCCAAACCAAGGACTTCTGTAAGCTGCAAGTTTACAGTTCTTTACTAACTAGAAATGATGAGACTCACAACTGCGGTAGTGAAAATATTATTGCTTCTGTAAACTCCAAGCTCAAGTATAAAGTAGATATGTAATCTTCAACTCCCTAAACACTCCCAATTTGGCCACTAAAGATGCTGTTTTACATTTCCAAACATTTTCCCCTGTCACTACTTTTTATACTTCAGTTCTCAGGTTGTAAGTATTTGTTACTTGCAAAGCAACTCCTTTTGAACACAGAATCATGGGAGGCATTTGTTACTAACTGCTAATGCAGCCTGCCAAACAAAAACTCCCTGCTGGTGACATGACCACCTAGTGACCTCTAAAAATGTTTTAACAATGTGAAAAATATCTCCCTCTTGTAGGAAACAGCAATTTTTTAAATTAAATGTACATTGAATGTTCGCTTACATACAGATAAATGGTATTCAGAGTCACCTTCTCTGTTTCCAATTTCAATCTTTTGAAACCCAGCCCAAACCTAAATAAATAAACGTTGATACTAAGAGGAAACTAAGAGCTCAAGAGCCTTGTGATTTCACAAACAGCTTTTTTCCATTTTCTAAAATCTAAACTTCGAGCCAGACATAGAACAGGTAATGAAAAGAAACAAGTTTGGCAGCCCCTATGTGGGTCTAAGCTGAAAATATGTCAGGCAAAAATAAGTGGCTATAATTTGGCAGATTTAAAGTCTTTAAAAGTTTGCAGCTTGCTAGACTGATTTTTTTTTAGTATGTAAAATTTGCAAATTGAAACACTATAACTGTGTTGAAAAGTGACTGTTACGTAATGCCACCATAATCAAGCTTTTAAACATCATTTTACCATTATCGATCCCTTATGCAAGAGCAGCACAAAGAGAAAAATAAATTAGGATATCTATTTATATGATAATGAACGTCTAATGCTTAAATATGCTATATTTCTTTAATACCCTCTGAGAATTTTTTATTCAAGTTACCAGGACATTGACAGCTTTCAAGTAAATAATTTTTAGATAATTATATCTCATTTATTTATTTTTTCTTATTTGGAAGACACTGGATTAAAAAATAATGCTACCTGATATCTTTTTAACAAAATATAACAGTTTCTGGAATATTCACCTGAATTTTCCGGAATATTCACTTCAGATCACTCATAAAGAACTAATTTGCCAATCTCGCTCCATCAACATTTTACGATTTTTACTAAGACTAATAAACCGGCTAAGGTACAAGTCCTGAATCTCTCTCCCACCCAGAACTATTTGGCCGCTGTTACAGTAGTGCTCAGATTAAAACAGGCTCAGCAGGCTAATGGCACAAGACCGACAGAAGTCACGGCTCCTTCCATGTCACCGACATGACTGAACGTAACTTCAAGCATGCTATATAAATTAAAGGACTTTAGTCCTATTAAAAGAAAACATTATAACCTTTTCCTGTGTTTAGGCTTCTAATGAAAAGTCAGAAAAGCTGAGATACTAGAGCTGAACAGCCGAAATACTGACACCACAAAAAATCCGAAGGACTACCCAGGGATTCTCAACACGTTGAGTAAAGTCCATGTTATGTCCGCATGCTACATCAACGCACAAGGTCATATATTTGCTAAGATGTAAGTATGGCTTTCAAAAACTTTCTACTGCGCTAATTAGCAGTCATATTCACTCTAAAGAATGGATAATTTTCATGGAGTTGGGAAGAACGCTCTTTCAAGTACTATGATGAGAACAGAACTTTTTATCCAGATAAAATTCTATTTCAGCATATAATATAATCAGCAACATATGCAGGTTTTGTTCACAGCTAGTGTGTGTAGCTACTAACAGCTTTTAGGTGAAGTACTCCTATAGGGAGTTCCAAAACCTTATTCTTCTAAACCTTATTCACAGGCTACAGCGCATGTCCGCTTGATTCTTCCTTTGTTCCAAAGCAAAAAGTGTTACTTAGACTTCTGTAATTGCAGCAACTGCCAGGAAGTAAAGCATGTAATTCAAGTTCTGAGTAAAAGAACAGAACGCTCTTCACAAGAGCAAGACCCAAGGCACTGAATTACTTCGTATCTTAGACCCTGATGATCAACTACTACTGTTATCTGGGCAGCCTCACGCTGGTTCCCACATCCGTCTGGAAGCGATCTGGAGCAAGGTGTTCTCCATTCTCTCGGACAATATTCAATATAGATGTCTGATATAGACTGTAAAATAAATACCTCATCTCCTTTACATTCGATGCAAGACAGACTTGTGAAAACACAATCATAAACTGATAAAAAAAGAAAAAGAATCTCTGTATTGCAATACTGTTGCACCAATGCAGAATTTGCCGACTTACGCGAAGTGATGCTCTTTTGATACTAGTACGAGAACATATTCTCAGAGCCAGTTCTCACCTGTAATTTAAGTGTGCTTTTATAGGTGAGATACAGAGGTTTACATAAAGCTCCTTAAATCAGATTTCCAGCTGGTACACATTTTGTAAATGCCACTAAAATCACAGGGACTGTCCTAGTTCAAACTTAATGGTCTGGTACATAAAGCTTGCACTGAGCCAAACTACCTTAGCTCAAAAGTTGTAAAGATGTTGTTATTATTGTTGGGCTTCTATTTATTGATGCAAAACAATAAAGACAAAAAAGAAGCATATTTTAACACTTTTATATACTTATAATTTTCTGACATTTTTTTCTCTACACTGTTTCTTCATAGCTTTGATAACAAACTGGGGCAAGCCATCTCTCCAATTCCATCTCCAATGACAGCATTACTGACTCTCTGCCTAATACATTATTAGGTTTTATCATCCTGCTAGGACTACTGCATAGGAAGAGCTACTCAAAGTTTTCTTTCTTCTTTTTTTTTTTCACAACAGTGGGAGACATGCCAGCTGGGACATTTTAAGTCTCTTTCATTAAAAAAAGGTTAAGGTCAAAATAAGTATGATAAACATGGTAGTTCATCTTCTCAAAACTCAAGATGAAAGACTAAACAGAAGAGAATATTTTAACCTCACTAACTGTAAAATATTTTTTTTTCTTATAGCATAATTAGAAGCAAAAAAGACTCGGGAAAAAACATTTTTGCTATAAATTTTTTGTCTTTAAATGTACTCAGTAGTTAATTTAACAGCTATATGAGTCTTAAGTTTATTGTATGTTTTCAATTATCTAAATGACTGACACTTTCAAGTTTTATGGAGGATTATGAAGACTAACACACTTAAAGAGAAAAGAAATACATTTTCCCATTGTAAAAGGAAAAAAAAGTTTAAAAGAGAACTCACATTGTGTTTTGGTTAAATGAGTTGTCCTTTGTCTAAAAATTTCTAAATGCTATGTCTCAGAGTTCCTTGCCTGTAGGAATATATTAAAATACAGTAAATCCCTACACTTTGGTTTCTTATACTAAAATACTTTGTTACAACAACATTGAAATATGTTTTCACTCACTTTCTTAAAGAAAAAAGCAGCCCAAAGGTTATCAGACAAATGGGGACAATAGATTAACTTCCAAAGAACTACATTCTGTTTCTTGTAAAAGAAAAGTAAATTTATAGCACATCAAGCTTTTATTCCCAAGTGAATATAATAACTGGAATGCAAAAGTCTAAAACTGGCAACAAGTAGAGCTGGTCAAAGCATATGTAATGAAACTTGAAACTAGGCAAAGATTTGAGAGGTTAAAGGGAGATAGGGTGGGAAGCTCCAAGACAGACCTGTTCTCCCTCAAAGCCGTAAGAAAAATCTGCAGCACAGTGAAAGCAGCGTGGGTCGCATAAATTTGAAGTGACAGCGTCTTTCGGACTATGGTGTTATTTAAAGTGGGAGGATAGTTTGGGGGGTGGCAGGGACCCGTGGAGCACTACATGGGAGCAGCTTTCTGTCCAGTCCTATGGGTTAAAGTGAAAGGCGAAATATCAAATGGACCATACTAAAATAACTCTACCTCAAGGACTGGTGCAGTGAACTACACATGGAGAGACAAGGAGAACAAAAGGCTCAACTAGCTATTTCCCAAAAATACGCTGCCACAAAACCCCTCTGTTAACCCAAGAAAATACATTGTTATTTTTTAGTATTCCTTTAAATCATAAAAAAAATCTGAAATCATGGAAGTTTTAATAGGTCTAGCAATTATTCTTTATGGATAACATAAGTCATGTAGCATCAGGGAGCAAAATGTCCACGGACAGCTGACATACAATTTATGAAAGGAAGAAAGGAAAGAAAGGAAGGCTTCTAGTTATAGAGAAAAGGCAGCTCAAAATGGTGCCAAGCGGCCACAACTAATAGCATAACTCTGTTCTGGTTTACATACCATATACACGGGGATGACTGGCACCGTAGAGGGTGTAAAATTAGGTAAGAATTTAGTCTAGAGTGTCCTCTTGGGCTAATTACTGCAATGTGCTCAACACAAGGCAACTCTAGTGCCGATGCAAGGGGAAATCTGAGCTAATGCAAAGGGCAGCAATCCATTTAGTAAGTCGTATATTTTAGACAGAGATCTTAACACCAGTACTCCGTGACCTGCGCTGGCTGTCTGCCAACTTCCCGGTGCAACTGAAAGTGTTAGTTTTGATCTACAAAGTCTTAAATGGCTTGGCACCCAACTGCATGAAAGATTCCCTCTTACCCTTCCTCCGTGCCGGGCAGCACACGAGACCCGGCGCGAGGGTGTTCCCTATGGAAGTGTGAGTGCGTGGAGGCGGGTGGGAGGAAAGAGGAACGAAGGGAAGAAGAGAAAGCATTAAGAAGTGTTCTCTGACTCGTGCAAAAACCGGCACTTCTTGATGTGAAACAGTCCACGAGGTTATGCTATAAGGACCATCATCGTTTTATTTGAGTGCCTGAAGAGGGTATCATTTCCTGTTCGTGACTATTTGATGAACACACTAACCGTACTGACAAAAATTCAGTCTTTGACTTCATGAATGGTGAAGTTACTCTGAGGTTTTCTTTATTCCTTGGCTTCACTTACAGAGTTTCCTTAAAGAACGATAAAAAAGTACTTGGAGTGGTATATGATTTTTTTTAAGCCATCACTACGCAGCTAAATAATGAAAATAAAATAGTAACAAGGCTTTATATTTTCACATGATGTCCTAAATCTATAGCAAAATGCAAATGGATGTTATTAAAAATCCATATTCTTATCAGTGCTTAAAGTACACCTTACTCCCAGTCGATTAAAGTCTCTGCATTCAATGGTGCTACTCTGAATTTACCGCTATGTTTTAAGGTTGAAGCACTGCACTTAATGTAAAGACAGACATTAAGATATAAGATAAATTATATAGCAACAATTTCCAGAGAAATGCCGTGTCCACAACAGCAATAAAAAAGATTTAAAGATTTTGTAACTGAATGTTTGGAATGGTCAATGAATAGAACATTGATTTTATGACTGTTTAAAAGACACTTTCACCACATATCACATAATGCTTTTGTACACTTGGCAACCAGCTCTTACTTTAGCATATAAGTAGTTAAAAGGTACTGAATCAGGATAAGGAAAAGTAGCCATAAAATTCAGTTGTTATTCAATATATTATTGCACTATTTTCACATATACCCTTGAGGAAATGAGAGCAGAAACATGCTGCACAGTTAATACACAGTTCAGCTATGAGACTACTGTATTCAAGCAGTAGATAAAGTCTGGGAGATGTCCCATAGGATATCCCTATTAAAAACCCATCTGTGATTTAATCTAGTTAGCCACAGGGTGTCAACACTGGTCCACACAGAGGCAGGCTCACTGAATTTGTATTTGCCAATTTAAAAATAAATCTTAAATAAAACAATCTAGAAATAACAGTTTGAACAATTTGACACGTACAATAAACATATGGAATGACTTACAAGGGAAGGAGTCTGAAGCACAGAGCAAAAGTGAGTTCAGGAGACACCCTGTCTTGTTACTTAAGCAGGCAGTAAAATTGAATCAAATCCTTTTTGCTTAGAGCCAGTGGGACTGGGTACATGACTCGGACAAACAGCGTATAGATAACAGGGACAAAGCAAGACTAGAATAAATGAAAAAGAACATCAGGCATTTTCTTCATTCAGTTATACTGCTGTTCTCCAAATTCTTTCCCCAAAGACAGCGTGAACCCAACTTAATTTTTCAAAGCTGATCATGCTATATAGTAAAACCGTAATTGCACAGCATGTGTTCAGCTGATTAATCTGTAATGCAAAATCAGCCAAAATAAAAGTTCCATCTTACGGCTCTCACGCATGTAAGATGGCAGTGCTGTGCTTACCCTTACCCACTACTGAGCAAAATAGCTGCATTTAGCTGCATGAGCTCAAAATCCCTGTTTAGCTCCAAAGCTTACTAAATCTTCAGGCTTGCTGTATAGAGAGTACTTTCTTCCAAATCTGTTGATTCCGTGATATGAGTTAAACATGCATAATGCAGCAATAAAGTATCTATTTGCATAATCTATTTTAATAATAGAGAACAGACTGTAATAAAGCAAAAAAACACTAGATAAAATGCAATCTCTATCACAAAAGTTAGACTAATGCCAGTTCCACGTCAAATGAGCATTTTTAAATCAGTAACTCTAACAGAAAGAAATTAAACACCACAGAACTGCCATTATTTCTTCAGTCATTTTGTGATCCTATTGATTCAGAAACGGCTTGGTATCAGATACAAGCGTAGTACTATGCTTATGCTGACATTTTTTAAATAAGTGGGAATTTCAGAACTATAGCCAAAATACTTTCTTTTATGCGCAAGCGTTCAGAGAAAGAGGAAGCAAAGCAGAGTCCTGAAAATATTCTCTAAACTACCACCCAGCTCTTCCTCAGTTTATCTCAAAGTATTTTACAAAGAGGAAAAATAGGAATAAAGGATGAAACTGATTTTTCTAAAACCATTCAAAAAATAGCAAACACCAAATCAGGAACAACATCCAAGTTTTATGTTTCCCAGAGTACAGCTTTATTCACCGGCCCCGCTGCCTTAAGGTTGGACGTGGGCTGTTGTGTCGTGCAGCGAGTTTGGGCACTCCGCTGCAAGCCATCCCCCGGTGCAGATCCTCCTGCAGGTCTCTGTAGGGGAAGGGCCGCTAAAGAGAAGAACTGCAGCTACAGAGAGATGGATTTTAGCTCCCCAAACTCACTTATACAAATAGCTCCATCATTAGTACCGCTTTCTGAAAGCTGTCATTTTTTCTTTACCTCAGATGCACCCAGTAAAAGCTAGTTAAAAACCAAAAAGTGGAAGTGATAAGCAGCTACTTATTACTGGAAGATTAATATCAATATACACAAAGCGTGCTGGAGATAGCAGAAATGAAAGAAATGTTTGCACTTTATCAAGAATAACTTGCGTATTGTGTCCTGGAGTCACAGAACATTAGAAGGAAAAGATCCATCTAAAACCTGAGAATTATAAAAATGACTTCACAGTGTTGTTTCAGTAAAGTAAAAACATGGTAACCATAACCATGCTATGCTACGCGCTCATCAAGCATTTAACGGTCTATGCAGACTAAGGAAAATATTGAAGATCAAGTGAAAAACTGCAAATACTTGAATTGCATTCATTTTTCTAAATTATTCTACATTTATTATTGATCACTCATTATTCCTGTTTTAACAGTTCAGCTCTCTCCACCAGAATCCCTGCCTGCATGTGCCACATACAGCACCTGAGCAATGTGCGGTCTGGTTTTTCACTGTCGTGACTTGGAGCAAAGCTGCCAAAATCATTCCTCTCTCCAGAATTTCATTCACTATCCAGAATTTCCATCACTTCCCTATTCCAGAAATTCTGAAAGGGAATTGTTTCATTATGTAATATATTTGGAATACACTAATTAAATATGGTTCTCTCTTCACCCCAAATGTGGTGTTCTTCCCTGTAATGACATGGTCTTTCTTAAAAAAAAACAAACAAAAAACCCCACCAAACCACCAAACCTAGTTTGCCTAGTTTTTCCATACAGTGCCACTTAGTTACAACTAGCAAAAGAAATTTTGTACCTGTTATTTGCATTTTTTCAAATTAGTGAAGACACAACTTACAAGGAAAGAAAAGTGAGAAATACTGTAAGAGTGATACATATGTGTAGAAGTTGTAAGAGAAACAAGGGACTGTAATGGTTCATTGAGTCAAAGGTGTAGAAAAACCCAACCGAAAACCTGCGCTCGCCATTAGTGATTATACTCCAAGTCTACAGAATCCCTTTAAGATTATTTTCCTTGACTAATAGGAGTCCTGAAGGCCACAGAGTGGCCTGCTGCTATTCACTAAAGCGTTTAAACACAGGCTTTCTCATAAGCAAATCAGATTTGGATTCAGTAGAACTAGCCGCATGCTTACAGCTAAGTATGTGCTTAAGTCCTTTGCTGGTCAGGAGCAGCGAGATTCTTGTAAGATCCTCCCTTAAATCCCCATCTCTTTGTGGTTGTAGGCATTGGTAAAGGGTCACAAATATTCTGTAACATTCTTTGTGTTCCCCAGAATCTTATTTAATCTGCAGATAAGAGCAACTATCGGTCTTTTTAACATTCTGATACCTCCATTCTGTTCCTTGACTAAAAAGTACATTACCTGTTTGTCTTCTACCTCGTTAATACAAAACAAGTCTTTCAAAGTTTTAAAGAGGTTGGTAGATCATTGGAAAGGACAGATTTATGTCTGAATGCACCTGGTGCTGTAGGCAATATTTTTTCACACCAGAAAAACAATAATGACAAACCTTAAAAAAAGAGAAAAAAATTAAAATTATCTAGACTTAAAAAATGACAGAAAAGATGAGTGGGAGAACAGTAAAAGCAGCCAGAAAAGAAGGGGAGACAGATTTCATATAAGAAAGAGTAGCACATGGGACACTGGGATAAATATCATCAACTCAAGAGTAGAATAATATAATTATAATACCTCTAGGGCATTCTCAGACATATAGCCTCGCTGCATACCACTTTTAGCGTGAAAACACAGTCCCTATGATAGGGTGTCTTCAAAAAAACTTACCAGACTTTTAAACAGAACAGACCTGAAAAAGGGAGTGATGCAGCACGTTAAGTAATTAACTTGTAATCCTTCATACTTCCAGTGGCAAACCTCAACATCAGCAGGCGCACATGGCACTTCTGCTTTCTCCCCGGTGGACGTGAGCCCAGACTCACCTAAGAGCGCTTCCCCCGGAGCCCCCCGTCTGCGCTGTCTGCAGGAGGTAGGCCCCATACCAGTTTCAAAGATGTGGGGAGACGCTAACTGAAGTATTGTTCCAACTCAAGTCATGCTAGTAATAATTTGCAAGAGGTGATAAACACACACATTTGACACTGATGATGCCTGACTGCTCTAACAAATCAATACACCTAAAGCAAACTGATTTTATATTAAAAATAAATGGTAACTTTTGATGTTGGTGCCAAAAGTTGAGTTCAAGGAGCCTGGGATTTATTGCTACCTTAGATCAATTATACCGCACTAGTCCTCACCTGGGCTTCACTTTATGTCCTTCTTTAAAGCACAACGTAAATCTATAATCCTAGCAAATTTAGAAACTTCTTTAGGTTGCAGTAATTCATTTCATCTTGAGAGTTTTTAAGTCTAACAAGCCTTTACACTGGCCAGTAATTCTGGCCTGGAATAACACAGCTGATTATTTGAAAGTGTCATCTTTCTGTTCTCCTTAAGCAACCGTACTTCATGCAAAACCTTCCTGCGAGAACGATCATCCAGTCTGTATGTCAGAGATCATAATTCCTCTGCAGAGAGAATTTATAGAGAAGCAGTGAATCAATTTTAAGATCTTCTGCTAACAGAGAGTGCTCTGCTTGACCTTGCTCTTTGCTCTATCATGTTTACATTTTCTACTACAGTATGTCTCTAATCCCCAAAGTGTCCCTAAGGGAACTTTTCTGTTTCTTAAGTTATGCTCTACTGCTGAACTTTGCAAAACACAGCCAGAGAACAAAAAAAAAGCATGTGAGCTAACCAAAAAATTGTTTTCTGTCTTAATTTTCTCCCAATTAAATATTAGTAGGGGGTTTGTTTCTTAATTTAAAAGATCTACAATTATGATAGTCATTCATTCTGTATTTTCCTCTCATGAAAAACTTTCTGAGACTTCATTCTCGTTATTATTAATTTATAAATTACTCACTACTGCGTTAAATAGTACAGAATTGTGGCATAAAATTAAGAAATAATTTTAATTCACAGAAGTAACATTCAATATTCATCTGCAGCTCACGGCCTTTAGAACATCGATGCGACTAACTGGCCTGCTAAGTCCTCAGCATTTCAATAAACTCCTTCAAGCTATCTACGAGAGAGACTACACTCCACTAACATTCAGCTGCCTTGTGTGTACGTGTCTTGAAATGACCCTGTGCGAAGAAACATTTAATGCAGTTTCATTATTACTCTCTCACTATACTACAAGAAAATCTTGTATTGATACCACTGAAGATTTAAAAAATAAATATACATAACTCTCTCTCTCTCTCCATGTTGCAATGATAAAAATACTTCCACAGAGGATGTATCACATCTCTCATCTGTGATATTGCTGCATAAGTTAATGTCATTTGGGAAATTTGAAATTGCATAGGAAGCTACGGTTTTATATTTCTTCTATGTTCTTATATCCTTGCCTACATATGCAAAAGAAATGTAGGCTATCAAGGAAACAGTTATTGTCAACAGGCAACGCATTAAGCACATTTGAAAGCAGACGATGAAAAGAGGAAGAGGAAGATAACTCCCCACCGCCTGCAGCGCAGACGTGGTTTGCTGGAGCGGAGGGAAGGCATCCTTGCTACCTCCAAGCAGGGCAGGGCTTTCAGAGCGCTGAGCTGGTCACGTAACGCGCGCCGCGAGAGCGCTGTTCTGTGCCTGCGCACACAACGACTGAACGCTGGCACCCACCTTTGATCTCCTTACCGGCTCTCAGCCTTCTTATCAGTTTCTCCAGAGCACAGTTTCACATTCTCATGTCTAGTACTAACTAGTCTAGTACTAACATGACCAGTACTAACTAGTCTAGTACAGTTAGAACACCAGGCACGAGACATGATGTGCCTCTTGCCTCTCTCCTAGATTCTACAAATTACTTTGGAAAAGTTACTTAAATGCAAATTAGGAAAAGGTTATTTCAGAGTTTAAAGATACAGTTAGAAACTCAATGGACTTTCTGAAGAAAATACCCTGGTAAGCAACAGCCAATCTATGGCAAACAGAATATATTGCTAAAAGCATCTCAGCCATTCACCAACTGGGGTGCTGGAAGCTCACATGCTTTCAACACAGGGATACACCTTGTCTTCAGCTTTTCTACCAAACATTCCTGAGAATTTGAGTAATGAAGACACTTCTGCTTTAGGGGAAAGAAAAGAAGGTTACCTAGATTCCTGAATCTCTCTGTTATATCTAGGGAATAGATCTCATATAGGAACTTGCTCATTACAGGTGACCCAGGGTATGAACTGCAAAAGCCAGTGCTGATAATACTTCTAGAACATGTCATGAACAAGTTTTCCATCATTGGACTGGTAATTTTAGAAAATTCTACTGATGTGTTGCTTAATTGTGTAGATATATACACAATTATTTAAATCTGGCTTGTCTCTTTCTTTATAACTTCTAATCTACAAAATAAAAATCACGTTAGGCATGTTGCACGAGTTAACTACATCGACGTTATCATGATACTCAGATGTAAAAGTAATTGGGCGATATATGTATATAAAATAGAGATATTACACAATTTAAAATAATTTTTTTTTTTTTAGCTAAAGAAATACACCTTTATTCCTGCTCCTAAGTCCGAAATATCCTGAGTAAAAGTTTCCACAAGGAGACTGAGTAAACTTAAGAATTTGGATAGCAATTTTTTCATCCTTATATGTGGTACTATGATTCAGAGACCTGAAGCTTTTACCTGGTAGACATCATCTTTCCATAGAAGTCAGTGCCTGCTCCTCATACAGCAAGACCAGAAATACTAGACCTTAACACAACACATTATGCAACTACAAAAAGTTAATCTTGCTGTAAGAACTTAGGAAACCTGGCTTTCACAAACCCCTATACAGTAGGACTGATTGCAATTTAAGGCATTCAGATTTCAAGGGACGCAAAAATATCCAATGTGAAAGTTCTTCACTGTTTAGAGTTCTAGCTTAAACACTTTATTTTTTACAACATCTGGCATACACAGAATGAGCAATGGTATGTTATGGTAACTTTTGTCAAAAGGCACGTAAAATCAGCATATATATACATAGATACACAACGTTTGGCTATATTCTGATACAAGAGAAGGCGATGGGTTTGGGAGTTCCAGTTGAGGAATGGGTGTTTTTATAAGGGATAAATTAATCCCTAGTGCCATTCTACTGATCTACCAGAAAAAAACAGGGATTAATCTGGCCCAGGATACCAACTGTAATAGTAAAATTATTTTGTGGCTGCTTTTCTATGTGGATTTATTATCCCTTACTGTGCAGATGTGTATTGTCGCTAAATAATGTCTCTGTTCACCTAGCAAAAGGCCTTTTTTCTTAAAAAACTATGTATGGTAAGTCTGTATTCTAGCACTTTCAACTTTTATAACATTAGAGAGTGATGTTGAGAATGATATAACCATCATTCTCAACAGAGAATTCAAAGCTTCCTGTACTAGTATCACAAAACAACACTGAATTTTGGTTTTCTTCTCAGAATCATATTATCCATCATTTGCTGTATTAATAATGATGCTTACATCTCTCATTGGGGAACATCCATAAGCTTTGACTCTGCCGGTGGTTTCATATGTACTTGACAAAAGCCAGCGGAAGTATTTGCATTCTAAACATTAAGCAATACTTAAACATTGGCAGGAGTGGACCACAGTTTGGTTCCATTGAAAATTTAATAAATAGTATTTACTTACAAATATTTCTTAGGCAAAGTGTAAAATTAAGTCCTAAGAAAATCTGCAATAATATAAAATTAAAATGGGGAAAAAAGAGTTTGCTTAGACCAACAGAATTTATAACAAAGAAACAAATGGGAGAATATATTTAAATGACTGTGTATCTTGAATCTTTGAGCTCCAAAATATGACAGCATTATCATGATAACAAAGTAATTCCAAGACCACGTAAACTAACTATAATTTTTCCATACTTTACCAAAACAAGTGTATTATATTTAATCTTCCTCACATGTTTCATAATCCCACACAGACTCTTTCAGTCCTACTTCAATTAAAATACCAGTTTGGGATTCAGGAACCCAAACATGAAAACCAATATATACATAGCAAAATATCTTCCAAAGGAGTGCGTGATTCAATAAACTCAAGTAAATGAACTCCCAGTGACTGTTACATGTGTTGAAACAGGCGAAGCATTGTGTTAATGCCTCTACGCCAACATAACGCGAAGAGCCGTGCACACAACCGGTTGTTCTGAAACTATGACAGGGTAATTAACTCATAGTCCACCAATTATTGACATCTGAAGTCTTCATAAACATACGTACCGCTTTACTGGGAACAAAGTTTGCTGAGAAAAATCTTCCCTTTCCTGTCCATTGAATCCATACAGGCCCAGGATTTCTGGGCGGGTGCAGAACCCCGCCAGTCCCCCAGGCTGCCCTGGACGGGGGGACTTTGCCCCTCCTTCTCGCTGAGGCCTGGGGAGCTGCCTCCTGCTCGGCTCAGCGGTCTCCGCTTCAGCTGCTGAACTACAGCTGCCTGCTGCGTCTCTTTGGTCCTCACCGGAGATCCCCTCCGAGCTTTTTCCTCCATCCGTGCTTAGCTGTTCCCCATGGAAAAAGCTATCTCCCCTCACCTAGGAAACAACTCCATATAACCCTGCCACTTCTTTTTTAGAGGAACGCAACACAAAGGGAGGATCAAACAAATCAGAGCCACGTCAGTGCTGCACCTTTCAGAAGAGGCAAGTCCGCTGGATGGCTGCAATAGCCCGCTGTGTTTTGCAGTGCGTGTTTGACAACGTATTTCCTCTGAAAAGCTAACCTACTGCTTATGCACGGGACTGTGTTTTATCCTCGCTGAGGACGCTTCCCATGTCATCTTTGAACAATCCTTACTTATAGTTATTCAAAATATGATCTTGTTTTATGGAAATATATATGCCAATACATAATCTAGACTGTTATTTAAATACATGCAAGTAATTCTATTTATATACGGTTTCACAGAAAAGAAAACAGTAAGAAATACTTCACAAATAGAATTCCAGAAGAGAAACTCTAGCATATCCAAAGTAATTTCATAACTTATAAGCAGCATTCAAATGTGATAGAAAAATTAACAGGTCTTTACTCAGCAGTGCATTCATAGAAATTCTTAGCAATTTCTACTAAGACATTTACTATAACTGGATGTTTTGCATTGGAGAAACAGGGGTTCAAAGTTCATTTTGTGTATGAAAAACAAACTATGACACAATATTGGACAAAATCCTGGAATCATGAAAGCCATGGTTTTAATTTCAGAGTAGGAAGAGTTTCTATTTTCAACAATTGTGATTTATTTTGATCACGGGTATTCTTTTCCCAGTGATCCAAAAATACGGATAGTGGATATAACCTTTTTTCTTTTTTTTTTTAGAAAGTGCAGCACTGAATTTGTACTAGGAGGTAGCCATTTTATCAAACAAATTTTCTCAAGGGGGGATGTTATTTTCACCGCAGTTTGTCAAGCTTTCCTTTTCAGTCATCAATATATAATAATTAAAAAAAGGATATATTGCCTAGCTCCTAAGCAAGGAATATTCATATTACATTGCCTGGAACATCACCCTCAGCTTGATCCTCAAATCACTGCATGGGAAGATAAATGATATTTCCATTGCAAAGTCTCCACAAATAGTTCAGTGTTTTAATAGCTTGTTCTCCAGATATGCTGTTTCCTTAGCCTTTCAAAAACTGCGTGTCAGACAATATGATAAACATAGTAACACAAAGGTGAAATTAACTTTGTAAACCAAGATCCATAGGTAATGCAGTTGAAAAATTAGGCAAAGTGGAGAATGGCAGTGAAGTCTATCTTGCTTCACATGAGGTTTGCTGGCTCAAAGGGCTTGCGTGCAGCCGTGACCTAACACAAATTAAGTAACTCCAAAGTAGGAGGACTGTGGCTACATCGGCACAGTGCTGCATCCCAGCTAACAAGACCTGACAAGGTTAATTGTTTCAGATAGTGATGTATCGCCACGGTTAAACTGTTCCTAGAATTCAAACTTGCATTGCTCTATAGAACAGGAAGATCATCCTCAGTCAATAAGAGTGTTTCTGACACTGCACTCCCGCTAACCTTTCTAACGACCTTCCATTACAATTGAGTTAGCATTGGTACAAATCACTCTCGTCCGTCTTCTACAGCAGTATGCATATAACAAAGTTTCACAGGAGAAGACTGGTCTGAATTATTCATTATCATGCCATCCATCTTAATAGAAAAAAAACCAACCTACAGAACCAATTACTCATAACCTTTTCTTGTTGCTAACATGGACACTTCTACCCCATAGCAGAAGGCCCATTCTGTACAGAATGAAATTTATTCTATGGAATAAAGTATTTAATGATATTTACTTTATAGCATTCACTTGACCTTCTATCGATTGCCCCAAAACGCACTGCACTGTTTCCAGGTTCTGTCTTCTGACGCCCATGCACTTCACAGGAAGGAACCACCTGGACAAACACACCTCCCGTCAGCTCTCCCACCATTCTGCACTCACACAGAACGCCCTGCGTTCAGGGCTGCTCGTCTGTGGTGCAGGACAGGAAAGTACCCAGATTTTCAGATACACCGCGCAGCCAAAGTGTACCTGCACTAACTCTTTAAAATCAGCTTCCCCACGCAGAATCTCACTAGCGCTTTTGCTAGCACTTCCGGGGCGGCACACCGTATCAGAAAGGCAGGACCAAAGCAAGACAACACAAGATTTCAAATTTCCTCTATGAACTCCACTGAATTGAAAGTTGTCTTTGGACAGATGGCTTCCTTGGTTTGGGTTTGTTTCTGGGATTTTCTTTCTTTTTGTTTATTACTCTATCATCTTTGACAAAACTGCAAGGATTGCCCCGTCACCTCACTTAAAACTTTAATAAACGTAGAGGATTACACTTCCTCCGCTAAAAGTCCATATTTTTTTTTTATTTAATCTTCTTATATACATCTCCAAGAAAGCAACGATTAGCTTCAGCAGTGCACTGAAACAGGAGGGGTCCATAACAACATCAGTTTGCCCTTGACTTCCTTTATAAACCAAAAGAGTAAAAGGAAGCCAAATGTGGAAAAGCTAAAAGACACACAGAATGCAGAAGTCAAAAAGAATGTATAGACACAGTAGATTAGTTTAGCTTTAGCCTTTCGCTATTTAACAGCAAAGATCAAACTGCTGAAAACCTTTTGCTTTGTAAATCATATATATTCTTACAATCTCTAGATCAAATCAGCACAATTTAAACTCATATCTAAACTTCAGAGCACTTCCCATGCTGCACAGACTTGTTCACTAATCTCATTTTTAATACTCGAAACACAAACTGAGGTGTAGTATAGGATGCCAATCAGCAGTACACGTTGTAAGATGATTTCTTGCACTGAACACAATAGCTGCGTGTCAGCAGGATATGGTGATAGCTTTTTTTTTTTAATGTTTTGGACTTGCCAAGTAAAATATAATAAAAGCATAATGAGATAACTTCTTCGGTTTGTGCTTCTTACCATTTATTAAGGCTTCTGGACAAGTTAAGGAGTGACAAGACACCAGAAAAAAACAGGGATGTGTTATTTTTTATGTTACAACCACTATTATTAGTACTTATAGTGCTGCACTTTCTCTCAAGACCCTCACCCACGATTGTGTATCTTATGTATCCATGCACATGGAAGACATAAAATACATGTCAAACAAAATAAAGCAAGTTATTAAGTCAAAATAGACCCTAAATCTTAGTGGAAGTCAACAGATAAACATACTATAGGTCTAGTATAGCCTAAATACACAATGCATAATTCAGAGCTGAACTAAGTTTATAACTTATTGCAGTATTTCTCACTCAGAGAGAGGTCTGGTATATTAAAGCATTGTTCAGTCACTAATTCAGCAAAACTCATGAGAAACTTCTTTCTTACTTATACTTTTTTTTTTTAAAGCCAGTAGAGCGATATCTCTCCCATGATAGGCATGCCTGGGAAGAAAAAAATCTGGTCTGAATCTGTCTATAATTAAACACAGAAATTTATTGCTAAATTCTTTGTACTCAGTGCTCTCACTGCCACATTCATACACATACGGCTTTATGTAATTCCAATATGATTGTTAGCAAAGACTTTTTTTCCTTACCATTGGCTCTGCAAGGCACCTATCCTTCCGGACACTGCCATAAAAATTCTGCTTGCTGGTAGTGTAGAATGTTTAAAATATTTTGTAAAATAGTTGAAAATATAATGTGAAGTTAAAAGCATAATAGATTTACGGAAGCATTTATCATCACCATTAAAAATGTAATAATCATCGTGACAATTTCCATCACTACAATATACTGAAATACAGAGATAATCATAAATATTAATATCTATCATCTGATTCACAATGCTCAAATCTGTGCGCCAAACCCAACCGTTCTCTGCTCTCATACCTGTCACTTTGCAATGCTGAGAAGGAAGAGTAGCTCAATTTGAATGCAGAACATAAGGAATTTCTTTTGCTCCCAGCTGAAAAGAACCATCCTTATAAAAACAGACATGTTCCTCTCCAGGGGGTACGATATAAATCCATCATGCAGAGTGGAAGGAGACTACCAAGATACCAGGAGCCCCTGAAGGAACAGCAGTACGTGGGAATCAAATAAGAGGGAGAAGGGCAGTTGGGATGGAGACAGAAGACTTTGTAATTTCTACTTTACACCCATCTCCTGAGTCTAAGCTAGGACCTACCACTCCTGAACAGTTCAACTTTCTGTTGTCCAGCCAATATTCACGGTTCAGTTTACTTCAGGACCTTGCACCATAAATGCTTTCTCTATGGGTTGAAGGATTTGGCACTGGTGGTGACAATGTGGCAGTCCTCAAGGAAAGTCACAGGCCACATATTAAAGAATTAAAAGGCAATCAAATTCCTTTTTTTTTTTCATCATAAAAATAGGATCACATGAGAAACAGCGACCTCACGTATGGTTCTTCATTGGTGACAAAAAGACTAGAACTATGTTGACACTTTGTCGTGCAACTACTGCAATACATACTCACTTAACTGCTCAAAAGCCACTGCATCAGAACCTCACAGGTTCACCTATATAATTGGTATTTCCATTTTCCATACAACTCACCAAGAATGTCCTCATCCTAACATTTCTCTTCTCCTCTCATTTTCTAACAGTATAACATCCTTTAAGCTACCTTTTTCTCAACATGTACTCTACTTCCTAAATAAACTTTAAATATCTGTAGTTATAATACCTACATTTCATTTCAGGAAACATTGTTATATGATTATTGCCTCCTCAATTAATTATTGTGTGTCAGCACTACTTCAAGCTTGTTCCAGCCATTTAAATTGAACAGCAGTGGTATTCCCACTTATCATGATATGCCTTGCACATTTCTGTATTTCTTCCAGCCTGCTTTCCGGAGTGGTGCCCATGAACACAGCAGCTGATTAGGATGATAAACACACGCTGAAAATTATCTTTTATGACCTAAATTACAGGATTTATGATAAAAAAATTCTTTGAATGTTGTTTTCAGTTTTTAGCATCTGAGATTCAGGAAATAGGGAGCACTTTCTGATCAAACATCTTGCAGGACATCCCTTAGTCATGCAATCTCAAAATTAATATTCTGTTATAAATTTCAGTTACAAGAATTGAGATTGAAAGAAGAATAGAAGTATTAGTCTTCCTTTTCTTCAGTGTCAAAGTTCTTAAGAAAAATTCCATGTTAAAAGAAAAAAAGCTGAATAAATGCACCACTCACAAGGCAAACCCAGGATATGACAAATTATGGGACAATACTTAATTTCATGCCAGTGCCCAAATAGCATATTTTCAGTGACAGGCTTGTCATCATTATTAAGAACTTCCCCTGTCTCCCAGTGATGAAGAAACACATTACAGACAAACACATTAATCTTTCCACACAGTACAATGTAAAACCTTAATTACAACCTCATGCTTTCCCCCACAAACACACAACATACCACAGACCTAAACCGTACATATGTCAACCCTGAATATCTGTCGATGTTCTTAAGATTGCAGTTCAGGCTTTGTGTTGAACTGTGAGGGAGACCGCTATATTGAATATGGTATGGTTTCTTCCTCAACCAAAAGTTTAGAAAAGAACCCAGGAAATCCAATCTGTTCTCGTGGATTTGGGGCTGCAGGGTTGTACACACATACAGACTCCTAATCCAGAGAGGTTTCCAGCGATGGGACTAAATTCTCTTTTTAAGTTAAAGACAGAACTCAATACAGAGCTGCGGTTCAGTGGCAAAACTCAAGAAAGACGGAACCACCACGCTCCAATGCCATCTGTGTGCTGACCAGGGGCCACACCTTGTGTCAGAAGCAGAACTCAGCATCTCAGTATTCCTCTGTTTTCCCAAGACCTTAGTCCAATAGAAGCTTGGACAAAAACTGACTGAGACTCAATCCAGATAAAACAAAATAAATGTTTTCCAGGCAAGTAAACCAATTAGAGTAACCGAAGGATTAGGGTCAAATGTTTTCATTTCTTCTTTTAGTCCACTGGCACAAGGACTGGAACCCAGTTTTCCCCAGCTCTCCCATAAACATTGAGTGATATTTCTTTTTTCTTCTCAGACCATTATTGCGATAGCTCTAGAAGGAGAGCCTGACTGCCAGCCAACGGGTTACAACATGTTCCTGGCAGGTGAAGGATGTGGATTCAACCACAACCAAACAATTCAAATGAAGGCAGTACCCCTTCTTCTCTGACACCGTGAGATCCTGAGCACTACCTTTCTGCTACAATGAGTGAAAGGGGTGAAACAATGAGTGAAAGAAAGAGAAGAAAGAAACCCCTTCCTCCCACCACTGGACAAACTGAAAAATAATTACATAGCTCTAAATGTAGCAGCTTCTTTGATTAGTAAAACGTGGTCACACACTGAGGCTTTTACTAAAATAATTTTGATTCCTGCCTGTTGCTGAATTTGCTTGCACTTTACAACTCATTTTCCATTACAGCAAGCCTGTATTGGCCTTCTGCTGCTGAAAAACTGCAGGTCATCACTCCATTTGACCTCCGTCCTGTATTACTGCAGTGCTGCAATTAAGGATTACCCTTGAGATCACTAAGGCATGTCAGTCAATGTACTTCAACACTGGAAGCAAGAATTCCCATGATTTTGTTCACAAAAGTACAACTTAATAAATGAGCCAATAGGCAAGGACTGGATAACAAAATTTGTCTGCACAGTGTTCAATAGGTGTAACGGGATATGCCTTTCACATACAAACCGTAACAGAGAACTCAGGAGCATTACTTTATTTCTACTTGAGTGTGATACATGCAGCTTGACTTTTCCTGCCCATCATCTGTGGCCCTAGTATAACTCAAAGGTACGCTGCAAACACCAACGCTTCTCAAGGTAGGCAGAGAACACCACAACAGAAAAGAAATGTTGATTACTTAACTGCCAAACACAGATAAACCCAGTCTTTTCTACTAGTTTTCACAGATTTTAAAGAAAAGCTGCAGATCATGCTACAGCAAAACCTACTGCTTCTGTTTTATGGATGCATGTGTATGAAAGGCAGAATGTGCTGCTTTATTTATTTTTCTAAAATATTTTAAAATATTATAAGGAGACAGTAAAAAAACATGCTGTCTGCAGTGCTATGCTGAAATGTCACGGTTCATCAAAATTTTCCAGGGAATAAACTGTTTTTCACAGCTACCTTCGAAGAAATACTTTTCCACAAAGCAATTCAGAAACCTTATTGAAAAACGGTGAGGTAGAGACCTGTTTCTGCGACATATTCAGAACCTGTAACCGTGCCTTTCCGCAAAAGCACTGTGTTCAGCATCCTAGAGGACACGTTCAGCAGATCAGCCTCTATGAGATGAGACTATGCTATCAGGTTCTAGTCGTTTTTACAGGGCTTTAGGAAGACAAAGATCAAAAGAAATGTTTGTCTCTGGTGCTCTGTAGATTTACATCCATTCAACTGCCAATATTTCTTAATTCACAATGAAACTGTGCAGGGCACCCTTCATAAATATTTATTCAAAAAGTTAGACAACTGAATTTTAGTAGTGTGCCAAGCTATAAACTAACTGAAAGACTATTTGTTCTTCCAGGGAACAGATGTCAAGGTACCCAACTTCCTCTTCATGTAGCAAATCTACAGGCATATCAGTTCCATCTTTTTTTAGTAACTTATTACTAAGTTGAATAGTAATTATTTAGACTACTAAATGTGCTGGAATTCAGATTGTGCGGTAGACCCACTATTTGTATTGTTATAGGATAGACCTCAATCTCTTCTTGAACATGAAAATTACACTTAATGAGTAATTTCCTGAATGGAAGATTGCTTTATAGAGCTATTTATCCATTACAGTAAGTTATTTTTAGTGATTATCTTAAGTGAAATAAAATTCCAAAAGAAATAGGAAACATGTTGTTCTACAACAGTTTATTTACTTAAATATTATGTAAGCATCATGAATTCAATAAAACCGATGTTATAACCATCATCTACCTTGTGTCTACCATGTGAAATATCTAATCTTTGGTTCTCAGTTTATACTAAGCTCAAAGGCAAGTAATTCCACCTTAAGAAAAATGTCACTAATAGACTCTGCATAGACGTGTAAATGGTATTAAAAAGGTCAAAGAGACCAAAGTCTGGCTTTCATGAGGTCTCACAGCTACAAGGCGTTTGTCTTTGTTGTTGGTGCCAGTTAAGGCATGTCTGGCTTATTTGATCCCCCAGATTAATACAAAGAAGATATCTGAACTGTGAAAAAAAAATACACAACAGGAAGCTTAAATGCAGCCATATGGACCATCTGATTCTTTCAACCTCTTAACAGATGAGGGTTGAAATAACTTCCTTTGCTTATTAGCTAATTAAATCGTCCTAACAGTGTATAAAATGGCTATAATAAAACTGAGTTTAACCATAACCTCCAGCTATGTTCCATTAAGTCTCACATTCTAAGTCATCTAAGCATACAGTATGCAACATATTGCTAACTCAGGTATAAATATATATTTTCTCAACTTAAAAAAAAATAAATCTCATTTTAAAACTAATATGGCTCACAAAAAGGCAAGAAAATAGAAAAGGTACTTTAAAATATCCACTAATATATATTAAAGATTTTTACCAAGATTAAATAATTACCCTTGGCATTAATGCAAAGTCACATGCCTTAGCCTCTATTAAACTTTCTAGTAATGATTACATGACAGCTTTCTTTTTTTGTTGTTTTTTAACACACGGAATACTTTGGAATCAGTCATAAGAGAACTGAAATCTCTTTTTTTAAAATAAAATGTTGTGCTTTAATGTTGTGTGTCACATGCATGCAGATACATGCTCTTCCTCCACAATAGCTGCTTTCTATGTCGCTTAATCATTTGCTTTATTATTATGAAGTCTACTGCCCTTTTTATGATGCACAGCTAACGACTACATAAAAACATATCAGTGATTCTAATGCATACGTATTACCAGGACAGCAGTTCCTTTTGCATTCTTCCTTTACCAAGCTCAGATGAATTTTAATTAATGCAGCTCAATGGACTCTACAAAATAGATTCTCTGAACTAGAGTAGGGCCCACAACTCCTTCCAGAATGACTGAAAGCTCCTTTATATCCTGTTGTCTCCAAATGATAACTGTACCTTTCAATGGACATTTATGTCTCCTAGGTAGGAATAGCTAAGGTACATTTCCACATGTGACTTCCATGAGAAGATGTCATGAACGACCCTCTCAACAGCCCAAGGACGAGCTCATCTGTGTGTACTGAACTCACACGACTACAACGAAATTTTCCTCACATGTCACCATATCTTATCGAATTGACATGCACTGTAATTTTGCTAGGAGATACCGTATTGCCTGAATAAAAGTAAAAATAATCTCCAAGGTTTGAGTGGCAGATGAGGCAAAGTTAATGGATTGTTAAAGATTTTGTACCAAAGGAGGCTTTAATGCCACACTTGGCATCACTTATTTTCACTTTATGAATTTGCATTTTCAAATTTCTCCTATACAACAGACAGTGAAAACACTTTCTTCTTACAAGACGTAATGTACTGGAAAGACAGAAAATGTATATTTCATTACTTTAACACAAATAAGGTTTTCACATCTACAGGTGTTTGGGATAAAGAATGAATAATCTACTACTAGCAGAAAAAAATCACATTAAGAGATAACTGCTAATGCTTATTGCTAGAGAGTTCTAATGTAAAGGTAAGGACAACATACACTAGAGGACAATAAATTTTGCAAAAATATAGGAAATAAATTCCCAACTTAGTATCGTCTTCTTTTATTATACAAATTAATTAGAGATTTATACCTACCAATTTCATAACTGCCTGTATCTCCAGCAAAAATAACTCCTTAAACAGGCTAAAAGTTGCACATGATTTTCTCAGATTATGTTCATCTCTGCAAAAGGATACTGACAGTCTGAGAATCATAAACTTTAACATTTTATTAAGGTGTACTTAGAGACAGGACCCAAATTTTTAGAAGGAATAACTTTCTATTTAAAAATAACACCTTTCAAGTTGCATATACTTACTGCACTAGGTATTTTGTATATCTGAAATATTAAAGTTCTAGTTTTTCAAGCCCCACATTTGGAGGCTTGCCTGTACAGCCCATTTTCGCTTCAACTTTCTTTAGCATTTCAAAATTCACAAGAATAAACACCCATCACTTCAGGAGAAAAAACCTTAAACTCCTGGCTTTTTATAATTTGTCTGGTGTTTCAGCTGGCCCACTCCATTTTGTAGGTCAGTAACAAGAAAACAGTAATCATATGCTTCAGCTTTGGTTACACGAAACCCCTCAATAACTACTGCTGTTCTATCTGGATTTTTTGAATGGCTGGGTTTTCAGATAATGCAGTGCTACCTTTCCTAAAGGGCACAGTTTTTAATTTATTGTTATTTTACCTTTACTTCCTGGACTGTTTGAGGCTTTTCACAGAGTCAACTCATCTTCCATTACAAAATAATAGTAATGAAACATCTTAGAGCTGTTTAGTTCACCAAGATTATGGGAACAAAACCAGCTACCATTGTGTATGTTTTATGCATATGTACAAACATATATTTTTAGGAACATTATAGCCCAACTCAAAGCCTGCAAAAAACTTAAGAATCATTTAGACTGCTCACATACAGGAGAGCACTTACGTTTTTTTCATTTCTTTTGAAAGTCAAAAAGTGAGATAAACAATGATTATGTGATTTTCTCACAAATTGCCAAGACAGAACTAACAACAGAACTCTCTCTCCACATAGCGGCCATGATACTATCCTTTTTCTCTTCGTCTCCTTATCATGCAAGCTGATATGCCTGAACAATTTATTAACAGAGCAGGATGGAGATTAATGGCTGGTGGAGCAGTAATATGCTTGTTTCAATCAAGCAAGCCATGGAAAAACATCAGTTACAGCAAAGCTCCCATGTTACCTTTGAGAAAATACCCACCTGGGTAAATGAGTTCATTTCCACATATGCTAGCAGCAATAAGCAAAAGAAAATATTAAGCGTCTACACTGCAGGAAGAGATCCTGCTTTGAAGTATGTCAAAACGACTAATTAAGCAAACATTGGTCCGAGAATCACAGAATGTTGGAATGCCTAATGTATCTGTTAATAAAGGTTTACTGGATGGGGAGACCTTCTGCTGAGACATTTTCAGCTATTGTACTAGAGCAGACCATAAAAATGTTCCTAATGTTTTTTAGGAGATTACACAAGCCACTCTAGAACTTCCAGAATGGGTAGTGCTGATTACAGCAAAGAAATCATGTCCCCAGATAAAACCTTTTATCTCCAATCACTGCAAAGGTGACTTTTTTTTTAACCACTATCCACCCAAACTGAAAGACAGCTGCTACTCTAAAACAGCAGATTGCAAATGTTTAAGTATATATTGAGCCTGTCCTATAATACCAGATATTAATTACTAAAAATAGCCAGGTTTTCTTTCCATTTCTCTTTGATAAAGAAACAACATTCAAGCAAGTATGTGCTGCATATAACAATGAGCAATCAAAGGAAGTTGGTTTGAGTAGTGAAGAGCAGTGAAGAAGCAGAGGCTTTGGCAAAGGAAACTTGTTTTTCATGCACCAGTTGTGCTTGCAAACACAAACAAATGTCAAAAACAAGTCATGCAAAAGATAACACGGGATGCCATAACAGCATCATTTTTCAAATTTGCTACAAATTGAAAAGGAACAGGCATGGGACCAGTAAAAGAAGTTAAACTTCTTTGTGAAGAGGAGTTCCTACCCCCTGTAGGCTTGTTACCCCATCATAGCTTAGGAAATTATGCAAGGTTAATTGACTAGAGTAGCACTCCAGCTGCTGGTTTTGACACTGTGTCCAAGGAATTACTGCTTCCTACTGCTACCTATATAAGATGCTCTTCATCCTAGCTTATAAATGCTGCAAGAATCGTTAGAGTAGCTCTCCAGCTCCTGATTTCTCTGACTGTAACCTTTACAACTACCCAACGTACACTGCAAACATGGCTTTCAGTACACAGACTTTAACATTCACTTTGGCTCAAGGCATTCCTGCAAATAAATAGTGACCTAAAAATGAACAACCAGTTCCTCCCCTTTGTTGTGTGCATCCTTCCTCCTGCCAATCTATCCAAAATCCTGACCATCCTCTAACACTCTCTGCTGTCCGTAGGAGGAGAAGATGAGTCCCTCTGTACTGCTGACATTTGCCCTCACTTTGTATTGGCAGAATATCCAGTATTCAGCAAATACACTGATCTTTCAGCTCATAGTTTTGTAACTCTAGTAACTCATCAACTTCATTTCAAACATTCGCACGAGCACAAGCAGACCTACATATTACAAACAAGTCCCTATTCCCTGCTGACTTTCACCACTAGCCTCACTTGCCACAGCACTGAAGATCCTGCAAAACGGAGCTGCCCAACTTCCATTTTTCTAAATCTTAACTGCGTACCTTCTCTTAAGTATCGTGTGAGGGAACATCCCCATCCCCTCAGATCTCATAGTAAAACTACAAATGTAATTGTAAATCTGTTTCTATCAAAACAATCCAGTTCAGAAAAATCTTTAAGCATTATTAAAGAATTTAAAATAACTTGCACCATGTTGACAGAACTAGGGTAGGAAGCAAACGCAAGCACAAAGAGGTTAACGGAGAGCAGTCTCCTCTAGCAGAGTAGAAACACGCAGTGTTGAACCAGAGGAGGTAACTTCGTAACCAGACTCAGTGGCAGCCAGAACAGGGTGTCTGAATGGAGGGTAAGGCATGCAAGAGGGTTAAATCCATCATGGAAAACTCACCAACGATTTCACTCCATCCACTGAGATTACGGTACAAAAGTTTAACATAAGACTTATTCACTATTGCATTTTCAGACTAACTTAAAAACATGCCCCATTCAAAATAAAGAGAAAACCAACATGGTTAAGATATGCCATTTCTAAAAAACCCAGAGTCAGTGTATCCCTCTACTCCATTTTGTCAGTTTTATCATAATAGTTTCTCAGTTCTACAACTCTGTTGGTACAAGGCTGTGCTGTCAACAAGTTGGAATTCATCCTGGGACAAATGTATAAAGAAATAGCAATAAAAAACTATGCTATAGCCAGGGGGAGATTCCTAGTGCTGAAATAAGGCTTCAGGAAATCAATAAGAAAATTCTAAGCTGCAGTGACTTACTATGATACCATGCGAGCAGCAGGATAAAACAAACTTTATATTACTTGAACGAATTCTTGCTGCGAGATTATCTTATTAGCGATATTACATAAAAGAATAAAACAAGAATATTGGAAGTTCAATCATCCAGTCAAGTAATTTACTTATTAGGTTACCCTTTCCATGTTACCGAGGTCTCATGCCCACAGGGCAAAAAGCCCCCACTCTAGTTCAAGTACCTTTCTGTGCCAATCACCCGACACAAAGTTTAAGCAACACTGTTTGCAGCAGATTCTAATGTAAACACCAGCAGCAGCATCAAAATTATCATATAACACAGAAGTTACATAATCCTACTGAAAATGAGTGAAACCACGTTTGCGATACAAAACCACAAACACATACATACTGATTATGATACAAGAAAGTAGCGTACATTTCCTTGAGTAGGAAACCATCTTAGCCTTGCTTTAACAAAACTAACACCATAGCTCTAAATGCACTAAGATCTGTGCGGTGCTGGAGCCCAATGGTGCAAAAATGCTGAAGTGTGAACAACTGCATTTCCATCACGTCCGCTGATTACGAAATACGGTGTTTATTACAATTTTAAGTTACCTGCAGGAGGACAGAAATGCTTCCTGTAAAATATGGTAGGAATAGAATAGTTCAGTTGGAAGGGACCTACCACAATCATCTGGTCCAACTACCTGATCACTTCAGGGCTGACCAAAAGTTAAAGCATGTTACTGAGGCCATTGTCCAAATGCCTCATAAGCACTGACAGGCATCGACCACCTCTCTAGGAAGCCTGTTCCAGGGTTTGACCACCCTCTCGGTAAAGAAGTGCTTCCTCATGTCCGGTCTGAACCTCCCCTCGCACAGCTTGGAACCATTCCCACGTGTCCTGTCCCTGGATCCCAGGGAGAAGAGATGAGCACCTCCCTCTCCACGTCCCCTCCTCAGGAAGCTGCAGCGAGCAATGAGGTCGCCTCTCCGCCTCCTTTTCTCCAAACAGACAAGCCCAAAGTCCTCAGCCGCTCCTCACAGGACAGGCCTTCCAGCCCTTCACCAGCTTTTGCCCTCCCCTGGAGGCATTCCAGTACCTGAACATCCTTCTTCAGTCGTGGGGCCCAGAACTGCCCACAGTACGCAAGGTGAGGCTGCACCAATGCTCGATACAGTGGGACAGTCATCTCTCTCGACCGGCTGGTTATGCCGTGTTCGATGCACCCCAGAATACAGTTTGCCCTCTCGGCTGCCAGGGCACAACAGTCATATGGTCAGACAATATCTGGTGTGAACAGGGTCTGCCAGAAGAAATATGCTTTCCAAAAAAAATGAACCGTAAGGGTGAGTTTGTACAGCATTCATGCTTAATAACATTATTGATCTGTTAATAACTACCCTAAAACTGCATTTACTGTCTCCTGAAACAAAAATCCAAGTCCAGTAAAGAACTGCAACAGATTGGGCCACACTGCTTCCAGGTAAAACGGCCTCAGATTTCTGCTCAGAAAGACAAGTTTTGGGATTATGCATCTCTCTCACAATCAGCTCTTTACTGGCAGAACTTCCTAAGCGTGGTATCTCTAAGAGTCAGTAGTTCACACAACTACAGGCGCTCCACTGTCTCTATACATCCATCCTTCTTTAGAAACTTTACATTGCATTTCCATAACACTTACTCACCTTTAAGATTCTGCTCCTTTACTACTATAGATTCATCAGGCATACTTGCAGACTTCCCCCATTGTTTGCAGCACTGTCTACAGCAGTTTTATGATACATGTTGAACACTCCACCAACCGTTTCCCCAACTGTATCATCCACTGAAGCTGAACTGCGTCCACAGTGACTGCAGCATAAACCTTCTCAAGCCCAAGCCAGCTTTCCCTTTCGCTCTCCTCCCGCTTCCTCCTCCTAGCTCTGTGTCCCCAGCTGGTACGAAGTTGGTTCGTTCCTGTCATGAGTCAGAAACTGAACCAACATGTTGACAGTCTAGATAAGAATTAAAGGTTTGAGTATAAGACCAATTGTCAAGATGACAAACCTAAAAAAATTAGGATTAGAACCTTTAAAAGCCTCTACTGATCTAAATGCTTTCTTTTTTGAGTACCCAACTTTACCTACAGCTGCATGTAATCAGCAGACGATAATATTTTTCTACCAGAAACCTCAGGTTGAAAAATCATTATTAAACTGTGACTTCAAAATCTTGAAAAAGCTGTAGAAAACCAGAGAACAGAACTCGAGTATCTCAAACTTTATTCCAGTATCATAAATACTGTGTCGAGTTTTTGCTGTTCTTTTTCAGCCGTTTAGCTTGGTCTAGCTTATACTATCAGATATACACTCAGACTTTAGATATTATTGAATTTAGAATTCCATATGTACTAGTTAGAAATTTTGGGCCCTGGCTAGCGTATATAACACCTAACTTCCCAAACTAAGCGGTTTGTTCTTTAATGTTTATTACACTCTCGTTACCATTTCCAGCTATTTCTAAATATACAATAATTTCTATCGAGTTGTATTGTGAAATACAGATGTAGGACAAATTCTATACAACAAAAGCTATATTCAGTGCTCACTTTGTAATGTAAATACATACTACATCGCAGCTATATACATTGTAAAATTCATACACTGTGAAACAAAATAATTTAAGTGTAGATCTTCAGATTTAAAAGTTACAAAGGAGCAGAGAGGGCACAAGCATATACACACAGATCTGCTAAATCACAAGTATTTCAGTTACAGATTGGCATTACATTTCAGCATGCTATATTTTTCTCACTTTAACTTTGTTTTCCATGTTGACTTTAAATTTTTTTTTATTTGCTTGGTATATTGAACCCTGGCTCGGAATAAATGGATTCAAATAAACACAATTCAGCGCCAGAATTGCCACAGGCACATATTTTCTTTCAGTGGTCCTGGGAAGTGGTTTGTTAAGCTATTGTTCTCAATTAAAAACTCATGTGTTTGTTCAGTACAATATGGGTCGCTGCTTTGAGTGAAAGATTCCCTTGACATGGCAAAACCTCTAATTGTAACAAGTCTATGCCAAGTATGTTTAACCAGATGCAGCCCCGGGTTTGATTAGCAGCCACTGGATTCCATGTACAATCAGATAATGATGGTTTTGCTTCTCTGCTGAGCAAACATCCTTGGCTTTTAATCAAGTATGTATGTGTATCTATATATGTATGTACGTATACGTGTATATATCTAAAAACCTCTGTACACATAATTATGAGCAGCACAACTATTTTAAAACTATAGTTCATCTCAACTTATTTGACCTTTGACTGTTTAATCTTAGGAGGACCTGTGCAATACCAACTAAAAATAAATGGAATAAAATATTTATTTTGGCAGATAACATATAGATATAGTAAAGAGACATGTGGCGCATGGAAATTTTTTGCCACACATGTAGAGAGCAGAAAAGGCTCTGGAATACATTTTTGTTTTCCCACTTGTGGGATAGCATCTATTGGATAATGATGATATTAGAACTGCAAAGACACGTGCCATTTTGGAACAACATTCCGATACTCCTTAACTATGCCTGAGGGAAGGTGGTGAAGGTTGGTGTTTATTTTATATAAGAGTGGATATTAGTTAAGTTTGCTAATACGAATTCAAGAATATTTTGGAATTCTGCTACTTGCATTTATTTCTGTTTTATTTGCATGTATTCAATAAGGGCTAGTTAATAGTGGAAGTTAATAAAACAAAATTCTATCCCTTTTTTTAAGCCTGGACTTCTTTTATTCCAGAAATAAATATAGCATCATCTTAAATACCCAAAACAATCAACATCATCTCTCACATAAAGTAAGAAATAAATGTCCTTCTTCTACGCACTATATACACAAACATCTTTAACTTTATCCTGTTCTGCTCTGGTTTCTTTTGTTCAAAAGCACAGAACTGAGTTCAAAAGAACAAGGTGAAGAAGAATTAAAAGTAATGGGCAGTGAAGTTCAGTCTAGAAAAAATGTAAAGCAAATTTTAAACAATCTAAATGAAGGCTACATGAAGAGTGTTAGAGAGAAATTCTCCCGTGTCTTTTAAATATTTGTCTTCCACAAACAGCAACAACACATATTCTGCAGTATTGCCAATGGCATATTTCCCTCCATACTAACATACGAAAGCATAGTTATTTATTTCCACATAAACTAGCATTGTTCTTTCACTGAGAAGCACGCGTGTAAAATTAGCTTCATGAAGTGCATAAAAAATAATTAAAGAAACTAAACATAAAACTACATGAACAGTTGATAATATGACTATTTTTTTAACTTGCTTGCTGAAATTAATAGAAATCTCAATTTAATCATCATTTCAAGGACGCTGTATGTAAATGCCCTGGTGTCCTGGCTTCTGTCATTCCCGTTCATAAACAGCTGAGAGAGATACGGGAAAGTTACTTACATGTACTTTCTGCCAGAGTCTTTAGACCAAAGTTGATTCTAACACACAGTGTCAATTTTTCTATTTACATTAATATGCACACAGTGAGAATAGAAAGAAAAAACAACCCACCAAAACTTAAGGCACTATACAGCTTACAGTACTGGGCTACTAAAAATTTGCCTCTAACAACAAACAGAAAATAGCACAGAAAACATTACTGATTTTCCTCACTTAAGCTTTTCCTCTTCCATTTTCTCAGTGAAAGTTAATGCAGTGCAGTATTGCAGAATGTAGTTACACTTGAAGTTTTACAGACATTTTAAGAGTAGCAGCATCTCCTTATCATATGCTTCACAACGAATTTTCATCATGGAGATAAGCAGCTAAAACATGGCTGAAAAGCACTCAAAAGTCAATACACAATTTTTATCTTCTTCAGCTAAACTTCTTTCGTATGTTTACTTTGCAAAGGAGAAGATTTGGGGGCAGGGAGGAGGAATTGTACTGGTTTGTATCTGCAGTACAGTAGTAGTACTGTGTTACGCTTCTGTGTCATGCTACATCATAACTCCACGGATACCTACTAACTCCTCCTTCCCAGCTCTGTTCTGGATTCGCATATCCGTGTTGAATAGTCTTTCCACTGTGTGGTCCTAAGTTCCTAACGTGCTGTAAATAAACCATGTTGTGAAAGCAGTCATGTTATGTCTCATTGAGTGGCTCATAATTTGAAATATGTATAGTAGCACCAAATAAATGATGAAGATTGCAGATGTCACCTGATTCTAAAAGAAACACTCAACTTTAGGAAAAAAGAATATTAGTGTCCATAGATAACTTGGGAGAACCGCAATCCCCCCGCCCCACCTCCATGAGGCATGACGCCAGGCCACAGCCGCGAGATCCGTTAATACACTCTCTTCTCTCTGCCACTGCACCCTGACTGCTTGTAGTAGCTTGGTTATTTTTTACAGCAAGCTAAAGTGTTTCTAAAATGTTTTCTTCAACACAGGCATATTTTATAGGTGTGATAAAGCTGAGCAAAAGCATTGCAGAATTACACCTGCAAAACAAGAATGCAGTTTTTGCATTTTCAGGAGATTAATTAAAGCAGCACCCTGGGAAACTGGGCAGCGGAGCACAGGCTCTAGGATGCAGAACAGGAGAGCACGTACATTCCGACTTCCTAATTCCCAGCTGTGCGCACCTCTCTGTAAAACTGAGATAACGCGCAAAACCAACGAATTCCCACGGAAGAACAAGAGATGTTTCTGACGCTGCGCTCCCTCAAGGGCTCTACTAGTTGTGGAGAGCTGGTGAAGAGCACTGCTTGGCGTTGCGGAGCAGCTCACCCTCCGGCATCGCTGGCTACACCCCTCAAGGACAGCTCTTGTAATGCAGAACTGGATGCCAGGGGAACCATCAGCAAATGCTTCTGCCTGGGAAAGGAAACAGCCTTACACTGTACCCCGAGGATAAAGAAACTTTGGCTTTGTAAACCATGTATGTGTCTGTGTAAGAGAATTCCACAGTCAACAGACCTCCACTGAGAAAGTCCTGCCACCAGATGTTTAAATCCAGGGATTGCCAGTGCACCAGCTGATCTCAATTGCTGGTGGTGGTAGTGGAGGCACTTTTGGCTCTCTCCTTTGAATCGGGCTGTTGTCTCCCTAGGTGGGGCTGTCATTTTAATAATAGATCATTGTGTTTCGCAGTAGGAGGCCCACTGTCACGGTCCAGAGCAGGATGGGGAGAATTAAGCTCCTGTTTAATATTTTGTTGTTATGTCATATCTCACAAATAGCATTGTTTTACTCTATAGTCCATGGAGAGATCTCGTGCCTAGGACTTATTTGGAAGAAACAGAATTTTCAGATTTGCTTACAAAGAAGAGTTAGCTTATAAGCCCGTCCACACAAAAAATACAGAATTTAGGAACATTGCCAGAGATCTGACATATTACAAAAAAAATCATAGCGCAGTGTATGTGTGGTCTACCGAATTGAATAAAGGTCTGGTAACCAGGAACAATTCAGTTCCTCCCCACTCAGCTATACTATGTGGCTAAATACAACATTTCAATTACAACGCAGTTCTAACCCAAGCATCACATCCATTATATATGTGCTTCATGGAGTTGAAAAAATCTCATTTATCTAAATGAACGCCGATGTGATGAACAGAGATGCGTCTGTGCATTCCCAAACCCCAGGTGCATTTCCAGGGAAATGCATAGCCTGAAGTACTGTGAAATTAATGTATCGCCTAATTCTCATGTTGAAAAAAACATCAGGAAAAAGTTTCATTACATGAAAAGAAGTAGCTTTATACCTCTGTTTGTCTGCCGAGTAAAAACTACCTCTCTACCAGACCAGAATGCTTCAAGAATACGTCCATTATTGATCATTTAAGAATTAACAAAATACTACTCTATAAATAGGTAGGTGATGTTGCCTCAGATTCAGCGCTGTTCGGTTCCCACAGATTATTATTTTTAAATATGACCTTAGTTGCAAAACATGACATTTTCAGGCGTTTATAAAATTAACATACATTTTCCATTCAGATATTTTGCCTTTAACCTGTTTACACATATTTACAACTCCGATATATCATTGCAGCTGTCAGGGAACTTGTTTATCACATGTACCATACATAATGCTTCTACACGTGGAGTACACTGTGTAACTTATGTAATTCAAAAAAAATCATGATAGGAATCAGGAACTGAGTAAAATTCTACTATAATGTAATCAAAAACTTCTAAAGTAGGACTACTCTCACAGCCAAATGTTTTCAATTATTTGACAGTAACAAAGCATATGCATTTTATTTTTTCATCCACTAAACACTGATGATCTTTGTATTCTGTCTTTACATAGATAAAATACTTTCGTTCCATATTTAAGTATTCTTCATATATATGGTTTTTAGCATACAAGTCAAATGTCAATAGAATAAAACAAATGAATGTATTATTAACAACCCTTAGCAAACACTATTCACGGATTAAAATAAAGCATAACTTGTCCAAGAGGACTTAATCCATTAAAGACATAGGAAACCAGCTTAATTTGTCAGAATGGCAGCCATTAACTCTGCAAGGTTACGCAAATACGGCAGATGAATGAGAAAGTGCAGGCCATCCCCGCTGTGTCAAACATAAACTCTGTACGAAACTGGCAGCTAACAAATTTGTTGTGTAGAGAAGGCAGGTAAGGAAACACAAATACTTTTATCCCTTAAATAGGAACAATTTAAATAATTCTACAAATGTTGTTAACGCTTGCGAAATTGCACAACTACTTTTGTTCTAAATAGCTAATACATTTCTTGGTCTCTGAGGTTCCCTAGAGGGAGGAAAGCTTCCGAATCCCTTGACAGTCTATCTGTGTGGAATTGGCCTGTCAACTGGTAATTACAGACCTATAGGAAGTACTTAAACATAGTCTAAGTATAAATTTAGATAAATGAATAATATTGCTAATGAATAATATTCCTGACATGGAAAGCCTTTGATTTTAAAAGTATGTGACTTTCCTGACTCCATCAGGTCAATAACTGTTTTTAAAAGCAGTAATTCCTGAACCTATTAGACAGCAGAAGGGGGTTAAAGGATCTTTCACATCACTGACAAACAAATACAAAATCTATGTGCGCGCATGTATGCGTTTTATAGACGCAGACAGACGCAGACAAATTGACAAAGATCTTGCAGAACTTTATGAATGAAATTCTGAGGTGAATCATACAGGTTTACAAGTCCGTACATCACTGTAATAACGTCAAATGTGCGTCGTTGCTCTCTATTGCTATCGTTATCTGGATCTTTCGTGCATGGAGGCCCTTTCTTCTAAACATGAGTGTGGATAAATACTTAGTCAAAGAACTTGTGAACGGGCAGAATATATCACCTTGGGAAAGAAACACGAATGCGTTTGTAAGAGCTGCTGATAAGCATAAACTAGGTCATTCAAAGAAATACAGGAACATGTAACTCTATGTGATTACTATTTATGAAGGAGGAGGAGGAAAAGGAGAGAAAGAAACACCCACATCGATTTGAACAATAGTGTAACGGTCGGATAACCCAGAAGAACTGGAGAAAGATTACATTGTACGGGAGTAAGATCATCATGATCTATTACATAGCATTAGGGAAAGAGTCGGGCATAAGTTTCATTACACTAAACACATGGTCAACCAGTTTTACAATTCTGCTTTTTGGTTGTTTTGCATGGAACAATTTTTATTCCAACTTTTAAAAGAAGTGGGTCACATAACTAGCCACATGATCCCAAAAGATGACTACAAATAGCTTTGAGGTAATTGCTATATATTAGGCAGTATATCCAAACAGAAGGTCAAAGAGAAGATAAATTGTGAGACAGTGCTTGAAGCAAGCTCTTAGCTTTCACTGGGCAATTTCAGAAGGAAGACAGAGGGAACTAAGTCGTTTACACCCTCTGTTTTTTCAGTGCTAGGTTGCTGAACTTTTTAGAGGACTGAACCCCCCTTAACTAACTTTATCAGTTCAAGTTATCATTACAGTTGAACAACCCCGAGTGTACCTCTTGACCAGTGACCTCTTCTCTTCTTTCCAGTTGTCCATCTCACTTTTTTTTCAGATCTTCCACAACTACATGAAACAGAATCTTTCTAAGGCTGAACCTTTCTTTTCCCCAGCTTGCTCTACCCTGTCTTGCTATTTTTAGCTTCTGAAAAGGGCATTTTCTCCTGCCCCAAATTTGCAACTTTGTTTATCCTTCAACACTACACACACAACTTACAGTGCATGAACTTTTCCTGGGCTGTCAGGAAAGCCCACCCTTGGATCACTTTTCCTCAGGTTGGCCCCAGTTGTACAAAACAGGAGAATTTGCTACCGAACCCCTAATAGCTAAGAATGAACAGAATATCACACACAATCTACTAGCACTGCTGCTCTCGATGGGCTACAACATGAATAAAAATACAAACCATACAAGAGAGTTGTGCTTCTCTACCATATAAAAAACACTTATCAAACATATTAATGTATTTTTCACCATTAAAATGCTTAAATATTCTGTTTGCCAAAGTAATCCAAGATAAACTCTTCCTTTTATAGACTCATTCCACTACTTCCTCCCCTGCCCCAAGAACTCAGTCTATACATCCTGCTAACAACTTTTCTTAAAAGGGAGAAAAAGATATGGAGCCATAGGAAATGCTTCTCTGAAGTTCCACTAATGAGGAAGCAGATCTTAAGGCTCGTGCTGCTATTGGGCTCATTTGTATTTTTTATGAGCTGATGTGCTAGTGGGTAGAAAAGAGACAGACTCTCTACTGGCAGATTAACCAGCCCTTTAAGGGTGCCTGCTATTAATTTTGGTTATTCATCTGCACATCTGTCTCTGCCCAACTGTGTCACAACTATTGCTCCTTGCAGCTCACTTCATTTAACCAGAAGCTTTTCACCACTGAAATCTGGCAGCTTGTTTCGTCCTCTTACAAGATCTAAGCTCTAGTTACAATCTAGTAGAAGATCAGGTCTTTCATTTCCACTAGTGGGAATAAAATGATCTCTGATACCAAAAATTTTAATTTAATAGTTATTGACCACATGTTTATTCACCACGTTACTGACGTGGCAGTCCCTGTCAACAATTGGTATCTGTATTATCTTCCTTAAGAAAACATGCTTTGCTAACCCCAGACTGTCCTAGCCGTGACTCTAAGGGAGCCAGTCATACTGTCAAAATCTCTGAATGGAATACGGCTCAAACCCTCCATTGCCTTAAAATTTCACAGACAATTCCCCTGTCTTCCAGTGGAAGAAAGACTAGCTTGTACCAGCTTTCAGACAACAGATACTGTGTTCTCAGCTGGAGAATATTTCCCTTTGTTTTGCCAAAGCTTGTCCGTCTTATGCATCTTAATTCTAAAGGAACAAGACATATGATCTGTTTCTTTAACGTCTTCACTTTCATCTTCTGGACTCTGACTATAATAGTTGACTTTGGATTGTTACTACCACCTGCCTACAAAGTGTAGTACATTATCATTTCAGAAGGAATACACAGTACACTACTGTGCAGGTCATTTAAGCTCTGCTCGTGTCCCACTACTGCTTCGTTCACTTAGGGAACCACAGGACTTTTCTCAAGCACTCCATAGATCTGGCAAGTAGGAGCTTGGAATCTGCTGCCACTATAAACTCTTGCCTATGCAAACGGAAGACTGCTAATACACTGTACAGTATCCATGCCTGCCCTTTATGAGACCCCAACATGACTGCTTTGTGGTTCACCTGATTTAGAAACAAGTGATGTAGCAGAGCTGGGATTAGATCACATCAAATATATTCTGCTTGCATTTACACTTGCTTTCACATGAATTCTATGTTTAAAGTACTTATGGTCTTTCCCATCTAAGAAACATGCTCCAACCACAACGGTCACTGTCGAAAGAACCACTTGGTACAGAAATCAGCTCTTTCCTGAGGGAGGCAGGATGTCTGCTCTCAACGTGAATCTTTTACCTGCTGTTCATTTATTCTGCCACTGTTATAGGTGTGAGGGTTGACCACCTGAAGGAATATAACTGAGGAGGACTTTCTTCCTCTCGTAGTTTTGCCAGATTAACAACAATACAGGGTTCTCCAAATCAGGCTATTTTCCTTACACTCTCTTTAAAGAAACTCCCTGCTTGCTTTGTGATGCCAGAATAACATAAAAAACACAACCACTGCAAGATTTTGCCTGTGGATTACCATTTATCTATCCTTTCAATAATATTTTCAATTTATTTTCAGTAATACTTAATACCTATTTAGTAAAATCTGGTTATTTTCACAGAAATTTTAGCATTTAGATTCATCTAGCCTAGCTAGAAGCAGGCACACTGCAAAGCTCTAACCACTAGCAGTTTCTCACAAATCCTATTGCACCACGTCTCTTCTGTGCCACAGCAAATGTAGCCACTTTATTATGAATGACAGGTAAAACTGTCAGTCTGCCCGGATGCATTAGCTCCGTCATAGGGCTGACTTGCATAGGAGCAAAGGAAATAAACTGCCATAGATACACTTACACCACCTCAAAACCTAGGTACTTTTAAAAAATGTAGGGTAGGAAAGAAGCTGTTTCTTATAAAAGTAGGCTTCCATACCACCTATGTCTGGGATTTTTACATGCTTTTCCATAGACTGGGGCAGACAACTTTTATAATCAAATTTCAGACAAGGATGCACACATACGGTCACCATTATTTAAAACAAGCTAAAAATGTAGTGGTTTTGTGAACACTTCTACAAGCAAATTCTTTTCCTACACTATTTAGAGAAGGCAAACACAAACATAACTGAAGATCAGCTGAGACAAATTTAGTGTCTTATTTTAGTGAATATTAATGTATTTTTGAGGTCTGAACAGATTCCATATAACAGGAGGATTCCGTTCATGTCATTCGTTCATGTCCAAATATGAACATCCCTTCTTGAAAAGCTTTTTTTTCCTCCTAGTGTTTCTACTTGATTCAATAGTCATTATTATGGACTGTGAGATAATATTTTCCCAAAGGTGAAGAAAACAAAATAACTTATTTCATGATTTCTCTGTCTTTCTGCTATCTCCTACACAGGTTGCTGTGTGATACCTCATTGTTCAGAAGAACTCCCTCTGTGTATCTCTATTCTATGAAGAATATTAAGAAGGCAGCTGCAGGTCAAGACTTGCTCTATCTCGTTGGATGTGTGTGGCCTCTGAACTGAGCGCTAATACTAATACAGATGTCCCACAGAATGGAGTTTTTATTCACAAGCTTCCTGCAATTTTTAAGAGAAAAAAGCCATTAAAAGTGAAAGATTAGAACTTAAATTAATCTTTAAAATAATCCTTGCAACAGGAGTCAGACCAGAACAAATAAGCTTCTGATATTTACTGCCAAGCGTACTAGTAAATATGATTCAGAACTGCAACCGCCTTGTAATGTTTATACACAAAAGACTAACTTTGAGACACCAAATTACAAGGACCAGCCCCAGTTACAACACCTGTGCGTTCCTGGACATATATGAAATGATAAAAATAAATACACAGCAGCCTTAAAGTTCTACTCCTTTTGATATATCAGTATAATCTTTATGGTAAAATTACAAAGCCTAAGTCTCTCTGAAAACAGAACAATTTTATGTATTATATGAGACACGGTTTGCTCTTGGAAAAAGAGAACAAGAAGGTAGATTTCTTTGTTAAGGGAATGAGAAGGAGTGAAAAGGAAGAGAAATTACTTAAGTGACTCAGAAGGTAGCTGCAATCTTTATTTTTAAGAAAAAAACTAATAACTGGGGAAAAAATGGACAGAAGTAGGAACATGGATTCAAAGAGACATCCTGAATCACCAAGTCTGGTTGCCTCTGGAAACCAGAAAAGGGTAAAATTAAAGCACAAATTAGTTCTTAAAAATTGACTAAGGCCTATATGCCTTTTCTATATGCCAAAAAATCAGTGATTTCATGTGGAAGTCTTTCAGAATGTCCCAATTACTACTTGACAAAAAGGCCCAGAAAACAAACGTGGATCCTTCCCTCTGCAGGGGCATCTGAATTTTCTGCCTCACACAGAGATTGCAGGAAAAGTTTTATCAAAAGGAGAAAATTCACATATACGAAGCTGCTGGACCAAGCTTTTTGCTACGTGGCTCCAGCAAGGTAGCCATTTTGTAAATGGGACATACGGTGTCTAAGCACTTCAAACAATACCAGTGCTCAAAGGAATTTTTTATGCCAATCTTTCATGCCTATGTTCAAGAGATTTTTTTGGTTGGTTGGTTGGTTTGGGTTGGCTTTTTTTGTTTTTAACCTGTTCAAACTCTGGAACTCTTGCCTGAATCAAAACATGTGACTAAATGTATCAGTTCCCAGGGGCAGAAGAAACATCTGGAGTTACTCTAAGCAAGCCTCAGTTGGCATACTACTGTCACAGGGACCCTCCCCATGTCACACAATGCAAAGAACATTCTAGAGGCACATAGGAATTGTTCTGGCTACCTCGTGTTTTATTGATCACAGTTGCTACAAAATCTGTCTGAAAATGCTAACCAGATGCCCAAGCAATGGCAACCCAAGAGGTGTTTGACTCGGTACTGCACCAGAAGCAGCTTCAGAACTGGGGAGAGTACGATCCTCAACTTAGGAGACAGCCCTATGTTAAAGGGCCAACAGAGTGAACACTAAAGTGTCTTAGTTACTTAATACAATTTTATAATTAAGGTAGCCCCAATATTGGAGCTCTCCTCTTACTAGCATGTTCTTTATTTCACGTTTCTGACAAGTAAGTTACAAACAGGAAAATAAGGTCGTAAGGTAACCTAAAGGAAAAATAAACACCAGTTTCAGGCAATGAAATATGGCTATCATTAATACATGTATTTAGTTTGAAAAAATAAAATTAAAATGGAATTTACACTATACCCGAGTTCAGAATTCCTATGGTAAGTATGCATAGCCTTCACAGAATTCTTTATGTTCTCATTAGTGAGTTTTACAAATGAAAGTATTGGCACTATGCCTCTCTTAGGGTATTGCTTTGACGTGGGATGATAACAGTCCCTCCACGGCATGTTCAGACATCTAAAATAACAAAAGTGATGGGGTTCATTTTCTGACCAAACAAAACCATTCTTGATATATTTTATGGACATATATTGATAGTCTATGTTTTTACATGTGTGAAGAACTTTTAAAAATGTAGAGAGATTAAAGTAGTTTACATTAAAACAGCTTTAGTTCACAAACCAGAAATGACTACATGAAGCTAGTGCAAAGGTAAAAGACGACAAATATTTCTATTAGAGGAAAAGTCAGTAATACTGGTGCAACTGAACATTTAAAACTTACATTAAAAGAATCTAATTTTATCAAAAAAAATATATACTCCAAACAGCAACAAGATTTTTAGAGTTCACAGTTTCTTACATTCTACTCTCTCTGACATCAAATAAAAGCAATCATTGTTGCATTTATAATGTTATTTAAAGCTTACTATTTTCTAAAGATACATAGCCTTTCAGCTTTAAAATACGTATTGTTCAAAATCTCAGAAAAAAATACTTCTGCTGTCAAAGAATGAGTCATTTTTTCCTTCCTCATATGCTGGTTGTGATCCACATGTATTTTGTCAAAATTTATCCTCACAAAACAGTAAAATCAATAGAAAAAACTCTAGTGAAAGCCATCTGCAATGAAGTATAGAATGGATGCTGTTAATCTGCTAAACAAGAAAAAGGAAATTAGGGGTGGACTGGCTGCTGGGAGAAGTACGATTACACATTTAAATTAGCATTTTCTTAATTGAGTTTATTTGTAAACGAATCTTGAAACACAGTGCATTGTGTTCTAATATTTTCTGAACAAAAATAAAGTCACTGTAATATGGATTTTGACAGCTAAATCCACAACATAATTAAAAGGTAGCAAATGAAAGACTATCGTCTACAATAAAACGTGAGCTTGTGAAATGATTACCTCCTTTAACTGGGGTTGTTATACCATTCTTTAGAGTTATAAATCATTCTTTAAGCTAATAGAATTTTAGATTTGTTCAGCACTTTCGAACAAATTATTCTCAGATTGTTTCATATTGGTACCTACCTTTCTGCTTTGACTTTCCACAGCACCACTGAACCGTTTGAGAGGTATTGAAATAATCAACATTTATTCTGATCAGCAAAATTCTACCCTCCACTCCACGTTCATTTTACGTTGGGTTCCTTAGATGCCCACATCAATGGTTATGACAGACAGTATGCACACTTCCCCAAAACATGCCAAAATGTTGAATGTTCTCCATCAGACTCCTGAGCAACTCAGAAATAGCTCAAAAAATATTCTTAAATTTCTATCCTCAGACCTTCCTTCCCCAAAGGAATGAGCACTGTGAAAAAACAACTATAGTTCTATTTACGTTAAAAAAAACCCACAAAAAAAAACAAAAAGACCCCACGGTTCCCCAGGGATGTACTTCTGGAGCAGTGGGAATCAGCATGCATTACTTTATAGCAGTATGTTCTGCATGCTTAGCTCTTTAGTATATAAAGTCACTTCATCAACCCAATTATTTCTTTTTTTCCCTGTTTTTTCCCCCAAAGTAACTCTAAACTACTTTAAAACACCTTCATTACAGAAATGATTCAACCAGCACTGCTGCAAACCATGGAAATGTAAAAGCTGTTAAAAATGTATTAAACGCTGTCCGTGCCACAAGGGTACTAGTGTAAAATGACCTGAAGTTTAAAGGCTCCCTATGAAGGCAGAACAGTAATCTGCTCTGCTTCTCCTAATGAATAACAAATGGGCCTTCACAATTCATTTAGTTCAGTACAAGCTGCCATTACAACCCATTTTGTTTTTTTAACTTTGTGGTAATGTATCATCTTGCCTGACTCTATGTCATCTTCTTGAAGGTCACCAAAGGTATGTAACTCCACTCTTAATAATGAAAAAAAGGAGGAAGGAAAAAGAGATATGACAAATTTTGACAAAGCACCAACCAGTCCGTTCCGATATACTGTATCACACAGCGAGGCTCATACTTCCTACACAAAAATGCTTCCTGTTTTGTAAAGAAAGTCAGAAAATCTCTGAAGTCTTCAAAATAATTCTTTTTTTCAATTAATAACTAAAATATAACAACATCTGGGAAATAATTTTTTGGGTTTCTATTTACTTCCTCTTGATTTTTGTTATGCCCTAACATATAATCTGAATCTGAGCATTCAAAAAGGAATTGAGAGACCACGAATATTTATCTATATTTCACAGGTATTTAGGAACATGTATTATGTTGCTATGGACAATTAGCCTTTTATCCAATTTTCGTTGGTAGTTTAACTCACCCACCCTAAGGTTTTAATTATCCCCTCAGTCTGCATGCTTAGGCCTCAATTCATGCAGCTGGAAATCTGCCTCAGTGATGTTATAACCTTGTTAATGTAACAAAAGAGGAGTTTACTTAAAACTGTACTGACTGTGGACTTAAGCCAAATTTACTTGAAAGAGGAAAGAGACTGTCAAAAATCCTACAATAAACACAGAAATGCAGTTCTTTCATAACCTTCACCTTAATTCATATAGACAAGCAATTTACATGTAAGTGGATTCATATGGCCTGCGAGGGGCCTCCTCCCTGGAGCTGGACTATTCTTTGTACCCTACCCCCATCTCTAACAAAAAAGCTCCAACAGCTCACTTTACAGAAACGGCAGAGTATCTGCAATCTTTTTTAATCACAATAAAACATAATTAAGATAAACATTTATAAAGCTAGTCAGTATCAATAAAGGCAGCATAATTTCACAAAGCCAATTTCAAGTAAGTTCAGCTAGTCCTTTCTCAAATACATATCTTAGATTCAATAAAGGTTTTATGTGAAGAGTGTAAAGTTGCACTTCTAATGAGGTAATAGTTACATTAGCCTTAAGTAGAAGTTGCTTGTCATATACTGATATCCCCCATTCATTTAGTTGCCAAATTACTGTAGGGATTTCCTAAGTTCATCTGTTAATTAGATTCATTTTTAGGCTAGATACTAACAAAAACCTACATTAGACTAAACAAAACATCATAGCATTGAAGTGTTGAAGGGAGATCCTTCCAAGAGAGAAAAAACCATAAATTATAGTTCTTAATACAACTGTGAAAATACTGTAGGTAATTTTCATCCTGATTGGATCCTTGCACTAATTTTTTTAAGAGGGGATCTGATGGGAGGGGCAGCAGGGGGTAGCTTGGTGGTACACATGTATGCATAACCACAAAACCCATAAAAGGCTCTGTTTTCATTTCACCAGTTTTCTTTCAGTTGTTGACAAAATAATCCAGGGGGGCGAGGGGGGTAATGGGCACCCAAAACACAACTGGAAAGCAGTCAAGTTTCTTTCATGCATTCTGAAAGTTTGGCTATTTTTCAATAGGTGAAAAGTCTTTTCTTTAAGCTCATGAATGTCAGAGTATTTTCCGCTCTGTTAAGAGGGTATCAGGTTGCTGGATGTCAGATGGTGATCTACCACACTTCTTGGGCTTCTATTCTTTAGGTGTTATGTAATAACCTCTACTTTTTTGCTACTGAATTTCACACTAGTCCCAACACCAGCTCCTGCTCTAAACCCCACAGACATGAACTACTTACCTTTTGTTCACAGACCACACAGAAAACTAAAAAGTTTCTCAAGATAGTCATACAAGACCTGCATGAGGTTGTCCAGCTCACAAAAATACTCGTAAGTTATCAAACACAGTAAATCCCCTATATAGCGATGAGAAAATTCCATATTTCGGAGCTTTTGGAGTGAGGGGGTTTAAAAGTTCAGACTGCTCTTCCTATTAACTGCATCACTCCTTCCTAACCAGCCTTTGGGACATCGCTTGCCAGAGCATGCAGGCAGCTGAACATAGCTACCATGACGTCCCCTCACTACTGCTCACTGACTGATGCAATAAGGTCCCATGCTCACAACTGACTGCATTTTATCCAAAACTCTTCCAGCCTGAAGAAACAAGGCAAGATGTAAAATTACATTCTTATGGATGTAGATTTAAGTGGAAATACGATTTTATTCAATGACATATTCACAATCCACATAATGTAAGGATTTGAAAGTACCTAGGCTAGCTTTGATGTTGCACACAGAGGTGACTCACCAATCCTATCGTATAAAACCTACCTTCAACATCTTCTCCTCAGTACCTATCTCTGTTTCCTCATCATAAAGAAAGCTCAAGGGGGTTGAAAAACAAAAGAACAAAGTAGTACCTTTAATGACTGTCTCTGTTAGACCAATCTACATTTTCCCTCCCACCTAGAAGATGAGAACCATGTAAGCTAGTCTTCAAAGAATGCAAGATGAGTTTGTTGGGAAGCAAAAAAGAATCCCTAGTAACTAGAATTATTTTAGCAATATGGTGAGCCTCAGAGGCCTGTGTGGCCTAATTTTGGTCAGTGTCGAATGCAACAAAGATAAACTACATGTTTGAGGTAGGAGTGGTTAGAAACTGGGAACAGTTTAACCACAAAAAAGTATTTTTACATTTCTAATCTAAGCCAGTAAATAACAGTTCCCTCCCTAGTAGCTACATATTTACAAAACTAAAATTGGACGGGTTTTGAGAAATTCACTATTAAATATGAGGAAAAAAATATACCAAGTCTTTCACTTGTATCCCCCAATATACTTTTAAATACTAAAATGCAACATAATAAGCATAGTACTCCTATTAGGATTATGCAAGCTCCTCTACAAATGCAACATTTCTGTTTACCAGCAACTGAAAAAATCTTTCCACTAACAATATTCTGCATAAGTTTGTGCTGTCACCAAGCTTTTGTTTCGCCTTGAAAAGTTTATCTATTCAGTTGAAGCCACTGCACCCCAAGGAAGCAAGCCAAGGTGTCCTTTTAAGGTGATGTTTATCCTGAACACAACAGCTTGACTATAAGACGTAGCACAGACTTACATAATGCACCTTCTTAAAGAGGGCTTTTCTTTGCCAAGGTGCCCTGGTACACTGCACAACAGCGTGGACATAGCCAAGTTTGTTCACAATCGGAGAAAACTGAGATGAGCTCATCCTGATTTCCACTGTCATCACTTAAGTCATGATCGTCAGTCTCTGCTAAACAGCAGCACAGCACTGAAAGGAGAGGTGGTGTTCATTAGAAATTCAGTGCTTTAGCACATTTTTGTGTGCTATGCCATATTTTACCAATCATATTTGAAGAATTCCCTTTTTACTACAATATTTCTACACTCACATTATTTAGACAGTGTTGACAGTGATAACATGATACATGTTTTTATTATTATCTTGTTTATTATAGTAATGCTTGATGGCCTACGAAGGATGGGAGCCCATGATGCCTGGCACTGTATTAATAAAGAGTATCGAGCAGTCTTGTCAGGCTTACGCTCTAAATAGGTAAGCTATACACAGGTCAGTGGGAGGGCAGAAGCACCACCAGAACAAGTAGCGTGAAGTTCTCTTGGATTTAAAATACGGTATGAGTGTGTTTCCCTCCCCAAAAGACAGAAACTCTTTGACTCTTTTCAAGACAGAGGTACAGACCTCTATGACAATAAATTCTTACAGGTGTCTTCATATCAGTTAGATAAAAGAGTAAATCCTACAGGCAGAAAGGCTGCCCCACGAGCTCCCACCTTACAAAGCACGAGAGAATGCACATTCGAGAGCATTAACGAACGCTCTCAGACATGAGAGAGCAAAACCTCAAGCACGTCTTCCACCTTATTAGACATGAGAGAACCCAATCAGAGGAAACAAAGCGATTGCTTTGGAACTTGGATTTATTTTCCACAGCACACAGAGAAGTGCTTGTTTTGCTGGGGGCATGGGGAGGGGGAGGAATGAGGAAGCACAGGAAGGAGGCAGCAGTGGATTTACTTCACAGCACCTAAGGAGTAACGGGAAGGCAGAGAAAGCTAACCGAACCTTTCCCTTCTGCCACTAAGAAAGCTGCTCCTGTTTGATTGCTTCTGGCTCTGTTCTCTCCTGACTTTATAAGACCTCTTCCTTTTAATAGAAAGCATCATCATAGCCATTTCTAAGCACATTTTATATTTTTATGCAATACTAAACAATAATCCAGTAATTTAGTTTAAATGATCCAAACCTTTAAATTTCTTTGGTTCTCCATTTTCAAAGATCTGAGTTTACATTAAGTCCAGCATTAACCCACAGGGGAGACCCTCAGCTCATAATTCCTACCATTGAATTGCATGTCCTGGGTCTCAAGTATGCAAGATTTGCCACTGGAAAAAGGAAAAAAACCTGACCCATCGTATGTTGAGGTCGAAAATACAGAAACATCTGCTGGAGTCATATTCAGTTGGCTGAGATTAAGAATATGGGAGCCTGCAGTTGATCAGTGCTCCCCCAGGTGTCACGGAGGCCAATGGGAATTACACTAAAAGGGTTTCAGTAGACAAGGGCGTAATTCAGTCAGCATTAAAAAAAAAAATCCATGAAACAGAGGCCTAACTTTTTCTTTCTTTTTTTTTTTTTTTTACTTTCAGCCTCCTACTCCTTCCTTTCTGTCTTTTGCGCTACTTGTTCTTTTGAGTATATTATCAGAGGTGGAGGCCTTCACATTCCCATGCTGGCTGAACTTCAAAACAAATGCCATCCTATTTCACCGTTTTTATCATCACTAATTTTTTAGCTAATAAAAGCACTTTTAAGGTAGTTTTAAAACAAACCATATATAGCTTCGTCGAGATCAGTAATTACAATTTTTTTCTATAGCATCGTTCTTCCAGTAAAATGATTTTGTTGCTTATATTTTCTTACATTAAAAAAATTAGAAGCTGTGCAATAGATACCAGACAAAACGTGTTTAATACTTAGTAGATAGCATAAGAACTTTTTCTTCTTTATCTAAAAAGTTAAGATTGCTAAACTCCCCTGTAAGTTAACATCCAATAAAAATAGTAAGCTTCGTTAGCTAATAGAAACATACTTCAAACTATATCTTTCCTTTGGAAGAGTCCAGACCTGGATTTTCATTCTTCAGGTCTGTACAGCCCTCTTCCTTTCACCATTGTCCATGTTTCACTGAGCACTAACTCGTAGTCCCTTCTCACTTTTAGATACTGTCCTTCTCATCACTGTCCCTCTCTGAATACTATTCCACCTCACATGAATTTAGAATGCTACGAATCAAGCTATATCATAGATTAAACTGGTGTATTTTAAACCCTAACACATTTATAAATTAAAAAACATAAAAGCTTTTTAGTTTAAGGAGGTTGATTTTTTAAAAAAAGGAAAAAAAGAGGCGAAGCAAATGTAGTGATTTTCAATTGCAATTGTTTCTTCAAATTTTCATTTGCATTACAAAGGACTAGAATACTCTGCATCTCAAAGTCCTTCAAGCTGCTTGAGACACCTGTAAACCTGAAGCACTGTTAATCCTGTCTGTCTTCTAAGTGGTTCAATCACTAGAGAATGTAATGTAACAGTCATATCTCACTCTTACAACCTGCACTTGAAAACAATCATTTTGTCACTCGTATCATCCCGTAAATCCACTTATACTCTGTAGGGCAACAGAAGATGCAAAAGGCTATCCGAAATGTGGCCTTTAATCTTTCCAGGGTGTATTAGTTGACTTAATATAACCGGTCCTCAAGAAAAAAAAAGTTTTAAAAATCATCTGGTCATTAACTATGTGTGTTTCAGTGTAAGGGAGCAATGTAGGAGGGGAGCAACATGGGAGGAAAGAGCTAATACTTTGGAGAGAAAATAAATTTTAGGAACATAGTTCAAGAACAACAGCCAAAGAATATAAAGAAGTAGCCATTTATGGACCGCTTCTCCATGAATTTGTCTAATCTCTTTTTGAACCAGCTGATGCCACCCTGCCCTCTGTGGAAGCATGTTGCAGAAGGTCACCAACCAGCCACTCCATAAAGCAGCACTTCTCTCGAATCGATCACTGATTAACTTCAGCAAGTGCCCGATATTCCTCATGCTGGGGGATCTGGCAAACAACAGCTCTACGTTCAGTTTATGCCTTCCTTTGAGATTCTGCAAACTTCAAACGTATCCTGCCCCTGCCTTCCCCTCCCCAGAGGGAAGAGTCTTTAAGCTCTCCCTCATAAAGCAGCTGCAGGATCCCCTTGATCTCTCTACCATTCAGGTTCTGGGGAAAGCACTCGAGGAATAAAACCCTTAAGAAGTATTGTGGAATTTCCAACATAAAATGTTTGCTGGAGCGTTGACTGTTAATTTTCTACTGAGGCAAGATACCTGAATGGGTAGAGAATAACGGCAACAAAACCGGAAAAAAAAAGGCACTACTACAATACAGAGGGGCAGCTACCATCGCAGTCCCTTACTGCCTGGCAGATGCCTCAAACCATATGGATCAGAGGAACCTGGAACATCATTTTTACAACTAGAGAGCCAGAAGCATAAATTTCTATAGTTTCTTGAGAACATTACTCATGGAAATGCATGATGATTAAGCCGAAATACTTACGAGACAAAGAAAACAAGCTGGTAAAACTCCAGACCCATTTTCTAGATCAGAAAAGTATGTTTATTTATTATACCCATAGTACGTGTTGTCTGGAATATGTTTGAACTCTTTCTGGTTTGCCTTCATGCAGTGCTTGTGTGACATAGGAAGCACTGCCATTCCATAACAGAGAGGAAGACATTGCCTTCCTGGGAGGGAAACGCTTTGAAAAGGTTGTTACTGCACTCTCCCACTGTCTACGGGGGACAGGAAGCAGGGAGAGGCTCCAGCTTCCTTTGCGTGGACACCCATATAAAAGTGGACAAAATACAGCCTCTCATATCACGTTTCAGAGAAATCCTAAGTTGATCTTACTAACCTTCAATAGCAGATGAAAATCTATTTTGAAAGTAAATTACGACCTTAACAAGAACAAAATGAAGAAAAGAAATGGCACGCTTTCTTCCCATGCTGATGAAATGTCAAACGTCATGAATCCTATAAAATAAAACTAAAGTATACTATCATTTAGTCCGAACATATAAGACTCTCAAGTGAATAGGAACCTGGTGATACTCATACGTCTTTAAACAAGAGAAGCGCTTTGCCAAGCAAACAGTTCACTCATTCTAGTCTCACAGAGAGAAACATTTTATTGCTTTGTGCCCCTTCGTTGTTTACAAAAGAAAAACATCTCTTCATTTTAGTCAAGACAGCTTCTGTTCCAGAGAACAAAGCCTTCATTTGGGTTTCTCTAATCTTTATGGTGTTTGCAAGTTGGTGTCAAAAATGTTAGTCAAGGCATGCTGTGTTACAGGTCTGTGGGGCAAAAGCAGTCACAAGAGACTTTCCACCCAAGTTAGAAGGAGACCACATTACCATTCTAACTACTTCCTATGGAAGTCACAGTTGTATCAACATCCTGCTGTTTTGTTTGTATTTAACTTGGGATATGACTCTCTACACTCTCAGCATGAATCCTACAATTAAATGGAAGCAGTCCACAGGTTACTAAAAAACAGTCTAGTGTTCTACAGTCGAAATGGTACAACTTTTGAGACAATCAACTTGCTATCCATTCACTGAACATGTTTATAGTATACATTACCACAGTTGAAACAAGTCAAAATAATCCCTCTAATAAAATTACAAAAAATAGTAAACTGCTTTCTGAAAATTATTTTTTCTCCACAGCTATTTATACACTAGTCTGTTATCTAACCTATTAAAGATATGTTAAAGAATTCACGTTAGAGAAATTATCATAGCCATCTCTCTCAAAATATAGGCTGTATTCGAGCTGACAAAGTAGAAAAAAAGATTTTTAAATGATCCTACTTTCAAAATAATACTTTATTAATAGTCTAAGAAATCTGACCCTGTTCTATTTGCTTAAACTTCAGTTCAGAGAGTATCCTTTAATGTCATGTATCCGCTACTACTTATTTAGCCTAGAACTATCCCCAAGGTAGGTGCTGGCTCTTTTTAGCATTTAAAAAAGGAGCATAAACTAAGCATCTTTGCCCAAACCTTTTAGTTGAACACCTCAGCTTCCAGTGCAGGCAAGAGAAACGGTTACCTGCCTTCTTGCTGTCCTTTCTGGAAAGAAGGGGGCAGGGGGAAAGCACTGCTTAACCGTGACACAGAAAGCAGACAGTGTCTATGGGGAAGCTCCACAGGAATCATTTTAAGTTGTTTTAAAGAGTGAGTTCCAAGCAATTTCAGAGCGTAGCTCCAACCTTAAATCACCTTGCCACTTTCTCCTACCTTGCTATGTTGCTTTCCTCATCCGTGCTGCTGTATGGAAGACCCCAAAAAAGGAAATTAACTTCATGACTACATGCAAGTAGAGTCCCTACAATTTCATCAGGGATTGTCCTGTCAATGAGCGCCACGCTTCTGGCCTGTGTATGCACTGAGCAGGTGAATCGCATACACAATTACTCTGAGATGTTCCAGGTGCACTGGATTTACTACTCACACGGAGGTTTCAGAAGCACTTTTGACCATTGCTGTACCCACAGCGATGAGGAAGAAACCACTCTCCTGCGGGTGACAGAACCTTTTGCAGCAGAGTAATTAGGACATAAATAGAGGAAAATGTGTTGAGTTCCTCTCCCTTTCCCTCCCCAAGTGCCAGTCTGAGATAGTGATGGATGGAAATAGTAATAGGAGAATGTAAGGCAGGGATGTGAGCTGATTTGTCCAGGTGCTGGAAACATGTCTAGATTCTCTGGACATCCAACAGCCCTTGTCAGAGCTGCAGCTCCTGCTGAGCTGCTACACAGATGTGAAATCCCCAACTTCTACTCCAGTAAAATTTATAGATGGAAAAAAGGGGTATGTCTGCAAAAAAACAGATGAATGGTAAACTTCCTTACACTTCTGCCACAAGTACTTCATAAAGCATTTTGACTTCCCTACAAACTCTGACCGTGACTCCCTAGTTTTACATCTTACACAGTCTTCCCCTTAGGCTCCGATCCCTGACTTCCAGAATCCATTCAAAGTCCCTCTTCATCCCTGCAATATCCTCAAAAGTCCGTCATGAAGCCATGCTTGAATTTCGTGCACTAAAAGGAAGGAGGGGACCAGTCAGACCAGGTGACAGACAAATGGACAGGACACATTCTCTTCCCTGCAACAAGACAAGCTTCCCGCTTACTCTGTGAAGCTGCTCCTGCTCAGTTGGTTGAACCAAGCAGATCCAGACCATGGTCTTGCACCCGAGACTGGCATCTAGCGGCAAATCCCAGTGCCCTCTGCTTGTCTGGCAGAGCAGCTGAACCGCGAACCCGGCAGGTACAAGTGCAGGATGCGTTCAGCACTTCTGCAAAGAGTGGCAGCTGGTGGGACCGAATGCTTGGTGGAAAAAAGGTTTTATCCCCTTCTTTCCACAAATATTTCATCCTTGACTATACACAGGTGCTGTTAAATGAATAAAGTAAACATACTGAAAAACAGAGATAAGCAATATTCATTTATTATTTTCAGTGAAAAAAATGGTGGACATTCTTAAACAAAGGAAGGGATGTTTAATTTTATACTGTCACTGTAAGAAAATTTACTGCAAAATCTAATTTAAAAATAAATTTTTTTTGGACAGCACAGCAATGTTCTATTTTTGTTATTGAATGAAAGGACTAGTAGCTGGTTATTTTATTAGCAGATCTTTAATGCTTCGTTACTGAAGTAATCTGATTTATTCCACATAAGGGAAAATATATATTCTTCTGGAAATTTGTAGTGAATTTCAGGGCAAAGTCACTTCCAACAAAACTGATTTAGCAATACCCACAGGTGATGGCATGAACTCTATCAAAGTCAAGGAAATTACCTTTCAAACTCTTGGCAAGAATTTCATTCAGGATACTCTGAAAGCTTCACAGCACTGAGTGTACTGAGTTGACTGCTAAAGGAAACACTCAGTAATTAACAGTTAGATCTCAAAAATTAAGAATTCATAGATCTTCAATTCAAAACATGAAGTTCAGTCTTTTAGGAGATTAATCCTACGGTCACTCACTACTCAGTGCAGTGTCTGTCACATGTAACTAAGTCACTGAAAGATCATCAAATTAATGCAAAACCACAAGGAGATAATTTTCTTTTTTTTTAAATCTTTTATTTAAACATATTTCTAAGTAGAGTAAACACCACAGAAAGTTAATTTAAGGGCTTTTAACCAAGAAAACCCCAAGTTTTGATAACAAAGTTTTGGGGGTTTTGGGGAGGTTGGGACTTTTTTTTTTTGTTTTTAACTTCGGTGGTTGCAGCTTGAAGATTACATGCTTATAATTTAAAAGTTGAACTAACAAAAAAGGTGATGATAATTTTTATATCTTTTCCCTCACGTGCCATTAGACTTTCTTTTATGACTATTGGCTCTCCAGGTCAAACTTTATATCTTTCAAAGGGAAAATAATTTTACCATTTCTAAAAAGATGATCTATCCCATAGAGTAAAATCCACTTTCCATAAGGACAGGCATTTATTTCACATACACATATAAAGCAATTTTAATATTGTATAAAGCCTCATTTATTTATCTATACAGCTATCTAATTTTGTTATAAGCAGGTTTATGAGTTTTGGGGAACCACCGTATAGGAAAGGACATCTGTATGAAAGCATTGTGGATGCCTTGCGGTCATGAAAGTATGCTCCACAAATACGGCATTTCTGAAACACCTGAAAAAACCCCACCACATCAGAGCGCAGAAACTTCTCCTGCCCTCAAGCTCTTCATACTACAAAATGAATAAGCTTTCCTAGGCAAGCCCTGTAAAGTTCTCAGTAGGCCGTGCTCCTTCTTGCAGACTCCCAGAAAACAAAAACAATGTCTGGAAAAAGTAGTCTTGATATATATTTCTAACTACCAATTTTTAAGTTCAGGCCAACTGAAACATTTCTGTGGATGATAAACACATTTTTAAAAAAACATTAACATGCTTTTTCTCACACTACGCAATACAGATTTTTTTTTTTTAAACTGCCACTTATTAACAAATAATAAGTGCATTGATTTTTTTTTTTTTTTAATGCTCAGAGATAGAAAGAGCACAACGCATTAAGACAATTAGGCAAAATGATGGATTTGAACACATGCTGCATTTTGCTGTGAATATGTATGCGTAACTTCCATTAATGTCAGCATGAGTTATGTGTGCACTGCTAAAATAATATGACCATAACAAAAATATTTCCTCCAGAACTAACATAGTAATATTTTTAATAGACATTTGGGGGTAAAAAAAAAAAATCACATATTTAGAAAGTAACATGCAAATGCAAATCCTCCTCCAAACTTAACACTTTGGAATTCTTTAAAATAAATCTTCTTTTTTCACATGTTGGCATCAAGTTAAGAAAAACTTGATGTTTATCTCCTTCCATCAAACTACTTTTTATTTAATGGGCACTTACTTAGTTTCCACTTCAAAAAGACCAACCAGATAATGAACAAGATCAAGCTGCTATCCATTTTTTTAATTCTAAACTTCCTTAAATAACTGAATGTATATGGGAACATGTAATGACAACTGAAGAAGTTATCTAAAACTGACAACTGATTGTAACCAGTAAATTAAGATGGATCTTGGCAATGTCAGCCAGATGGGCCTAGAATGCAGAGTTATGTTTGGAACTTGAACATAATATAAGCATAGGAAATCATCATGAATGTTCTTAAACACACAGTTCATGCCTATTTAACTGGAAGCTAGCAGCCAAAAACTGTAATCATTCAATATTAAATTTTAAAAAAATGATAAATAGAAGTTATGGTCAATGCTGCCAATTAATAAATTATCTAAAAATATCAGAGAGAAGACACTATTTTAGTGTATTACTACAACACAGATTTATCATTATTCTGTCAGTGGATGTCTGGGTCTTAGCTAGCTTCTACAATCTGTTTTTGAGACTACCTTATTAATAAAAATAATGTAACGCCATATTTAGTATACTCTGTTGTAATGCTGCAGTTTTATGAAGTTTGTTTGTCATACACTTATTTCAGTGAGCAATTTCAAAAATTAAACTACTGTAATGAAATATCTGAATTATTTCTAAAAGACATTTACTCATACATGTGTATCTATTAATTTATGTTGTTTAGTATATCTTATTAAAGTAAATAATCTGAAATTAAGATTTACATTTAATTTACGTTTAATAGCAGTCATGTAGCCCTTCCCACACACAGAGCTCAAAAAAATGAATAAGTATGTTCATTTTTGCTTCTTTGATTCAGTACTAATGTTGTTAAAGAGGCAATAAAAAGAAAAAAGTAAATACGATCATGTGAATTTCTGTCATTATTCTATTTGTTCTCTCTGTTTAGTAATACTGTGCTGTGATTGTGCATATTTTGTTTTGTTCATTAACTCTATTTCCTATCTCCTAGACCAGCAAAACCATCCTGACGTCTGATAGCCATATTCATTTATTTCCATCTCGCCACAAGCAATAAAGTTCTCTGTGATTCCATCTCCAATATGAACTCAGCTTTGTAACATATTTCACAGAAACTCAAGTTAGGATAGAATTAAAAACAGTAATAGAATATATGGTTTTTTAATGAAAGTGAGTTCTAATTCTAAGTTATTAGCTGAATCATAGATTTCAGGGGGAGTGATTTGTATATGAGTTAGAGCATCAGACTCGTACAAGTAACGACACAGGGCTAGGTAGCTGGGAAAGCTGGTAACCCTCTGGGGCCTAAGCAGGAAGAAGTATGCATTATAATTAATTGTATTTTATTATTACATTTTAGAAGGGGTTTGTTATTAACTTAGAATTTCAAACGAATGTTAGATCAGTTCAGGATTAAAAATGAAAACTGTATATGAACAATTGCTTCTCTTGAAGACAGAAAAAAGGTAACGGCAGAAAAAGTCTACATACTTACACAGCTAGCAAAGTAGCAATTAAGAAATCAAAGGCAAAAAAGAAAAATAAGTAAGAAAAGGTTTCTTAGTATGGTTTCTTCTTTTACAAAAGAAACCATACTAATGACAACTCAAACAAAAAAAAAAACAAACACACATTTAACTAGAAATTTTTATTAATTTAATTTTTTAGATGCCAATTTAAAATCTTTTTGTAATTTCACTATTTTACTTTTAAAATTGATACTGTAAAGACACACTATATGTTTATATATCTCACTTTAAATTCCAAATTATTCCTAACTTGGACCTTTGATACTGGGTCTTTCACCACTAGTACCATCCACTCAGTCCTTTACTCATAAAATAGAACAGCTTTTATCAAAAGAAAAGTCAAACTTCACCCGTATTTGCAACCTCACTTTCCAGACTGAAGATATCTGCCTCACACAGTTCTGTGAGGTTCTGTGTACCCAACCAAAAAAGTCACAGTAACAGAATTAAAGATACTGCTTTTTTTTTCCCTCTATGTTGTTCAATAATTGAAAATTATGATAAAAAGAAAAAAAAAATGTTACCATTAGGACAAAAACCAAGCATGCACTCAAAGAAACAGAGCAAAGCACTATACAGAAAATAGATGACTGCATGAAATACACTGGCACTGAGCATCTGAGCTATCATAGATGAATTAATATGTATGTATAAAAGAAAATCAGAAAACGAAAAAAAAGTATCTATTATAGAACATAATATCACATACTAGTCTAATTCATATGTGCTCCCATTTTTCTCTATACATATAGACCTCATTAAAGTCAAAAGCAGAAGTTCTTTTGATTTCACTGGAAACATTCATACTCCCATTACAGTATTTCTGCACCTATATTACATGGCAGCCATTCTTCAAACCTACTTTTATAAAACTCTAGTAAGCATATGTCTCCATTTCCACTTTGTCTTATTTACAACAACATTATTAAAATCATTTTTTCTGATTATTTACCTTCCTTTCAAATGTAAGGATATCGACAACAACTTAGCTGAAGTTATATATGGCTTAAGTGTTTTGGGATTTTTTTTCTTCCTTCCTCAGTAAAACAGTTTCGAAATTACAACTGTGAATTTTCTTTGTTGAATATAAACTACACACTTACCAGCCTAGCCAAGTCATAACATGTTTGCTCCTTTTTTCTAATTTTAAAGATCACATCAGAACTTTAACATCCCAAAATTACAGATATTTACCTTTATTGTGCGTAGGAAGTTAGATTTAAATTATAGACCTATCTTCCTTTTTCAGTTCTGTACACTTACACGTAGTGATAACGTGTATGCAAATAGGGTTTTGTTGTTTTGGGTTTGCGGGTTTTTTTAAGCAATTCAATGCAATAAACTTTGCACCATCCATATAAAGTGAATAAACCCCTTTCCTTGAATTTGACACTAACAGAAACTCCAACATAGACTTCCCACTGAAAGATGGGGCTTTAGACCCTCAATTTCCTGTGGAAGTTATACTGTGCTGATATTTTATTTGCATGTAACAAAGGACATCTTTCAAAAAATTCTTCTCGTGTCAATTGTTGAGTACTTCTAAAACGAAGAGTTCTGCATTTCCGTATTTTAAAAGGAATTTAACAGTTTACAACTATCAGAAGTCCTTAGATTCAGACTTAAATATATACATAGAAAAAAAAGACTTACAGAAAAAGAACCCTCCTCTTATGGCAAGAAAGTAGTAATTTTAATTTTTCTAGGAATTAGAGAAATCAAGGTACTTACTTCATTTCTAGAATTTCTTCAAGCTGTTTTCTTCGCTCTATTCTCAGGTTAGCCAGATGTGCTTCTTTTTCAGCCAAAGACTGCTGTGTTGAGGCAAGACGGGCTTTGGTAGAATCTAATTCTTGTCTAGTCTTCTCCAGTGCATTCATCAGCTCTTCTACCTACGAGAGAGAACTTTTAAAGCTCCGTATTCTTTACAATAAGTAAATCTTAAGTCTATATAAATCCAGGAAAAAAAAGCCATACAAAAGGAATTATTTTAAGCCAATGGCTGTTCAAATCCATTCCTATCTTAACTGTTTTAAAAACTAACAACAAAAGTATTCTTTAAATACCAAAAAATCTTAATGTTTCCATGAATCCATCGAGAAATAAGCAACATTTATACAAAACAGAGCTAACACAGATCACCAGAAACCTATTTAACCTCGACCACTGCCACATACAGACATAATTTATAAATATTTTCTGCACCATTTATATTATTTAAATTCAGGGTGGTGGTAACTCATCATAGTAGTAATTTCAGAAATTTTAGATGCAGATATAGATATGTATTTTAATATAAAACTGGTCATGACAATCCATGTATTTTTCACCAAAAAATGCACACCCTTCTGTGTGGAACAGGTTGCCCAGGGAAGCTGTAGACTCTCCAATCCTTGGGTATTTTCAGATCTTGACTGAATGAAGCCTGGAGAATCTGATCCAACTTCAAAGTTATCCCTGCTTTGAGCAGGGGTTTAGACAGCATTGCCTCTAGTGGTGCCTTCTAACCCAAATTATTCTATGATTCTGAACTTTAGACGTCTGTTACTGCTCTAATAACAACCGAGTTATTGTCCTCATGGCAATAGTGAGAATTTGTGAAGTGTGAAATACAAGCAAGTTAGGGTGATCCCACTCTTTCTTTAGCGTTGGTAAATGTCAACTGGATGCAGGATAAATTGCTTATTGCAGGAATTCAGAAAACCTTCATCTTTTCAGAAAACAAAATTCACAAGTAAAAAAAGTCTATGACATGCTCTATCACATTATTTAAAGAACACAGTAAAGAAGGGAGACTACATATGACACCTGTCTGGCAGCTGCAAATTTACTTGTGGGGTGAATCATGATATTCAGAGAACCAGAAGGTCACGAATGGTCTCTGGTAACCAGGACAGCAGTATGATTTCCCCCTATTCAAATGATACAGTTTACATTAAGAGCTGCAAGTAAACAACAGATTTCATTTGGTTTTATGAGAAGTAATGATTTAAATAATGAATGTCCTATTTCCTGTATTTTCTTTCTCACCTCCTTTGTCCAAATATTAATATTTTATTAACTAGCCAACACTTCAGGAAGAACATCTAAAGAAAATGAAATGGGAGAGAGGATATATTCCCATTGTTGATGTTATGCAAGTCATTGAAAAGTGTTCACTTTTGCTGGTGTATTGAGAAGTCTGACAATATTCCACTGTGGTCATATAATCAGTGTGTCTACAGAGAAAATAAGATGTTTTCTCCCAAGTTCGTGTTTAATTGCTGTTTGTTATTATCTAAATCCTACCAGCATGCAATCAGTGTTTATAGGCCACACATTTTTGTTTCAATTTGAACACACATTGCCTCCTATATAACAGGTTCAATAAAGCAAAATTAATAAGACAGCCTTCATCAAATGATAATGAGGAATCACACCCTGTTTGAAAATGATACACTGATTACTTACCCCTTCTACACCAGCTGTATCTTTCCAAACACTCTAATAAGATCAACGGAATACTAGAACACATCTGATACCCTTCAGTGCGTAAGAAGTTACATTTCATGAATGGAAAATCAGAATTACCAATACCATTGAAACTACTGATGTTCAACCTTTCACTCAGAAAGTAAAACCCATGTAATATTGATATAAATGAAACAGCAAAGAGTGCAAATTGTACAGTAGAGTCTGTGCAGGTGCAAGATTCCACTAAAGCAAACCATGAAGAAAGATGAAGGCTTCAGATATCTTTGTAAAATTACTACCTAGTTAGTGAACTTTCGCAGTAGAAGCAGCAAAGAGAAAATATACTTGAGGGAAATAAAAAATAAAAAAGCTGGATTTGTACTTAAATCCCAGGAAAAACAAACAAACAAATAAATAAATAATTAAAAAACCCCAGAAGGAGAGAGTCAGATGGTATTTCTCTAAAAATATACTCAATTTCTAATGTAACACCAGATACTTCATTTTCTCTTTTAGCACAAGAACACAAACCAATGCTGTCTCCAACAAGGACAAGCCTCAACTACTAAAACATAATATGATATTTCTCCCTGTTCTCTTGGGTTATTTCTTAGGCTCGTCCCTGTGTTTTTAAAACTGCATCTAGTTTCTGCTGAGCTTCCAGCCTGTTAGTTAATTCCAGGCAACGTGCATCAATGGAAACAGTAGCAAGGATTCAGGACAGCAAAGTCATTCATTCATGCAGACTCTTGCTTCGAGACAGTATCTTTAAACACCGAGTCACTCCACGCTTGCAGATTTGTTTGGCAGATGAGAACATAAAAAGGCAGAATAGCAGCACTCCCGTATGTTTAGGATCATTGCCCTCCTTTTCCTACAGGTTCAGCTGAATTTAGTACCCAACCTGGCAACTGACTGAATGCTCACCTAAGTTCTGATATATCACATCAGTCACACTTTAAAACATTTAAGGGAATTAAAGACTTGTGAAAAACAAAGCTGTGCATTTGTTAACGTATATTAATAACATACGCTTATGTTACCGGACAAAACAGATCAAAGTTTAAAAGAGAGGGAAAAAACCTTTAAAAATTTAAATATGAAAACTTTTTCAAACCACAAATCGTTAACACGTGTAGACTTGAAGGTTATATGTTCATTTATGCTTTCAAGACAGTATTTGCCAGCTAGTTCTTCCTTCAGTTTTTGAATATGACCCAAGTTCAGAGTTGTGTGTTATCCTAATTAACTGTCTCCCCAACACCTACAGCAGAATTCAACTGGCAGGTATGTGCAGAAGAAACTGATTTTTTTTTTTTAAATTTTTTTTTTTAATCAACTACTATCAAATGTAAATGTGTGAATGCTGAAGTTGCACACACAGTCATCTTGGCATGTTTATTATATAGCTGTAGCAGATATATTACAACGGAAAATTAACTTTAAACACCGAAGGCAGTATTATCTAGATATAAAAGTCTAGGGGGAAAAGCATTGTAAAACATAAACCAAATTCTTAATGTAAGCATATGTTCTCTTCTTTGATATTAGAATTAAAATGTTAGCAGAAAAAAAATATGGGGTTAATGTTGATTTACTGCCTCTTAGTCCTACTGTAAGAAATGGAAACAAATCCAGTACTACTAGTGCAAAATTTTAGCTTTCTGACCTATGGCAAATACTTCTTTTGCTGCATTTAGGGGCACTTCATCTAGAGAATAACGTGCGCCCAGGAGTCCTTTCCTCTCCAAAGCACTGGTATGGCCCTGCCTTCCAGTTTCTTTTTCGTTTTTCCACTCTCCAGATAGAACTGAGTCTCCTGTTGAAGTTATCAGTTCAGTAATGACCAAGTAACACATTTACATACTTTGCTTATCATTGTACAAAGGATCAAGATAAAGTTTGTATTCATGACCATATTTGTTACTTGTAATATCTCACCCAGCCATTTTCCTCCCAAAGCGAAGCACCTATTCTACCTTAATTAGCACATATGCATCCTTAAGACCTTTATTTACTCAGAAATACAGAAAGTCTCTCAACGTAATTGTCGTTGATCAGTAACATATTCTAAAACCCAAGCAGCATTGTAAACGCCTTCACGCGCTGAAGCTAGGGCAGGCATCAAGAGACGCTGCCGTTTTCCCAGCACCGCGGCTGCCGGCACAGCCCACTCCTGCGGCACCTCTGCCTTGCAGCGACATGTCTTGGGGAGCTTGAGGTCCACGTCTCCAAACTCCCTCGAGGGGCAGCTCCCGACCCAGCCTGGCAAGACAGCTAGTGCCTGAAAACATGCTCGTTTTTTCCCCTTTATACATCTCTTAGTCTAACTACTTCTGATCGCAAACTTTGCCATTTCAGATAGCAGCTAACGAATTAATAAGAATTAATGTTTTGAAAGAGTTTACTGTGAGAAGCCCATTGAACACAAAGTTCTTTGCTAGTAAGTACTCTACACCCTGAATACATTATTAACTGGGATTTTCTTCCCCTTTGCAAGAGAACGGCCTCATTTTATCCTATGCATTTTCTAATAAAAGCCATTATTTTTTTTCATACTTTCAGAAAGCCTAACTGACCTCAGCACTTCAAGGATTTTATTAAAATCAGTACTAGAATTAAGTTTACATTTCAGAACAGCAGAAAAACAGCAAACTAAACTATTATAATTCTTCCTTAGTTTTGAGTCTATTTTAAATGAACACTTTCTACTTCTTCTACAGCTTCACATTTTCAAGGCGTATCAGCAATGTTTCACACCAAGATAAGAAAAGAAAAAGAAATGAATGTGGCTGAAGTACACATCTGCATTACCAGATTCTGCAAATTAAAGAAGGTTAGAGTTCAAATGAATGACAGTTTATTAAAAATGCCCTGGAGCATTCTTAATTCCAGATTGGATTCGGCTCAGCACAACTCATGCTAACATAATACTCTTCCAGTTTGTGGGAATAAGGAGGGGGAGGGACAATTGCATGTTTTCTCACAGTTCAAGTATAATATATTTCTGCGGGATGATGAAGAGCTGGAAACTTTCCAGCAATCAAGGTTAGTATTATACTATTACTATCTTTAAGGGGTTGGCACTTCATTTTAGCAATGATATTAGTGATAAATACAAGAGGTTTGGATTTCCCTAACTGAGTTTTTCAAGTATCAGTAGCTACACAAAAACTCCACACCTACTTTAATTTAAAACCTAATCTTGTGTTAGTACACAGAGATCATTTATGAATTTTACATAGTAAAATAAAACAAATAAATCCTACTGTTTACTTATAGATTCTTCACTTTTCTTTAATACAAGAATATTAACCATTATGGAGAATTTAAAAAAAAGGTTTAACAAACTATTACATTCGTGTAGTACAAGTTTATGTGAGCTGCATTTTTATAAGTCAGTCAGTGTAAAGATCCATCCAGTTGTTTTCAAAGGTGCTTCCTTTTTTTCCATTTGCTAAGGAAATGTTTTGTTTTTTCGTTTGTTTTTGCCGAGTTACACACTATATAAATTTCAGTTATCTCCAGTTCTGTGAAGATTAATTTAATAAAAACTGTATTTGGGGTTTTTTCCCCTATGATTAAGCATGAGATTGCAAAAAAGGAAAGACTATATTCCTTAAAGTTTCTCTTTTGTGGCTTTCCTACAAATGTATTCTGTCACTGGACTAAGAGGACATAGATAACACATTCACAGAGATGAGGGAAAACCGATAAAACCCTGGGTTTGTACACACAAATATCCACTTACCAGCTCTCTGACTCACAGGCTGAAGACTTCAGCTTTTCACACTAAAGGATCGCCCGTGCTTTGCACAGCGAAGGATGAGCGCCAGGCACCCCAGGATCCGGTACCAGCGATGCTGGCCATGCAGAGAACCACTCTATCTCATGACTAATCCAATTACACACCTGCAGGAGGTCCAACGCAAGCCATGTGGACCCACTGCTCTTAAAATTGCCAACACTGTCCTGCAATGTGGTTTGTAAATACCTTGTTTCTTTCTGTTTCTAATGGGAATTTCTCTGGTGTACAACTGCCTAAACAGTTTCATTACAAAGGTGTTTTTCACAAAAGCAAACAGACGTAGCAAAGTGTCATACTGAGCTTTGCAAGACATGGAAATAAACTCTTTGTCACCCTCCCCTCTTCCCATCCCATTTGTCATCCATAGCCAAATTCCTCACCTCTGACTTCTTCCATCACAGCTTTTAAACCCAGGAAACAGGTCTAACAAAACAGTATAGTTATGAAGGCTGATGTTCCTCAACCTTTCCAAACGAAGAAATTAGACACATGCTGTCTCTCACAATTTTGGATATTGACAGAGAAGAAAAAAGTAACCATACTCTAGAACATATATAAGCTTTAAAATAAACATGGTAAGTGAAGGATTTGACAGAAAATTAAGTAGAACATTTATAAAATCCAAGATAATAGTTCATTTTCAACTTGGGGTTGGTTTTTTAAAAAATCATAATAGACTAGGCGAGTAGGGCCCAACGATACCAACCAGCAATGCAGCGGTAGTATAACACGAACTACCAGAAGCCCTGCAGCAGCAACCCTCCTGAAAGGGCTTGTCCTCCCCATAGGAACACACAGCACAATCAGCAAATGGGATGCCCCGCTGCAGAATTTGAAATGGGAAACCTTACTGAGATTACTTTATTACATAAAGTAGGATTTAAACTATTTTAATTCTTTTGCTAAGTGCTATGTTAATACTACATGAGGTTTGGTTTTATTCAGATAAAGACGACAGTACAGATACAGCACACATTTCCCATCTAGACTTGCAGGGACCACAGTCAGGGAGAGAAGGTCCTTTAGCATCCTTAGTACTTCCTTGCTGGCTGTCCCACGGTGGCTACCAGTCATGTTCATTTATATTAGCATGGCCTTACGATAGAGACAGATGTCTCCGTCTGTACAGAAAGATATTCGAGAATTTAGCAGATTCCCATAGATTAAAAGAAATATATATCCTAAGTGGAAGGATTAATAATGCAGTGGTCTTGATTAAGTTAATTTAAGATTTCGCAAGACAGTTCTGGGGACTGCATGAAAATGACCAACTTTCTTAATACTGGCAGCTAGAACTTCGATCATATTTTATTTTAAACCTCAGTAATTTAACAAAATATAGGACCACAACAATATAATGCTTGGATTCATTATCTGGTCTTCCAATTAATATAGTGATTTCACCTATGACTGGAAACTTAATTAAATAATTTTGGAAAATATTGGTAATAATCAGTTAAATAGAATAATAATCAGTTTAAAAAGCCAAACCAAAACAATAACCAAAAGCAACCACAAAAACAGGGTTTCTTTTTTACATATATATAGTTTTAAATCAAACAAAAATGATGCTACAGATAATGTTCACCTCTGTGCTCTAGGGTTACATTTCTAGACTGATGAAAACCAAAACTATTCTCAAGTGCAAACAAAAATGATGCTTCCACTGCAGTCCCAGGAATACTGTCATCTATCTGAACACTTCGTCTTGTGAAACACAACTGGCCTCCAGTTACAGTATTCTCAATTAGTTTCAACTAGAAGACACTGTATGACAACCCAGTGTCAAAACGTGAACGTGACCTCCTGCAAAACCGAAAAGGCAAAATGGCAGAATACTCCTCGCAGATGCAGTTGGAATGTTTTACCCCAAATAAAAGCTCTTTCATTAGCAGCAAAATACAGTTACATGATGGAGTAATTAATATCACATTCTGATTTTGCAATGCTATATAAATTAGGAAAAAAACCACCTCAGACCATGTCAATAAAGATACAGTATTCAAAGCAAGAATCAGTCAACAAATGTTCTTTGTCCAAGGTAAACTTCACGCTGACAAAGCCTAACTCACTGTCGGCCTCATTCAACTCCAGACATCATCCAGACATGGACTGTAATGGAAACAAAATGGGGCACCTGAGGAGTTGTGCGAGTCCACTTCTTACAAAAAAAAGTAACATCTTTTAAATTTTTTTCATTTAGCTTGAAAATGAATTATTTCATTGATATATCTTACTAGTTTTTTCTCCTTTTCCACTGAGCTTCATTTGAGCAAGCCTGTGATTGTTTTAAACGGCTGGTGGCCTCAGTTCTGCTCTAACTTACACTTGCTTGATACTGTGCAAACCTAATTACAAAAGTAGCATTAAAGGTGTTTCATAGTTGTGCAAATGAAAGCAGATTGAGATATATTAATAAATTACAGAGCTTAACCTAACTTTTTCAGAAGTATAAAAAAAATATCTAATTGAATTAGCTATCGAACATATGTTGATTTCAGCAGGACACTCAATTGTCCTACAGGATATTGTATCTGGAAGAGAACTCTTATAGACTGAAAACAATTACGCTGTGTGATTTCAGTGTTGAGTCTTTTTAGATAAACCATGCAAGTAGAGCAGAGCAACTCTTTAGCTGGTGTTAAAGTACAGCGCTGTCAGACTGGCCTCTCTGGTTAATGTCAATAGCACTGCGTATAAAAGGTGACTAAAGTGTGTACAAATGTTGATCTTTGGAGAAGGCATGCCTAGAATCATACACACATCTACTATTTCATCCACCAGGTCAACTTCAGGGAGAGAGGGCAAACTGGGAGTTTTCTTGCCAAAAGTTGATTCTTAGCACACTTGTTAGGTTACACTGCACAAAGCTACTTCCCCACTGCTTTTAATCCATAATCCCAATATATTCTTAAAGTTAGAAATGCTTCTCCCCTAGAATATTTCCAAAGGCAGCAGAGATTCGCATGGTATGTGTAAAGTCTTAGTGCAAACAGGTAGTTTATGTACGCAAGAGTTTCTCCACACACTACAATGTGCTTACATATTGTGAAATAGCAAGTAAGATTTATTAAAGTGAAAACATTATTGTATGAAAATACTTGGATAGTTTTACGTGAGAAACCCCAGAAAATACAGTTTCCTACCTAGTTTTGACACAAGCTAAATAATATTAATATGGAGCAAGATAAATAAAAAGATTCATGCAACTGGTAACAAGGTATACAGCTTCTGCACCAAAGAAATTTGATACCATCTTTAGTGCTGGGACTTTTAACAGTGTTCATGTGAGCACTGAATGCCCAATCTGCTCTTCTCTTAATGCAGATAATCTTTCCCTGTTTACTTAATTCTATGGCATTTTTAATATAAAATTATTCATGCAATATTTTATTGGCTTGGCACACCTACAAAAGTCACAGTGGCATGGACACGCTACATGCTTAAAAACTAAAATTAATTCCTATTGTATATAATGCAGTATCAACTATATAAATAACCTTAAGAAAAGTCATGGTATGTCTGTACATTAAAGAGCCAAGTTCTGGCTCTGGCACACCCGTTTGCAGATCACTCTTATCAAGAAAAATTTTAATACCTGGCATAGCAATTGGTAGTTACATCCTTACTCAAATCTATCCAGAGCCATAGGTGAAGTACAGGAGAACACAAGAAGCAGGACTACAAACAGTTGACTAAGTTAATTGTTTCAGACATGGCACGAATATAAGCAACACAAGTTTACCACTATGGGCTCTGTCACAGGTCAAATAAGCTGCACTTAAACCCTAAAAATAAAGTATTTTGTGTCATTTCTGGTACTTTTCTGGGGAAAAAGGTTCCTTGGAAGGAAATCTTTCTTACAAAAATAATAATTAAAAACTGCTTTGGAGCGTCACTTCAGGAAGAGACCAGTCAATAGGAAGAGAACTGAAGTGCTTATGAGTCTGTCCAGGATAGGAGAGCCCATAGGACAGTCAGGGGAGGCCTGCGGGGGACAACAAAATGTCTGACAACTGGACTCCATTATTAACACAAGATAAGCTAGGAATGATCACATGATGGAGCAAAAATATCGACCCAGAATTTGTCAGCAGGAATTCCTCCATGAAGGCAGTTTACAATCAGCACGTCAAATTTTCAGAGCGCTAAACAGAAATCTTGCTCAAATAGTAGCTCCCTGTTCATGAAAATATCCCCACACCTACTACACAGCAATAAGCTTACGGATAAATCAGTCACAGATCACAGTGCCTCCCCTCAATCAACGCGCTAGAGAGAAACTCCCTGTGGGAGGAAGAAGCAGTGCTGGAGGAGCAGGATGCCGAACTGAACTCAACAACAGTCTCAGGAAATACTGCTTGTGCAAAAAGGGAGCCAGATGTGCGGGCGGTTGCACAGCCTGTTGCCTCAGAGCAGGGCTGCCGGCACGCAGCGGGAGCCGAGAAGCAGCAACAGAGCCCGCGGATGCCTCAATGCTGCAGGCACACCAGCTCAGGAGGGAACTGTGCAGCAACGAACAGATCCTTACACATAATTGCACAGACAGCACGCAATGCTGCAGAGCAAAGTTGCAAAGAGACAGAATGTGCAGAATTACACACACACAGAGCATGCAGAAAAGCAACTCTGTAGGAATGGCTCGCTACGATTACAGAGATGGGAGAAGAAAATCCGGTGCGGGAGAGAACACTGACAAGGGCAGGAAGACAGCACAAGAAATACTGTCCTAAAACCGCAAAACTTTCCTCAATCGCTGTCTGAAGGAAGGAAGGAAGAGGAAGTAAAGAGACTTTATAACAATGGTTTTAGTCCAGGTTAGCTCCTGAAAAATCAATCTCCATCTCTTTGTGAAACACAGCAGCAGTTAACAATGAATAAAAACATTATTGGGAAAAATAAAGATTCTGAATTACAGAACTTGCTCTTTTCCAAGCACCAAAACCACATTGTCTGACTATCACTGAAGCAAAACAAGGCTTAGTGAGGATGCCCAGATGAAGAAAAAGAGCTGTCACTTAAACTGTTGCATCACCTACAATGAAAACAAAGATTTCAAATTTGTCACGTTGGTTTGTGAGAGTTTGGCCCAAGTATAAAAACGCAAATACTGTAACTCGAAGTTCCAGCAGCTAGACTTTTGTTTGTCTCCCCTCATGCAGTTAACGATATACCAGCCAAATACACATTTGGCAATGCACTTCTACTGAGTGATAGATTTTGTTTTGCTAGACTGAAAAAGAGGAGGAGGGGAAGACTGTAATACTTACACCCCTATTCACCTTATCACTGTACTGTTCCAGAGTACTTATATTAGCCCATCATCTACCAGGTACAAGAAAATAATAGAAAAAGGCAATAGAAAATGGTGCTTAGCTCTCTGTTCTATGAATTCAGTTGCTTCTTACCGCTCGTAACTGTCCACGAGTACTCCCTCACTACGATGCTCTGCAATTCAATATTCGATGTCCATTCTAGTCCCTTTTGGCTTCTGATGGAACAAATATCAGAGAGCTGCCTCTTTAGCGAGCTCCCATAATTTGCTGAATCAACTCTCCCTCTTCCACTTCACCTTCCCAACCTGCTGGTCTAGGTCATATTGGAACATTTCTCCATATTGGAGAAATGCTTGGAGTGCTTCAGTTCCAAATTCTGCTCAGTAGTCACTTAACTAAATGTCTTTGCCTTCTTCTCAGCCCAAAGATGTGACAGCTGAAATATTCTAACAGATCTTCCCTACAGAAGTTAATTGATTTCCCAACTATTACCAAGTAGTTATTGCTCGGCCTTTTTGTGGGTTATATGCTCAACAACTGGGGTAAGGAAGCTTTTCTCATTTAGTGATCACAAGCAGGTTTTGCCATCTGCTAGAATAAATACTGAAGAACAGCAGCTGTCAACATTTAGATAGAGCTTTCATGCTTCCTAAATTGCACCTCGTGTTACAATGTAACAGGAATCCTTATGAAAGGCAGCCTCATTGGATGCAGGAATTCTATTTACAGGTAGTATGAAGAAAGTTTCTGTATAGATAAAGTAATAATCAGTTTATAATAAGAAAACTAAGAAAAACTGCACTATAAAGCCTTGGCCTGAACTGGGCAACTATAATAATTGCTCTATGGAATTTACTAAAGATTCTACTATTGTAACTGTTCTTGTATGAACATTATTTAGATACCAAAGCAATGGGCACTTAGATAAAAGCCTAAGTTTTATACAGCTATAAATACTTTTTTAGGCAAAATACATTAGGCAAAGTTTGATGACAACAATAATATTTCTCACCAGATGAAAAAAGGAAAAGTAGTAACAGAATCTTTAACTAACATAAGCTGCCTTTTATTCTTCAGCTAAAAGTTTTCCTTCTTAGTCTCTCAAGCCTCTTTCCACATGAGGCAAAATGCAGGAGAGCATAAACAGAAAACATGCAGATCTACAAGCTGATACTATTCACTCCATTTCGAGGCAAAATACCGGGGCATTAAGAAGACAAGCGAAGTGACAAGACTTACAAAACTTGCAGCTGGGAGGCTTAAACTGGCCTTGATGAGAACTGTATTTTGGATCTGCTTGACCTCTCATGTAAACGAACACCCTTACACTGTTCATATTCTGTATAACTCCTCTCATCAGGACATACCTTTTATTATTCTTAAGTCCCTCTCATCCAAAGACAGGTTTGGTTTCAGAGGATAGAGATGACTATGTCCACATCAAGTTGCACATTTGACGTATTTTTTAAGATCTAGAGTCCCTATCCAAGGAACACAAAATCCCACAAGTGAGGATACATTAAACCTATATTAGAGTGTATTTATGTACATACATATTTACACAGCATGCTATAAATTAATGCTTGCTTTCCTTCTCAACTTTGTACAGGCTTTTGTCCTGCAGACACACTTTATTACAGAAGTCTCTGCTACACCCAGCAGTTAAGTCCTTTAAAGAATCAAATTTCTTTTTTACTTGTGCAGGTAAAACTTGTGAAAAAAACAAAAAATTCTTAGATTTATCATGTATTTAGTAAGCAGTTATGTACTATGAATTAAGTAGGTAGTTTTTTAAGGCAGAAGAGCATTTCCATCCATTTCAAGGTGCTCGATACAGGAACGTGACTCTCTAATGCTTAAATTACATATATGCTGTTTCAGATGGGCTATTCAGTCTCTCAAAGTAGCTCCGGTACCTGATACAGTAAATAAAATTTGTTGAGCATCTGATATGTATTATGAGCAAAATCCGCAACATCGTATTGATGTGTTTTAAGAGATCTCACCTCCAAAACGTTCAGCAAAGAAAAACTTATTGTTTCATCCACAGCCGAGCGAAAATAGTAACACCAACAACATAACCGTGTGCTCACAACATACAATGTCACAGTTAGAAAACTGCCTGCAATGGCTGAAATTATGACTTCTGTGTTAAGCACACAGGACTCTAAGCAGCAGGTTATATAGCTATTTAATTATTTTATTCTTTGCATTTCCAGACAGATGCAAATATTATTTGAAATGTTTGGGAATGAGGATAGTCTAAATATAATATACTTCTAGTGGAAATAACATTTGCTCCATTTAGACCTCAGGCACTGCTGATGGCAGAAAAAGATTGGAATGTGCAGATAATTATCTTTGAGGCTAGTCAACAGCTAGAAGTCCCTCATAATATCACCTTTAAGATCAAGCCAAGGCATTCCAGTCTGAATCAAGGTTTATTTATTAAAGGATTTAGCACTTTTAGATCCAATATTGCCTGGAAGACCACCAATTTCCATTCCCAAATATCTAATTTCTCCAGTTTCTTGGTGCATACATAAGACCTTCAAAATCACTTCAGTGAGCACACACATATGCACATAAATGACATCTAAATTCCCTCCCCTCTCTAAGATGAATTCCACAGGAAACACCTCTACAAAGAAAAATCTCCACAGAGACTGTAGGAGATTTCAATAATTCCCATTCATTTAGGCAACACAGCTTAGCCATTTTTTTATTGAAAGTTGGATTTTTCTTGATCTGTAAGGAATACTGCAAAGAATAGTGTTTCAAGGCTCGTAAAAAATAAAATGAAATAAAATCAAATGAAATAAAATTAAATTATTAGTATACAAAATCATTATATCTGTCCATTTTCCTTGGGCTAACAAAGACAAAAGACACAAATAGTAGACAATAGCGGTAAGCAAAAACATCTAAGATGTGCTTTGAATATTTTCTCATCTAGGAAGAGAGCTGGGCACTTAAAACTTAAGGGTTGGGGTTTTTTCCCTTTTAAGAAACACTGCTTACAATGAGTAAATAAAATTATTATTCAAAATCAGAGCACAACAATTCTCTTGTTGTAAGTTGGCTTTTTCAGTCTGGGGTCTTTTTTGTGCTGGTGATCTAACAGTAGATCTAAAATCTACTGTTCATGACAAGATCAAAAGTCATGGCTTATAATACAACATCTGTTCAGTAAATTCATGTGCTGGTGTAACATTAAAGAGGCTTTCTATAAATGAACAAAAATGAAATATAGCCTTTCTACATATAACGGATTTGGTCAACAAAAAACCTAAATACTCACAGTATGATCCTGGTTATCCAACCTTCCCTGCTGTACATGTCTTCCTGTCTGACAGTGACTCCTCATGATACAAACTCTGAGTCACCCAGACAAATTGTGTCACACAAGTTGTTTGAATAACTGCTATCCTACTGCATTGCATTATGAATATAGTTTAATCTGAGATGTGTCTCATGGTACTTCATGTAATGTTATACAACATTCCACCTCAAGAGGAGGGAAAATTAGCCATTACAAAAGAGTAACCCTCATTGCTGTAAATGCACAGTAACATATGATAATGAAAATAACAGCTATTAACTTACTACGCTGTTGTAATACTACAAAAGCACTAGGTATTTCATATTCAAAAACCCCCAAATACTAGCAAAGAATGTTTAAAGAAGTTTTTAAAAAAAGAGAAAAGAAGAGCATCTACTTTTCCAAGACAGTATCTGTAGTACCTGTCTCTCCTTTACTTTAGTTAAGTAGAGTTAGAGTAGTTAAGCTGCCAAAAAGAGGCCTAGAAGATAAAAGATTTCCCAAACCAAATAACATAAGTTTCCTGGACATTGGAAAGAAGATTCAAGCTCCTTATCTTAAAGGACAGCAACCTTCCTCCTCGCCCCCCACCTTCTCCAAACAGGGTTTGAAAGAGAAAAAAAAAAAGCCAATTATATCCTCCATCAGGAGTATATATTCTGCTCCCACGTACTGCCCTTGGCTTCAGCAGGGTAGAAGCAGTATAGTTAATACAGAATAGCAATCCACTATTATTTTTACTCAGAGTTGCATTTATAAACTAAAACCATTTTAATATTCCCAGCACAGGCTTATGGTTAAAAGCCCACACAGTCCCATATACAGTGTAATATCTAAAATGAGAGTCTTGAAAAAACAAAGAACTGAACCAAAGCTAAGAGCATTGCTGTCTTTACCAGGGAAGTCAACTCAGAAATAAACACAACTGTTCATGAGAAAGATATTAGAAGCAGTAAATTTTCTAGTGATGAGTGTTTTTAGGTGTATAATTTATGTGTGCAAACACTCACTGGTGGTATGACCAGAAACAGAGATATCATGGAATGAAAAGGAGAAAAAATAGGGGAAAGTAGAAGATGTGGATATATGCTCTACTAGGCTGATAAATAAAACTAGCAAACTTATATGAAAGACTAGCTTGTGACATATTTTCACAAAAGCAAAAACAAACGTTGTTGACTCAAGAATGAAGGTTGGCAGGAAGCTGCCATTAGGTCTTCTATAGTTTACACTATATTTTTTTCTTCCAGACGCTGCCAGTGGGAGGTTTTATAGGATAATGATATACTGAGAAACTTATGACAAGCATGTCCAAACAAAGTAAAACATATTTTTCACAAAACAGTAAACTCTGATAGCTTTAAATCCATGGAGCCAGAGGTAGCCTGAAGACTAATTATAGCAGAATTGTTAACTTGTAAAACCTGTTTAAGGTATTTAAGTATTCTTGACTTTTTTCCAGAAAATATTGTTATAGCAGGAAGTTACTTCTAAAAAAACAGAGTTGAAATAGGAAAGGTGTTATTCATACAAAAACGCTGAATAGTAATATGTTTAACAGCTTGATGACAGCAAAAATAGACTAATATCATAACTGGCATCAATTAAAAAATGTATCTGGCATAGTAAACAGAATTTTAAAGGACTGAGTAGGCATAGAACTTGAATAGTTTTTCATTACTAGGAGCTGTCTTTTGTAAGTCATACTGAGAGTTTGTTAGCAAAATAGTACATGAGAGTGTACCTAAGTCTGAGTACATTTAAATGTGTTGTGTAAACAGAGACCATGACAGTCACCCGTACAGTCACTTCTGTAACTTTTATTGTACAACCACGACTAATTCCTGAAGTACCAAACCCCTCTAAGAATACATAAAACCCTTCTCACATATTAGAACAAGTTTATCTGAGCCTGTATAAAATAAAAAGATTGCTGAAGAAGAACCAAAAACATGTTAAAAAAAATACGAGTGTGAAAGACAGAACTTTAAATTATTGGCAACAGAAGTTTTTTCTAATCCTTTTCTTCCTGTTAAAACACAATCTTGACCCAAGAAAAATTTCTCATCTGAGTTAGACAAAAAGGCCAAATCAATATCTTGTGATTCTCCTGACACTTTCAGATAGAGAAGATGAAGTATGCAACATTTCTCTGGATATACAGTTCAGTCCCAAATCTATGCCATAGACTGAGTATTAACCACCACCTCAGCATTGGTGTGTGACAAGAAGTGCTGAGTATGCACGTTATGATGATTTTCCTCCTTTCCTCCTAACGTAAGGAATTAATAACTCTTTAATTCTAATAATCCCCAAGAGGGGATTAAACAGGGCATAGGAACCAAGATGTGGTTTTCCAATAGAGAGATGCAATTGAATTCTCGGCAGTGTCTTGGGAGGACGAAGATAATCTCCTAGCATATTTACATGGCGCACCTAGTCACAAGCAGGAGTTTAATTGTTTGTTCATCTTCTTCCATGATCCCAACTAAGGAAATAATGAACAGGTTCAGCCTTACCCAGACAGGACAGATCCACTCTGTCTTCTACCTGGTGCATAATTGCTTTCAGAAATAAAAAGGCTAACAAGCGGCTAGGATATGGGACAGACTAATAATCTTAATATGACATCTGTAAAAGAATACCAGGATCAGAGATTATTTGAGAAAATTAATTATATTTTTCAGCTACTTCTTTCACACACGGTCCTAACTGTACAGATGGCATAACACTTGCATTCCACATGTATCATTCAGAGTTTAGCCCGTAAATTCTCTAAAGTCATTTTTCTGTTGTTACTGAAGTACTTCTTTAAATACATATTGACTAATCTATGGTTTCATACATCAAGTAGACTATTTTTCATATACAGACTTAAATCTGGCTTTAAAAACTGTACGATGAATTGTAAAAACAGTTTAAAGTTATGATTGGCTGATAAAGTGAAACTCTACTCCATTTCACTTGGATTAGCGTGCAGCTGCAAGATATAAATTCTGTGTGAGAAACAGTACATTTTTTAATGCTCTTTGAATTATCATGTTTTTGCAAAATGAAAGACAACTGGTTTCATATGCAGGTAAGAAATATTGGCATAAGGAATGTTATTTGATTTTAACTGAGTCATGTTGCCAGAATGCATGAAACAGCTGCATGAGCCGAGTATCTGCCTGAGGCTACAACTATATTTCCCTCATCCTTTACCACCTGTCTGTGCTAAAGTTACTGGATGCTGGTAGATATCAAACCCCGCTGGGATATTTAACTATCATAATTACGAAACGCATTCTCTACTATCCTATTGACTTTTAACGTCCAAGCATTTTGTACTAGATGAGACAGCATTATCCCTTCCATTTGCAAACTTTTCAAAGAATGTCATAAATAAACTCACATACAAATAAAATTACTAAAGCTGGACTGAAAGAGTGATGCTTAACTCTATTAAGCTTACTCTCTTTGACACATCTGTAAATTAATTAAATGATTATGCCAAGACCACCAAAAGGCTGATGCTCTTTCACATCACTCTTTACCTAAGGGTAGTGCTGATGAAATAGCTGGTACAATTAGCACTAAAGGGGGGAAGGAAAAAATCTGTTAGTGGACGGAAGAAAAAACGCAACAGGTAACAATACTGGGATGTTTTAATATTAGCTAGATATAGTCAATTTTGTTCTAGGAATAAAAATGGCTGATAAAATCTCAGTGCTGTTGAAAACAAAAGTGGTTTTGAGAATTCTTGGGGAACAGTTGTGATACCAAAAAACTAGGGAATGACAAATATAATTTTGATCTTAACAGAAAAAAGGAAGACTGGAGATAAGTCAGTTTTGAGACTTACTGGAAAAAGTAATCTGCTTCAGACTATTTGTCTAAACACCTAGAAGAATCAATATGGACTTCCCAAGACGTTATGTCAAATGAATCAAATTTTTTCATATGACAGAGTAACTGGCTTTGTTGAAGGACAAGAGTAGCAGTCATATTTGGTTACAAATCTCAAGATAATCACATAAGCAAGCTAAAGAAAAATATGATCCAAATGAAAGTAACATAACATGGATGCCAAACTAGTTGGGAAACTGTAGTGAGCCACCAACAATTCACTGTTAAACTAGAACGATGTTTAAAAAATGGGACTTTGCAGGGCCATATGATATTCAGTTCTTTTATTAATAACCCCAAATAGTAAGACTACAAATTTGCAGATGGCACTAGTATGAAAAACAAAAACATAACTTTAAGACATATCTTGCCAAACCTGAGAACTGAACTGGAAAAAAAATATTATGACATGTAACAGGGAGAAAAGTAAGGTCATACGCTTCAGCAGAATTAATCAACTCCAAAAATCCAGGAAGAGAAATAACCAGTTAAGAAGTTGTCTTTTTCTACCAAAGAAAAGGATCAGGACACTAAGGTGACAAGTCAACAGTGTCATGTTGTTGCAAAAAACACACTACAGAAATATGTATATATAGTAGTAACCTTTCTGTTTTCTTTGGCGCTGGCAAGTTCTCAGCAGGAGAACTGGATCCAATTTTATCCACTCAAAGATGTGAACAAACTGGAAAGACTACAAAGAAAAGCAACAAGGACAATAAGAAAACTAGAAAACATAACCTCTATGGTAAGATCGAAAGAATTAGGGTCTATCAACTTCAAGAAGGGAAAACTAAGGGACATGATATGCATTTTCAGATACAGGCCACCACAAAGGAGGAGGAAAAAAATCAGTTCACTATGTCCAATGTGGATAAGACAAGAAATAGCTGCTTGAAATTACAGAAAAAGAGACTAAGTTAAGATATTACAGAAATCTTTTAATACCTGTGGACAATGACTTATGAACATGGTTATTACAAAGGTCACTAAGAACAAGCTAGTCAAACTTCTCTCAGAAGTAACAGCGGTGTAATTGATACTCACTTAGTACTATGGATGCACTAGAAGATACCTTCACATCCCTTCCAGCCCTGTTTCTCTACGATATTTTAATTTAAAATACATGTAAAACCCGCTTATCTTATTATCTAGCATAAAATGCACAAAAGAATTGCTAGACAAAACATTCCAGACCTGCCAAAAATCATTTGAAAAGAACCTACTCTCCCAGTTAAGAAAGAGAAACAACTTAAAACTATCTGCAATGAGAAAAGGCAGACTTTCAAGCAGGACTTTTCAGCTTGGAAAATGCACTATTATAAAAGAAGCAAGAGACCATAAATGCTATAGAGAAGGTGAACTGGGAACTATTGTTCACTATTTCTGACAGCTGAAGAACTATGGGCACCTAAGGACATTACTAGGCAATAGGCTTAAAAACCACATAAAAGGAAAAACTCTTAATATGACATTTTAAGGTGCACAGCTCAAGGATGTGGGGTAATTCTCAGCCCCAAAATGAGTGCCCAGAAGTTTTAAACACTTTATTGATTATAAGTTCTATGGCTTCTAAACATGACAATACATATGCTACTTCCAGCTCAAAAGGTCCCTAAAGCCACCAACTGGTAGAACTTGAGACAGTATACTGAGCAAAAACCACTCTGCCTATTCTTACTTTTTCATGCCCTAATTCTTGTATTATTCTACTTCAAGTTTTTTTCTGCTGACCAGGACAAAAAAAAAAATCAAGTAGGTGTATCTCTGATCCAGTGTGTCGGTTCTTATGTTGCAAAGATTAATACATTTTAGTTGCATGAAAGAAGGAAAGGAATGATGTCAAGGCTGATGCTTCCTTCTTTGAAAATGCTGCTGCCACCAACTCGTTCTCGATTAATCAGGAAGGCATTATTATTATTATTATTATTATTATTATAATACCCACAGAGGCGAGCTGTGATGCAGAATTACAGAACTGGATCCCAAGCTGCAGAGACCAATCACAAAAACTGCAGACATGTTAATTAAAGCTACTGCTGTGCATGGCTCGCAGCCTAATATTCATTCTGGGGAAATATCTAAAAACCACTCAGGTACGTCACACAGGTTACACTAATTCAGCCTCAGAGCATTAGTAATGTAATGTATAACCTTACATGGAACCAGACTGGGGAAAAAAAAAATATCTCAGGGTGAAAAGTGCTTACAGAAATGCAGAAAGATTCATATCTGGAAGAAAATTCTCAGCCATTCTTTTCCACAGAGTGAAGAAATGACTCTTGGCAAGACCACTACAGTTCTTAATTAGCTAAGGATTCCAAAATAGAAAAAGAAATGTAAGTCAAATTCCTCTATGTTTCTACTTAAAATCTAGAAAGTCTATCAAAGAGTTAATGATAGTAACTAGAATAAAAGTACTAAAAGCACTTCTCTGTTTCATGAAAATAAAATAAATATTTAGGAAAGGACAAAATATATTATAAATTGAAAAGGACTCGCAAGTATTATGGAGAGTAAAATGGTTAGTACTGAACACCAAAAGGCACGAGAGGAGCCGGAAGTTTGTGATCTCCCCACTGAACCGAAGAAGAATGACGTGTCTCCTACCCTTCACGAAAACTTTACTTCTCAGTGGCCAACTTTGTCTATAAATTAACTTGTTTATAGAATTGTGTATTAGTTGCTTAAATACAGCTGTGAGTAGCTAGATAAGAACCCACAGATAGTCTTGGTCCTCTGGTATACAGTAATGTGGATAGAAGTGCCCTACTGTAAATCACAGTATGTTACACTAATGCATGCACATTTTTCCTTGACAACACTGGAATTTAAAATGTATATATACCATATCATTACATTCATAATTACTTACTGAAGTGTAATGATTGTATTAAAATCTCAGGAAACCATTTGTGTCCAAAGACACTGCACCACAGTTAAGATGGCTCATGAAACAAAGTCATTTGAGCTGCCATTTTGGATTCTTTCCTTGGAAAGCAAGACACCAGCTGGCTGGATTATGGGCCTTGATGTCTAGAGTTTATTCTGGGCTTTTACAAGCACTCAGTGACTTACATCATGAAGTTGTTTTCATGTTCAGGATATGCTGTTGTAGTAGGGGAGGGGGGAACAGAGAAAATCATACAAATTATTCTCCAGGTACAAAAGTTTAAGATTTGTTCAGATTTAAAAGTTAAAAAAAAAAAATTAAAAAGCTCTATGAAAAATAAATGCCTTTCACAGACTCTTACAAAGATCCAAGCATAATATTTTTAGCTTTTTCCTGCAGTCACAGATATTCTAAAACATTCTCGTACATATTTCTATAGTGTTTCAGAAAGTACAGAACTAACTGGTGATATGCAAAAGGATGTAAACCAGGGGTCTCAAGCTTATTATATTAATCTTCTACTACCTATAGTCCTAAGTAATTGACTACCTATAGTCCTACCTATGTAGTACTACCTATAGTCCTAAGTAATTGACTCTCTATATACCTGTGCAGCAGTTAAAGCACATCCTCCTCACTTAAGTATTACTCATGCCTTGAACGACTAAAGTTCTGAGACATGGCAGTACTATGCGCAGCGCATCCATGTCGCTTTTGCAGCCCAAGAACATCATTCACTATGTATTCCAGTTCCTTTTCACATTTTCAGCTTTGGCCTGATAATTTCACTGCCTTCAACTAGTATCAATTTTATGGTCCCGTAGAAAGAAATGGTTCGTCTTTTCAGTCTTGGGGTCATTCTGGGAACCACTGTTCCCCTAAACTTCATTAAAACATTAATTCTACCTTTCTTAAAGACTATGAAAAAAATCTCAACAATTCCATTAGTGCAGATTCCACTCAAATGTTGCATTAAGCCTACTGTTCCTTCCAGATTTGTCAGTTAACTGCTGCTTGTTTTGTCACCAGATAATTTTTCCTGTAAACATGTTTTCTAGATATTAAAAAAAAAAATGTATTATTATTTCTGTTCTACATAATTGAAGGGCCAATGAAATCAGTGAGATGTCCTTTCATTCAAATGGGATTATTTTAATGGGATCAGACTTAGCTCAGTTAAACTTCAAGTCCAAATTCATGCTTGCTAAGAGCAGGAGATGCTTAGTTTTTCAGTTATATGAGTTTCCTTGTTTGAGTTGGGCTTTTTTACTGTCTTTAAACAGATACCTGTCAAGACTTATACCTGCTTATCTTTTTTATGCTGAGCTACATTGTGGCTGTATGTGAAATGAGTTTCCAGACTGTAGCTCTTGAGCCACGTCTAGTGGAAAGGTCAAATAAAGTTCCCGTGATAGGGTTTCATTACACAACTGATAACAGTGCTTTGCAGTAGGGATACGGCCGGGTAATCTGAATCCCTGGCTGGGAAGGAAAAGAACCAGCTAAAATTATGAGATTGATTTATATGGCAGCTCCACGGCTAAAGCAGATTCACCCACAGACCCCCTAGAGATAGAGTCATTTCCTTTTTGGTAAACAATCCCAAGAGCCCATCTTCTACCTCCCTACTTCTGATTTTCCAAGGTGTAAGTCTTGTGGCTCCCATTCATAAAATTTTTGGTCCACAGGTTGCAAGATTAAGGAATACAGTCAGCTCTGCTATACAATCTCACCCACCCTATAGACAAATGTGTATATTTATCTCCTTTCTAACATAACATTGTACCTTTAACTAGTAAGTACAATTAGAAAAAGGACATCTTACACCCAGTGTGCTTCATTCCCATCTCAACTGATGAGATCAGTTCATGATGTATGAAGTGGAAATCTTGATTCTTGATGTCATTCCTGATTCTTCTATTCAGCTGCTAACTTTCTTAGCTAAGTACACTGCACAGAATTAAGCCCACTGTCAAAAGCTACAGATTTGTACTGGTGCCCTAACTAGACATTTTCATTGACATAGAATAGACCTAGACATTTTCATTGTTTACAGTAGGTATTTCTGTAAGTCAAAAAATAATTAGCTTTAAAAGCCTGTATGTTGGTAGTCTGACAGTTCATATAAACCCCATGTATTTCTAGTGTTCCATATCTCTTCAGAAATTATTCTCCCAGTTCCCCCAAGACTACAGTATTAAGTGTCTGACTCTTCTTTCCTATACAGTTTTCAGGGAGTCCCCTCACTGGTGAAATGTCTATTTACTGGGCCAAACTATCAGAAAAGTTAGTATAAGAGTGCAGAAGCCTTTCACATGGTTATCAATCTACATAAAGAATTCACATGCAGAACCTTCTCTCTGCTGCCTGTCCCTGGAGAAGAGGATGCTGAGAAGGACATAAAATAAAGGTGGAATATATTTTTTTTCCACGTATTCTTCAGCATCAGTGTGACATGTCTAGAAGAAAAACCTGTAGCATCTTCATGGGAAGAAATAGCTATACATTCCAGATGTAACAAGCATTACCCAGCCATATCCCTACTGCTTAAAAATTCTGCACAGATCTTTTGCTGAAAAAGTAATCTTCACTTCGAAAATCTAAGAGACAGACATCAAAGGAAACATATTTCCAGCTTTTTTATTCTTAGTTGTAGCAGAAACCTATTGGGACCTGTCCCCCTCCATCTATCCCCCCCCCCCCCCCCCCCCCAAAAAAGAGGGTTTTTTTTTGGTTAGTGTCTCTGTCGGTTAGTGTCTACACTAACCGACAGAGAGAATTCATCCACAGCGATGCATGTAGCATGAAAGAGTCTCTCTCCCTAATCTGTTTCAGCTATTGACTTACCATGGGAAGGGGACACAATAATAGAGCCACATTCCAGTGCACTCAGGATATACAGTCCTTGCTCTCAAAACAAGTAGCAAAAGAGAAACGAGGTTGGTCATGCAGCATTCAGAGTAACAAAATCTAGGTTTCTTCCCCCTCCCCTCAATTCTTGACTAAAACTTTTCAAGAAGCTTTGTGTTCTAGTTCCTCCCCTAGTACCCACGGGTTCCTATTGCCATAGTTTACTGAGATCACTGCTTTTCCACTTTCTTTTTAACTAATTTCAATTTTGGGGTAAGATTAGAATTTTGTCATGTGAAAGTAAGTGAATAAGAGGATACTAAACTTATAATTTTTAGATAAACACTTGACAGTTCAGCTGAGGATGCTGTTATTCAATTCTACAAAGCCAATATAAAAAATAAAACTGTCATGAAACTGCATATATGGTTGCGATACTGTCAGGACTGCAACTATTCTTTCCAGATGACATCTTCATGATACATACAATAAAATTCTGGAAAACTAAGTTTTCAAAATGAACTTTAAACTGAGCTCTTTTGAGCTGTAATATTTGCCTAAGGTTACATGTGAAGTTTTCAGAACTCTATAATTCAAAAATTGGCCGAACTTCTGCAAACTTCACACACTTTTTTTTTTTTTTTTTTAAATGACAACCTGAGTGTAACCAGGAAAACTTTTAGGCCAAAGGAAAGCTTAAAGCGTGATCAGTTTTGTAACCTTATAAATGGGGCCACAAACGTAACCCCTTAATAATGTGAAGAATAATATGTTTTTGATTTGACCATACAATGTAAAAAAAATAATGGGAGAGGAATTTGATAGTCTTAACTTCACAAATCCCATATGGTATGTTTATCATTTACCATATGTATAGTGTCTGATGTGCATACAAAGACTATGGATTTGAGACGCTTTCTCAAATCAGCAGCTTGAACATATCGTATCCTGCAGTTTCATGAGATCCAAACGAGATGCAGAACATGCACCATTTACTGTACAGGCACGGCTGTCTCCATGGAAAGTGGTATTTACATTACCAGAATTTAAGAGATACTTGTTAATAAGTGGTAGAAAGCAGCCAAACCATATCCCTTTCTTAAACTGTTCAGTGCTTTGGATGTCTTCATTATGTCATTTCATATTCTGAAACACACAAGGAAGGCCAAGTCTCTAACATTACCACTTTCACCAAAGAGACAAAATAAAATATTTCCAAAATGGACATGAAGACACCTCATCATTTCAGATGGCATCTACAACCTTTTTGTTCAAATTCTGCTGTAATACAAAAATGAGAGACAAAACCTTTGAGCTCTCATTTTTCATCTCCTTATGCACGTACAGTAAAAAGACTTTTACTGGGTCTAGAGACCCCTATCCATTAAGATTCAGAAATAGAAAAGCAGCTCTGGAAAAAAAGTGTAAAGAAACAAAGAAAGGGGAAAACCATTATGATAATTAGAGTTGTGTGAAACTTGGCTGTTATGGTATGTATGGTTCATCCAAAACTTTTCTTTGGCTTTGGTTCATATCCCAAATGCTGCTTTGACTTCTGGGCTTAAAGGAAGCCAAAAACTCCAAGTGAAACGTTGCCAAATCCAACATATTTTTGCAGGTTTAGGGTCAAAACCATGCAAACTCACAGAGTTCGTCCTACCATCATAAATCAGCCTGAGTTTGCCAAAATGTTATTTTCTGTTCTGTATAAGCTTTTTCACTACACTCTTCCCTGTAACGTTTAAGTTTTTTGCCATCAGTACTGCATTTAGTAACATGATTACATAGCTTCATGTCTTAATGGCTTTCTTATTCTATGACAGTTGTCTTTTTTTTTTTTAAATGGCACTTACGGGTTTTATTTTTAAATACTATCCAGTTTCCTATGAGTTTGCAGGGGAGCATAAAGAAACAATCCTTCGTCTTGGAGTAGAGGATGCTGAATTTCATTAAACTATTCACTCGCTTTTCCAGGCCTTTTAAAAACACACCAAACAGATTCTTATGGGACTTTTGAAACATATCATGACTTGCAAACTCATGAGGAACAACTCAATTTTAGGAAAGGCACTTTGCCTCTTCACCAACATACTATGTTTAGCCATGTGCTCAGCAATTCTACTTTTTTTAAAACAACTTCTCTTGATTTGTCCAATACAGACGTCATATGTAGAGGTAGTTTTCCAAAACTTACCTGGAACCCTTTTTAGAAACAGATGTCACATTAGCCCCCTTCCAGTCCTCTGGTAAAAAGGAAATTTTAAGCAAGTTATACACTGGAGTTATAAATTCACATTTCACCTCTGATTTCCAATAAGTTTAGAATGAAAACTACTTGGTTCCGACAGCGACTTGGCCTGACCAGAAGCTCACTCTGCTTTGAATAAGAGGTGGAACTTGATGGTCCCTTTCAACCTGAGTTATCCTCTGATCCACTGATCCTATGATGATGGCACTGTTAATGTTGGTAACTGCTGTGTAATCTCTTCCACTATAGCCTCACTCTGAGATAAAGCTCCCAATACTTTGCCCATAAAAAGGAATTCCAGAAGCAGAAACTACCCAAGCTCCTCTTCTGTGAACACAGGAAAAAAATTTCTTTCATTTTTTTGACCTCATGACCTTATTTTCTGAAAGCACTCTTTATATGTCTTGATTATCTTTGGCTATATAGATTCTCTGGCAGGCTTCTGCCTTCTGACACGTTGGAAAATTACTAGTTTGAGTGCATTTCATGACTTACTCCTTATTGTGCTTCATGCATTTCATGGTCTGCCTATTTGTGCTTTTTACGTTTTACTTGTCAGGTTCTATGATTCCATTTTTCTCAACTGGACAAATTTCAGTTTTTTGAAACATTTTTTTTTTTTTGCTTTTGATAGCTTCCTTTATCCTGCTGTTTAACTATGCTGGTTTCCGTTTGGTCTTCCTAAAGTAGTTTTTGATAGGTGGTATCCATTTCCTCTGAGCCAATATAACTTTCTTTAAATAGCCTTCATGATGCCTGTAAAGCTTTTACTCCTTTGCCTGTCCTTTTTAATTTCTTTTTGACCAAATTCCTTATTTTTGTGCCTTTTTTTTTTTTTTTAACAGATAGAACGTATTTCTTGGTTCTTGTAGTTCCAGCATGCATAGTAAGACCAGGTAAAACGTCATCTGCTACAGCATCACTCTCGGTCCCCAGTTTTTAAACCAAGTTTCAATTTCATTTTATTTAATCAGTATAGGCTAATATTCAGTTTCTTTACCTGACTGAAAATACTAAACAGCTACAGAGAGTAGAGTATCAGCAGTTAATATCAGCAGTAGTCCCCAAAGCCATACTGCATTTGACAATATAAGCTGCATTTTGCTTGCTTTCCAGCTTTACCTCATGAATTGTGAAACTTCATTTACACCAAGAAAAAAGAGAACTTGAAAGGTTCTCTGAAGGGGGCATCTGTCAAGGATGTTGCAGTCATTTATGAAGAATGAGAATGTGTTGATTGTTAATACCTATAGATGCACCAAAACAAAATTCCTTAGGTATTCAACACTGGGAATCAAGACATAAATATGAAGACATAATACTGCCAACATACATAAAGATATTTGGATCATTTAAAAGATACGAACAATAAAGACAAGGTTTTGTGCAAAAGTTAATGATGTTTTTGACAAAACTACGTGGCTGAGAAAGTGTAGAGGAACAAATACAACCTTAAAACATAAATCAGAATAAAATAAAAAATCAATAAAAATCAAAATTGGGTCAAATTTTAGATTTACATACTTTTAAAATTGGAGAAAATTTTCAGATTGCACAAAAAAAAGTAACAGCAATAAGGATACTGAATGTGACCAAGACTAAAAGCCTCAGAAAATTCATGTTCCCTTAAGCAGACTTCCATTTGTTCATATTTCAAATATTAATTCTACCAAAGAGAGGTTCTTTCCAGAACACAAACACACAAAAAAACACTTTTTCCCACCATTTATAACTTCTACATGTTTGGAAGTAGTCTACATAATTTATTAAAGATAAATAAATTTGTGGCAATCAGGAGTCACACGAGTATGTATAAGCTCACATATTCACATTATGGACCTAGTTTGACTCAGATTTTGTTCAATTATTACATTAAAAAGGTAGTGGAAAAGTTATTTTTTCCTTCTGAATACATATGCAGTGCTAAACATCTCACATTTTCATGAAAATACTGAGCTATTTTGCAGCATCCTAACATTCTGAAAAACATTTAAGTCCTTTGTCACTAGCTCACTGAATTCATTATTGATTACGCTTTCCTTTAAAGCACAAATGCTGCAGTTACATTCTGCCTGATTTACTGACTTTCAACCACTATATGAAATATCTGGCCAGCTGTTTTTTACTCAAGAGTTAGTCTTGGGAACAATAAATTTGAGGCTAAAAAAGAAATTAAAAAAAAAAAGGGGGGGACAAGAAAACAAAACACACACCCTATCAGAGACACCAGGCTCTCCAGATCCTGCTAGCAGAGACAGAGGGGTTTATACTTGCTATTGCGTATCTGGGTTAGAGGAGGGATGGTCACTGCACCTGTGGTACTACCTGTGAAGGAGGATTTAATACCTGTGCACCAAACAGTGTACTTACAGCATGAATCCCGGAAAAGGAGCAAGACAAGACACCCGTAAGATGACTATGTAAATGTATTACTAAATCAGGAAAAGGGAGGAGCACATTTTTAAAATGTTGGAAACTGCAGTTTTCGAATTTCTCCTAAGACTCCTTTCACAAGGAAGAAGTGCAACAAAACCACAAGCAACTGTGCTGTAATGTTTCAAGGTCGCTGTGTAGGTCATTTTCAACACATGCAATAGAGTCACCCACCAGGAGTTTACTGCATTAAAATCAACATTACGTTCCTCAGCCACCGGGCACGAGAGGGCAAAGCTGCACCTATATATGAACTTTGATGATGTATATTCAGAACTATAAGAAAGATGTTTTAAATGAAGAGGCACTTCTGTCTATGTCCTTTAACTAAATCTACTGTAGTTGCAGTCTAACACAAACATAGATTTAAAGACTACCCATTTAAACTACTAATTCCTTTCTCAGAAATTTCAGGTCAAAATACTAATCTGATAGCTCTTCACCGTAAAAGATACAGAAAATAAATACACCATATAGTAATACTTCAATTACTTAATATGGTTTAATTGAATGATTACTATCCAACTATTTTAAATTAAAGAATTATTTTTATGCTAAATGTTCCCTTTTTGATCTTGAAGCTTTTGTTTTGTATTTGAGTGTTGTTCCCAACTGAGATGTACCTCAGTGGTACAGGGTATTTCTGGGAGGCACCGCCTGGCTAAAATACTGAGTGGAGACAGCCAGAGAAAAGGATGTACAGAGGCTCCAGAAAGCCCTTACCTTTCAGCACTTCCCCTTCCAGACTGAAGGATTCCCACTCTTTTTGTTTTGTTTTCTGTAGGAAAACTTGGTTACAAAACTTGGTTATGAAACAGTTTACGTAATATACCATATATCTGCCAGAACTATGTTGTAGGTTTACCTGTCTCCATCCCTGTCCCCGGGGCAGAGGTCAGCCCTCAGCCGTCGGTATCTCATCTCTTGAGTGGACCTGGAGGGTACGTGGCAGCCCGTTGTCCCCAGTTAAGTCTCTGGCCCCATCTCCCGCTCCTCCTGACTGGGTTCCCTGACGGCCCTTGGACCCAGTTCATCACTAGCCGTGCCTGGGACTGCGGGCAGACCCTCTTGCCAGCACCCAGCTCTGTCCGCCACCTTGAGATCCTGTGGGACTGGACCAGTTGGCAAGCGCACAGCCGGTGCCTGGGGGCCTTGTGCTCCCGGTCCCCGAGGGGGCAGCTGGCCCGCCCGGCGGCCTGGTGGTGAGCCCTGGCCGCTGCAGTCCTGCGCCCCGCAGCCTGCCCGTGTCCCTCCTCCTGAGGCCACGGGCTCTGACCTCCCCGCAGCCAAGCCCCTGCCCAGCCCCAGGCTCCTCAGGGACTTCTCTGGCGGGGTGTGGGCGGGCGGGGGCTTCTCAGTGGCAGCCTCAAACACCAACTCCCCCCCGCCAGCCGCAGGCCCGATCTGTGTCCCTGCCGTGACGCTGACCCAGCTCCAAGTCCCCTCTGCCACCTCCCCGTCCCCTGAAACAGCCCGCTGACACCCCATGGCGACTAGGTCACTTCACAGCCAGTCCTCTCAGAGGCCAGACCTTGGTGAGGCGGGGGAGGCTGCTGGCAGGGCCCGGAGGGCACCAACAGGCATCAGTGGCCCTGACTGGCATCTCCCGGGTCCTGCCCACAGGTCCTGGGCCTCCACCTCAGCTCAGCCCTGGGCCTGGGCCCTCAGCCCCGGCCCCTGCCATGCTGTGGGAGCGCCTGTGCCCGCTCCTATCCGAGTCCTGCCTCCTGGACCCCCGCCGGCTTCAGCTGCAGCTTGTCCCACTACCATGATCAGCAGTGGTATCAAAAGGTTTGTGTGCGGTCCCTGCTTCCCTTATTATGACCAGGAGAGTGCTGCTGCAGGATAATTCTGCACTGGGCAGTTGCAGAAATAAATATTCTTCAAATGTCTTCACATGTATTTTATAATATCCTGGCTTTTCAAAGTACCACAGCAAAGTGAACGGGGAAATCATGATTCATGCGATCATCCAGGACAATTATATGAAACTTTCTCTTTTAGCTTTTAAGAAGCATTTTCAGGATTTGAAATAAATTATTTCACCTGACTGTCTACGAGATAATGCAATACATGTTTTAATTTAACAGGTACTTTATACACATTTCAATTAAGTAAGGAGAGAATGTAATTTGCAGTTGAAAATTGGAATAGAGCACCTTAGAGAACCAACAATACACAAGTTGGCTTACGTCAGGGAGCTAAGTATAGTTAATAATTCATATCCCTCCACAATGGATTTAGGATACCTTCATCCAGGTGTCCCAGACACAGCCAAGTTTTCTAGGTAGGAAGCTATTAGGTGACGTTTTATATGCTAGCTTGCTAGTATTCTTGTGATAGGCTTATTTCACATTTAAAGCAAAGATACAAAGAGAAGGAATTTAAGATACCAGCTATCCTGCTTACAGCACTAATTATTTTAGTGTTTATCGGTTTCATAAGAAAAAGGTGAACAAAGCCATCATGCATAAAGGATCAATGCCTATGCTGAAAACATGCGAACCAGACAGCAGCCTTCTAGCAGTCTTCTCTAATGTCCATATTAAGAGAAGTAATGATATTTGTTAGGACTTGGCAGCCAAACGTTCTTATAAAAGAACACCCAGACAGAAAAGCCAATCTTGACAAACCTTACAGCTGACTGCAGAAGGGCTTTCTCACAAATTACAACTCCCATCAACAGATCAGATGTAAATGATGAATGACAATAGACTGGTTCCATTTGTACTTGAGATCTGCTTTCTTAATGACCTTTTAAGTTTATTTTTTGTCTGTACAGGGATTTTTTAATTATTTTTCTCTTCATGTGAGAAATCTTTGTCTGACAAGGTAGTGGCAAAATTCCCATTAACTTTACTAGAGCCAGGAATTCACCCTATATGCAGGAAAACACAAAATTCTTTCTTCAAAATGAAGGGCCTAGAGCACTCATGCGACACACTGTTCACATTGTTATAATGTCCCTTTGAAGTTTTTAAAAAAAAAAAGAGGAGGGGGGATCACATACACCTGGCTTTTATCTTTGTCATAGCTTCTAGATGGATAAATTATGATAGTTCTCAATATGACAAAGGTATGTGACAGCTAAAGAGTAGGTGTAAAATGCTTCTTTCGTTATGCCAATATGCAACTGTGAAAAGAAACATGACTGGCAGCTACTGAATAATATTGCTTAATAAAACTCCACCCCACTAAAGAACAAATGCATTTGTAAAAGCATTTCTAATTCATGTCACTAAAATATCCACAGAAATAGAAAGAATAACTCAAAATGTATTTTTTAGAAGGCAATATGAAAAAATTCTGCATTCTGTGCATATTTTAGTGTTTAAGATTCAAAGTTAACATTTTTATAGTTCATCTACATCAAACGAATATTTTAAATTAAGTTCATTTTTCCCTATTGACAATTATGAAAAGTGTCATGGAAAAAAACTCCAATTGTATTAATACATGTATTTAGTGAAAACATTGGGACTTCAACAATATCCATAACCTATCAGGCTTTCTCCAAGGTATTTCTAGGGAAGGAGTCTCTTTCAGATGCAGAACGCTGAACAGACTGTTTCCCAAGGAAAAAGAGAAATGGAAAAATACAAACAGAAGTAGAGGATCAAAGAAATGCTTGTTAAGGCAGCAAGGGCCCTAGCTGTAACTTGAAAGAACAGATAAACATCAGCCTTCTATAAAAATTTGATGTACTGCACTCCAGAATTATCTGATTATCTTGATAATCCAGGTTAAAAAAAAAAAAGCTGAATCCATTGTAAAAGAAATCTAAAGTGCAAATGGCAGTACCCTCTTCTTCTTCTTCATATACAGCTATTATAGACCATCCACAGAGAAGCGAGACACTAGGAAAACTGCCTAGCTGCTGCAAAATAGTTACAGTGGTCTTCCTCATCTTTCACATGCTAAAGACCAATCTTCCAGTTGCTCACCGGACCAAAAACTATGTCAAATTCACCTGCACTAAGTACCTCATTCAGTAGCAATTCATTAGCAACATTTTTAGTATCATGAGTAATACACCACTTCAAAATCTTATCAGTTAACAGTTCAGACCAGCAAATGGAATACTGGCTAGCCTCAGACTAAGCCTATGCTCCTCATGGTGCCATCAGCCATCTGGGGGACAGTGCACGTAACCTTCACTGCTTATGCCTCAGTTTCTTTCAACATATTTGTTATACCTCTGTTCTGTAAAATACTTTGAGATCTATTAATAAAGCATGCTATGTCAAATGTGTGGTTTCTTAATTGAAGAGTAAAATTTTTACCTTTACCTTTAGTGGCAAATGAGTATTTTCTGGCAGCCCGTGCATACTGTTTTAACTTGCATGTATTGCAAAACAGCTAGGAACCCGAAATAGTAACAATTTACTCTCATACTTCCATGGTTAAGAAGTCAATATCTGAATATGACTTTGCTCTAAGTGACTAAACATTTCAGTAGGTGGCCAATACTTGTTTGTTTCAAATTGGGTTTAATCTGATCACGTTATATTTGTTTAAATTAGAAGTGAAGTATTTTTTCTGTAATTCCAAGACCTGACTGAGGTTCAGCTTGAGATTTGAAAATCATCTCCAGTTTCCCTGGCTTATCTAGTCTACCATCACGAATTTTGCTGGCTAAATTCTGCCCAACTAAAACCAAACAATTCAAAAAAAGAGATTGGCAACATATAACAGTGAAATCTGGTGCCAAAATCTTCTAATGAAATCTATCACATGAAAGCTTCTCAAAGCAAAGATGCATTTACAATAAATAATTTTAAGAAAACTTTCCAAGGTAGGAGTGTTCTAGACAAGGTTATGTAAAGAAGCACCTTGACCTCCCTTCTCTTTCCCGTCTGTAACGCGAGGTAGTCTGTGAGTAATAGTGTATAAGGCTATTACAGAACACTTGTAATGAGAGATAAGTGGTACAAATCTGGCTTATTAGCAACCAGCCAAAATAATTCTACTTAGGCTTACCTCAAGCAGAACTTTTGTTACTGACCAGATGTATTAGTAACAGACTTGCGTGATATTCAAAATGATATATGGAGAGTGACAAACAGCAGCAATAGCCGGCACTGGTTACAAACAGGTTAATACAATAAGACCAAACTATGAAACGAGCTAGAAATCTGAGCTTGATGCAGACCACAAGGAGGTTTCTGAAAACCTTTTTAGATTTTCATCCAGCCTATCAAGCTTTCAACAAAAAAATGTTATAGCCCGTGGATAAGCTACGCATATAACAAAGTATAGAGAGATACAGTTTGCACAGAATTTAGCTAATCAGTTGTATTTCGAGAACAGAATTACTGTTTTGCTAGTTTATACATAGGAAAACAGCTTTCATTTGTGAAAGTTGAAAATAAAAAAAGTCTAGGTAACATTTTTAAGCAATGCCTAAATTGGAAAATCTACACTAATACAGATTTCCATTATCCTGCCTTTATATTACAGGGTTAAACCTCCTATATTCATCTTCTATTGAAGACAGCTACACAAATAGGGTCAGACATTTTATTGCAATTTCACTTTGCAGAATTTCAATCTAAATAATTGTTTTTGTCATTGATTATAATTTATGTAATATAGAGTGTTTAAATACATAAGTTAGTAAAATATTAGACAAGCTATAAGTCAATGTAAAAGTTAAAAATGAACTATACGTGGAATGCTATATTGGACAGTCGTGCTGAAATACTAACATCTATTATAACGAGGTTATTGATGTAGAGTTGACATATGACTTGATTTGCAGATGCCCTACTGACTAACCTTTTGCAACTATATCTCAGTGTAAACCTGTGGTAATTATTGCTGGGTAGGGAGAGTTGGTTTAACTGAACTATTTCTTTTGATGCATGTTGAATGTGATTGCCCCCTGGAGACTATGGGAGTCCCACATGTGTGAGTTATTACATAAATATTGAGGGGGAGGAAAAAAGGTGTATCACATTAAATTGTTCCTGTTTCCTATTGTTGCAGTTTTGTTTTTTCCCACAGGATCTTTTTCTTCCAGTGCCTTGCCATATAAGGCTGCTTCAACTAACAAAGCACTTACTAAAGTACATCACAGAAATAACTTATTTCATCTAAACATAAAATACTTGTCGATAATTGCAGTTCTCAGATTTCTAAATAATTATATTAGAATATACAAATTTAACTTCGTTTGCAAATCAAGATGTCCAGGTTTTATTCTTGGGTACTGAAGTCAGTGAATTAACAGTACTTAGCCAACGCCAGAAAACATTATGTTTCTGACTTAATTGTAGAACCTGAGAAAGATGAGAAAGAAAGTCAGTAGTCAGACTTTCAGATATGGGATGCTCCAGAAGCCCTTGTAATAGTGCAAAGGTTGTATTAATAATTATATATAATGTTCTATAATACTGTGTACTTGCTTTAAAATCAAAAAGTAATAAATTGGGATAGTTCCAAGAACAAAATTCATGTTATTTTATACATACTCATATAATGTAATACTCTAGACAAAAGAAAGGACATGACAACTACATACAACAGTTGCAGTAATAATGTTTTACCCACTAAACTTTTTTTTATATTATAGCTGGTTAGAACAACATAGCACAGAACACTGAGTCACTTCTGTCAGCCTACCGATTATGACAAAGGAGAAAAGATTTAAGAGACTGTGAGTCTAGTAGAAACTGACCTTCAAGTGAGATTTTCACAGATTGTCTGTAGGGACATTTTATAACAAGAGTAGTTTTGACTTCTGGGGATTACACTGCACAAAGAAAACAAATGTCAAAGCAAATCCCCAAAGAAAAAAAACACTTCTGGTATTGATCCTCAGACCTACCAATCAACCTTCCTGCCCTCTGTAGACTCTCAAATACTTTTCTTCATCTGAAACCTTTTAGAAATATTTTCTTCAACATAATCTTAAACTACTGGCTGAAGTTCAACACACATTTCAGCAACACATATGGAATTTATCCACAACTCAGAGAACTTCCACAGGCCAAGGAAGGAAAATTCCTAAATGTCCATCCATGTTTACAATCTGCATTTGTATTTATGTTACGTTAGAAATCTGAAGATAAGTACACTAGCTGTGTCTTCAGTAGTCTTACGTGTGTTTGAATTGATCAGTCTGATTTTTGTAAGTATGCACTTCTAATCTGGTAATCATTTTTTAATATATTGCACTACATCATCACAGGCCTATTTATTTTTTCTATTACCCGCTGCCTGAGTCTCCGCTCAAAGATTTTTTTATAGATTACTTAACTATCTTTTCTGTGACGCATTGATAAGTCCTGCTTTTTCAAAATGTCTATTAAAAATTTACGTTCAGCTACATGAAAATGACTGCTTTAAGAAAATGCAATTCCTGCCTTTTTCCTAGATATTCACAAGAGAAAAAAAGTTCCCTGAACTGTGTGAAGTTCATAACAAGCTATACATTTTGCTGAAGGCTGGACATTTTTGAGGTTGTAGTTATTAGCTACACTCTGTCTTGGCAAAATCCAGCTGTAATTAGAGAAGCAGAGAAATGCCCAAGGAAGTACCCACGAACATGTAACTAATGCACACAATTGTGCCATCTACTGTGCTAGGTTATCTCCGTTTGCTAGTACATTACTCTTGCTTTATAAGGGTAAAACTATTCGATATGTACAGGAACACTAATTTTCTTACAAATTGACCAAACTTCAGCTTAGCCGCTCAAAGGCGAAACTTTACATTCCCAAGGGACCTATAGTTTGAAAACAGAAGCATACAAGAACATATTTTAGTTTTCAAGCAATAAATTGAAGAGAATTCTGTAAATGTGTTACAGAACACTCGCATAAAATATTGACTCTTCATTTCTTCCTATGTTAGTTCATTAACGTAATAGACTATACATGGAGAACTTAGCCAAAAATTCCAAAAATTGCTCGCTTGCACTTGGAATCAACTCACTTGTTAAAAAGTATTTGCAACGGCTTGAACAAATGTATCCAGTCAAAAAAATTACAATTTAGTGTGAAACTTTGGAAATAAGCTTGTTGTTGAAAATATTTCTGCATGGGCTACAATATTAAATCGGACATCTACAAGACAAGACCATCGCAGTCTTCGATCTTAAACGTCAGGAGCATCATTAAGCTTCTGCTTTAATTGCAGGAAAGCTCTGGTAAAATACATTTTTAACTCGCTACAACCATAATAAAAATGTTTCTATGCTGTATTTTCCACAAACAAGTCCATGGGAGCTTTAAAGGGAGAACTTCATTCTAGCTGCAGCTTACGCCATCTTCTGAATTTGTCACCGAACTGGTTCCAAAACCTGATGACTGCAGGCCGCATCTTACCCTGTCTCTTGCCTCCGTACATATTTCCACAAGTCTGTCTCCATCATATCTCACCTGTGTGTTCTAATTGCTCGTAATATTGAGAAAGAAGAATCCAGAGCGGTCACCTATTTCCCCTTATCCTCTGCCCACAACTGAATGAGAAGTAGGGAGCAATTCTACTCATCAGAGCTAGACCACAATGTGCATTTCATGCACACGCATTGTGGAAATCAGAGAGGAATGGTGTAAAAGGCAAAATTCCAATCTTATCTCCATCTTCCCCCCCACAATGACCAGCCTTCTGAAGACAGAAACGTACAGAATCGCCATTAAAGCCTTCCAAAGAGGTATAGATCCGCCTTCGGATACATGCTTAAACTAGAATTCACTTTTAATATAATAACTTATGATTTTAACCTCCTTAAAAGGTTGACTTTTCTCACTACATGTGTGTTTCAGCACTAATAAATACAAAGCTGTGTGTTTATGCAATGAATTCTCTCCTGCCTTATGTCAGCTACGTACACTAATGCCTGTCTGCATAGCAGCCACAGCTGTTCCCTCTGCCTCTGAACTGCTCACGCTGCTCTGCTCATTTTTATTTGCAAGGCTTCATCTCATTCCCTAGCTTCCTCTTTTTATTAATATTATAGTTTCAAAGACTTTGAGACAATGCAGCAGGAAACACACTGCATTAAGAGAAAAATTATAATAAGTTGATGTCAGGCATACCCCTTGTTTAGGCCATGCTTCTACTTTATTTTAAAAGACACAGACATAACATATGGCAATGTGCTATGTCTTCAGTATATTTTGTATTTCTAGAACTATTATGGAGATGAAGATTATATGCTGAAGCACGGAGTGAAAAATAAAGAAACAAACCCAAGTTTAAGGATTCACGCTGACTAGCTGTGAAATCTCTTGGGAGCTATTTTTAGTGAGTGAGATACCACAGACATTCCCATGGCAAGAATCGGGCAGCAGTAGTATTAACTACCCCGGTTTTCTACCTCTTTTGATAGCACTTTCTCCTGATCATGTTTTAGTCCTTGCCTAAGACTAAATCTGCAGCCAGTACGAAACTACTGAGAAACTAGAATTCGTGCCTTGCCTCAGTATGTGCAGTGACAAACCACGGCTGACATGCTTAAACAGCCAGATATTTGTCCCAGGGAAACGGACGGGCGTACACAATCTGCTTCACAGCACTTCAGGCTCAGAGCACTGATCAAGCCGCCTGTATACGATATTTGAAATCAATGAGAACTACACATTGTCTCACTCAAAAGCAATTTTTTTTAGTGAAATATCTCTTTTCAGCACGTGGATTTCCGCCCAAAGAAAATCCAAGCTACCGAAAAGAGAACCGTGACAAATAACCCAAGCATTTAAAACATTAGGAGAGTCAAAAACTTGTCCAGCAGATAAACCAGACGAAAAGGCAGAAACTCCCAGAAGCTGCGTAGATCAGAGCAGAATAGAGTACTGAACTTCTTACCTTTGTTTTCAGGCTCATCCCTGCACCTCTCTTGTGACATGTATGCGTCGGGCAGTTTGCATACAGTTTCCACAGAGCAGCGTTTCTGGACTTAGTACAGATATGATTCCATAAGGTTCGATTCACTTATTAAATTGACACTTCACATTTATGAAAAGTATAACCAGACAAAAGCATACATTTAGTCTCCTTTGAGGCTATGTGACGAGACATATGGGAATATTATTGCATGCACGTTCTTATTGTTCACTCTAGAGAAAAGAAAGGACTTTGTTGTTGTTATTAGAGCAGGTTTGAAAATCGGAATCAAAACCAAACCCACTCAAGTTCTCAATGTTATGCAAATGTTTTCTTTCCCAATTCTATTGAGGTAACAGTGTAACTGGAACAAACATGTTCCATACAAGAATCAAGAAAAACGCATCTCAGGAAATAAGCGTCTCACACCTATAACATTTCAAGATCCTGCAAAGAGACTTGAGGAATTATGCACAACTTTATGACGTGATACCTGTATATTTCTTAGCTCAGCATTTCTCAAAAAGGCTTATCTTTTTAAGACAGACAAAAAAAAAAAGAGAGAAAGATGAAGGCATATTAGATACACCATTCTCAAAAAGTTTCATGATAAAGTGTTCAAGGGCCAGCTCTCCTGCTGTGATGCTTTATGTAATATATGACCATCACGTTTGGCAAGATTTGCACAGGTCTGCCCTTGATTTGTGGAAGGAAAAGGCAGAAAACCTCACAGCTATTCTTCATTCCCAAGAATTAATCTGAAGTCTGGCTCCCTGATGTTTCCAATTTTACAGTGATCCAAATTAGCCCCCAAAACCACACCTGAAGCATCACTCACAATTACAGCTGATAGCTGAGGGAGACCAAAGCGAATTCCCTCCCCAGGCGTCCCAGGGCACTCTCCATCACAGCAGTGGCCCTGGAGTGCTGTGAGATGGGGCCATCAGAGACTCAAACTTGGCCTGCAAGCACCGATGCTAGGATATGAACCAGCTTTGAGAGGCTTTTATCTGAAAAGATAGTGACAAGTGTCACGGATATCCATGATGCTCCAAGCCCCAGGAACTGTTACGTACTATTGAAGCTTTGGAGAAACTACAGACTTCTGAACTTCTTCAAACCTACCAGAAAGCAAGTGGACAGCTGAATGGGTAGAGCTTCAGCCCCTACTTGAGCTGCACAAAATGGATGGCACTTCAACCGATTGCTTCAGTTTGCCCTGAAAGACTCCCCGAATGGCCCACGGACAATTATACGAGCTTTCTCATTACATCCTTTCCAGCACTTCTGCAAAAGGGATTGAGACTTGACTGGAGTAAATGTAATTTGACTAGTCTGATTGCTCTTCAGTTCTCAGCTGAGCTTATCACAGCCAGCCATCAGCCAGCTTATCACAGCTAGCCAACAAATACAACCATTACATCAGGCCAGAGAATTTTAGGATGTACTTTACCCTAGCAGCTCAATGCATCGTTCACCATCGTAACAAGTACACTATAGACACAAGCACTATGTTTTATAAATGCCTATAAACATAGGGCGTTTCTACTAAACATGGTAGAAGGTATTATAAACAGTAACAAGAAAAGGTGGTCAGATCCCTATGGTTTACTAAGATGTTAATTCAATATTTATTGAAATACCAATTCATTTTATTTTTAATTAGGAGATGCATAGTACTCCCAGAAACTTGTTTTTCATAGTATATCATATATCTCACATCATGTGTCTCCCCACAAATCCTTCCTCACTTAAATCCATAGATCACTACTGTTACAACATTTTTATTAACTCTGTATACTATTTATAACCCAAAATTTAATATCAAGAGTGATCAAGTATTCTACTCTCTCAGATTATTCATTTAGTCAACACTCATATCCCAGTTTGAATTCTGTAGATGTTCACATCACTAGAAGAACTTCAGTTTTTATTTTGCTTCCTGGGGAAAGTATTGTACCCTTGGGTTGGTAGGAGAGAAAATAAATTTACCTATTACATACTGCATTATATGTATCCTCTTGAACACATGCATAAATAAGTTCAAATCTAGAACACTCACAAACGTAGCTGCATACCCAGACCTGCGGAAAGCATCCCTGCACCCAGGGCATTTGTGGCTAAATATTACAGGAGTAAACGTTCATCTTATGCCAGATACATTAAACAGTTTTATGTGACCAGGTACAAAAGCCTCAAATCAAAATCCCCCTGAAATGACAAGCCATACAGGGCAATCAAAATCGTAACTGCATCCACCAGTGCTCTTGATCAAATTTTTTAAAAGGAAAAACTTGCATTTTAAGAGATACTTGCTCTTTAAACAACTCCACGGAGGAGGACGGGTTTTTTAAACAACTCTTATGAAAAAATTTCCTTTGTATACCAAGACTAATTGACTGGAGCTTTAGAGTTTGTTTGGCTTTTTAACCAGTCAACCACCTACTTATCAGATTGAAATGGCTTGATGCTCTCATCTAATGTTTGTAACTACCTTACACATATAAAACAAATAAACCATACCAGTGAAAAACTTTAAATCAACATACTCTCCTATCAGCAGAATAAATGCACTTCAGAGTCACGCTACCGCCACTACTCAATGTCAGACTCTGTGCGTTACTTGCAAGGTTCACTATGGCGTTTCTGTGGAACAACTAAAAGCTCCCTGAATCTTGCAATGATAGGGAAACCTCAAGCTCCCATTATGTGAGGCAGAGACATGTTTCCATTAGATTTAGAAGTAGCATCATGAGCTTTTACTGGAACAATGAATTTTGCGATTCATTTTCTAAAGCAAACCCTAAGAAACTTCCATAGAGAATAACAATTCTTTTACTTCACAAGGCCACCAGAAGAAAAAGCCCCAGACACTACCACTACCCCGTCTTCCTTAGTCTTATGAAAGAAGCAGGCGCACAAGGACACGTTATCAAGCCCATTTTGGAAAGGGTCCCTTGAAGGTATCTGTCTCCTGTACCTGCTAGACCAAAGCAACTCTGTATCTTAGTTTGCTGGGGAAGGAGAAAGCTGCCAGATGTTCATCAAGTTTGGCAGCTTTTCTCCATCCCTCTCCATTCACTTTGTTTTCTTAGGGATTTACTTGAACATACCACAGTGCCGTAGAGTCAAACTTCTACCTGCAACTGTACTTCTCCAGGAATTTTATGGCTCAATCTGTAAAGTCAAACAAGCCATTTTAATTCAGGTGGATTTGCCTCCTCCGTGATCCACGCAGTGACAGCCAGTCTAATTCACTAAAGAAGCAAACCTCAAAGAGAGAACGCATCCAGCCCTGCACGAACACAACGGCTGACGTTAGGAAAGGCACGGCAAGAAATAAGGAAACGTTTCAGACACAGGAAATACAACAACTCGTTACGGTAGCACACTGTTGAAAGCGGCAGGCTGCCTGCGCTGCCGGTGCCAGAGGCAGGGTTAGCCGAGGCAGGGTTAGCCGAGGCAGGGTTAGCCGTGCCAGCGCGCCAGCAGCGCCGACAGCCCCTGCTCCCTGCCTGCTGGTGCTCTGGCAGCTCCTGGAGCAGGGCTGGGAGCGCGCAGCTCCTACGCCGCGGCAGAAGCAGCTGGGATCCTCTCTTGCACTTTCCCCGCAGCTCAGTAAGCGTAGGATGGGCCACAACACATACACACATACATTACTGAAAGTAGTATGTTGAAGGACCAGTAGTAAAATATTAACATTTTAAGGCATAGTAACAGGGAAGTAACAGCTCTTAGTTAACTAGTTTTCATAAACTGTTCTTAGTGTGTAAACGCTTCATAGCAAGTCAACGTCACAGAAGAGCTACACACCAGACAAGGTTTTTTCTTTCTAAATTCAGGCTATTCAGCCATGCTGCTTCCATTTGGTAGACCCACTCTCACCACATGACTTGAAAGCTCCAAGTAGAGCCGTTACATCAAAGAGCCTCGGAACGACTTCTGTTCTCTAGTGATCGCACCACTCTGATAGATTTCCAACATAATACTGAAAAAATAAAGCTCTAATACATTCTCTTTACTGAACCACATTAATTACAAGTAGCTGCTCAGCACTGAAATTTAATTTTGATATATCATATTGTCAGACCAAATACTTCACAAGGTTTTCTCACTACATCACGTGCATTAGAATGCATGGTGATGCAACCAGTACGTAATGACCGAGGTTATATAGTATACATAACACTACACAGATGCATAAATAACGTATCATTTCCTGAACTTGATTCTGACAACACAAGCCTGAAGAGAGGTGTGGTGTTAATTTCTCCATTTGGCATATAGGAACACATGAGAAACACAGTACCATATGAAGCATGTGAGGGGCAAATTCCATCTACTAGAAATTTTCCAGAAACCCATTATATTAACCAGATCAAGGCAAAATTGGTACTTTGCACTGTAAAATAGACTTGCCTATAAACACTGGGTATGGAGACGTTGATGTTGTTGACAGAAATCAGTACTTCTCTTCATGGTTTTTCATGGTCAGATCTCAGAGAATTTTTAAGTCAAGCATCAAACTTGTTTTGTGGTCTTTAATACAAATTCCCTAGTATGTAACATATCATTAACCCAATCAGCTAACTATCTTTCAAATCTCAATGCCTGAACTCAGTAACTTACAAACTGCAGAAATTCTCCTAGAATAGGGCTCAAAGTCTATCTTAAATAAAAAAGATATAGCAGAACCTTTTCTTTCCACTGTAAGAAAAAAGGCGTTGATGCAGTAATGATTGTAAGAGATCTGTCAAAACAGAGAGCTGCAGCTGCCTCCAGCGCTCCTCTGTTACGCCTAAGGACATAAGATAAAAGTGATCTTTGGTGAGGATTCTAAATTCACCATTACCCTGTTAGGCAATCTATCCTCACCCGTTTAACCCACTGCATATGCATGTACAGAGAGTTAATAAGATCAAATCACACTCATTAAATGATCTGAGTGTGCAACCAGATGACGACATCCCTGCTGATCCAGAACTGCACTCCCAGACAGTGGAATTTAACGTGAAGAGCTACATCTAGAAACACAGAGCAGGAAGGGGCTCGGGGGTCTCCAATGTTGTTGTGTTCAATCTCCACACTGGAAAATATGGCAGAATTTCTGTTATACAACTGAATGCTCTTGAAAAACTAAATTGTATTTTACAGAGCTAATCACCCGGATATGTAAATGTCTGCCCAATTAAAAAAAAAAAAAAGAAAATCACAGCAGGCTAGCATTTGATATTCAAACATGCTGAACATTCATAACCACACTATATAACCTCACTATGGCTTGGGGATACAACGCTGTGAATAGCACAGAAGTAGAATACAGAAAGGATAATTATCCCTCTGTTTTCTGACTCTCCTCAAAACGAGCTATAATGACTTACTTGCTTTTAAATAAGTAAAATACAGTCTTTGTGAGGAGAGGGCTTCAAATTCTATTTTTTTTTCCTCACCCTAAATACTGAATATTTCATGGGTGCAACTGAAGTCAGTAGTGCATCCTCTGGTAGGAAAGGAGAGAGCCATCAGCTCTCTGTGGAAAGACACGCAGTGAAACAGAAGCGTGACTTCTTTGATGGTTTTAAAACAATTGAAAAATAAACTCACTTGTAAATGTTGAGAGTTGTCAGTCATATTGTCCTCTCGTCTGCGAACTTCTTCCAACAACTGTGCATTCTTCTTTTTCTCCATTTGCTGATTGTGCTTCAGATTGGCGACCTTCTTGTTTTGGTCCTTCATATGTCTAAGAATTGTATACACATATGCATTAGTGCCAATGACTGCAATCGTTTCTTTTTCTCTACAAATTAACTTGTGACTATGACATGACATCAGTCCTCCAACAGAGACAAGTATTCCAAGTATCAGATGTAAACAATAACACTTCATCTTGTTTTCAAGCTGGCATATCAAAAAGGCTCTAATACCATCAATGGTAAAACAATTACTTGGGCCTACAAGATTTTTTCTTTTTTACCATCTGCTCACAAATACTCATACATGTTCTAAGTACTATGCAGAAAAATTGCTGTTGTAACAGAGGGAGATTATCCAACAATCCTTACACGCTCAGTGAGTTCGGGAGCAATTTTAATAGGTGCTTTAAGTAGCATTAATTTCAAAGGAAGCAGAAGGTGAAGGTGATGACTAATGTATGTTGTGAACTTCTATTTTTGAAAACCTGGACTATAAATACAATGTTTCTGAGGATTAAAGCCTGATGAGGTAGAAGGTCAGGTCATAAACATGCCATGAAGAATAAAGGATGCCTTTACAAATAGCTTTGTACATAACAAAAACATTACATTTCTATCTTTTTTAATAATGAGACTTCTTTCTACAAAAGATTATCAACAAATAAATCTATGAGTAACTTCTAATGAAAACGAAAAAATTCTTTACCACCATTATATATTTTCTTTTGTTAAGACTGTACTCAAGTAAAAAAATACATTTTTAAATTGTTTCAATGTTTAATTATCTTTTGCTGTGGATCTTATTCATTACGTTATCAGAAGCTTTCCTGATTCTGATACTTAGCAGACATCCTTTTAAGAAAGAAGGCAAGCTAATTTTGCCTGGCAGGCACTGAAAAGATATCCTTGCAGTAATGCTTTCTACCTGCTTGGATTCTTAGATATTATTTTCCCGACTTTCTTTGACTTTGAGGAATTTGCTCCCTTTTATCTATATAAAAATAAAGTCATGTGCAAATTCCTAATGAGATCTACTCGCTAATCCTATTTTGGCAAATGAAGAGAATATTATTCAATGCCCAAAAGGATCACTGAAAATGTCCGTTGCTTCAACATTAGAACTTTCAGTGAAAAAAAAAAAAGTTATAGAATAAATTTCTTGCACCGATTTATTATGCTAAAGAAACGAGGTCATTTTATATTTACTTCTACCACTGGTTTCTTTGCCCTACCACTGTTTTTTTCACTACTTATTTATACTGAAAAATTAACAATGAATCTCTAATCAATAAATGTTGCCATGGTATTAAAAATTCTGAGAAGACGCTTCATATACAAGTTTGTAGGTACCGTACATAACAGAAAAGCTAATCTATTCTTACTAAAAAAAGTAACTTCAACTTGCATAGAAAACTAAAAACTAAAAGTGGGTACAACTAATTCAAATAAAAACCTTTGCTTTTTAAAAGAAACTACATCAAGCTCACAGATAATTTTTTAAAAAGACAAGTATGAATTCCTCTATTTGAAAAACAGGTTTATCCTATAGTTGTGTTCAAGTGTTTGCATCAGCCTGTTGAGGCACAAGAAGACAGATCAGCCTAACTGACCGTCTGTTTACAGCATTTGTCTTTTGTGCTCAGTTTTTAATGTTAGAAATAAAATTTGTGAAGACTGTACATACCGTAAAGCTAAAAGAATCCTCAGCAAGAAATTGTTACCAGAAAATAGACCAGTTTCAGAAAGAAAAAAAATCAAAAGCCATCCTTTTAAAATGTATTTCTTTTTAGTACAATTGTTTTTATGTTACACAAAACACCGACTGGAAGATGAACAGCTGAGCTTCTGCAGGCTGAACCAACTCTGGTCAGGAGTTGGTACTTTGCAATGCTAGAGACTTTGAGACCTCAGCCTCTATCTTCCTTAAATATTCTCAAACATTTCTTATGGTACCCAGATACAGTTCTAACAAACTACACACCTAAGGCTCTCTGCTCTTTAGACACTCCCTTAACAAAATGCCAAGACTCCTACGAAACACCACCTTTTTCCCAGCTCAAAGAGACCGCCCGTACAGCACTACAGCTGTCTCTTGGTGGACTTCTGGTATTGTGTTTAAATCCCCAAATTAAGTTCACTTGAGAACAAAAAACACACCACACGATGGTCAGAAGAAACCTGCCTACGCGAGACCTACCTCAACAGGCCTGGGAGTATAGCATGAATCCCCAGTCTTTTATCACAGAGTTTAAGAACGGTTCATTTTCTGAAAAACACCCCACGCTGCCACAGCTAACCAAGAATAAGCAAGCAACATGACAGTGCGAGACCCAGCAGGGATATATCTGTCAAAGTTAGGCTCACAGATTAATAAAAAACATCCAGAAATTGCATGTTCCAGTTTAAACTTGTTTCTAGGTCTTAAAGAATATAACGGGTTGAGCTGTTGAGTTGTCTATTTTTTACTGAAGTTCCTCAAGAATTTTAGACTGATGTCCTTCGTCTTTCTAAATCGAGCATTCAAGTATACATTAGACGCTCTGCGCAACTCCAGGTGAAAATCAGTTCCCTTTCATGGGTCCGTGCCACATAATTGTAAGCATAGACCTAATCAGCATAAAACCAAAACGAATATTAGAAAAAATGACTTTCAGAACTTCATATATAAACGTGGTATTTGGCAGAAACCTTGGTGGTGTAATATGACTTTCTGCTGTTAAAATATAAAATGGTTTCCAATCTAAATCTGAGGAAATGATAAATTAACTTATGTTTAATCTCTGTAAGCAGTTCAGTTTTATGCCAATGCTAACTGCTTCTTTCATCACCCTTCCCTCTCACAACTTCCCATCTCCGATTCTGTCTAATGCCACACTGAAAAGTAGAACATGGTAAAGCTGCAAAGGAAAGCATCTGGTGTCTGCGATATGCAAAATCTCAAAGAGAAGGAAATAAAAGAGCTGTGTCGTAGCCTCTCTTTCTTCCACAACTGACTACATGCCTATGGAAATGAAAAGAAAATGCTACAGTTAAAAAGCCTAGCTGAGTAGTTTTCTTTTAGGCCTGCATTAAAGGTACAGGAGGAGTTCAATAGAGGAAATAAATACAAGAACATGTTCTCCACCAATTTTTTTTTTTCCTAACAGCAAATATATCAAATGTAATCCTTGATCCCATATATTTTTGACTACGCTTGCTCTGGTATTTTTTCACATGGCTCTGTTTCTAAAACGCTTTTGAATAAAATAGAAGATCAGGATAAGTAAAAATTATGCACGAGAAATAAAAAAATATTTGGGAACAGTATACAATCAGCACAAAATATCCTATACCATTACCATATAGGATATAAAATATCCACATAGTTTACTAGTAGCTATGCTGATATGCATACTTGAGTCTACATTATTCTTTATCATGAGGAATTAGTTTCATGTGTTCTGCTACACGGTTTCAATTTAAAGCTATAAGACCACAAAATTCATTAGACAGAATAAAATAAATAAAACATTACTGTTTAAGATATACGTCCTCAAAATCTGAAATGCATGCTGCAGGGGTCTGGGCAGTAGAATTGATCTTACCATCACACGTTAATCATATTCTGGTAGTAAAATATACGCAAAAGTATTCTTTGATAGCGTAACTGCCCCAAAGCAGGAAGATGAAATCCACAGCTTTCTGATTTTCCACATTGTTCGAGTCCATTTTGGAGCTGGGTATCTATTACCTTATAGCGAGCTAAATCCTTTAACCACCGGAGGAGGCCTTACAGGCACCTCAAGCCAGTCGGTACAGAACACCACGCTGTTTGTAATCTTACAAACTCCGCCTAACTGGAAAGCCAGTCTTCAAACTAGTTCTAAAGCACCCGAGCCCAGAGCACGCTGAAGGGGTGCCAACACCGCATTTGGCTTAAAGAAATTATGCTCTGAGCTCATAACATTTAGGAAGGAAAAAAGCAGTCTAAAAGCAGCGTAGATGACTACCACTTTACAAAGATGCTTATTCTTGGCCAAACATTAAAATGGCTGGTAACGACACTTTTTCAGATAACAAATTTAAATTTCTGTTTGTGTTGCTATGGTTATAGCCAGTCAAGCAATTGTCATAAAACACCTAGCAGCTTCACCTATGGACAAAAAAAGAATTCAAAGTGGAGCTAAGCTGTCTTAAAATGGAATTAGAATGTAAGCATATCTTGAATAGTTTAAAAACAAAACAAAAACAGAAAGGAAGGGAGGAAGGGAGGGAGGGAGGGAGAAAGGAAAGGGAGAAAGGAAAGGGAAGGAAAACGAAACAAGTTCTGTTCTATTCCATAGTTACAAACTGAAAGACTTCATGGGCATCTTCCAACTCATTTGATCATTCAATATAGAGAAGAGTATCCAGCAAACACCCATGCCACATAAACACTAGATGACAATGATACTAGAAGATAATAACGAAGAGATGAAGAACACTAGATGTAAGAAAAAAATCTAAATAAAATTTGATTCTTCTAGTAGATTAGACATTCTCTCATTCCTAATGAAGAGGAAAAGATTACATAAAGTAACATACGTCTCTAGAAACAACCTTACTGTACATTAAACTTTGAGTTTATGAATTTTTTAAACCTAGGTCAAGGCATTGCTCTGAACTGTAAATACACAGTAGACCGCAACTACGTTACTCCAGTAAAAACCGGCCAGTTGTAATTCCCTATTCGTCTTCCTAAACCTTCCTGATCTGGGATAATTTTCAATAATCTTTCTCAACACACAGAATGCTCCACAGCCATTAATTTCCACCTCAACTGGGCACTAGACTTAAAATGAGGTATCTAAACCACAGCAATGCCTACATCTGTTTTCCTCAGCATCCAACAACTTTTTCAGAAAAATGGCCTTAGACCACCAACCCAGGAATCAATAGAGTGGAGCAGCTCAGCTTCCTGATACTGCTGAAGAACCATCAGAACTGTGACTGCTAAATATTTAGGTACACTTAGAATATCATAGATCCAAATGAGACGGGTGAAGGGAAAAGACAAGAATATTCTTATACAGTGCTATAGCTTTGTCTCCTATGAAGTCTGGACCAAAGAACCTAGAGCCCTTTAACCTTGCTGTGCAAACAGCAAGATGCCCTTACATCAATTACACTAGCCGTTCATTCTATTTTGGTTTTTAATTGAAATGTCTTTGTAAGAAAGAGACATCAGTGTCGTGGAGACCCAGACCCTTGATCAGCAGAAAGAAATATCAAAACAGGAGCAGCACTTAGTTCTTGCTAGGATGAATATCACTGATTGTAACGACTACGATTAACCACGTTCGTTTGTGGTTTCTTCTTGTTCTTCTGGAATAGCATACAAATTGATCTCATAGTTCTAACTACAGTACATTTAATTCCTTCAGTCCAACTTTTTTAGACAAATATTAACGTTTCATTTCCGCATATATGTGAGTATCTTTCCGACTTCATTTTACAGTAGTGTGTAGCTGTTGTCTGAACTCCAATGCTTTCATCTCTGATAGCTATAGAAAATCATGCTATTTCATTAAATTCCTAGCTTTAATTAGCCACCTGGGTACCTTGGCCAAAAAGCTGGTAATGTCAGCCAAAAATAAGTGTTACATGCTTAGTATAGCCTTTACTCTAGTTCATAAAGATTCTTTTTTTTCCTCAAAGCATCCAAAAAATGCGGACATGCAAAATACTCCCAAGAGCAAAATCTGTAACATTTTCTAAAGGAATATGTCCCTCTAATAATATTCATCACATTAAACAGCATTACAATGGGACCAGCTCTCTGAAGTCAATCAAAAAACTCTCCAGTATGCTAGGAACCTGTACCCCTCAACAAATAAAAAAAAAATTGAGTGCAATAAACTTATCAAAGAATGTCTTCAGGAAAATAAAAGTATTTTATGCAATACAACAATATAGTCAAAGTAAGTAATATTTATAAAATAAGAAAGTCTCAAAAATACATTTTAGAATTTAATCCAGTACACATTTTAAATAATCAAATACTTTCACCTACTGTTCTAGGCATGCACTGGGTAGAATACTACCAACATCATTACTTGAAAAAAATTTGTTTTTTTTCTAGCAGACCATCTTTTTGTCCTTTATAAATAGTCCACACCTTTACAAACAATTCACGTCTGTGACAATAAAGTGAATCTTAACATTTTACTAGGCACTCTGGATCTCAGTAGCTAGTCATGCAGAAGACCTGAGCCTGTAAATCCTGCCCATGTGAATGTCCATTCTGAACTACATTACTTCAGTGGACTCAGTAGAAATATTTCCAACAGTTCAGTTCCCACTGTCTTAAAAATGACAATACGCGTAGGTTCCCACTTGATTATTGAGTCAAGACTAAAACAGCAGCATAAGAGCAATTCTTTAAAATTCAGATCCAACTCCACTGAAATCCGTAAGATAGAATTTCCATGAAGATATGAGCAAAGTTAAGTGTTGTTTCTGCATTTTCCTGGAATACAAATGTATTCGCTACTACCAATCTACAAACCTGAAAACCAAAGATGGGTTAGGCTCTAGCAAACCGTAAACATCACAAGAGACGTTAAGAGGGTTACTGACAGACACGTTCCTGACACAAATACGCAAGGACACTGTTTATTCACTTACAACACATAGATGGATTTGTCTGGGGAAAATAGGTATTATCGTGATAAGAAAACCTGTATTCATGACAGGCTGAAATTTTGATATGACAAAGAAAACACAACATACCTCAAATAACCATCATTTTTCTCAAAGAAAGCCCTCACGCTTGACTGCTAAATTTATTTAATAAGTTAGACTCTAGTCACCTTAAGATTTATGGTATGCTAATAAAAAAACTAAGCAGTATCTTCCTGTGCTGTCATTTGCATTTACAAAAACTTTCAGGTTGGGGTTTTTTTTAATCCAGATTCTACAACCCAAAGCATTATTAGTATCCAAAACGTCTTTTAAAATTTGGGAGTTTTCCTTATTCTTAACCTTTCTTTTTTTCTTTTTGTTAACCAATACAATTGTCATGATGGTAAAAAACTAAAGAATACCTTAAATGCAAAAACAAAAGCAACCATCCCAACCATTAAGAAGTCACTTAGTTCGACACAGCGAGCACGTCCAACAGAGCCGAGCTTCAAAATAACTTTTGTTCTTTCTCCCTTGATGGCAAAAAATGATATTGGGACTGATCCTTTTTTTAATGACATAGATGATGCTCAGAAGCTAGACCGCTTGTACGTTCCAGGCCAAATCATTCATCTAGCTTTATGCCCTGACATGAAGTGGCAGAGAGTAATGATCATAACCACAGGGAGAAAACAGATTAAAATTTATTAACCTATAAAATGACAACAACATTTTATTTCCTAAGCATTTTGCCTTTTTCCTTGTAAAATGAAAGCTACTGACTGCAAAACTGCAAAACCCGCTCAGCGCTGCACACGATGTTTTTCTGCGAGATCCACTGACCAGCAAACACGTCGTGCCGCAGCTGCACAGAACGCTGCTATTTATCGCTAGTGCCGTTGTGAAGAGCGGGGAAAGAATTGTCCAAAGCTGCAAAGAACATTCCTCACGGAAGCAAGGTGTGTCACGACTGCAATACCAAAAAGCAAAAAGGGAAAAACGAAGGTACGAAGCAGCTGTCTGGTTCTCCCTGCAGGGAATCGCCACAACACAGAAAAACGTGTCTGTGTTGCAGGGCCAAATGCAGCAGCGTGAACGGTTTCAGTGATGCCCTACCAAAACCCATCCACAACCCACACCAAGTGCGTATTCACCGCTGATACAATATACTCCACCCACAAAACAAGCAACATATGGAGAATGGAGCCTAAGAAAGTCCCAAAGCTATAATTAAGCAATTTACCACTTCTAATATGTTACCCCCTCCAGAGTCATTATTTCATTTGGGGTCTGTCTCTTTGGTTATTCCAACAGTCTGATGACTAAGCTGCTATGAATATCTGTTACTTTGTTAAAAATGGTGCCAAAACTTGTAATACTTTCTCTGCACAGCCTCTTTATTCCATTTGATAACACCGTACAATGCACCTGAATTCTGAGAACATAAGCGGCCAGATAATGGCCTGCCTTCAGGAGGACGTGGCTCATCCTGATTCATCTAGAAATAAAGTATAACGCTGGCCTAAGTCAGCTCCACTCTCTATTTCAAAGCTATTACGCTGCTATTCTTCTGCTGCTTTTGAATTTGGGAGTCTGTCTGGTTTTAATGTGAAAATTTGACAGACCAACATAAAAAGCTCAGAGATTAATACAGACCACTACACAGGCACATATGAGTAAAGTGTTCTGGATGAACACTTCCTAAGGGGCGGGGGGGCGGAAATCATTCCTCGATTTTTGTTTAGACAGACTCAAAAGAAAAAAAGATAATTGTTTCTTTCCGTGTCTGTTATCATAAAGGCCACATTTTGGAGGAATACCTCATCCCCAAATCCCAAGGGATTCCTTTCTTTGCACGTCTGACCTATTACCATCCTATAGAAAAAAATTCTGTCTCACCTTTGTCCTTCTTGCCCTCACTATTCCCAAGCAGAAAATCTAGCAAATCTTATTCCCACTCTTTTCCTTTTCTCTGTAGAAGAACTAGATTTTCCCCTCTCTGCTTCCCACTGAAAAGGAGCAGGGGCGAGACTTCAACTGCCTGAACTAATTGCCTTTATACTTGTTTAAACTCCTAAACTGTAACAACATAACCTACCACTCTACGGCCGACCCTGTGACACCATTTCATTTTTACAGGGGTGCCATCCGATCTTGCAACTGAAAGAAATATCCGCTCTACAGTGGCATAAACGGGAGCAGCTCAGCTTCCTTCGCACGTCTGTTTAATACGGGATGAGAAGGAAAGTTTGGCTCTCCTGGAGAGACAGGAGAACGGTGTCGCCCCGGGGCCGGACTGCCCCTGCTGCCAGGAGGGATAACGGGGCGCATTAAGAAACCCTGAAATACGCTCGTGACAACCGAGTAAAATTTTGTTGCCTTTTGGACAAGAGAACTTGGAGGAAGGTAATACTCCGTGGTTAACTTTGGCCAAACTGACTTTATCTTTCGGTAATAACGGCCAGTATTCCGCTATACGCTCCAGAGAACATTATCACAAGAAGTTAATATTGTCAGCTCTTACTGAAGAAGAATGCTTGGTCTTCTTTCTGCCATTCACCTGAAGCTGAGACTATGGCAAACTCCACGTCAGAGTTCATACTCCGTCTACGCACCAGGAGAACTGAGAAGCACCCTCTGTGTTCTCTCTATGTTGATACAAAGGACTGGAATCAAAATGACCAGCGCAAACAATGGACAAAAAAAAAATCATCCAAACCAAACAATATTTTTTAAATCTCCAAAGAATTTGATTCCCACATTCCTAATTCTCCAGTTGAATGCAAAAATGCTGTAATGCCCAGAGTTACCAGTTAAGATAAATGAATTTTAGTACATTCAATGTTTTCATTACATTCCCAGCTCCTGCTACCGATGGATTACAGAGCTATTTCAGTTTCACTCAAAGGAGCAAGCCTGCAGCCCACACAGATCTATAGGTCTCAAAAAACAAGGAGATTCTATTACTGAGTTAAAAAAAAAAAAAAGCCACAAATTCAAATAATGCTTTTTTTCTTCTTCTTCTTCTTCTCCCCACTCTCCTCCCCTTAAATCTCATTATTTCAAATGTCTGAAGCCTGGTTTAAGATTTCTTAATGCTCAGATTATGACAGTGGTTCAGTGTGACAACTATTTTGCCTCCAAATGCACCACAAAAAGATATTGTTGCCTTGAGAGAACCAACAACTCTGCCTGGTAGAAATAAAGCGAGTGTCACAGGAGTCACAGAAACATTTCTCACCTCAAAGACAAAAACGTGGGAGGAAGGGTTTACCTAACACACCATCTGGGAAGGTTTCCAAAATCTTTGTTGAAGAAGTGTTTCGTCTGACACAGTTCCCTCCAAAGCCCTAAAGAGATGCTAGAAATATCCCCACGAGGATAGCGCATGAATGAAAAAGACCTACTACAATCCTGTTCCAACCCATGGTTCGTATCACTTTGTTTCAACACGTATCTGCACTGCAACCACCGAAACTCCCGTACAGCGCGTTGCCCTGCTGTCTTTCTCAGCACATTCCTACTGGATGACACTTTACACGAACACGTGTGAAATCCATACCAGAAGACTCATCTGTCACACATCTCTTGTACACCAAGGATTCTTCTGCATTTTCTTCTGATGTTCTTCTTTAAAAAAAAAAAACCAAACCTGCTGATGACAGGACGCTAGATGAGAAGGATATTTGATCTGATTTAATATGGCAATTGCTTGCTCAGCTATTTTATTAATTGATACCATCAGTGATAACTGTAACCAGTAACTGGAAATAGATTGTTGCCTGATATTTGCAGCCACGGAGTTGCAGTCCTGCTGCTGCTCCATCAGGTCCTTTCCAGCTGCTGTCCAGGTAAGCTTTTTTTCCCCTTAAAAAAAAACAAACAAAAAACCCCACCCACGCCCCCAAAGCCCACCAGCTCCTGACTCTGTCCGGTTATTCTCCGCATCCAGCTGCTCCACAGCACGTCCCGCTCAGCCTGCCAGCAATCAGGGTCAAAGCTCCCCTGCTGCACTTCATGTTTCATTGCAATTTCCTTCTGAATCAAATCTTTCAACTGCAACTCCTGGCTCAACCTAGCAGTTCTCGGGATCAGTCCAGCCATTATCATTCAATACATAAATGAAACTTCCCATGCTTTTGCAGTAACCCCTTCAGACCTCCAAATAAATCAGGTACACTTGGTATGATTTCTCATTTTGACATACCAACTTCCCCTTATTATAAATTCAGATCAGAGCTGTTCACTCCCGTCACAATCACGTTGCCCAGGCATATTGCTCCTGCATTATGGAAGCAAACAACGCGAGTGGAAGACGCGGTTCCACCAACGGCCCGACTCCTAAATTTAGTTCCCCTGTCTCTTTTCAGTCACAGCTTTTTGAGGGTAAGCTGGGCTATCTCACGGTGATTCTTCACACACCCGCTCCACCGGACGCAGGGAATCCTGGCAGCGCTGTGCCCGGGCAGTCCCCGCGCTCCCCGAGGAGGGCTGTGGGCTGTACGGCTGCTTTATTCACACGGTCAAGAGGTAAAGGAATATGCTCTGTGGATCTTCTCCCGGGGGAAATCCAGTGGAACCACCAGGGCTAGAGAAGCGTAAGAAATATTGCTCCGTCTTGAGATTAGTAACCGTGAAACGCAAAGAGTAACAGTTCCTGATGTGTCTCCTCCCCGGCACAGAATGGCGGCGTCAGGTCCAACCCAGCCCAAAGCGGGCATTTCTCCTTCAGAGATGGGGAGCTCTTGTCCCCTCACACCCAGTTTATGCTGCCTACCCATTTACTTCCACAGAGCACGTAGACTCCAAATCAAAGCAAAAAACCCACATCACTGAGAAATTACAAATATCCTTCCCATTTAAATAATCCATTTCTCGTTGTCTCAGAAATTATTATTTTAACCTCTGCACGCCTTTAAGCAAACTGAAAGCGCAAAGTGCAGAATGGAGCAGACAGGTTCAGGAGTGAGTGGGATAAAAATGAACAATGATGCATTATCCTGTCCCAGGGACCCGTTTGTATCCTACTGTTTCTCACTATGAGTTCTGCTTACTTTGTAATATATTATTATTTTACTTTTTTTTTTAAAAGGAAGCAGAATTCCAAGGAAATAAACTTTCTACTTTACTATTTCTTAAATAAAATGAAATGTAAATGTACACAAATTCAAAACCACACATGAAATCAGATAAATCTAAATAATCTCTTCTCAAATCTTCATCTCTTTCAAAATGTTTAAATGTTAAAATGTTCACAATGTTAAAGTGTTGATTCTGTGTATGCAGCAAACAGACTAAACCAGAAAGCCACGACAACAATCTGCCTGCTATCCAACGTGACAGCTCGCTCTCTCACTCCGAACAACCGGCCTCTCAGAAGAGTAATGTATGTCACAGATTCTCTCAGTTTTCGTTAGTACGCTATCTCAATTTCTCCAGGGAAATTATCTTTGAACAACATATCACTCTGCCCTTGGAACCATCAAAATGACATTTGACAAAACTGTGGAAGGCTCCTAAGTTAAATTTAAAACTCCATTAAACCTGGCCTTACACATCTCATTGAGCTCTAGCCTCCCACGGAAACAATCAGGAAGGCCAACATCAGAGGCTGGTGGGAAAACCTCTAGCACTGGTCAGCGTATTTTACATGGGGAAAAAAAATCCATCTCCTCTTTATCTGCAGGCAGAAAAGCTTGGGGAGTATATAACCTGCTGTAACCTAAATGAAAAAAGGAAGGTTACTGTACTGATTCTTGTGCTCAGAACAGTTTTTATTGTATAGGCAGATGCACGGGGGGGGTTATGCCAATGTATTCGATTTTCTTGTTTGTCATCAGTATCGATTGCCCATCATCTTATAAAACAGATGCAGCATTTTTCTAATCATTCTAACCCCATATAAATATGGATGGATAAAATGACAGCTAAGGACATACTGATTAGCAGACATTAAAGAAATTAATAGATCTGTTTCTTAAATTAAGTTTTGACCTTAATGATGATTCAAGCTGCGAAAACTTAACACTTCACTGAAATCCCACAATAAACTCTAATCATACGCTACAACTTATCCAGGACTCTAGGGATGAAAGCTGGCAGGGTTATGAGGACAGTTTGCTTCAGCAAGGTCAGCTGGTTTTTTAGGTCAACAAAACATAACAGAAATTGCACTTCCAACTGCCGAACAAATGTTTCTGCATACCAATCACTGGATTCCAGTGAAATCAACCATAATGACAACCGCACAGCGTAATACCTTTCTTTAAGCTCTCTCTGGCTAGAGAGATTTTCAATCAATGTTGAGTATGTTCTGATAGAAATGCCCAAGTGGTCACATTCAGACGATAACTTCATCATAGCTAACTCCAGAGTAAATGCATTTAATTAATTTCTGGAAGAAAGAAAGATTCTGAAAATAAATTGTTTAAGTATTTTCATAATTGAGGTGTAATAACTATGGATTCAAGCACATTAAAATGCGCTTGTAATAGACAGACAATAAAAGAAAGTGTTCATCTGATTCATAACTGCAATCAGTAAGCCTCAAATTTCAGAAACAAAATTTTCCAGCTGGAAAGTAACTTGCAATTGTGATGTGCATTAAAGCACAGTGATGTGCATTAAAGCACATCAGGAAAAAAAAACCCTCGTCTTGTCAATCTTTTCATAACGAGCCATCTTTTTGCCATACAGTTCGAAGGCATCCACGTCAGAAACGTCTCTGACCCGTCTGAACCGTGAAATGTGAACTGTGCTTGGTTTCGAGACGAAGATACCCAAAGTCTCCCAAACCGGCAAGCTCTGCTTCTATATGAATAGAGAACAATGCTGTGCAAAACATACATCGACAGAAGACTTCTGAGAACTTCACATCCGAACACATTATAAAGGCAGACTGGACATTTGCCATGATTGTAACAAATGTGCTGCGTGGCAGGCTGCTACCTGGAACCAGATCTGCAAATGCAAACCTTGGTAGCTGAAACGCACCTGGACAGCCTTTGCAGCGTACACCCTCCTTGATACTCCAGTCCGATTGAGCTATGAAGAAGTAAACGCTTTCTACCTTGATAATGATTGAAAACCAGGTCTGTTCCTGCCTAAAGCAAAGCTCCTTCAGTACAGGAAACAAAACTTTGTGCGAGTTTCAAACACCAATTTCAGAAACTGAAAAATAAGGCATGAGCTTAAGAGTGTAGACCTGTCTTAAATACCTGTCATCGGGAAAGGGAAAAAAAAGCCACACTCTGAAATGAACGGGGATAGGAAGAAGCAGATGAACCTGTAGTCCAAACCATATAAAGTTACTAGTTTCTAAAATACCAAGTAGATGTTTTAAGCCTTTGCTAACTTACACTTCCCAGCCATTCATAAGCATGAGAAAGAAAAATTAACAACAAGGCCTACTGCGAGCAAAAACGTTGACTAGATCAATTTTTACTTTCAACAAGCACCACAAGACACGTAATAATACTTGGAAGATGATAAGATTGCTCAAAAACAGTTCACAAGCACAAATGTCAGCTAAACTATTCTCAAACCTGGAAGAAAGAAAAGCATGAATCTGAGTAGATGACGCTGTGTACAAACACAGCACATAAAACATACCCATACATATACCTCCCTTGCAGTTATGTGCTGGTCCAGAATCTGGCCAGCACAAACAGCTACAAGTTTCTGAACCAGGAGCTGAACGACTCCAACTCATCCTATTACGTTTGCAGTAACAGTAAAAGGTAAAGTATTAGAGTAAGTCTCTGATCTTAGGTAGGAATCTCCCTGTGCACTAGTGTTATTGTTCAATCCGTTACCTACTGGCTTGCGTTGTTTACCAGTGTTGAACTCCCTAAACAAAGACAATAAAAGTAAAACTGAAAGAAGAAAAAAATCTTCACACAAAACAACATATGAATTGAATATGTTGTTAATAAACATTTTTTTCTTACAGACTTTCGACAAATGCATTCATTTACTGTGAAGTTTCTGATCTAGAAATGGAATGACCAAAACCTTCACAATAGGGACAAGCAGAATAAAAACAAAAACCAAAAGAAGACAAACAGAAGTTATTAAAATACGGAATCAAAATGGCCAAATAAATGAAGCATCAATGAAAACCTTCATTGCAGAAGGAGCAATTAAGTAGGAGAGCAGAAAATACTGACCTGGAAGTCAAGCTGGTTGGAGTAGGGATGAAAGCAGCAGTTTGGAGAAAAACAGATAGGGAGGAAGACAGCAAAAGAGAATAAAGGGAGGAACACATTAGTTCTTTAAAAATATAACAAGCAGATGTTATATCAGCAGATTTTATTCAAAAAAAGAAAAGAAAAGGGAAGGAAAAGCGAGAAGTAAAATAAAATTTCTGTAGCAGTATATCCTTGCTGTGCCCTGAATAAAACAGAAATTTTAAAGTAAAATGGCATCCTGTCATTCGCGGGCTGTGGAAAGCCATCCATATTTATAACCGTCCAAATGCATACACACACCGAATGGAACAAATACATTAGGCGGACACTGGTAGTGTTTGCTGCCACACAAATGTCTCTCATATACCACAAAGTCTTTTTTTGAACCAGCATAGGTTTGGTGACCCACATTCATCGAGTCTTCCCATGAAAGCCAAAACAGCTAAAGGATTTGGCAGCTTGTTCAAAGATATCATTTAGAAGTTCACAAAACGCTGTACCTAATAACCAAAGACAGAGGTTTGCCCCCCACCCCCAGGAAATACAGCCCCTTCTAACACTGACAGCAGCTTTTTTCTTCAGTCTGAAGAATAAGGTTAATACTTCATCACTGAAAATACTCCGATGCTTGATAACTTATTTGTTAAAAAATACCTAACATGCCCTTTCAATTAAGTAAGACAAAAAAAATCCCTGCCTGACACCGCGCTAGACTAATCCTTAAAGCTGTCACTGGTGCACAGTTTTTCATTCACTTATGAAAGGGAAATTTTTTAAAAGCCACAAAAATACTGGGTTTGAACGCAATTATTCCATATGCTGCTGTTTTGTCATTTATGCAATGAGTTGTCAGTGCTGCGTGGACTTCAGCAGAATTCAAACCCAAATCAATTCAGAACGAATTCACTGTAGTCCAAACACCCCGAGAGCTTAAATGCGCATCTCTGGTGTTATTACCCAAAACTTACCACTGCATATGAGAAGCGGATAACAAAAAACCAAACTTCTTGTTTAAAAACAAACTGGTTTTGTCTCATAGCTAGTACAGTATTTTTAAATGAACTTTCATATTGTTGTAAGCTTTGCTGAGAAGCTACACTCAATCAGGCAAATGACCGACCACCTAACATACCACAGGAGAAAAGCAGATCCCAGATTCTGCAATCTACACTATGTTCTCATCACTTTCTCTTTTCAGTCTGAATTTATTAACGGATAACGTATATCCATTGTATTATGTGCCAACACGCTTTAACCGGAATCCCTCTTCTTTCACCGCAGCGCTTACCCCTTCAGGTATTCCGAGCGAACAAGCATCCCTACCGAGCCTTGGCTGTGCGGGAGGAAGGAGCCCCTGTCGTGCCGGCTCCCCGGTGGCCCCAGCGCCCCGCTCCCGTAGCTGTCCTGGCAGCCCGCTCTGCACCTGCCTCCCCTTCCAGTTCAACCTGCTGGAATATGACTGATGAGAAGCGTCCAGCAGCGTTCCACATGGAGTCTTGCGAGCGCTTGATGACATTAATACCTTCCTCTCCTTACTGCGGACATTTACTCTGACACATCAGGATTCACACCTCATTATTTAGATGTCTGCTTCGTTATTTCAATGGCTCATAATGACACTGCCCTGAGCAAATTCACCCGATCTTTCTCTCCCTAAACTATCAGGGATTATCCTCAGCTTACAGCAGGCAGTCTTACTAGGCCTGACTTCACCATCAGGCATTGCGTACTATTGTATTTCACTTAATTTCATGATTCAAACTCCCTAGCATATTTCATAAATATACTTTTCATTCTAACACCATTAATAAAAGCATTAAACGATATACTCCTTCCATCCCGACAGTTCCGTTTCAGCTGCAGTTACCTCTCTTTGGCTAGGCCCTTCACATTAAAATTTAAGCTGATCACTATCTTACCCAGTTTCATTTACATTATCAAAAAAAAAACCCAACCCAAACCAAAAAAACCACACCACATTTCCTTCATCAAGAAAACCAAAGGAAAACATCAAGCTAAGTTTCCCAAAAGCACATTATGCTGGGATATATTGCATTTAATTTTAACCTGTTCTCATGATAAATCATGAAAGATACAATAAAAGTTATCAACCAGCTTTCGTATAGGAGGAGGAATTGGTTCTGCTGTGTAGCAATAAGAAGTTATAAAATACAAAATTAATATATATGGAGTAATTTAAGAAACAGACCAACATGTTTTTATACATGAGGAATAGTATGAATCAGGAATATTAAGTGATGTGACTCAGAAGTGTGATAAAGTGCCTCTTTCTGAGGCAAGAAAATCAGATTAAAACCAAAAGAATTACCATTCATATGAAATCCTCTTTGGGATTATTAACGATGTTCATCTGCCAAATAGCATACACTTATACATTTAATTGCCCATATCTTGAAGCAGATATTTCTACCCTTGGGTATTTGACACTTTCTGTGTCAATACTTTTTGACAAATAGTAGAACATTAGTATTCATCATCTTGCTTTAATTCTTGTTTGAATTTGTAAATAACTTCATTATAAATGTTTTTACTTTTCAAACTGATTTATACAAGTACACCTCATCATGCTGATGAATTTATATGTGAATATAATAAATATTGTGAAGATACCATAGCTTGCAATACTCTAGATTATAACTCTCCCAGAAATTTATGTTTATAAATTTTGAGCATTTATGTTGTTGCAATTATCTTGCAAGGTAAAGATGTTGGCATCGCCGTGAACGTGGATCCCAGCAAGCCATTAACCAACAAACACATTTCAAAAGAGCATTCATTTTCCTACAAAACCCCAGAGATGCCCTTGCATCTGAAGTTAGGGGAAATGTTGAAGATACGCTGTTTCTGAGCAAGAAAAACAGAAGGAGAAAAAGTAAGGAGAGAAAACAGCAAGGCAGAGCACATTATACGAATTACAGAACAGCGGGACAAGAAGGAAAGAACGTTTTCAAACATGCTTCTGTTAAAGTTGTAGCCATTTTCTCAACGCCCCGTTCCCACAAAGCGGGTAACCTGAGCTTTGCCTCCGCCTCTTCCCTTCAGGCATGCGCCATGGCGTAGCCCTGCCAAGCAGGAACAGCGGTGGCACTTCAGGAACCCTTACAGCAACTCGCACACCACCCAACCCCTCGAAGGGGGATTGCAACCTGAAGGTTCCCTCTCTAGGGACACCAACAGGTGGCACAGTTCTACCCAGATTTAGATCTTTAGGCCAATGCTTTTAGAAAATAAGGAAAAGGGAGAGAAAATCAATCAAATTTTAGAGAAACCTAAGGTGAGCCTGATTCGTAAGAAGGGTTAGATTCCCACTCTTTAAAAATATTTCCCTATTACATCTTTATATTGCTGGCAGACTGCTAGCCTTACTGCACTAACCAACGAATTTGTGCTTGTGCCTATGCATGGTGGAAAGCAGCTTTAAGACCCCATTACCAAGTAAAGGCAGTGACGTCTGTTGATGAAATCAGTAATAGATAGTTTTTGCGTAAATCCTTTTTTTTTCCTAGCTTACAATAATTAACTTATATGTACTGTGTGTACAGGAATTTGGAATTAATCTTGAAAGCTGTACATAAGTTAAATCAAGTGAGAAACTGCATTAAAGTTAATAGCATTCACAAACAAAACTTGATTTTTTCATGATGATTCCCCAAAATTGCAACATACTACTGTCCTCAGCTGGTCACGCCACAGATATCTTATTGTAAGCATTACAGAAGCACTTAAAGGTTCATGGCAAAGCTTAACTACTTCATCACATTCAAAGTACAGTATATCCTGTTCAGAAAGTCTGTGCTTACTCCGGGGTACCAAATTACTTTCTGAAAAGCGATTTCAGGATCAATACCCTCATCAACAATAACAGACTGGAAATTGGTGTCCCAAAATTTCACTGATAAAAGTGCATCAAATTTTCAAAAAAAACAACTACAAAAATAGAAAATTCTGTCCATTACATAACCCACTACAGGGTTCTCAGACAATAAGAAGAGGGTGTATGCTGACAAGGCCGTAGTAATCTCTCTGCATCCCTGGGTTCCTTGTTTCTTTGTAATCGCTGTTTTGTAACCAATAATTCTCAATTTAATTCAAATAAATCTACTGATCTATATCGATTCTTTAGCTCTTTTTTATACAAAATATTTAAATCAAATTAACATCTACTAAAAATTTTAGATCACAAGCTTCATGATGAACATCATGTTCATCTTTTAATCTTAATTGTCATTTTAATATTCAACCATTCAACACATACGTGATTGCTACTTACTAAATCTCTTAAGATCATCCTCTTGAACAAAAGTTTAGCGTGCCTACTATTGCGTCCAGTGTCACACCATAACGCAGTAGGTTTTATAGCCCAATGAGGGTATCAGTTACTGTTTCTGTAAAAACTCATACGGTCAGCTTCCACCAGCTTGGTCACACCTGGAGCCGCTATATTACAAGCCTAGGCCTGTAATGCCCCTACATACACGCACCGATGGGTGGAACAGGCAGCACTTCCTTGACCACACAAATTCACTGATCACGTTGTCTTTTTCCAATACGCTGCTTTAGGATTTTGGAGAGTTTAGGCAGAACTCACAGTCATGGTGCACAAAGGGACCACTCTTTGTTACTAGCTTCCTCTGGTATCTGCTTTACACATTGAAATCGGTGCAAACACTAGAGTATTCTAAACTCCTGATGTGGTGAGAGAGGTAATTGCTAATTAAAGTTGTCCTCACGTAAACACTCAGTTCTATTTCGAGTGCAAATCTTCTTTTTTCACTTTAAATTTGAGGTCTCGGTTCTCATGACACTTCGATCGATAACTATACACCATCCGTTATTGTCATCATTAAACCTCTGCCAAATGTCTGCAGAGAAAGGTAAGTTTTGGCAACAGGTAACTCTGCAGGTTGATAAGCCATCATCAGTAAAAGGTGCTCTACACATCTTCCTCTCCAAGCTGGCTGTTTTCCTCCCCCTATGGTAGCCAACATTTCCTGCAGATCTTCCCCTCTTTCATGGTAATTCTCCCTAACGGGACTATAGCAATAAGCACAATAATGAGATCCCTTAAACTTCTCTTTTGGAACCATGAATCACTTTTCTTCTGACTTGATCACTAGAAAACGATTATATAAAATATTTGAAAACATAAAATTCTTCCTTTCATTTACCTAAGAGTGGCTAAGTACAGGAAGGGAACAAAGAAATGAGATCCACATAAATTACTTATCAATCAAATAAATTGCAGCATACCATAAGGGAGAAGGTTCCAAGAATCATTTAATTACAAAGGGCGTGAGACAAATGGATCCCCAAACCCGCCTGTCTCCATTAAGGAAAGACTGTACAACCTTCCCAGAAATAAGACAAACACTACCTGGTCAACGTCCAAAAATATTCATTTGAAGCGGACAAAGACTCCAGAAACACTGAGAAATAGTTATAACTATTATTAAATAGTCAGGACACTGGTTAGAAATACTTACCGATACTTTTCAGGACCTCTGAGAACTAGTGATGCTGTTCACACTAGGGACGTGGGGGGACGGTTTTGATTTACCAGTTACTAGAAAGACAGGATTGCTCCCCAACAAGGTTTTCTAGGAGGGCTGTTGCCACTGTAAATTGTATATGGCTTTTCCTACACGTGTTCCTTTTTTGGAGACTACTAAAAAGGTGGAAACCTCAAGTTGTTCCAAAGCCAGCAGACGGGAGGTGCAGTGCTCAGGTAGCCATTTTTTTTCACTTCTGATTCAATTTTACAAGACATAACAAATATTCTGTTAAAAAGCATATTCTACTCTTAACTTCTTTGCTCTGCAATGAATATCAAGTAAATAAAAATGCCACTCAATGTAAGACAAATAATACAAGAATTACCTTTCTAACTCAGCAATTTTCTTATCTTTGTCATTCTTCTCATTCTCTACTTCCTTGAGTATTTCTAGAAGTCTGTCAACCTCAGCCTGAGCTTTGCCACATTCTTCTCTATAGTATGATGCCTCTTTGTCAAGCTGTTTCATCCTGTCTGCAAATTCTGGATTCATCCGTGCCTCCTCTTCAGCCTCATGAGCCTTCAGAATCAATATTTTAAAAAAAATAAGGATGATAATAATTTATATAGCTTTAAGAGCTTCATTTCTTCAGTCTCGGAGTTCAAATTTTCATTAAAAAGGATTATGGGTATTTCTGTCCGATGACAGTATTTTGTACAGAAGCATTTCTACAGAAGCATTATAAAAAGGAATGAAAATATCTTCATAGTCTAAAATTATAGTCAAATGCTACCATCCTGAAGGGGGTAGGGATTTATTAAGGTTTTTTACATATTAAAGTGACCATATTTTAAGGGTGTTTTTTAAATTAAAAAATCACCTCGTAATTCATTTAATTCACGTTAAGCTTTTAAAGTGTTTCAAATATATAGGCAATTTCTTAATAAATCGTCTTCTCTCTCTTCCCCCGTACATATATACACACTTTGTCCATGTATATATGTACACACACACAGATACATATATACATATTGTAATCTGTATCACCAGATGTTTCAAATGCAGTCTGATACGAAGAATTTAAAAGGAAGAAATTGCTTTTATGCGGTGCTGGTTTTAAAATACAAACCAAAAAACTAAACAGTTGCTTTCAGCAGACATTTTACCCAATAATCCTTTTTCTCTTATCATTAATACTTAACCTGAAACATCAGAAGAACAAGCCCATTGGTGAAAACGGCACAAACCTGGCAAACACATGCATGGATGGGTGGCAGTTTCACAGACAGGAAAGAACGCGATGGCTACAACAACGAGAGCGCAGAGCCCCATCTTACTCCCATCAACCCCAGTGGCACAAACCCAATTAACTTCAATGGGAGCATGATCTGGCATCAAGGGCTTTCAGCTGCTGGCTGCAATAACCACAGACAGATGGAAACGACAACGCACTGCAATGCTTAGCCTACCCCTTGCTTCCCATTATTCCTAATTGGCATCTTGAAAGAGCAGGCAAGGAAAAAACAAGGAGTTTAAGGCAGTGCACATTAAACATAGAAAATTCAGATAACATTCTCTCAACATACAGGAATTTTACAGAAATTCAGGACATTTAGAACTGAAGGTCCTCCAACTATCTTACTACGCAGAGAAGACGTGGACTTATTTATCTTCTTAATTTCAGGGAACAGACAATGCAAGCAAGCAATGAAAGAAATGCAGATCCAAATGAAACATGCGTGTTTTGGAAAGAATTAATATAAACTACAGACACTAGAAGGTTCATATGCTTTGCAATGGTTAAAATTTTCTGTAGAAATAAAGAACAAGTCTGGGTTTAGCATAAATACAGCAATTAAAAAATTAAAATTACTGGGGAAGAAACTGAGGGGGGTTGCATGTAACATATCATTTAAGCATGAGGATAATAAGAAAAAAGATAGTAGATTTTAAGTGTCATTTATCCTACTGTGAGATTTTTATTCGGAAGAAATATTTCGTTACCAAAATAAGCTAAGGGAATGACATGAGAAGCCTACTAAACTTAGGGGCCTTGCTCTTCAAATTTTCTATTTAGGATAACAATACATGCTCCAGCCCTGAATTCTGTGCAGATACGGGACGTTCACAACACAGAGCTCATTTCAAGGTAACGCCCAGAGAGTATCCTGATTTTACTGTTTGGGTGAGATGCTAGCAACAGATGATTGCTTTTCATCCTCATAAATCTTCCTGCTTTAATAATAAACTTTGATTTATTTTATACTGGGTGTTAATTGTGTCAAGAAATTTACTTTTGGCTAGCTTTGTAATTTTTGAAGTAAATGTAATACTCAGGCTCAGGGCCAATGATGTGAGAGACTGGGTACCAATTTCCAGCTGCAAACCACTTCAATTTTCCATCAGCTCTATTAAGAAATGAGACAATGTTTTATCTTTCCAAAATGAACACTAAGTGCTCTTTTGCAAAGAATAAAAATAATTCCATATATTGGTAAAGGTAAATTCACTCTAGGAAAAAAAAAAAAAAAAGTACAACCCAACTCCCGCCTTTAAGAACTAAGAAACCTATGCGAGAGCATGTTGTTCCTCCTGCTCTTCAGATTTCTCCTCCTCTCCTAAGGGTAAACCCCGAATTCCACAGGTCCCCTCTAGAGGCTATCACTCTTTCATATTCCCCCCGTCACCTTTCCTTCCCTTCTGTTTATTTTGGTGTGTAATTCACTTATTTACCAGCCTTGCTTCTATCATTTCATAAACAGGCAAAACACCCACCTTCCTGCCTCTAACCTGTCTTGTCTTCACTTCAGCGTACAAGAGCTCTCAGCTTCAGCCCAAACTTGCCCGCACCTCCACCCTAGCGTTAACCCAGGACAAGAAGCAACGCAGAATGCAGGCGAGAGGGAAGCCTGTCTTTTTTTTGCTTTTCATTGCCACACTGCATTTTCTATGAACAAAATACATCATTGGGCAAGAACACGGTAGCGTCACCAATGCAAAGCTGCCAAATGTTCAGCTTTCATAGGCTATTCCTGTTACACAGCAGCTCAGAAATGTACAGAACAAATAGTCTACTGCGCAGCTTATAACTAAAATATCACCTGAAGTAATAGATATAAACCATATTCTTCAGTTAGCCCTATAATCCTTGCTCAATAGCATGCTAAGGGGATTATTGTTAAGTTGCAAAAGTATTTTCAATTCTTGTGCTTTCTGCGGTAGTCACGCCATTCCGTATTTGTGGGATGTGTTTTTGGAAAATTCTGTAGCACAAACTTGATCATTGTATTTCCCTATGGTTCTCAACACGAAGCGGAACCTATAAGATATGATTAAATCCAATATGATTAAGTACCCAACCGATACAGGGGTTTGAGGTGCAGCACAGTTATCCATAATGTCACAAATAAATTAATATAAGCATTCACTTCAAAGACAAGTATAAGATTATTCTAATCTTTAAAAAAATAAACAAACAAAAAAAGATCCCAGTATTGCGAACCACCAAGTAAATTGGTTGCCTGTACTTTTACAAGCACTTCCTATAGAATATTTTTGGACGATTGGCAGGAATCAGATTTCTAAAGGGCATTGCCTTAAAGGAGGAAAGGAAAGTTAGTTAAAAAGGGAGAGCAAGAACATAAAACATTTTCCAAAAAAGAGCTTTCTGCAGGTGGTACTCTAACGTGCCATGAGTCCCTTGAAGGGAATCCTCATGTTGTACACAAAGCTGCTGACAGCACAGCAGAGCAAACCCCGGTCCATGCGACATGCCCAGAACTACCTGCAAGTGCCCAATTGTATTTTATGGCTTTGAAAGATGTGTTTGGATTTGAAGTAGGTACTTTTTTTAATTGTTATATACGGATCAGGGGTGATTTGTTGACAGATGAAACTTGACTTTTGAGGTCAAACAGCAGGCCCAAAGGAGATGAAAGGCAGCTCAGCTGGCGTTGACCCTGCTCCCACCCGGACAGGGCAGATTTCTGTGGCTTTTTTGCAGGCTGGGACCGCTTCTAACCAGAAGCTGCGCGGTTATCACAGGAATCAGAAAGCCTCTACCTAGGCCTGCTGTCTTCTCTTCTATCCTCTTTTTCATTTCTGTCCCCTTTTTCTGCCTAAGTTCTCCGCTTTCTTGGGAAGGATACGTTTTCTGGTTTTATGGGGATTTTATGGCTAAGAGTGACTGGTTCATGCATACCTTTCAGCAGCAACGTAATTGCTCTCCTAATCTGCATCTGCAAATGATAATACTTGTGTGTGCAGATTAGGCTAGTTTCAAACTAGCACACTTGGTTTATGATGTTTTGTCTATCAACCTTGCGACTATGTTGTTTTATGTTATTTTTACAATTCAATAAAAATAGCATATCACTCTACTATTAGAATTTCACTAATTCTTACAGTAATTATGTATCTGTTCTGACATTTGCTTAATAAGTACTACAAATACGTTAGAAGTAACATTTCCTTATGTAAACCACAAATTTCCTACAGAAACACCGTAACAGCGTGGTACAGACATGCAACATGAATTATTTAGTCTATTAAAATTTTATGGTATAATCATGCACGCATTATTCTGCATAACAGAAATGGATGTATAGATATAGTATTTCATTTTTAAAGCTTCAGACACAAACATACACAGAAATCAAGCAAGTACTTCATAAAAAAAATAAATGGAACAGCAGAATTTACATGCAAGAAATTACTTTGTAAGATCCTTCAAATTTTATTACTTTCAATAACAAACTAAAAAAAAATGCTGTCACCTTAATATTTTTGTAGTCTCCTTAAAATTGAAGGGTTTTTATTTAACTTCAGGGACTGCTCTAAGCAATTTAGAGTGGATTCTGCAAGTACTTTCAATTTTAATCGGATATCGCTCTGATGGAGCATTTGGAAAATTAAGTCTTTACTATTCAGAAAAAGGTTCACCAGAACTCCAAACTAAGTACACCATTATATTTCCATTACAGGACAAAAACAATCATGTAACTTCTTATAACCAATTTTGCACAAGAATTCATTGGGTATTTCAAAAAGTTCACCTTTCAAAACAAACATGAAGAAATGCGTACCCAGTTCTGTTCACACCTTATTCACAGAGGTGAATACCTTGTGAAACCATTTACTGCAGAGTACGCAGGATTTGCACCCCCTCCGTATCGTCTCCACTTAGGTTCCCAAATGCGTATAAGAATAAAATGCTTCTATCCGTTGCTGTATTTTAAAAACATTAGATTCAGCAACAAAGGAAAGTTTTGGAGTTGGTACCTGTGTGACATAGTAGAAAAACCACACTCTGCCACAGAAAAAACGCTATATTGCTGCATGGGCTAAAAGAGGTCTCCTCAGAGATTGACTGTTATTTCTCTGACACACGTAAACAAAAGAGCATTAACACTTCAGTATTTTAAGATTAGATTGCCATCTGGTTTTTTATAACACTATTATTCTCAAACAAAAAAAAAAGGTAAGGAAACATTCAATTAAATAAAGCATCGTAATGATTTGCAGTACGAAAAAAATGTTTCGGGTAACTGCTATTATGCCATCTCAAAGCACAAAAGCGAAACTTGGCCTTGTGGCATTCAAAGAATACATTGCCAGTGACTTCAATCAAATCACGATTTCATTTCAAGAGCTTAGGTGGTTCTGGGGAAGAGGAGGATCATTACTACTTATGTTGTTAAAAGTAGACTGATATATAGATAAGTAGGAGAAGAAAGAAGATGAGCAAGAAAAGTTTACTTAAGAAAACCTGTCTCATGGATATACTACAATTGCTGCCTGGTGCCAAAGGAAAAGGATCTTGCATCCATTATTCTGGAACTGCCAACAGGCTGTCCTTTTGAAAATTAAGCACGTAAAGGCAGAAAAAATAAAATTAAAAAAGGACTGACTGACTTTAGAATACCACACACAAATAGACTAGGTAGTAACAAACAAATTCCATACAGCAGAATAACTAATATTGAAATAATGACTGGAAAGCATTTATGAAAATCAAGAGACAAACTAACACAAAAAAGACTGCAGTCTGAAAAGACATGCACAGTAGGAGTGCAAATGGTATGAACAGAAACATGACTACCACGACGGTGACCCAAGCCGATACAGAAAAAAGGGGTTTATCGTTCAAAGGGAAAAGCTCCTGACCAGCAGCGTGCTGGATGGCTAAGGGGTAATATCAGGTCTTATGCTACTTACAATCAATTTATGACTGGACTCTACAAGCAGTTAACCAGTAACTATGAAAGTAAATACAGCACGTTCTGTGGGACTCGCTTTTCCCATATCTAAGTCACGGCATATCCATTACGTGGTTAGAAGCCACAAAGCTTATAGCAATAACAGACTCCAAAGCTGGAATCCCGGTCCACTGACATTAATGGCAAAATTCCCCTTGACTGCAGCGAGGGCAATACCTTCCCTAATGCATAGTATCACATTACTTAAGCTACTAAACCAGTTCTTCTATATATACTGTCCCAATTACATGGCAATTCCAACTATGATTACTATGTAAACTATGGCTTGTAAATTGCTATTACAGTTACATCATTTTTCCTGTGCTGTGAGCATCACGGCACGTTAAATGTAACCATCTCCGCCAAAAAAATGCAAACTGTTCTCTGCAGAGAGAATGTTTGTTACAGCTCTTCCTCAAATTGAAAAAGGAAGACAGTCAAGTCAAAAGGGTAGATGCTGTGCAGTTAAAGCAGATATGGGCAAGAATTGTAACGCTAAACAAGCCAAAGTAATACTGTTTGGCTTTTTCAAACACTGCCCTTTCCGTTCATCATTTTATATTTCAGCATTTCTTTGATTAAATACAATGTTTCCATATTCTTACTATATATATGCTGAATGTATACAGTCTTTTATGAGTAAAACTGATCTGAACTATTTTAATTGTACGGACTTTTGACAATAGTACCAGTCACTTCCTAGATATTATTCTTCACATAATCAACTCCGTCACTTAAGATAAACTGAATAAATTAGAAGTTATTTAAGTTTGAAGGATCAAATAAAGTACTGCAGGAGGAGGAATTAAAAAGCAAAGCAAAGCAAAAAAAAAAAAAAAAAAAAAACCAAACCAAAACAAGATCGTCTGCATGCTTTTTCTGATGGAGAAGTTGAGGACCTAAAGGCTAGGATGCTTGTTTTCTCAGAAATACTGCATGTACCTATTTAATACATTTCATAGTCTTAAAATGGCCTTGAAGTCCACAAAGTTCATTTATTTGGATATAACGAACACCGCATAGTGAGCATCAGAGGTATTCTGCAAAGCTCCACAGAGGAAGGGCACAACACAGTAAGGGAACGGATCCTCATGCTTTCATATGTTACAGCGGGCATTTTAAAAAAGAACTTACTGGATTGTACATCTGATTGAACAACTGTTCGGCTTGCTACATTGCAAAGTTGGAAGGGAGGGAAGCACAGACAGGGAAAGAAGGAAAGATCCAGGAAAACAGCATTAGCTCAACAAAACCAGTGCATTTGCACAGAAGAACTTGTCATAAGAAAGTAGAAATTTAAGATTCTAAACATTCCTCGGTGAAAGTGAGAGGCACTGGGGAAACATAAATGTTGACTTTGGCTCCTAAAAAAGAATAGCTGGAGTAAGAAATTTAAGGTTTGTGTTACTTTCCCTTTCTCAAGTTAAATAACCCATGAAATAAAGAAAGGTGTCCACTTTTGATGATACATTAAGTGCTGGTCTCAAGCAATGAATCACGAGAAGTGCTTTTGGCTGAGGCTGCAATTTATCACCAAAGCTTCAAAGATGGTAATAACAAAAGATTAATTAAATTGTATCATTAAATTTATTACTTTCCTTTTGTTTAACACAAGACTGAATTTTCTATGCAGAATGACTTTTGAACAGTACAGCTTGGCAAAAAGTACTTTAGCAACTGCAAATATGTCAGTAAGCAAGTAAATTTAAGATAATGAGAAACAACAAAAGGAGGAAATTCTAGAGTGGATAATAGGATTATATATATATATGTATATATACACACACACATACACACACACATATATATATATAAAACCCCCACTTAGCTACCTATTAGGTAATTCCTGCTGTTCTTTCACTAGTAGGAATACAAAGTAAGTCAACAAAAAGTCTGTGGAATTTTGGCAAAAAAGCAGTGAGCATTCTTCTGGGTTTTATGAATTTTTTTTAATTTTATGAATTTCAAATCCATAATCTTTGTCACAAAAAGTTTAATAAGCACGTCTATGGTTTTAAACATAATTTTGTGTCCCAAACTAGAGCACGGTCATATGAATAATTACTCTTTACAAATATCCTATTTATTACTTTTTGAAATGTGTCTACTCTATAAAATTAAAACAGTGGTTTTAGAATCACCACGTTTTCTCCTGCCGAAATGCAAAAAATCCAGTTAACTAATACCGAAAAATATTTGGATCTAATCAGACCCAATCAAAAACATCTTTATTATCAATAAATGAATCTTATTCTCTCCAAAAACAGGAAGGAGAGGAAACAAGGGAAGAGAAACTTTAAATTTTTTTTTATTTTTTTTTTTAATTACAGATTTGATTTGGATTTGCCCCTTGTACACGTTTTCTTTCAGGCACAGTACACATTACCACTAGTGCTCATGGAAGACTAACTCCTAGCAAACACGCACAGAATGCTACCTTCATTTATTAGTGTAATATGTTAAAACATATTCATCAACATGAAACTATGATGATTGCACAATACCGTAGTGAAAAGTGCCTTCTCTACGATATTTTTAGAGAGGAGTAATGCGTCAGCTGCATTCAAAGTTCTCACGCTACCAGACAGCCCTTTGGAGTGACTTTTGAAAAAGCTACAGCGGGTGCCCGTTCCTCCCAGCCTCCGCGGCGGCTCGCGGTGACACGCGGTGCGCTCGTGGGACGGGCAGGTTAATTCACTCCCAGCTGGCCTGGTGTTCCCTCCCACTCTAACTCAGACGTACGCAAGAATAACCCAGATTTCTGTTTCAGTTAGCTTCCTCAGGAGTGAAAACATGGTGAGGGGAGATTTCTGGGGACCAATTACTTTTAACACAGGATATTTACAGGTTTGAACATAAAGTATTTTATTAGAGAAAATGTGAATTGAAAATCACTGTTTGGAGTCTACTATCATTAACAGTCACTATTTCTGTTCAACTAAACATGCGCACAAAGAAGGTTGTAACTACATTTTATTGTGGAAATACCTGGTCTCCTACAAATGTTGGGTGAATTTCCATTGGGGCTTTATGCTGTATTTATGATATAATAAAACTATTATGTTTTCAACTTTCATTTAATAATCCTTTGTATTTATACACAGGGAACATACTCCCTTTTTATATGAAAGACGTCCCAGACACTCTCTGACTTTTATAAGTGCTTATTTTTCCATGACCATATGATGTGTTTATATGTACAGTCATAAAAGATTGACTTAGGATTTCAAGTCCTTCAAGAGGATTTTGATTTTTTTTTTTTTAAGTGATCTGTGCTTTTAGGGGTTTTTTAACTAGGTCTTAAACAAAGAAAATGAGATATTTCTGATTGTAATGAAGTATATTTTGTAGTGAAGTGCAAAGTAAACAAACACATTTTCTAACAAAAGAAAACAAAATAAAGGCCTTGCAGAGAAATAGCTTCTTTGGATATTTTCATTTGACTTCAATAGCATTTATAGGCTATCGAACATTTAAAGGAGTTGTGTTTCCATGAAAAGCTTTTGTATATGTTTATTGTAAAAGATTCCCTTCCTTCCTCTCCACAACTAAACATGTAACACAGGCACTTAATTGCACATCTTTGTTCTCAATTAAAAAATAATTGAAGTATAAGGTTTACACTCTGGTATCCTTTACATTTTGCACTACCTTCTTCACAGGTAAGGCTATTGAAACGCTGCTTAAACACAGAGCAGGATACTACTCAACCTGGGTAAAAAGAGCGTCAGAGTATTATCCTAACGGTTGTAACATTCATAGAACAAATAAATACTATTTTCTAGAAAATGAAACATTAGATATCAATATAAAAAAATTCATGTTTGACATACACTTAGTCATGAATTGCAGAAGGCAAACATGATGCCTAAACCCATCAAATATGTCATGAGATTGGTGTTCAAACAATGAGAGCAGACATTACCAAATGACACAGAAAAAGGTCAAAGAAACAGCGTATGGCAGAAAAAGCATCAACAAACTTGCAAATCATTTAAGCAAAAACTATTTTAATGCATCAATTTAAATAAAACCATGCTATAAAATATAGGATTTGTATGTTTTCCTTTAAATGCTTGCTTCCACTACTTGCTGAATAGGAATACTAAATTGCTAGCTGAGATAAACTATGCATTATTTTGCTTAATTATCACAAACGTGTTCACCAACAAAGCCAAAAAAATGCCAAAATAAAACCTAGCTAGAGTTTCCATTTTGGAAGCAGGTTTTTTTTTTATTAGGAAGTACAGCATTTCTTAGATGAGCCTTTAATTTTTTCCCATGCTACAAACATTTCCGTCTACTTCTAATAGCGGTGTAAATTCATACACATCCAAATTGCTGGTTTGGTAATTTCTTTCTGCCCTTCTACTTTCCCTCCAACATCCTGCCCCCAGTTCATATATTTGTAGCAGCTTCTCAGAATTCCTTCACATAGGTATTCAAGATCATTTTGGAGGCTCACTCATGGCCTTGGTATAAGCCTCTTAAGAAAAAGTTAACAGTGTTTGATGCAAGCATCAGCAAACAGCATAAGATGGGTAGATTTTCAATTTACTCCAGAAGAGTAAATAAGCTCATCATTCCAAAATGAGGGCGTGGGATGTTGATTTTTGTTTTGCTGATTGTTGTTGTTTGTATGTTTTAAGATGGAACTTACCTTTTTCAACTGTGCTTCCAACTTACTACACTCTTCTTTCTTTTGTTCTATGGCTATTTCTAAAGACTTAAGTTTGGAGTCTCTTTTCAGCCCTGCTGATGCCAATGAAGATGCATGTTCTTTGAGATCGATTAAACTAGACTGAAAAACGACCAAGAGTAAAAAGTTAATTCCTAGTCACCAGGACACTAACTTATTGCCAACTTAGTAATCACTTGGATCCTGTTCCCCCTCCCCTTCCCCAGAAAGAGCTGACACAAAGATAAGCATTGATAGCAAAAGACACCGTTTTAAGAATACAACCAATTGGAACCACAGGAGCTGGCATGAAGTGAACCACAGAAACATTCATAACATGGACAAGTCGACATTATACTCTGCAGGCACAATTACTTTGAAGTCTATTGCTCTGACAAATGAGAACAGGAGCGACAATGGAATATTTGAGCCTACTGGAGGCTTGTGTAAAGGAAAAAATAGAGATAATGACACACAACTATGCAAAAACTGAAGCAATATTTTATGTACAAAAGTGAGGACTATGAAGAATGCTTAGGAAAACAGCAGTACAGAAGCTGACCACTGAAGTGGCAGAATTTCAGTACTTAAGGTGATTCAAGAGTAATCCTAATGCACTTTCTTTCATCATAATGACATAGATAGAAGAACATAGATTTTACTGAAAAGACTGACCTCTTTTTCTGTCAGTTCAGCTTGTAAAGCATTAACTTTCTCCTTCAGGTCTTTGTTTTCTTTTTTATAAGATTCAATTTCTTCAAGTCTTTCTCTGTCATCTCGGTCCCTTTGCTCCTTCAAGCGCTCTATAATTCTTTCCTAACAAGGGAAAGAATTGCAAAATGGAAAAGTTGGGAATCATTTCAAGAAAAGACAGAATAAAATTTCTTTACATTAAGTAGCACTTAGAAAAATCAACCTTCAGAAGCAGAGGATTGGGTTAATGGTATTAAAGTCAATGCAAGATTTCCCCTGATTTCAAAAGCATCAGATCAAGGTTTCAAATACTTGATAAGAGTAGCATCGTACAGAAACTTCACTAAACATCTATACTGATATGAGTATGTTTAGTCTTGTGATAGATATGGAAAGTTACTCATCTCATCTCAGCAATGTGTTTCCTGTATTCATAAGTGATTGAAGTCTTGAATAAAAGTTCAAAACAGAGAGGCCATGACCGGTTTACTCAGCTTGAATTTCACTATGTTTTTCAAACGCTAGTAGCCTCTATAGTGGTTGCAAGAAGTTTTCAAGGTTCCAAATCTAATTAGAAATCAATCACTTGCTAACCATCAGTAACTTACCGTTTACATTTATTATATTTTGAGAGGACAAAAAAGTTGTCCAAGACACAGAAAAACTACCCTGATACAACTTATGATCTCCAAAGGAAGATTTTTCTCCATCTAATTAACAGTAACTCTACACTCATTTAACCACATTTTTGAATGTTTTGCTGACTTCCAGTTACTATTACAAGGATTGTTGAAAATCACCAGTCAAGGACTGGGTGATGAAATCAAAGGGTGAAATGTAAAAAGCAGACGCAGTAGTATGGTTTTGTTAAGCTTTGGTTACATTCCTCAAAATCACATTCTACCAATACCTGAAGGATGCAAACACTAATCAGAGAGAAATATTTAGGGTAAAATAAAATAACCACTAGAATTGCATTTGAATTGGGAATAGGTCAATTTAAGCGGAGTAACAGGGGAACTACTAGTATAATTCTGGAAGTGGTAGTCAGAGGGGCAGTGGAAGCAACATCATTTAGGAAAGTTAAACCTACATGGGACAAAACTACATCCTGACCGAGGAAGTTCTACACTACCGGTGGGCTGGCTGAGGTAGAACCATCAGCATACTCATGGGTCCTAGTCAAGTCCTTTTGTACTCATGCTTGAAATCTCCAAGAAGTAGTTTAAGAGTGGGATCAATACTTCAAATACTATTTCATAGAACTGGACAAGACTGATGGAAGCCTAATATTACTAGAAAGAGAGAGAAATCTCATGCTAATTCCCTCTGTCCATGATTCCTTATACTGCCATATATATACAAACACCTGCACTGGAGGTATAGATACATATACACGTGTGTACATACACACACACTACACATACACATGAAGGTTACCTTTGCCCGTATCAGTATACTCTCACAGGTTATTATATCTCAACAAACATTACAACGCAAGCAACATTTCAGCAGCTGCACACCCCATTCTGATTTGTAATAAACTTAGTCATTATAATGAAAGAAAAATGTTAATTCATTATCAAAGTTAGCTTAAGTAGTAATAGCACTTTTATAAAGCATATATTGTTCAGACAATCCTGGTTATTCATTCGTTTTCTCCGTACACTAGGTAAGATGTTCCTCCAAGCCCTAGAAGATGTCCTGAAGAGTGCTTCTGTGATTTTTAAAGCTCGAGGCATATTTTGCAAAAAGTCAACTGCCAACACTTATATGCCTAAACTCAAGGCTGTGATTTCCATCCCAGCAGTCTCCAGCCTTGGAGACATTCAAAACCCAGCTGGACAAGATCCTGAGCAAATTGCTCTAGGTGACCCTGCTTTGAGCAGCTGGGTTGGACTAGATAGTCTTCAGAGGTCTTCTCCAGTCTCACTGGTTCTGTGGAACAGGCAGAGATGTTTCCTAGATTCTGCACCTCAAACACCGGTCACTTCTCTTCTGCTCAGTCTCTCCCCCCATTTTCACCATTCATCCCTTTGTAACGCTGACCACATCAGCAACGCTGCTGACGGCTGCCCATTGCCTCTGCTTCTCGCCTGTTCCTCCTCCCATACTGCACAGAAAAGGAACGAGTTACTCGAAGATGGAACACGCACGGTGTTTTCGGAAGACTGGGAAGTTTTCCGTACATGTCCCCTTGTATCTTCAGCTTCTATGTATCTGCCTTTCACTAAGCATCTGTTGAAGATCTCCCATTTATTCACTCCGCTATCATTTAAATGCCATATTATCTGCACGTATTAAGTTTAAAACTCATAATCAGTTTCTGTAGGAACTGAATAAATATTTTATTATTTTAAGTTACTGATTTAAAACTTGGCTACCCTTAAATCGATTTGACTTTAATGGTTATGCATTTCCCTGAAAATATTTAAATGCCAATTCAAGAAATAGAAAAATTCAGCTTCTCATATTGATCTTTACTTATTTGGAATGTCTCTAATGTTTGTGGTTGCTTATTAGAGAGCTAATTGTAGACCCCAGTGTAAGTGCATTTAAGCATATTAGAATTTTAATTTAAATCTTGATTTTTATATTTCCTCATTTTCATTTTAAGTATTTAAAAATTAACTTACTTTCCCATTATGTTTATATAGCAAACGTAAGCTATGATGCAACATATTTTATTATGCAACATGAGCTGTTAAGATCAAGTGTCAAAAGCAGATGTGGGGTATGAATCTTCATAGATGCTTGCTATATGACTCGTCTATTATTGGATGTGAAACTAGGCCTAAGTGAAAAACGTGATATATTTCAAATATATTCCTCACAGAGCCATTTCAAAATTTATGTTCCTCTGATAAATTAATTTTTTTTTCCTCCGGTTATATAATATTGGCTTCCAGCTGTAGGAATTTGTTTCACCAACTCAAAATTTTAAAAAATGCATCACATGGAGTATTTTATAATAGAATTACATGTATTAGTAAAATTAATGTTAAATATTATTAGAAGGTTTAGAACAATTAGATAAAGAACTTTACCTAATAAGTAGTTCTGTTTAAGTTTGTAAATAAATGTATTTTGAATCTTTTAGACATTGGAAAATAATCAGCACTATACTGAATAATCTTGTAATAAGTAATTGGTATAGTTGTTATTTGCTACTCGGTTCCTAAGGAAAACCTTTTCAAAGGGCTGGAAGTTCCCAGTGCCACTCTCACGTTGCACCTCGCATCGCCCTGCCGTCAGGGACTCCCTGTCACAATCTGCCCAACTGAACGTCCGTATCACCAAACGAGCGTCACCGTACGGATCGCCACAGAAAACGCTGGTGACCACTCTTACAAAACTCATATCCCTCCCTCTTCCATTCAGACAGAAATACACACTGACGACGCTCTACGGTCCACTTAGCGTACTGTAAAAAAGAGACGGCCAAACCTAAGAGTAGCAGGCCGTGCGTAATTACATCTGTTTCCGAGGCAGCAGCAGCGGTCTATGCGCTGAGCCCGCTGGCACTGCAGGTGGACGCAGCTCCTGGCAAAACCTCCCTGCGACTCCTACCTGGCAGGGTTTCAGGTGGAAATGGGTTCGGACAGGACGAAGGTCCTTCCACAGCAACGTTGTTCAGTATTACACAAATGACAAACCAGCAAATAGTACATTTTTTAAAAGAACCTAGGACATTAGCTGGCTTTTGCCGTGTAGCTTATGCAAGAAAGGGATACTAAATAACTGCAAGTTTATTCCTAGTAACAAATAATACAAATTCTTAATTCCTTGCATATTAACGTTAAAATGCCAGCCTCCACTGAGTGGAACAGTTTAATAACCATTCAGAATCCACTTAGTTATATTCAGGCTTAGTTTTATACCAACTCCTTCTTGAAGATTTATTTACCTAAATGATCTTTTTTCCTTCTATAACAAATTAAACATAATACTATTTCACCTTATTAATGAACAGCATAAATTTTTTCTCAGTCAATCACAAAAGACGACTAATTTATCTGTCAGCTGCATAAGGCTAAATGTCAAAAACGTGTTAAAAGGCCCTAATATACCATGTTTTACTTGATTAACAGCTAACTTGCAGAAATCCCAACAATGTGTTCTTGTTTCAGTCTATTTGCATTGGCAAGCTTTCCCTACGCACTAATCTAGGACCTCACAGCTCTAATCTATTTGCACTTTATCACAGAAGCAGGAACTGAATTGCCCCAGCGTACAGCCCTACTATCAGACATACTCAATTGCTTATCTGCCGTACGCTGCTACAGTAGGACCAACTTTATAAATATCAGCTTCATGAAAGCAACCTCTTGAGCTGCTTTGGGCCAGTCCAAGAGCTGAGATATTCTTTGAAAAGTTTCTTGTTAAAACATCAAGGAAGCTGATAGCAGGTTTGCATATTCGGATTTTCAAGCTTTTTTTTTTTAATAGGAGTAAACTTATTTTTTGTTTATTGCCGTGTAACCTTTATTGATGTTAAGAATTTTCAGTGCTTCCGAGGGGCTCCAAACTTAGGGGTAAAGAACTGAATGAATACCTTTTTCAGTTTAGTTCCAAAATGCACTCAAAAGTGACTAAAGTTGTGCTGATCTGTTTCTGATTCCTGACAAGAGAACAAATTATATCAGCAATATTGCAGGAAAAATACAAAATTAAAAGGAGTCCATTTCAGGAAATTTTGATGCTGCTTTATGATGTCTACAGTAATTTCTCATTTCGTGTTACCAAGCTACCTAATCACTAAATATGAAAGAAAAAGAAAATCAGGGACAGATACTTGGAAACATCTATTTTCATTAAGAACAAGGAGCCATATTTTCTAATTCAGAGCCAAAATCTCAATCTGAGTATTTTCAAGAACAATGCAGGAAAAGCATAAACGCTCAAACATTTGACTTTTGGACTTTACAAATAGCTTCATAATTAATTCATATCATATGACCATATTTTAATGTTTTTTTCTTCCCATAGAAACTAAGAAAAGCAATGAAATTCAAATTTAGTGAATTGCGGTTAACTAAACTGGCAAAATAAACTTAATTTCTATTTTAAAAGAGCTTCCCATGATGCTCTTGGAGTATTTTCTTCATTATTTTTTCAATTAAAATGCTAAAAGCTATTGAATAGACAAAGAATTAAGGTAAAGCCAAGAATTGTGCCTAATCTCAGAGTACAAAACATAATATAGCTGCAAACTAGGCCTGATATAATTTCTAGGAAAAACAAAAAACTCCACAAACAAACAAGGTATTTCCATGGAAATCAGGTAGTCTTGAATGAAAGCAGCATCCTTTCTTGGCAACTTTACAAATCTAAATTGATAAAATTACTTATATTGACGCACTTGTTCATAAGAAACTATCACTAAGGGTTCTTCTTTTGTCCCATTTGGACAAAGATCTATTCCATATTTCTACCAGTACTTGCAGTGGAAAAAGTTAATAGCTACGGATAAAGCCTGCAGGTCTTAAGAACGCTCCTGCAGACAGGAATAGGAGAAGAAAGGTTACTCCGAGAGCAGCGAGGATGAGCTGGAACGCTGGCCACAAACAGGACGGAGACACGTATGCCAACAAACTGTCACGGCCTTCAGCTGCCAGAAGACACAAGCAAGCGAGACACAAGAGTTCCCGTGGAGCTTCTAGAAGCTGCCTACTGCCTTCTTCCAATGGATAAGTACCTCCCAGAGACTACACTTGAGACTGAGAAACCTATCCTTGAAAGTGTGGCCTTCAAGAAACGTACAACAGGAAAGAAATTGTGCGTGGTTTCGCTGTACGATAAACAATCAAAATCACACAGAGAGATGCTTTTCCCTTGGAAACTTCCTCCTTGTCGTGTCTCGTGCTTTAAGATCAAGTACCCTGTTTCTCAGAAGCTCATATTAATTCTGCTCTGCAGTGTTGCTTTTCTCCTTTTTTTAAATCTAATATACTAATCATTCTCCAACTGTGAAAAGATCTGCTAGTAGCACACCGTGACTACTAGCAGTAGTAGACTGCTAGTCTGGTCTAGGTAGACAGACTACTGACTGGTCACACATTTAAAAAAAAAAATATCCATCAGAAGCATCATGAAGTTGAATTTTTATAACATGATTCCCTCATAAGCAAGCAAATTTTAGCCAATGAACTTAAAGGGCAGGGCAATATTTTAAGTCTTTTAGAACTGATATTCCAGATTCTAGATTTTAAAGTTTCTCATCAATATTGCTACCTAGACTGGCAGCCACTGTAAATCATCCAGTAACTCTGTAGGAGCTTTACCGTTATGTATCTGTTCAGAAACTGGACAAATATTAATGATTTAATTAATAATTTAATTAAGCTTACAGATCACAAAATACAGAAAAATAGTCATGGGAAAATAACATAAATTCAAACAAATCAAAATTTTCTGTTAAAATTCAAGCCATATGTTCCTAACACAGACACTAATTTGCATAATGATTTGGGCATGTCATAAAATAATTGACACGGTTATAAAGCTCATTTGTAAAAAGGGCTATTCTTTAATAATTCCGTGTATCTTTTCCTTAGGTGAACAAAGTAGTATTTCCGAAGTAACACAGAACGATTAGCATATCACTTACATACAGAGTTCTTCCCTTTATATATTGCCACCTAACTTTTATAAGTAACAATCTCTCCATAGGTGCTTGAAACAGTCACCAGACACCACCGCACAACTCGGCTTCATGCCGCTCCTCAACAGCACGGGCTTACAAGAGATACCGCTGCCTTCATCAGCTGCAAAAAGACAGAAATCTCTATGGCAGAGGAACACCTCCCGTAGCATTCGCCGTGTACGTGTCTCGGAGCAGCCTGCGAACACCGCGGGAAAGATGACGCCGTTCGCAGCTGACCGTATGTAAGCAAAGCGACTACTGTGTACAGGACCCAACCTTAGGGACCCCGCGTGACGTCCAGTCAATTCCACTGGGAAAAACCGCTCATCACGCTGATTCTTTGAAAAACCAGCTGTTCGTATATATCCATGCAATTCCGGACGAAGGAGACGTGAATTGCAAAGATACCTTTCAGAGAAAGATCTAAGTTTATCTAACTTTTCCACAACATTTAAAGTAGCATCATTTATCGGACTTTGAACTTTTATTACAGCAATCGAATTAAGCTTGACACAGAATTTCCATACCCTCAGGGTCTCCAGTGTTGTCACATTTCAAGTTATCATATACACAAAGAAATTCTATAGCACAATTTTTAAGCAAACTCTGGGACAAATCCTCACTACGATACTCAAAAATAACACATCCTGAGTTTAGTAAAATTTTACAATTTCAAATTTCTGTTATTTAATTATTCTGTTACTTAATTCCGTTATTAAATTATAATTTACAATTATAAAAACTTTTACATTTATTTGTTAGCTTGCATTTATTGCAACAGATTTTAGAACGGTACCGGTACAAAATGACTTGAAAACAACTATTTGCCACTCATTAATTTGGGTTAGGTTTTAGCCCAGTACTACTTCATCTTTTGTATTTCTGGTAGTGAGAAAACGACTACACATGTTCTATTCAATACCTCCAACACTTGCTGCTTCTACTACGAACCCTGGCAAACTGTCGTTAATTTAATATTTTCAACAGAGAACTACGTTACAACTGAGGACAGCTTGCAACTTAGCAAATTACCCCAGCTAAGAGGTACTGCACAAGCGCATCTTCTCTGAAGCGCTGCCGATCTAGCTGAGGCGGAAAATGGGAAACAAGATTTCTTTGCCTTTTGACGATCTACTTCATGCTCAGCTGCACAGGAGAACCGGCAAGTCTGCAGCGGGAGGCTCGCTCTGCTTCCACGCTGACAGCCGAGGCATGGTGGTTAAAGGACTGCGTTAAACTCTCCGCTGCCTCGAGGGGCACTTTGGGAAAGCGACAGCGTAGACTAATCCAGGAGAGACAGTTTACAAGGATGAAACAGATTAAAAAGTACTTCGTGTCATTTTTTAATAATATGCTGTGAGATTGGCGAGCACCGTGTCCAGATTAGCACTGAAGGATTAACAGGACCCGTGTACGTACTTTACTGCATAAATCCTGTAAGCTTATCCATATGAAGCCACAGAAGTAATAGTAACACCAACTTTTTTCACTGTTGTTGACCAAGCAGATGTTAGTAAGGTGAGTAAACATACAAAGAAATAAAAAAATCCAACATTAGCATTTTAGGTGTTAGCGCCAACACCACAATGGCATTTGAAGTCATATACAGTCATAAATACCTTCCTAGGATTACACACTGCCGCATGGCACATAATAGTTTAATTAGTTGCACTCACCTGTGCACATTTAAATTATATACTTTAAGATCTGCAAGCTGCAAAAAGTGGATACTTGTACTAATTTTTTTGGCATATAAATTTGCTTGGATTATCTCGTATTCAAAGTTAACTGGAAGAAAAACTCTGACCTCACTGAAACTGGTAGAAATGTTGCCACTAATTTAAACAGTCCAGATTTATCCCTTCTGCTAGGTATTTTCAAATTAAAGGCATATATTTTTTAAAGAAAAAGAAGTAATTCTCCATTTTTTAATGAAATACAGTTTCTCTTATAAGTTAAGTGTAGGAAACCAACAGCGATAAGAGCAAGCCAAGGTAACGGTACAGTCACTTACTGTTGGCTCTTCAGTTAGGCTCTGCCTAACAGACAAAAGAACAGGATAATCAAGATCACAAAGCCATAAAAATACCCAAAACTCCACCTTCTTTAAGTCAGGTGTCCATGACTTCCAGTTCTTTCAGGGAACAACCACTCATCCCATTGACTAAGGGAAAATCTTCCCATGTCCTGGGCCATTGACTCCGTCCCCATTTCAGAGGACATCCCTCTTCACCTCAGAGTCCTGCTTCAGTCCATCAGCCAGGAATCACGCCTCGCTCATCCTACCGGAACACAGCCCCTGCTTTCCTGACAAGGCCCATAGGCTTTGTTACAGGCGCCAGACCAACTTAAAAAAGACACTTTCTGGACCCACTTCACCCGCAAGAGCAGCACATCATGCTGTTCCATGAGAAAACATTACCTTTTCTGACAGAGCTTCTTCTAAGGTTGCTAGTGCTGTGTCTGTGTTACTAGAATCCGTCTGCAATGACTTCACTCTGTCTTTTAGATTAGTTAGTTGTTTGTCTTTGTCCCTAAGTTGTTCCTGTAGATTTTCAATCTGAAAATAAAAACAGATCATAATATTCATCAACCTTGTCTTACCATTCAAAGAGGGACTCGGGTGCTAGGATCAACTGAATGTATATATATCACACAAACGGTACATATGCCTCAGTACACTGCCATGTTTTTACATGGTATCATATCAACAGATTTTAACTTCTGTCCTTTCTATTTTGTTTTCCTTTGCTAAAAAGTATCATTTTCTAATAAATTATAGGAAAAATCTCAGTGCAGTCAGGTATTTTATTATTTAAATATTTTCAGATATTAATCACTTTAGTTTCAGGTACTGCATTATCTCAGTAATTCAAAGTATGCGTGGAATTACCCCTTTAGATTATTCTAGTTGCAGTAAGAAGGACACAGAAAGGGAGAGGCAAAGCAAGTTCAGTGAGCCTTAAATGGAGGGAGAAGAAAGATGATAACCTACCTACCTAAAAAGCTCTTCTTCCACGAGGGCCTGCTGTAAAGGAAACTCACCTGGACAGAGACCAAGACGTTTCTACTTCAAAAAGCCAAACCCAGAAACAAACCCACCCAAACAAACCAGAAGCCCGAAGGCCACCATTTCCGTTCACTTTCTTCACCTCCATGAAGATTTGAGGTATGCCACTCTATTTTGGACATTAAAACTGCTTTAAACAGGTCCAGTTCTTCCTCTAGCAAGTATTTAAACATCCTGCTGAGGTACCTATAAACACACTGCTTTGTTAAACAGGTCATGGTTTACAGTGGTTAAGTCAGAAAGGTTTTGCACAAACAATCGTCGACAGGACCGTGCGGATTTCGGAAGCAAATCTGAAAAAAAGCACTCAACTTCTGATTGGCATGGCAATCCCCTTCTGGGGCCGTAAGGCACGATGGCCTTCTGGGCGTAACGCAGAGAGGACGTGTGGTATGTCATCTGTGTAAAATCTTATTAATCGTCTGTCAGAAGAATCAACCTCCCTTCATCCTACGCTCCTGCTGCCGCTCACTACTATGCCACTGGCGTAAACCCAAAATTTGTTCCATAATACTTAGCACAAATAAATAGTAACATGAAAATTAACTAGGCTATTATTGTAGTATGCCACTTCATGTAATACAACAAAATACGCCTAAATCCATAAGGTTTAGAATATTTAAAAACTGGTTTTAAATACGTTGTTAAAATCAGAAAAAATATTACTGTCAACAGAGATTCAAATTCTTGCTTTCATCAGTGATTTTACACTTTGGATCCCACGCTGTTGCTACTGAAATGAAGTTTTGCTGTTCATTTCATAAAGTAATGTAATTTTTCTCATGGCCAATGTCACTTCCATTTAAAGCAATTCAGATTTTAACAGAAGCAGGATCCTTCATAATTACTGTTAAACTGTATTTAAAGAATCTTTTACAAACCTGAAGCTGAATTCAATGCATGTGCAGCTCCACAGAAGCCAACAGTTAAGTCAAGAAAAATTTGGTCTCCATATGCAAAAATGCTTCACCGTAATCAAACACACTTTGGCGTTTGGGGCATACTTCGGTAAAAATTCTCCTCCTGCTACATTATACATGTGCAGGAAAAAAAGCCTGACGTTAAGTTTTGACATCATATATATCTACAATTAACAAATCATAAAACCCACAGTACAGCTGTGTGCGCTATATAAAGTTTGTTTAAATAAATTTAAATTTTAAAAGAACTTAAAATTAAAATGAAAGTAAAATATAATTTGAAAGTAAATTTGGAGGAGCACATTCCAATTAGAAATTCTTTACAGCAGTATGGCAACTGCAAGTATTGTACCTTTTTTCTTTTTTTCTTTTTATGTACATAGCTTGGTATGTCAGATTACTGCTATGGGCCGAAGATTCCACTTGCTCTGTAAACTATAAAATGCTAAAGTGTATATATAGAAAGGTTTTGGGGAAGAACCTGACATAGAATAGCTCACTCTTGTAAACGACCTCTTGTAATATTTTTCTCTGTGTGTATATTTTATACAGATACAGAAATAAGATACATGTGTTAATGAGTTAAGAACTTTTTATTTTATGGCATGTGTATTAGTCACATCTAAAGTTACATTAACTGGCATTCAGAGGACTGCACACTATGTTTCTTTCTCTACTTTCATCCAAGTATTAATGATTCCAACAACTACCTCATGACACCCTGTGGAATACTCAAGCAACTGCACGTTTCAGCTTCAAAATTATTTCTCAAGCAAAAAGGAAATAAAACAGAAGAGAGAATATTGATTACATGTTCTTTGAAACAAAGTTAAGATCTGGTCCTTTATTATCATCAGCTTGACCTACCAATTCTAGGTACCCTAAATTAAAGTACTTATTTCCTATGCACAGTGCTTATCTGAATTCCACAGCATTTACACGATTTCCTTCCTCTTAAAACTAATTTAAAATATGATCCAACCCTTAACCAAGAAAACATGTTCTAAAATTATTCAGCGTTTACAAAATTCTTTCCTCAGAGGTAAAGAGAACAGGCAGCAAATTAAAAACATCCCCATTGAATCACAACTTCTTTAAAATAAGTCATTCAATGCATAGTCCATAGATAAAATAAGAGGAAAGGATCTGATTATTCTTCTACTTGTGCTATATAAATCTGAAGGAAATACTTTGATGGGAGGAGGACCACACTGGGGTAGGTGAAAGCAGAATCAGGACCGCAGAGTGTGGGTGTGTGTTCGTTGGGACGGGCACGGGATTAGTAAAGATCTGCTAACGCAGACAAGATTTTATGACCAGTAATCACAAAGAGTTCTCTCAAAAAGATTACAGGAGGCAAAGAGATGGAGCAGTCTCACGTGCTAAAATCTTGGAACACAAGGTATGATTTAGTTCTCCCTGGGCTTTTTAAACCCAGAATGAACAACAAACCCTCTGGTAATCTCCGTCATTCTCCAACGTACATTTGGGTACAGGCACATACATAAGGACACAATTTTATTGCTGGATAGTGACTTTCTTTTGAGCATGCCTGAATTCAGTTTATGACAGGGACTGTCAAGACTTTCTTAATCCTCAAGCACTTATATTTTTATCTGATAGGAAATTAGTTACTGTGTAGTTTTGTCAACATGTAATTCTTACCTCTGTAGATGGCGACGTCCCTGTGCCATGAGCTGTATGAAAAGGAACTGCGCCATTCTTTATTTCAGAAAGGGTGTGTATTCCCAGCGCTTAAGACAGACTTTATTCCTTTTGAAAAAACACCACCCTTACAGATAAATGTCTTTCCTATGAGGCATCCTGTCAATAAACTGCAAGTGCTAATCTTGCCACTTTTTGGCGACAGTCTCAGGAATGCTTCTTAAATACTCAAGGGATTAAATTAAATCTCACCCGCAGACAGGCTTTAAAATTCTACAGTAACCCAAGTTCTCAAAGAAAATTACTTTCATTATCAAAATTAAGGTACTGTACTCTGGAATTTGCAAGAAAATTATATAATCAAGGAAAATGTTCCATGCTATAACAATTTGCCTTTAGAGATTTGCATTAAAGTATAAAAGAGTTTAAGACAGTGTAAAAGAGAATTTCTCAGAGACCTCCTAGGCCTAGCCAGTGAAACCGTACAGTCATATACCTAAACTTCTCTCCCTATATTTTCCTCTCTGCTCTGTATTTGAGTTTTAAATAACTCAGACAACAAGTATTTTGTAACATTGGCTTTTTTAATCCTAAAATTCATTTTGCTCTATTTTAAATTTCTCTAAGGCAGAACTCTCTGAGATTTGTTTCATGTCTGTTCCAGTGAAGTAGATCAATAATATAAGATCAGTTTAATTTAAATTTAAATTTGAAACACAGGTGAGGAAACAGAACTTTTGTATATATCATTTTCATCATTTACTGAAAAAAACCCTTAATATTTTAAGAAAACAAATTCTACTGAACAATTTCCCAAGTACTGTTACATTCTACTTTAAGCAGTTAATGGAATTTCGAGAAAAAGAGATTTAATAAACAGCAGCATTCATCCAACATGAGCATTAACTATGACAACATTAAACCTTAGTATTCATTCTCAGACTTGAACTGCTGCCTCGTAGACATACACAACAAAAGACAAAAAAAGATAACTATTAATCGAAACAGAAAAAATAGTTAGGGATAGTGCAAATGCAAAGACTCTAACTGTCTACTTACACACAATTTATTTTCATTAGCAAGACTCATGATACACGTTCTGTCTCATATGGTCCTTTTCAGACACATCTCAGTATATCCCAGACCACGAAACCAGCTTTGGTAGCGACTCAGTAAAATAGATGTATCTACAGACGTCCCAACATCTCCGTTCATTCGCGTGTGCGCGTCTGTGTGCAACGTGCATGATTTGTAATGAAATGCCCATCCTTAGTCTGACTGACCCTTTAGAAAGAAAAAATGACATTTTTTTTCCCTACCATGACTGTAAAAATATTACTACCTGAAAGCTCAATATACAGAGATACAGTTTTTGGAAAGCACTCTAGATTTTTAGCCAGAAATTTTTAACAAACGATGTACAGTTATTAAATATCAAGTCAGTCAAAGTATTTTAAAAACTACATTAACGGGCTTTCCAGCAGCTATTTGAAGTTTCAGCCTGTGGGGCGAGAGGGGGAAGCTATGGCTCCATAGGTTTCCACTAACATTCATGATATGGCCTAAATACATTTTTCAATTTAAGCAGGATTCTAATTAACAAAATGAGTTCATTGAAGGGCAACTTCTGCTTCAACAGTTTGACATTGCAGACTTGTCTTTTGTTTTGAAAGAGACTAGCCCCAAAAGTGCTTCATCACTCAGTACCACCACCTTTCCCTTTGTTTTTCTTCCTTTTAAGTAGGTAGACAGACAAGCATTAATTAGGAATATTTTTTTCAACAGTCAAAATACATATACATTTAGATTCTGAAAATTAAAATGTTATATTGAAAAAATTATACAATAATATAAAATGCTTTAAAATATTATAAAATGTTTTATAAAAACATTTTGATGTTTTATAAACTATTATATATTATATATTATAAAATATTCTAAAATGTTTTCTAAAACATATTTATAAAATATTATAAAATATTATAAAAAGGGGGTTTGCTGCTTGTAACTAAATATATTTATTAAAGTGTAAGATTTGTACTAATCTTTGGCTTTACCAATGTAATTGGAAAAGCAGCTTGCTACTCTTATGACATGATAAAATACTCTTGGATTTCATAAGCAGTTCCAATAGCCACCAAAAGGCTTGATTATTTCTCAACAGAATAAAGCTTCTTACCTATAGTTGCCTATTGCTCAATATGGTCTCAATTTGAATTATTTCCAGAGTGCCTTCCTGTTACTACCTTCCAAATTTATATTTGCCGCATTGGAGCAATACAACAGCATTGTACTTCAGAATACACCATACCTCATGGTTCAATACTATCTTTTAGCTTTATATTCTTTCATTATCTTGCCCCACACGACTTAAACGTCAGAGATTTTAGATGGCCCAAAGCACACGAGCAGCTCAGTCCTACACTGCCGAGGCGGTAGGGGATTACTAAACCAGAGACAGTGAAGGTATTTGTAAAGCTGTCCACAAATTTTACGTAACCCTTTAGGTTATGTAAAACAACAATGTCAGCCACGGGTACGGTGTGTGCCCGAGGAGGAAGCAGTCTCCAAATCAGTGGGTCTGTAAGGTTTCCACAGAAGACGCTTGATCTGTCTGAATAGTTTTCACCTCAAACTTCCTTCAGGACTACAGTTCAAAGCAGCAAAGCGCAGCTGCGCAGCGGCCGTCACAAAGGAGCTAATGAAGCAAATGCTGCTTCAGACATCGGCCCTCACGTCAACCTGACGACAAGAGCACGAGGGAAGTGGCGGGAGCCAGCAATTACCCTATTGCTACCCTCCCAGCTCACATAATCCAAGCAGGAAAGAAAATAATCCTTCAGAATTGTGCTCTACTTGACAAGCTTAAAAAACAGCAGAGACATAAGAGCATAATAAGAAACCAGAAAAAAAGGTAAGTAGAATGTTTTTCCGGAGGTACACTGACATTGTTTCCCTCCAAAGTTACAGCATTTCTATACAACACATTTTCTGCTGCTTCAAGATCATTGAGATTTTGCTGTTAGGATTACACAGCTGATCAGATTAACACTGTGGTTTGAAAACTTACTTTTATGGTCGTTCATTATCTTTATACCAGCAAAGACTTTTTTTTTTTAACCCACTACATTTACAGTATTAAGACCCAGCTGGCCATGCCCATTTTATCCAATATAACAGAACCATCTTCCCTTTTGCTTCGCTTGAAGTTGCCAATCTTTACACATGAACTTGTCTCTAACAAAGCGGCAAGTGCTTTGGGCCAGAAAGATGTTAGTTTATATAGTGTTTAAGCAAAACAGGGCTTCAAATTCTAATTGGTGTCTTCACAGAAACACTGCCATATAAAATACCGCATCATTTCACAAATGAAATTGAAGCATTTGTGATGATTTTTTTTTCTCAGTGAAATCAATTCATCTCTATTTTTCATCACATTTTGTTGGGTAATGTTATCACATTATTTATTGTATTAATGTATATAATGCCATTTTAAAACAATTCTGTATAAAATAGCTCCAATAAAACAACAAAACCCAATCACTTACCCAAGACATACCTTTCTCTATACTTACAAAATGCTACTATTATCCAGTATTAACACTGCCAACCAAGAACTTACAGGGAAACTATAGCCCATGGATTTACGCTGTCCCTTGTAATATGCACTGATGTGATAAGTAAGCCAAGTGTACCATTTCATAGAGAACAAACATCAAGTCTTAGGATGACATACAAAGTACGACTAATTTTGTTAGGCAAGGCTCTGTGTAAAGACAGTCGTGAAAGACTGCATGAGAATTTGATCTCTGCCTTGCTCAAGGGCTAGAATAATTTCTCTTCAAAAAAGTGAGCACTGTGAATTCAGCTGAAATTCTGAGCTAGAGAAAAGAGTGCTTGGTTCGCGTTTGTTACCACTTGTATTCCAGGACTGTGCAAGATTTTATGAAAGCTATTCACTCACCGATTTATCTCCAATTTCTTGTTAACCTGCAAAAACTGTCACTAACGTATTAAATAAAGCATTAAAATTCATACTGCAAATTAACCCACATAAAAAGTTAACGGAAAAACAAATTGATATAATGGAGACGCATATTATATGCCTGCACCTGGTATGAAATAATGCAGAAGAGAGGGCAACTCATTTTTGTTTATTCACAAGAAACAATGTATGACACCGAATGTGTAAAATTACAGTAGTGTCAACAGGACATGAGACAGAGATTATCAACTGCACACACTCTTCAAAAGAAAGAAGCTATGCAGTGTGTATGGCTAAGTCCGTAAGCGATTGAATAAGGAAAAAAAAATCTGAAGATACTACCATGAGAGAGAAAGTGGGCATGCAAGATGAGAGACAAAGATGACATGATGCCTCTAAAAAAGCGAGTTGGAAATCATAAATATGGGACCAGAATACAGAAAACAGCACACTGAATGAAAAAATTATGCTTTTACTACTGAACACTAAAGCTCTAGTAGCAACCAAATGTAAAGAAAATACCAGACAAACAAAAACAAGAGTTTACACAGATGCTGACATCTGGAGATGGGAATTTTCAACGAATGAAGAAAAAAGAACAGGAGACGGGAAGGGAGAGGTATGAAAGCTATGAAGTAGTAAGTAACAAACACTGGCAGCGGCATCAAACACAAAAGTAAAGGGCAGTTATAATTTGATTTGATCGGAAGGATCAACATTACATACCTAATTACAATCACGTCAAAAAACATTTCTGAGAAAAATATGAGAAATGGTGTATTCAAGCCTGCTCAGAATTAAATTTAGTTCTACTTCAAGATATACACAACCTTTTTTGTATGAACAAAACCAAAATCTACAATACAGAGAACTAAAATAATTTCAAAGTCAGCGTGCATAGGCTTTTGACAACTGAAGTCTGAAATATTTCAGCCACTTTCACCACCATGTCATCAAACGCCTTTACTGCAAAAAATTACTATCTTCACCTCTAAACAAGAGACACTTAACAAAAGACTGCCCAGAAAAAAATAGCACATGGATGCGTAAATTTCTAACCACCATGAAGATAAAAACTAGAAGAAGATGGCAACGCCAGAAGTGGCTACCATCAATAAACTCCCAAGCCTGTCACCAGAACCCTGCCAGCGCCTGGGCTCGGTGCTGAATTCCCCACTAGCACCACCAGGCCTCCAGGCGGAGCCAGCAGAAGGAGCAGGCCAGGGTGCTGCTCTGCTGGCCGGTGGCGTGCTTCCTGTCTGAAGCGTTAGTAACGGCAGCAAGCTCTGCGCTAATTTGTTTCATATCTTTTTCTCTCAAACTGCAAAGTGTGAGATATTTTGAAAGCCGTTATTTAGAATTCAGACACTTATTTTCCAATGTGGCTTTCTGGTTCGGTTTGCTTTTTTCTTTCATTTTAAAGAAACGAATAAGGCTGAAGATTTCATATACAATTTTTATACCCAGGTTAACAGTTGGACTCGATGATCTTAAGGGTCTTTTCAAACCTAAATGATTCTCTGATTCTATGAAGTATTAATAATTGGCCCCAATACTTAATTGTTATTCTGGAAAGGGAAAACAGAAGAATTCATATTTTTATTTATATTTTTGTGTTTTTACAATGTCTGTAGTATGATTGCAGTAATATATGGAACTTGATTGCAAATACTTTATCGGAACTCCATAAAATAATAGGGAAATGCATTTCTTACATTTCCTTTTCCCATTAGTTGATAATTAAATGAACTGTTTTCAAAATTCTCACATACTTCACGGGTACAGTAACCCGAAAAGAAGTAAGGTCTTCACAGACTTGCAGTACCTGAAGCCCACTTTCCACAGAAGCTCTACAAACAAAACGTCAGCCCTTGAACCCCTTGTAGCTCTCACACAAACACATCGCGGTAGGGCTCTGCCACCTGAACAGGACTAACAGTTGCTTTGACACCCTAAACCCCCGTGGCAGGGGTGGAACCAGACGATCTTCAAGGTCCCTTCCAAGCCAAACCATTCTATGATTCTAACTTCCTACAAGTCTTTAGTCAGGTTTGCTTACACCAAATCTCTGTCCTGAGGAGCAAGTGATTTAGGAATACAGGGGTATTTTAAGGTCTAGAAGACATTCCTCCTGCTAAACAGTTGAGTCCCGTCTGTTCACTCTGTCTATCCATCCATTTGACAGTCCACTCGACACATTCACCACAGTACGGTTGTAAAGATGCAAAGAACAAAATGGATATGATTAACAAAGACATGGCACTTACAGTGACATCAAGCTTCTGAACAGGGTTACACAGTAATTAAACTTTCCTAAAGGAGGCTGAGGAGAGCACGTAAGTCAGTGGTAGAATCAAGAGATCTACTCGCATAATGTACAAGTATTTCCCATGTCATTATACGTTCTTTATGATTCAGTTTGTTAAATGTATGGAGTATCAACTGAGTATTAGTAAAATCTTAAGGAAAACAGTACAGAAGCATAAAGTATCATTATGTTATCTAAAAATAAATCAAATAGGATTGGAAGTTTACCTAAAGAAAAAAGAAAATATATGTGCCCCTTAATTTGGGACTGAATAAAAGCAATAAGGAAGAAAAAGAACTTATTAACTGTTGATCACTAAGAGAAAATGTCTATCATCTCCTGGGAATACACAGCCATATTCTCTGGTCAGTACCTGCAATAAAGTGCTATTACATGGGACTAGAAAGAAATTTGTTGTTCTATAATTGGAAACAGCCTACTATCTCATGCACACGTAGAAACTGAGAGCATCCTATTGCATCAATAAATAGAAGTAAGTGCAAGTAAAATTGGGGCTCAAAAGTGACAAATATCTTTTCTTCTTCTTCCAAAACAAGCATGTATGTTTGTTTTATTGTGCAATCACTGCAGGAAATATTTCACCCATTTTCACTTACTGTGAGATTCTAGATTCCTTCCATAATACAGGATTCAAATGTACGGGTAACAGGAAGGATTCAGAGGAATCAACAAGCATTAAAAAAGACGACGTGTGTGCTGAGTTTTCATACAGAGAGAAGAAAACTCCCCTAGGGCTGCTTCGGGAAGGGATCTGCCCTCGAGTCAGCTGATACTTTTACAGGGCTATAAAAGCAGGTCAGTGGGCAAACTGAGCCAAGAGAGGAGAAGGCTGTCACACAGAAAGGAGCTCCTGGACTGAAAGCTTGGCTTCTGTTGCCAGACTCCAGCTGAGAAAGAGCTGGAACTTAATGCTAAAATTAACCTTCACCAGGAAGCTAGCCAAAAGAAGCCTGGGCTGATAATATCCACTTGTGTATCTGGAAATACTCAGTCTCTGTCTCCTTCTCTTCAGGGACCAATAAATTCTCAGAACAAAACAGCTTGACTCTTGGACTCTTCTAAGCAGGACTCGCAGTCTTGTCAGACATCCATTGAAAAGTTTTTGCTCTCATTATATGTATTTATTGTGATATAACTCCAAATGCAATAGGTATTTTCCAGATAGTAAATATAATAATACAAAATGGACTAACACATAATTCCAGCTATGACACACGAAGAGGTGGACATTCATTCTTAACAAGCTAATGCTTCTTATAACAACCGTCTGTATATGTTCAGGGCCAGATTTTCAAGCTGGGTTGGTTGGGCATGAACTCCTACATCTCACAACATTTTACACGTTACAGGGTAATGACCAATTGCTGAACTTTTTCTGAAGTCTAGCCCAATGGCATATTGAGAGCACCTAAAAATATGACCTGTATTACTTCTCCAAGTTAACCATGAAAAATCATACCTTTCTGCTCAATCCTACATTTCAGGTATTTGAAGACATCTGACAATTTGTTACTCATGGCCAGTTTTGTATTATTCGGTACAGGTGCATATAAAATAAGATACGTTAGCTCACACAAGAATTTTTCAGGAAGATTTTGCATGAAAAACGGTTACACTATGTAGTATGCAAGCCAGAGAAGCACATATACTCTAATATAAACACGCATAGAAAAAAGCTGCTTTGACGTACTTATACTTTTAATACAAGTCATTTAAGATGAGCAGCGATATACCTTTTAGTTTGTATCTTGTCATTCCTATAATGTCTGTATCAATTGGGAAGACTTGGGGGCCTCTGCCCAGATTAAAAAATTACAGCAGGTCTCATAAAAAGTTAACAGATGGCGGGAAGAGAGAGGCAGCAGATAAGTTGTATCGACAAGCATTGAGCAACAGAGAATACTGAAAAGGGAAGCTCCAAAGGAAATAAGAGTAAGAATAGGCACCTCAAGAGCTGCAGAAAGAGCGCAAGAGCCAGTTAGACAGTAGTATGGGAAGTCTTCCAGAGCAATGAACACAGAGAAATCAATATGCTGGATAACAAAAATGGGAAGTAGCACAAGAAAAGAAAAAGACAGACAGACAGAAAGACAGACAGACAGAAAGACAGACAGACAGAAAGACAGACAGACAGACAGAAAGACAGAAAGACAGAAAGAGAAAAAAAAACCCAACACAGATGTGTATGTTGTGCACATTATTTTAAAATACACTAATATATTAAGGGAAATATGTATACAGAAATAGAAGAATAACATAAGCTTTAAAATAGATGACCAATCTGTTCTGAAAGCAGATTTAGGTTTGGGTATCCAAAGCATCGCAAGAAAGAAGCTAAAGAGCATATTACCTCATTTTAAATAAAATTATTTCACTTTATAATATGTTACTAAAGTCAATGTAGTTATTAAAGACCAATATAGCCCTGATAAATTAATGAGAAGCATTCATCAATGAAAACAAGGCAGTAAAACAGATGCAATCTCCATCAGTAAAAGACTAAAAAGAGTTTAGAAAAAATAACAGAAAGAGTGATTTACCATAACTTATCCTGAGTTATAATGTTGCATACTTAGGAAAATTATTAAGACAGGAAAACAGACAGACATCCAGAAAAAAAGATTTCTTTTTAATTACAGAAAAGAACCATCATCTAGAGGTCTGAATAACAGGCAGAAACCTTACAGACTGTACGCCATTTCGAAGTGAAAATGGTGAGCAGGCTGTGGTACAGAGAGGCTGGAAGCCTGGCTTAATCCCTAGAGAAAACGCAATGTTTTCATTCACTGTAAGAATCGCCTTCAACCCCGGCCTGCGGGCAGTGGACCGCACGATGATGCTCCAAGATCCTGCCCAGGACCGTGGCTGTGTTACGCCTAGCACTGAAAGCCTACGGTAATTGGATTTCCTGTCCCGTTTGAAGGCTGTCCAATCACTTAACACATCTCCTTGTCAATCTGATTTCATGCTACTCATCTTCTAAGTTTTACACTGTCCAAAATAATTTCTCCTCTTTTGTGATATTTATAACTTCAGCATATTAGAATAAAAAACTAAGCTCTACTAGTTTTAGCCAGATACCTGTCCCTGTCGGGTCTCTAACTATTCCTATCATCTAACAGTTCCACATTGACATCATTGTGCTGACAATGAGATGTCTGAAATCAGGCACAGTTTTTCCAGATGGGATGACACAAAGGCCATCTAGAGAGAGGTTATCATCTTTTGTTCTGCTACCCCGTATTTCTGCAGACAGAACTACTGGCAATTTTTACTACTGCATCCCATTGCAAATACTCTTCTAAACTGGTATTAATCACTCCCTTCAGCCTCCTGGCATTAAGACTCCAAATTCCTTTTCCAGGCTAGTCAACATTTCTTTTTCCCCATCTGCATTTAAACTTTTTTTTTTTCCTAATTGAAATACTGAAGAATATTTTCTAAATGAAAATATTGAAGGCGGTCATATCCGAGACAAAAACCTGCCTTCTCACGCCAAGTAAGTTCCCCTCATCTTAACTGTAGTTGCCCATTTATCCTTCTTCATACTTCTTCAATCAACTTCAATCTTCAATCAATGCTAGGAATTTTTTTTTATTACCTGAAGGATTTTTAAACTCTTATTCTTGCTCTCTTATGTTCATTCTTTCCATATTCACTCCAGAACTATGGTTTATAATAAAATATTTCTAGCCTAGAAAGTCACTACTCCATTGAGGTATCATATACATCGATGCGGACAATCCAGTTAAAGAATTAACACCAAATTTAAACTCATAATCTGTAATCTCCCAGTTTTTCTTGCCTATTTTTCTTATACTTTTAATGTATGTACCTATGCATTGTAATACTTTCAGAATATCTGTTTTGTTTTTACTAACATCACTATATATTTCTATTGATGGCTTAGGGTTACCATTTAAATCACCAGCTTGAGTGAAGGAAAAGAGTACTTTTATTTCCTTTCCTGGGAAGTTTAAAGAGATATTTAACATGCTTTGTAAGGTTTGAATTTGAAACTCAATACATCTCTCATATAAGCAGCTCCGATAGTTTTGATTCCAATGGAAAGCTATAAAAGATACGAGAGTCTAGACAAAAGCAAAATAAATGCACATTTAAACATCACACTGTTCTACAGGACAGTGTAACAATTATGAGTATAGCAAATATCTAACATTTACTGCAGCATGCTACAACTAATTTTGTTAGAAGACTCTGGCCATAAATTACATTTTAACAGTAATTATATATCTCCTTATATTAATAGTTTCATAACATGCCTTTTATGTAGAACTGTATGACAATATTAAGCATATTTGGTATAAAGACTTCAAAAGTACAGATAGATAATTCACTTGAGAGTTAATGTAAGCTTTATTTGATTGTTCCAGAACACAGAGAACTCTCAGTGTTCTTCCTTTCATTCAGAGACTTTCAGAAAAGTTTACTGCTCTTAATTCTAAATGATAAATTGATTGTATAGAACTTATAAATCACAGACATTTCACACCTGAAAGGAAAAAAGTGTAAGCACAGCACTTTAAAACTGCTGTCATCTTTAATCCTTAACTACATACCTCCTCCTACAGTCTTACGGAATTATTTCAGAGATATCCAATATTCTCTTATTTCCCAGTCTTCCTGTAAAATATTCTAAATAATAATAAAATACTTCATCAAAATCAACAGAGGAACAATATTAAACTTTACACTCCCTTACTCTCAGAGTAAGGAATAAGGGGGCAGACAGCTTGAAGAGGGAGGAGGAAAGCCCTAAAAATGGAAAATAATTTTAAATGGGAAAAAAAAAAAAAAAAATCTATAATAGGAAAAATTTTTACATTGAAATAAAAATAACAGGTCTGCCCCCTAGCTACTATAAATAAAGGATGGCTATATGAATTCATTACAGCTATGTTGATTTGTACTAGAAGAGCATCCTGCCCTTAGAAATTGCATTCAAGAGCTTATAATAGAGAATCCAGTTTCACATGGTACTATTTTATATGAGTTTCTTTAAGTGCCAGTGGTAAAAAGTAGGACAAAAACCATAGCAGTGGAGCTTAAACAGTTAGGCAGGAATTAATCAGAAATAATAATACCCTTTATATTGGAAAGTTTCCTTTTAGCTCCCTGGTTCCCGAGGGCATCTATATTCATATGTAAAGGGACAGTGTAAGGACTTTACATGAAAGAAAAGCTTTGCAGAAGGAAGGATACCACATCTCCCTGCCCCCTTCTTTTAAAGATGTCTTTTCTTAATCATTCTAAATTAACATATGGTCAATGTACATAGGTTTATATCAATTAAGAGTTGAAGTGTTCAAAATGTCGTTCACCAGAGAACTAAGATTCTTGTTACTATGAGCTGTAATTTAATATTTGCACTATAGCTGCATGAAAGACAATGCACATATTAAGTTTCACCATTAGTTACTGCAGGCCAGACACAGCCTCTCGACGTATAAACTATCAAAGCACCACTAAACAAACTGAAACGTTAAACGCAGCAACTTGGATGGCTTTAATCAACATCTGCTGAACAGTTTAGATTTTCTATAGCAGCAAAGGTAACACAGCAATGCTTTCATATAAATGTCTGAATGGGAAGTAGAAATAATCTGAAGTAGTTCTGTGTTTAAGATAGTTGCTTTTAGTATAAAAAAATGTCCTTTTTTTCCAATCTTTCACTGAATCTCCTTTATCGTGTTTCTCCTCCTAAAAACCAGCAGGTTTGTATGTATAACTTAGCTTCATTCTAATATCATCAACTATAAAAAAAAAAAGGGAAATTATTCTATAATAGATCTACGACATAGAAATACTTTTTTCCCCAACAAGTTTTTCATTAGGTTGTTGACACTTGGGATTTATTAATCAATGTACCCATCCTTATTCATTTGGCTTTCTTCATTTCTGTCATTTATTGTAAAAGCCTTGATGAAAGGATCCATGCAGAACACTCACTGTCCCTTTGGCAATTACAGGAAAATTCATTGTAATAGCCTGAAGATGCATTTGGAGATCATCTGCTATTGCAACGCCAGTGACACTGACCTCATACTATTCCAAAACTGATAACACACTTGTAATACTTTTTCCTCTGACGTGTATTTCTTTGCTTTTTATGCAAAATATTTAAACGTTTATCTTAAAGAATTACATAGGAGGGTGAGAAGTTTCAGCAACTGCCAGATGCAGTTGTCTCTCCCATAGCGTTAAGCCCTTGTAGCTCCATGTTCACTTCTGCTACTACCTGAAACACGTGCCCCTCTCCGTGGTGGGGTTTGACAGACACTAGATAAAACCTCCAGAAGAGTGGGGAGTTAGAGTTTGCAGTTAAGAACACTTTGAAGTCCTTTAGAGACGATGGCTATATCAAAATGCATTACACAGATTGACTACTTTATCTCTGCAGTTCTGCAAGCACTAGCATTATTACAGAACTTAATTTTTGTCAGGCTTTCTCCTCAAGAACATGCGTTTAACTTGAACTGTAAAATTCTTTTAAAAACTTGAGCATTGCTTAGCAATGACACTACAATAGTCTGACAACACTTCCATTTTCAGTGTCTCCCATTCAGAAGATGATAGATACTACTAATGGTGGGGACTTTTTAAATGACTGAATGATGGCCAGCTCAATACTAAAAAGCCGTCAGACACAGGGAATAGCTTATTCCAGAACTAAGCATACAAAGACATTATTTTCTACTGCTCTACTCAGAGAATTCTTATTCTAGCCTTAGTACAAAGAGTTAATCAGGTAGTCTATGAGTGTTAATCAGGTATTCTGTAAAAAGTATTTTAAAACTTAAGCAAAACCAAGCAAATCTTCCTGTTCTGTTCCTCTGCCTTTTTGTGGTTTGAGGTTTTTTTTAAAAGGTTTTGCAGTGCAACACTTAAGGCACAGTGACAACCAGTGACTGCAGCACTGCCCATCCTCCCCCCACCCCAGATCCCCTCCCAAACCCCCCCACATTTAGCCCTTACTGAGAAATACGCCCTGCAGCACAGGTAGCACAGGTCTCAATAAGAAGATACGTTTGTCAGCATTAAACACTGCTGTCAGCGTTACAATGTGCCCAAAGGAGGAACGCTCCTGCCTTGCCAAGGGCAGGCAATTCACAAGGATGAGGGTATGAACTGGTTCACCTCGCGGCCCCGCCTGCAGCTGGCTGTCTATGGGGTGCCTCTTCTTCCCTCTCCCCCAAGCTGGAACGATTTACAGGGACTCACGGAAGGTGTTGCAATTCATACATTTCAAGGCAGAGGCTGTATTATACTACATTTCATAAAATGACAGTATATAAAAATTAGTAACAATTAAAGAGTGCTAACAGTGAAAGTTGCTGAACATGTAAAATGTCACGCAAGAAACCATGTTTTGCAAATCTAACACAACTTACAAGTCTAGCTCCCATGGATAGTTCACTGGGATGATCTCTTTTGCAACTGAATTAGCAAACTCCTGCTTTCTATTACCTTCCTACGTAGTCTAGATTCTATACTTTGAAGTTCTGCACATTTGTTCAGCTGCTTACTATCACATCCACTTCCCGACATGCAAAAAATCTGAAACTCTCAAAAGTCACGGATGTTTTTTTTTTAAATAAACATTCAAATCAAGCTATTTATGGCTCCCATGACAGCCACAACAAAAATCCAGACTTAACCATAGATTAAGATTTTGGGATAGGTCACAGCAGGTATTTCACTCAAATTTAAAATGTGCTTTTACATACTCTCAATCCTGTCTATCAACAAGCAGCTGCTCTAAGATGAACAGTTCACATATGCACGTGGACCTTTAGCAGCTTCTCGCCCTCACCCAAGAGCAGCAGCAGGCACCGCAGAGAGCGACGTGCAGGCGTTCCCGCAGCGTACAGCCGCTGCGGCACGGGGATAAACACAGAGCGGCACAGGGCCCTGTGCCCGTCTGGGGACGTGAATGGAGATTTCTGCTGTCAAACCAAGGCGTCTCCTCGGCAATCAACATAGTGGGCCTGATTCTTCTCCCAGATAAATAAGGGTTTTCACTAGCACAATTACCTTTAGTAAATTTACTGCAGATTTATTCCTAAGCGAATGGGAAATAGGCCCAATATTTCTTTCATATATAAAAGATGACGCAATGTTATGCCATTTTTCTTTTACTTTCCAAGAACTGCTTTACTCCATTCTCTTTGTTTCACTTTGATCTTAGCACTGTGCCTGGCTAGGCGTTAAAAATTAAAGTCAGGTGTGCTAGAAGGAAGTGAATTAGATTCAGATTCCATTCTAAAGTTGGATTTATTCTACTCATATTCAAACATACCACTGCCGATTCTACCACCAAGAAATACATACTACTTGGCAACAAGAAAATTATCAAAGCAATCTGACCAAATTGGCACCACTAGCTCTGGCTACATCTGGTAACAATAATATGAAGGGAGAAGCATGAAGATAACGATTCCCATTTATTGTTACCATTAAACTTATCTGCATGCGTACTCTTAAGTCTTTGAACTTCATGCTTTCATAAAGCCAATAAGAGCTCCACTCAAAGGTGAGGGGTGATGCTTTTCCAAAAGTGATAAAATATCCAATTTACTAAGGTATTAGAGTCTCTAGTCACAGACTGCTCAGTCAGACGGACAGCAATGGAATACCACCAGGAAAGCATGACTGCCAACATCAAGGAGCTCTAGCAACGCAGAAATTAAGGTGTTTGATTCTATGCCAACAAAAGAGGAGAAATTTAATATACTACAAAATTGGTAAAAACCAACTGCTAATGTATAAGTCTACTTTTTATATTTATTAGGAAATGTTTCTTTTTATTTCCAGATGTAACAAACTTCGATATACATTAGGTCAAGTTGCGGATCAACTATAACAGCCTATCCTAGCAAGGAGAGGAACAAGGGCAAGGGGATCTCCTTTCTTATTTCTTATCCTTACCTGAGGAAAAGGTCAGGACGGTTTATCACATTAACAAGTTATTCAACCACTACATTGCTAAATATTTCATGCATCAGACTATGCAAAACATAAATCTCTCAGTCAAAAGAGGCTCAAAATCATACATAAAATGTACCATTTCTGAATCACTCAAGATTTAAAATTGTCTTCTTGTGGATTTTACTGCATATAATTAACAAGCTGACGAACTTATGTTCCCAGGAAGCATTTCATAAAACTCTGATTCGTAATTTTCTAGCCATTTTTAGCTAAAATATGCTAAAAGGGAATAAGGATCATTAATAAAAACTTGGTAGCAACACATTTGAAACAGTGTACTATAACCATGATACAGAATCATACAGACCGTTTATTTAGATTCAAAATTTATCATTATACTTTGCATATAAGCAATGTTAGTAAACTTTGAACTGTGTCTGAGACTTAGTTTTAATACACCAAATTCCAGTATGGATGGTGCATTAGTTCAAATGAAAACAAATAAATAATATCCAAATACTTTGTTTGCTCAATTTTGTAAGTAACATCTTCACTGTACCTGAGCAGGAAGTAATTACAGCTTTGAAATACTTCTACCATTAACAAAAATCTCCCCAAACTAGCAGCATTGACAGTTGCTCCTGCTATGCAGGTAGCAGTAAGAAGTATATATAACATCTCCAAATATACTAGCCTGACGGGATGCACGGTTCCCAGCTTCACAAAGGATTACGCTGAAGGTGACAATTTATGTATCCCAAAGAAAAAAGATACGAGTTAAACATCTCTACCAATATTGGTGTAATCACAGTTATGCCGTGTAACAAAACATGATACGCAGAATAAAACAACTGTTGCTTTAGTTAAAGTATTACTTGGCAACATATTCCCAGCTTGCCACCTTACATATTCTGAAGCTAGAGCTATGCTTTTAACATACATGCATTTATTCTACTGCAGAATATGTCTAAAATGGTAATCTAATCCAGTGGGTCTAAATTTTGGAGCAGAGAGTACTTCCTCTACTCAGTCACAACATACCCAGAGAGATGGCTGCTGATTCAGACAGGCAGCTGCAGCGTGTTCCTCTGAATCCCCCTTTTCAATGCCGGTGTCAGTCAGAAAAAGTGAGAAGCTACCCAGTGTGCTGGGTTCGGCTGGGATAGAGCTAATTTTCTTCCTAGTAGCTGGTACAGTGCTGTGTTTTGGGTTTCGTAGGAGAAGAACGCTGATCCCACGCTGACGTTTTGGCTGTTGCTGAGCAGTGCTCACATTGGTCAAGGACTTTCCAGCTTCCCGTGCTCTGCCGGGCGCACAAGGAGCTGGGAGGGGGCACGGCCAGGACAGCTGACCCCAGCTGGCCAAAGGGCTATTCCAGACCATATGGCCTCATGCGCAGTATAGAAACGGGGGAAGAAGGAAGGGGGGACGTTGGGAGCGATGGCGTTTGTCTTCCCAAGTCACCGTTACGCGTGCTGGAGCCCTGCTGTCCTGGAGATGGCTGAGCACCTGCCTGCAATGGGAAGCAGTGAAGGAATGCCTTGCTTTGCTTTGCTTGCGTGCGCAGCTTTTGCTTTCCCTATGAAACTGTCTTCATCTCAGCCCACGAGTTTTCTCCCTTTTACCCTTTCAATTCTCTCCCCCGTCCCGCTGCGGGGGGAGTGAGCGAGCGGCTGGGGGGGCTGAGCTGCCGGCTGGGGTTAAACCACGACACGCAGCATCCTTCCTCCCTACCACAAATCAGTCACCTGGAGCGTGGAGCTTGAAAGAGCTTTCAGGAAAAAGATTAGCATGTTTGTGCAAAACTTTGGGTTTGAGCAAAACTTTGTTCCATGGGCTACTTTTTGAAGGATCTGATTTTCTGTCACTGTTGTCAAGGACTCAATGGTAAACGGCTGGCAGGTATAAAACCAGCCGAATCTGGCATGTTGAGGCAGCTAGGGAGTAGTCAGGCTGCCACTCAAAGATGCGGTTCCAGGAGCAGTGAATCGCATGATACACACTCTCCTCTCAGTCAGCAGCTGAAAATTCAAAACAAAGCCATGACAGCAGGATACCTCTCTAATGTAAAATTATTCTCAATTACATTTATAGCACTCTACCTTATCATTTTGAATTCCAATCAGCAGATTTCTACTACATTTCTTGGAAGACTATTTCACAGAAAACTGTATTTCTTCTCTTATGCAATTCCAATTCTCCCTCATTCTTTTTCAGATATATAAGTAGTCATCCATTTCCCTAAATAATTCCTTTGTGTTCTTCGGCACCTCCCAAATAAGACAGCTTCTACTTGCTTTTTGCCCAGTCACGCTATACATAATTTCGGTCTTTCACACTTCTAAAGAAATTTCCTCCAACTCTATTGAAAAGAAAATATTGCTCTTCACACAGCTTAAAATTCCCAGCACGCGAGTTGGCTGCTTTCTCGGCATGAATAAAACTTAGGATCTTATTTAAAGATAACTTTGTTAACTAGTATTGACACTGCAGAGCCGAATGGCAGCTTCCGTCCTCGCCAACAGCACTGGCATCACACCAGCGGTACGAGCCCCTCGGGTCAGTATCTCGGTGAGCTCAGCCCTACTTTGCAAACGGCGTACTGTTCCTAAGGGCACTTGCATATGCTACGTCTGACCTGAGTCTTGAACTATTCGCTTCTCTTCATTTGAGCTGCGTGTGAAGAACCCTCTCAAAACTAGCTAGCATAGCTTGATCTAGAATAACTTACACTATTTACACTTAAGGGTTTATCTTTCAAATTCTAGATACATGTCATCTATACATAGACATTTACTATTTCCCAAAAAGTCATCTTTTTTTAATCTCTCATTTATATATTGTCCTACATCATATTTTAGATCTTACAACTGATTGCCTCCTTTCTGCATATAGAACTACATTTAGAAAGTTAATAATGTATTAGTTAATAATGTAGGCAGTAATAGTATCATACTACTGTGCTAAAACCTACACAAACATAAATACATGACAGCATCTTTTCAAAGCACTTATTTCTTATTTCAGCCTATTTCTTCAAATAACTAGTACTTTTTTCACTTTCACTAACAATCTCTTACCCTATAGCTTCCAAATGAATTAAAAGATATATCCAAAATGCTCAGTTTTCCATAGGTGGCATACAAAGGCAGCCAAATTATTATTTATAACTTTTAGGATTTTAGGACTGGGATTTTCAACCCCGTAAACAAACAGGCTCCTTTAGTACCTGTTCGGAGATGTATATTACTGGTACATGAACCAGACTAGTTTGACCCCGTTTCTTGAAAAACTGCATAAACGTTGCTTCTTGTAATATTTTCTGCCAAGTGAAGGCCATCGCAAAGAATAGATACTTCCCCCTCATACTGGGGCAATAATTACTGTAAAGTAAGACATGCTCCCAGTTTCAGCTACTCATACTGAAACCTAGTGACACGTCTGAGTTCTTCCAAACACCTGGTACCAAACATCTCCAGCCATTTCACTAATTTGTCACCTGCCATTGATAAAGAGGAGACCTGCTTAGACATGATTATTATGAGCAGATCTCCAAAAACCTTTAACACCAAGACCAGGTGCAGTCAATATTTCTTCACTTACTTGAGGGTCCATTATTTACAATATACCTGATATTCAAAAATAAACCATGTTTACAGAACTGGCATGAGACAAAACAGTTTTAGATTTCGTAATCTCATGAAACTTCATTTGAGGAATTCAGTGATTTTCTCCTATAAAGACAAGTGCTTACTTTCAAATAGGTCAGTAAGCAGAAGCACGTGATCCAACTATTCTCCTTTTGAAGTGTAGACTTGAACAAAAGCAGCAGTAGCAAGCAGGTCATCAGGAGTGGGGGGGAGCAATAAAATGCTGGGCTTCTAGCTTCAGTGGGTAGCAAATTCATTGGAAAAGACAGTAGATTCAATCACAGACTGGAAAACTTTATAATGATCATGGATTTTAAGGTGCAAGGACTTACCTAAACTCATAGCTATGGTTTTAGGCTGGATGATCATTCAGGTTGGCTTCACTAAGTGAAGCTATATTAAGTCACATATTTCCAGTTACCTTTTATAACCCGTAAAAACTTAAAGTGCAGTGTGTTACAAAGAATGGGAAATTAAAGAAGCTAAAGGAAAGTGAAGATGATCACTGCCTCTGATCCTAATGACATTGTTCTCAGTGTCTCGGTGTAAAGGCCGAGAGCATCCAAACACCTGCACTGGTTAGGCTTGAGTTTTTTCTGTATTTTTCAGATTGCATGTGGTACACATCAAGGCTAAGTTTAAGGGTCCCAAGGCTGCATTTTATTGTGCAGAATCATTGAGGATCCATTGTTTTTGACAGCGTATTGGGATCAATAACACCACGACCCTGGCTGAACAATTGGCTATATTTAGTTCAATCTCACTTTCAGACTGCCTTATCTGAATAACATAACGTGATTTGGCAAAGCTGCAAGCATAAGAAGCCAACTGTCGTGGTTTAGCCCCAGTCGGCCACTAAGCACCACCCAGCCCCTCGCTCACCCCCCCACCCCTCCCCGGTGGGATGGGGGAGAATCTGAAGAGCAAAAGTAAGAATTGTGGGCTGAGAGAAGAACAGTTTTATAATTGAAATAAAATAATAATAATAATAATAATAATAAAAATTGTAATGAAAAGGAAAACAACGAGAGAGAGAGAGAGAGAGAGAGAGAGAGGAACAAAACGCAGGGGAAAAACAAACAAAAAAACAAGTGATGCAATGGCTCACCACCCGCTGACCAACACCCAGCCCGTCCCCGAGCAGCGATCGCTGCCCCCGGCCAACTCCCCCCGTTTCTATACTGCGCATGAGGCCATATGGTCTGGAATAGCCCTTGGGCAGCTGGGGTCAGCTGTCCTGGCCGTGCCCCCTCCCAGCTCCTTGTGCGCCCGGCAGAGCACGGGAAGCTGGAAAGTCCTTGACCAGTGTGAGCACTGCTCGGCGACAGCCAAAACGTCAGCGTGGGATCAGCGTTCTTCTCCTACGAAACCCAAAACACAGCACTACACCAGCTAGTGGGAAGAAAACTAACTCTGTCCCAGATGAAACCACAACACCAACGAAATACAATTTTCTAAACCAACAAAGTACAAATTTCTAATACTCAGTACACTGAACCCTGTATCCTTAAAGTGGGCATATATTATTAGAAGAAACATTTCTTAACGTAGTACACAAGTGAATAGCCACCATCGCAGCTTTGAAACATCAAAACTTTCATGTTACACCAGAATGACTCCCTAATTTTTTTTTAACACCACTGGTAATCCGCAGTCAGAACATTGGTCTGTTTTACAGAACAGCTTATTAGTTCAGAATTTGTTGTCTTACTCCAGAAATACAACAGAACTCTGATTTGGTAATTGCAAAACCCCAGTTCACATAACAGTCTATTTACAGTGTTCTGATAGAATTTGACGACATTAATAATGTCCTTCATCATGCCATCATGACCCCTTTACGGGATTATGAAAGCATGCTCCCAACTGATTAAACCATGAAAACAAAAATCAAAGGCATCTTTATCAGCAATGTGCTTGCACTTTCTACTTGTTAAGATCAAATGAAAGTAATTGGTCTCTTAGGTCTTCCTGGACCATTCTGGATTCAGAAGTTTCAATTTCAGTGGTGTTCTCAGCCACAATTCCTGCATCAAGCAATGACAGCGATGAAAATTTCTAAGCACAAGAGTAGGACTCGTGTTTACGCTGGCATGCTCCTAATCTGACCGTATGTAAACGTCCTCTTTTTTGGAAGACAGCTAACAGTAATGCATACAATTAATTGTACAATACATTTTAATTTAACGCGAACTGGACAATATCACCTGGTGTGCACAGTCCAGCCACTCCAAGTACAGATTCCAATTATTACATGAGAGCTAAGACTTTATGACATTTCCTACAAATGCTAATTAGCTGGTAGGTTAGGGCCCTCAGTCATGTAGCACTTCATCAATCACAAAGCTTAAACTATTAAAGATGGAAATTGTAACATTTTACATGAAAAGTTATGTTGCAAGTCAAAGTAGAATATTATATTAGCCCCCTTTACGTGGTGTTCTTTTATAATAGCCCCCGCAAAAGAATTTCCACAAGCTGTCGTCCTAATACGATCCAGGTCTACATCCTCCACGCTGTTCTTGTCTCAACAGCTACTGTTTTCAACACCGAGACTCATACTTCAGAGTATATAATTGGTCTTGTAAAATACCTACAGATTCCTAGAGGACAAAACACACCAGGTATAGCCACCGTATGAAAGTGAAAATTTGGGAGCAAAAAGGGACACGAAAGAATTATCAAGTTCAGCACTTCTGCTCTTCAGCCTACAACTCGGCCATATTCATAGAACTTGCACGTTCTGGTAAGAAATACATAAAGATTTCTGAGGTCTGCCCCTCTGCATGCTAAACTGACAGATATGAGGTGTAAGACTAGCTTTGCCAGGTTAAACAAGGCTATTAAAACAGCATACCCAACTTTACTGGCACTAAAATGGAACAGTGGTGCCAAAGATTCTAAAAGAAAGAAATATTAAGTAATATTGCACCTCTGACATTGACATAAGTTTATTATTACTCCATGCCAATCTACCTTGATCCAAATCCTCTGAATGCATGCTGTTGCAGTGCTGGGCCTCCCTTAAGCCCGCAAATTATACTGAATAGCGTAGCGGTTTTTCAATTTGGTCAAAAATTACACCAAAACCACTGCATGGAAGGACAATGCATCATTAGCTCATTATCTAGCCCATTACTCTTTTCCGCAGCACGTTGCCTTGTATGCGTTCCTATGCCATCCTGTGGGACTCGCCACAGTTGTTTTGTTGCCAGTGTTTCTGTTTCTTCCACACCTTTGGTAGGGAGTTCTCAACAGAACCTGTCCCATCCTCCAAGTATAACAGCTATCCAGAAACGAGAAGAAACAGCTCCGACTTTGAAAGGGAGCTTTTCTGGTTTTGCTTTGGTCTCCTTTGTATTTTTCAACATGGCACATAACAGTAATGTACACAAGAGAAAGAATATAGAATTAGAAATTGCATCCTTCCAAGTTACGTATTCCTTCCTACTCAGTTTCAGGTTATTATTGACAGAAATATTTTTAAGCACTATATACAAATTCTTCCTTCTTCAATTACTTGAATACAACCATTAAAACAAATATTATTTTAGGCTGAGTGAAGCACTTCAGGCTCAGTGGAGAGAGATGTAGCCATCCATCTTGCATCAACAAATGAAGGCACTAAAATAACTGGTTATTCACAAGTCCTCATATCAAAAGTAAATAAAAATGCACAGATAGAAAATTTGGCCCTGCACAGAAAAAATAAAATGAAGACAAGCATTATAATATTACAGTTCAAAACTGGAAAGAGGTACATCAGACAGTCTTTTTCTTAAAGCACAGCATCCGCTACTAGACTATCTGAAAATCCCTGAAAAGTGACTGTTCAAAAATATTACAATAAGAATACTACAGCGCTAGGAATTACTACTATACAGAGTCCAACGTATTTCTGAAATAACACATGACCGAATGAACAATCTGCCTATGGCCAAAAAGGAGCTGTGCTCCCTTTGCCTTTGACAGAACATAAAGACCCTATGAGGTATGAATGTCCTGGGACACATAACTTCATGTGGTGAGGATAAAATTATCTAGAACAAAATGCCACTAAGGCCAGGAAAGCTGCTTGAAAAAAAGGAGACAGACACTGAACATCTTCCCTTCTACACACAAGTATCGTGGTCCAGAGATGAGACTGCGTCTGCTGCCAAGGATGCTGGGATGCTCAAGGAGGCTAACCATGAGGAGCCTTGATCTAATAAGCACTGCCAAAATGAAGTTGAACACTTGGGTTAACTAGACAAGTAGATTATTCTTTTTTTTCCAGATGAATTTAAAAGCCTGGATTTCCATTGGTGACATACAGAATTCTCTACTTCAGAATTGTACACCAGACACATCAAAAGTAAACAGTGAAAGCATCCTTTATAGTATCATATCCCAGCTTTATTTAGATAGCAGGAGTAACTAGAGCAGGATGATATTTCAATCAATATCTTTTCTCTAGTCAAATTATCTGTGAGTGAATATCTGTGAGATATTTTTTCTCTAGTCAAATTATCTGTGAGTGAATTTACCTCGAAACATATCGGAAGCACGGCACAAGTGAAATAATGATCCAAAGCTGAAAATGTGACCTAAGGGTCATTTTAAAAACATATTTGCCAAATATGATATTATTTTCCTATAAAGAAAATAACGGTGTAATGATGATCTGATATTAGCATTTTTGGGCATGCTAACATCTACATATCAAGATAATGTGGGTATTAAAAATGCTTCAGAGAAGCAAATCTACGCATAACTTTTACATGATGTAAATGACTATTTTTCTCTCTTTTTTTTTAAAGTAATCATCATAATCCATTCTTCTCTAAGTAAAGCCACTATTTAGCCCATAGCAGAAAAAAACTGAACATCAGAAGTCCCCTGCTGAAGCATATTTATCAGAATAAAAACCTCAGAAATATTCAGGTGCTACTTCCAGTTTTAAAGAATCAATTTAGTACTAACTCCGACTTTGCACCTCGTAGTTAGCATGATTTATTTATCACATTGTATACCTGAGCTTACACGGCTATAACATGTGCTGACTCTCTGATTTAGTGAAGAGAGCGAGCGCCATTTGAGAGGGATTGTTTCATTAAGAAGCAGGTGCAAGAGAGGCAAGACCATCTGCAAGCCCTGATAAAAGAGCCGTGATGTATTAAAACCAGAAAAACACACTGTGTTGCATATTTCTGAGCACACAGCCATGACAGATAGTGCTGACAGCTCTGTGAGAAGTCATATCCATCACACAATTTTGACCACTGAATCCACATTCCTCCTACTGATCCATTTCCTCAAGATCTAAATACAAGACCAACTGCAAACTGTTGCGTTGTTGGGGGTTTTTCAGAATACAAACCGTAAGAAAAGATGCATTCTTTTCTTCAAAAACCTCAAGTGATGTCCAAAACTAATTAGCTTTCAGCACAGGATAAAAGGCTTGCAGTGTGCTATCTTTACATCATCAGCATTGCTAACAAGGCAAATATTCAGAAATAAGATGAAAGTGGATGAGTACCTATATTCCAGTCTGGATAGGCCTTATTGCCTGGGCCTGAAAAAGCAGGCTCCTCAAACTCTGGAAAATAAGGACTTGGCTCTTTAAAGACCGTGTTTAACCAGTTGCAGACAAAAGAACAGCTAGACCATGTGAACCCTATATGAATCCTGGAGGAAAACCACAGTAACGTGAACTACCTACATAATAATAATAGAGTAAGGAGTAGACATTCTTTGAGTGGCTGTAAATGCAGGGAAGAAGTAATAGTAAAGTGTATTTGATGCCAGGAACTCTTTCTCCATTTATCTGTATGCTCACGAGTCCATCTATATACGATAAAGAGCAATACACACGACACACAGAGAACATACCTGCTAGCATAAATAGTTTTGTGAGTGTGAGAAAAAAGATATCGTGAAGAAACACTCTACGTGGAAACTGTAATGATTAAATCCAACTTCCCAAAGAGAGTAAATGCAGTTAGCTAAATTTGTGGAAAATTAGAAATAAGACTAATAAGGCTGTTCAGAGAGAGCCTCCCTTCTTAATGTCTTTAGCTCACAGGAAAAGCAGATAACTAACTTAATTTAGGTTCCCTCCCCGCTCCCCTCCTCCCCCCCAAAAAAAGTCTTTAAAGAAAAAAACCAGTATCCTGATCTTTTAGCAGTCCCACACGTTTTATTTACATTGTTTGGAAAGAGTAGTAATCAGTGGTAGTAAGGATAACGGAATGCCTCATGTCGAGGAGTAAGAAGTTTTGTCACAATTTTTAGGACTTTCATTTAACTCCAATACTTTTGTGGAACGGCAGCACCTACTATTTTTGTGATATAATATAATTAAGATATAATACTATAGAAATGATCCCATGGAAAACAGTAACACAGATTTTATATTAGAGAACTACTTGACTATTACAGACTTACTCCTTGCATTTTTTAATATATTAATATGCTATAAGAAATAAATATATTTCCTTTAAATGTGCCTCAAAAGTTTTACAACATATCCTTTCATCAGTGATCTTACCTTTTTTTGAAGGACATTAATTTTTCTTTCTTTTACTTCCAACATGTCTTTCATATCTCGAATCTCTCCAGCCAGGGTTCCTTTCTCTTCTGTGAGGTCTTGAAGTTGTTTTGTTTTTTTATTGAGAAAGGTTTCCTTTTCTTCCAATCGTAACCGCAAGGCATCAACCTACAACAAGTAAATCAAATGTATTTAGGTTTTAGTAAAGATCATTAGCATATTTTATTTATTTTTTTCCTAATACCCTTTTTTTTAATGTCACTTAAGAAATGTTTTATTTCTTTTCTATGTAGATTTTCCAGCTTTATCTTGGACTAAGAGGTTCTTTTACTTGTTAAAATGTAATAAAAAATGAAAGCACTTTTAGCACCAAAGCATGAACAGAAAAAGTAGAATAGACAAAACATGAAATAGCACTAAAACAGTCCTAACTTGACATATGCATAAAGGACTCAAAAAAAATCATCTTGACTTATTAAATATATAACTCATTGAAAACAGTATTCTGTATCCTGTATTTAATTTGCCTGGTAAAGCCATGAAGTGAGCAATCAGATACTACAGTCACTACACCGGTTTGGGCACGGATCAGTAATCTAGAAACAGCATTATTTAACAAAGACACAGCAAACAGGGAAACGATAAGGTTCTTCACTTTTCTTCAGCGATTATCGCATAAGCCTCTTAGCAAATGGGCCTTGCTGTACTTTTGTGTAGCGAGCACAAATCCCTGTCAACCAAAATAAGGGCTATTCCAAGGATTTTTCCTAAGCAGAAATGTCTCAATAAAGAACCTCGCCAAATTGCTCTGCGTTACATAACTGCTTTTTTCCTTTAGAAACCCTAAAAAAAAATCAAAAACAAAAAGAAAAAAATTAAAAGCATTCTAACAGCCCAGATGATGTACGTGGCCTTGATTTTCTCATTTCTTGCTGTATAAATGCTCAAGCATGCAATTTTTTGTTCTCTTAATGCAATTCAAACAGTTCGTAAATTATGGTCAGGCAAATACTTGCCAGTGGTCTGCAAAAAATCCGTAGATCACTTGATACTGGTTACTCTTTGTATACAGTTGTTTCTATAAGCAGCTCTACTGCTAATTACAATTAAAAGCTTGGGTACACATAAAAGCATTTGGAAATAAGGAGGAAAAATAGCTGACTCTCCTCCGGGGGGGCGGGGGGAAGCAGCAGCCACCTTCAAGGACAGCAGCATAAATATTATCATCAAAAAAGAGAAAAACATTTGGTGAAGCAAGGAACAAAGTGGCGAGAAAAAGGAAAATCTAAAAGACAGGGTACCGGTTCAAGGAAACGGAGGAGGAGGGAACTGGCTCTTTGGGGAGTAAGATCAAGAAAGAGGAAAGTACGCGCAATGTGGAAAGGCAGACGTGGCCAGCGCAGTAGGCATATACACATGGATCCAGGCGGAAACTCACACAAAATCTCAAAATAGGGGAAGAAGCAAAGAGCTAGACAAGAAAGCAACTTTTTTCAAGTAGATTTAACAATCCCACTTCACAGCTTCAGATTCCTAGTACCTTTTTTAGTAATACCTTTCCACATAAGCACTGCCTAGAGTAATTACCACAAGGTAAGGCATGACTGCGAATGGAAAAGGTGTCACTCCTCGCACTGCGAAGAGGAGAGGAAGCAGTCGCTGTCAAGATGCTCACTGGTACAATCTTTGAGAACTTCTAATATACTACTCGGACTATTGGCTCTCAAGAACTTTCAAAAAGGTATTCAAAGTAAGAGATCTTGTCACAGTTTCCTTAAATTAAAATATAATAATGGAATGGAATAAAGCAAATACTTCAGTGGTCGTACAATGATGCGATGGTGAAGTGGAGATGAAACCATAAGGTGAAATTGCACGCAAAAACTGGAAAATGAAGTTCTGCAAGTTTTAATGGTGTAGCTTTTTATATAGTAGAGAAGAACAAAACAATTAGGAATCAATACTGTAATAATTCAAGAATATAAAGATACTGACTGTAGAATGCAGGGGCTTCAAAATATGATGCATGTAATCTTTGCTAACCTTGATAATTAGCAAAATGAAAAATTACACATTTCACTGAAATGGAAAGAGCAAGTAACACTATTCCTACAAGGACGTTTAAAAAAGTGTATGGAAGGGTGGGCTAAGTTGAATAAACAAATGAAGAATCGTAAAAGGGAAAAAAACCCCAGAAATTAAACCGAATTGGAATGTATCTCTCCAGTTTAAAATATTTACCAATTTCTTTGCCTAACCTAAAATATGCTGCAGGGAGGAACTTAATTCACTAATGCCAGCGAAAGAATTATCCATCACATAAATACTACTCTTAATACTTTTGTAATAAAAGGTATTTTTGTAATAAAATAGTAGACATCTCAATTCATGAAAGCAACAGAGTATGTTTGGGTTTAACCATCAGTACTGCAAGAGTTGCACCTTACGTGCACTGGGCCCTTCAGTGAGCACCTCCACTAAATCCTACCTGTTTCCACATTCTGGTTCAGAAATGCAGTTACAAATTAATCACTGAGCAGCTCACAGGCAACACAGCATAGAGTACTGGGTGGAGATATTTTGAGGTAAAAAACCAGATTTCATCATACATCAAGTTTTTAAAGACAAAAAGAGACACTTTTTTTTTTAATGTGAGCCTCATGTTATTGAAGGCTAATTTGTAAATAAAATACAAGAAAATATAGGATACCCCTGAAATTTTGTCAGCACTTTTAAACGTCGTAAGAGACCAACAAAACCAACCCACTGTTAGTGTTGAGCATTATGGATTCAATTCTGCATTCCTTGTGCAGTCTCAAACTCCCAGATTCAAGCCTGGGGTACGGAAATCAAGGAGTTTATTCTTAGTGAAATATTTCAGTTTTCCAGAAGGCTGGTTAACACATCGAAACTTGGAGTCCAGGAGAGGAGATACTAAAAATACTGCTATAGACCTACTTCTACATTTGCCCTTCTGCTCCACCCAGAAAGAGAAAGACGCTACGCAGCACAGGAAGCACGCGGCGGCGGCAGCGCGGGCAGGGAGAGCCTTTGCAAGGTTTGCAAGCCATTAGAATGACATTGTAATTTCATGCAAAACAGTGAACGAAGATAAAGAGAGTGCAACCATTTGTTATTACAAAGAGAGGTTTCCTTGAATAGTGGCCATTTTTCTGACACTGTTTTCTCTGCAGGTCTGAAACAACGAGGCGTTCACATTAAGTGGACCCACACAGGCTTGTTTTGGCTGCAAGGTACGCCACTGAGAAGACAAGGTTTGGACTGAAAATATATGATGTGGCAATCCAGAATAATTCTCCGTCTACAAGAGAGCTGCAGGAAGTCAGGCAAGTGAGAAATTTTAGATTCGCTAATCCAAATTTCAAACATACAAATGTCAGAAAATAAAGAACAAGGGTTTAAAGTTTACATTACCTAGAAATTCATAAAGTTTATTCATAATAAAAAGCTAGATGGAAGTAACTGAAAGGGTATAAATGTTAGTTTAGCATTTTTAAGTTCTGCAGTTGGAATAGTCAGAAAGGGTCATATGTATTAAGCACTTTTTTTCCTAGTTAATCAGAATATTAGTAAAATACAAAACAATCAGCAAATCTAATTTATTTTTATTTATATGCTGAGTTTTGTAATGCTAAATTTATTCAAAGCACAAGTCTTTGCAATGCCATTTTAAAACTTGGTTTGGGACCAATTTAGATGATCTATTGGATCTCGAAATGCATGTTCTTCCTGCTCTTAAAATGGCTCATTGCTTTTCTATACACTGGAAAAAAGATTTATATTCTACTGGATTTATTTTATTTTTAAGACTTTTTTACAGTATTACAGTAATAGGATCTTGCAGTTTGTAAGCAGTGAGCAGTACGGCACTCAAAGATGACTATTTAAGTTAGAAAACAAGAAACAGTAGTAGCAACAAACTTTCAGACCTCTTTCAATAAACATAAAGGACCTCATCTGAAACTCATTACCACATCTTCTTTATACTTAATCACTTATTTGCTTCATGTCTGAAAGCAATCCCTTAAGTCGAGTCACGAAAATCTCTGTTGGGCCTTTAAGCTGCAGCCGCGAAGCTCGTCGTAGCATCGCAGCGGGAGCTCCGAAAGGGGTTCCCTCCGCGCGGGCGCCGCAGGTCTCGCCTTCCACCGGCCACCAGGCAGAAGCCGAACGCTTGAAGTCAAGGGGCCTTGCGGGTGACCGGCCCGGCCGACGAGCGGGCGCTGGCGCCGCTCCCTAGCGACTGGGGCGACGCAGCAGCTCTCGCGTGCTGAGACGTTTCTGCTCTGCCCCGCCGAACCCGGCGGCTTCCGAGCCACCGGTCTCCTCTTCTCTACCCTTCCAGGCCCCACCCGAAGGGCCGAGCAGACGATTCTCACTCTTCTTCACGAACTTCTTCCCGCACACCTGTCGTCACAGCCCACTAGATTCAACTCGGGAATGGGCGTTCTAGGCGTTAAAACTTGGGAGCACAGAAGGAGGGAGGAGAGGATGAGTAGATGGCGCCGAAGCCCACGTCTGTGAGCGACAACGGGGAGCAGAGCCCTGTCCGCTCCAGTTTCTCAGACCCCAATCCTGCCCTCGCACAGCTGTTAATTAAAGAGCACCGCACGACTGAACCTTTCTGCACGTCCTTCCACCACTAGCCAGCTCGTAACACGACTAACACCTTATTTCTATTCCCTAAACAAAGACACAAATTCAACCTGGAGGGACAAGAGAAGGTGCATGGCGGTTTTCTTTCACACCAAAAAGAAACACACATGGAAGTCTGCAGCAGAGCCTCAGTCTGCGTCTTTCCTTTCACTGGTTAGCGTTCGGGCCATCCCCACGAAAACCTTGAGGTTAGCCCAAGGGTTATGACCTCGCCTGTGCCACAGAGTAGCCGGCACCTAGTATTGCAGAGTTGTCTGGACTGACTCTAAATGCAGACACAGCTTGTTTTCTTGTTAGTGTCATAAATAGATTACTCCACACGCCTTCATGTAAACAGCTGACACCTTAGATCAGTTCTTTCAGCTCCATGGTGACTTAACACTTGTTAACGAACACTCATGTGTTTGAGGTGAATTGCATTCTTCCATAAGAAGTTGCACGTAGAGTTAAGATCTGAATATATTCACGTGTAAGTGGTATAACTTCTGCCTAGAACTCCAGTTCCCACAAGAGACTGCTCTTAATATAAGACTATCTTGGTTTTCCTTTAAGAATTCATTTCTAGCCTTGGTAGCTTCAAATAAAAGCTTTAAAGCATGACTGAAGTGCAGCTTCAATAGCATGGAGAAAAATGTTCTAAAAAATTTGAAACAGCCAAGGAATGTTGAACCCAGCAACCCCACTTCACAGGAGGACAGCGCAAGCGTTGGGGAGGAGAGAGTTCGCCTGTCAAGCAGAGCCGCAGGTGGCAGGTCCTCCGTGCCGGTCCCAGCGCCTCCTACCCCCACCCCTCCCTCGGGGCAGCTGAGGGGTTCTGGCTGCTGCAGGGCCAGAGGCCGCCCTCGTCGCTAGCACAGAGAGAAGAGGGGGCTTACAGCACACGTGCCCTGCCAGGGACTCCGGCACTTCCGTAACAGTCCATGCTGTCAGCCCCAAGCCACAACAAACCCAATGTCGTACTCAGCAGGTTAAACTGTCTTATTTCCCAGCCCTTTCCCAATGAAACACAGGTTAGCAAACGCTCTACTGTTTTAGCAAGAATTTGAGTTCCACAGAATTATGAGAAAATTCCTCCTTAAAGGGATTTCACCTTCCTGGTGAAACAGAAATCTTCCTCAAATATGATGAGAAGCAGCTGGTGACCTGGGTTACTGACATAGCTTTTCCCATGTTTCAATCTGGATCACGGAGGTTCAAACTAACCTTTTGCAAACCATACATTTTCCTACTCTTTTATAAGATGATACCTTATTTGATGCTCTCTCTTTTTTTCCCCTTTGCGTAGAAATATTTTAACCATTATATAATTAAAGCCAAGTCCATGTGAGAGCTCAGACAAACCTTTAAGGTCAAAAAAGGATAATATTTATAACACAGAATGGTTTTCAATCTGTGTCATCCTTTTCTCCTTGCAAGTACAGGAAACAGAATTATCTCCAGTCTTCCTCCCCAGAAGCTATTTTTTGTGGAGCTCAAATTAGATTGTCTCCTGACACCAATGTTGGGAAGAAAAAAAGAAAAAAAAATCTGCCAAATCTCTCTATTTTCTTACATCTCCTCAACAAGTGGTCAGGTATCTTGAGACTGATACAGCAGAGCACTTGAATTCAAAAATCCACCTACACAATGAAGCCCAGGTATTTTGATCGAATAGCTGTATCATCCCCCAAACTAACATCCACAGCAAGGAGCCATTCTGAAATCAGTGCTCTACGTGAGTTTTCAGAGAGGCAGAGCTCTGAGTCTGTGCCAGTCTGGGAGAGTGAACAGGCAGCTCATACTGCGTGTGGTCTGAGGTGTACAGATTTTCTATTCACAGGAATGCAATGTGGAGGTTTACAAGAACATCGGTTATGTCAGTCATTTTCTCCTTCCCTAAATTCTTCTTTCTGCCTCCAGTAATCATGAACCAAGACTTTTACGTTTCTCATAATGCAAAATAAAACTACCTCAGCCTGAACTGCATGCGACCTTTTACTATACGGTATCTGTTTGGTGCTGAGCATGAATGACATCATTTCGTAAGTCAAATATGAACCTCCAGATGGTGTAAAACCAAAAAGCTGGTATATCAGTTCCTCATCTTGTGGAAGACAAGCAGCAAAATATACTACTGCATTTATAGCCAGGATGAATTTGCCAATATTAGAAATTATCTCTTCCCTGAAAACAGTACTGTGAAATCATATCTCCCAAAAATAATGAAACAATGAAGTATTCTAAATGGAGCATGCCAGTACCCTATGAGAAATGTCTGCACTTTTGTTACTCCTCCCTTTACATCTATGGCATTTTAAATATAATCTGAAAGGAAATTAAATATGGGTCATTTTACAGCACCAGATATATATTTTTATATTTGAAAGGATAAGGATTTCTGGTACACAAAAGCCCTCTCTTTGGCTTTTCCCTCAACACTATGTAATTTTAAGAGTCCTTGACTTATTTTTCCCAAGCTTTGGCAGTACATTTACTAGTAAAACTTGGCAATTTGAAGAACGCCATCATTTTCCAGAAAAATAAAGCAAAAACAGATCTGATAACTAACACATAAAGCATTTCAAAGACCTCTGTCCAAGTAAATTGCTTTTTAATTTTGTCTAACTTCTTTTTCCTCAGCAACTACTTATTTCAACTATTTAATACAATAAACTCTGTCACTTGCTCTGGAAATATACAACACACTGCAAAAACTTCAGAATTGGGTTATACTTTAGAAAAAAAAGAAAAGTTCATGTAAGTGGCAAAAATTGCCAAATTCAAAGTCGAACTTTATTAATCTTCATGTCATCACCCGCCACTCATGACCAGCTCCAGCAGTGACGTCTATTTCTTGAAGTTCCTTACTGTTAACTGTTTAACTTAGATGCCGTATTATATATATCATTTATGAAAGTGTTTTTAGTGTTATGGAGCCGCATGAGGAAGTAAAACATGAAGAAGCACTACTGTGTTTCACTGTTAAGAATTATTTATTTTACCATCATAAATAAATACATTTAAAGCAAAGGTTTGGCTGTATTTTTTTTAAGCTTATTCTGAATTTACTAGTCAAGCACCAAGTGCGCTGCAGTACCACACCTGGGGTAACGGAGAAGGCAAACTGTAGCCCATTGTCAGCCTCCCCCCTAACCCCACCTCTGCTGCAGCACACGCCGCAGGCCGTATTCGCCGCTGCGTCCAAGGGCCCGTCTTCTCCCCTTTCGTACTATCATCCTCTCCCTCCCTGACCACCGCTACAGGCTCCACGCGGCTGCTGACACTCTTCTGTGCTACTATTTGCTCTCTTAGTGCTACGCAGCCATCTTTTGAGGAACCACTTCAGTTAATCAAAAACCAAACTTCTATTATAGATCTTAGTGCCTGTATTTATACACCCATATGTATCTGGAGACATATCATATACTAAGTTTTGACTATGAAAACCAGTTGAAACCATGAAAAAAAGAGCTGTCACTTCAATTTTCTATACAGATGTACCGAGCTGTGAGTACAGAGAGCGTATCCTCACATGAGCCTTTTTGCAAATATGAGAACTGAGTTACAAATATAGAAAGGATATCACGTGTCTTTAAAATGTCCCAACTGTACTCTCCACTTCAGAGCTAGTAAAAAAAACCTATTCTAAAATACAACAATAAAATGAAAACTATCCCCTCATCATATTTGTCCCTCATTTTTTCAGTTTGATGTGATAAACATTATTTTTTTCAAAGCAATGCCTGTACCTGGTAATCCATAGTATAATACATTCACCGCTTTCAAAAACATCTGATCTATGTAAAATTCAAGGCAGAAAAGGCAGAATGTGGCCACATTTTGAAGCTGCAGACACTTCAATTTTGTACAATTAATATTTGGAACATTCTTGTTCCAAATTGAAACTTTAGTGAGTTAGCTAGCTTTTTCCCTTTGTAGAGGAAAATTCTACTTTCAAGCATTATTTCAAGAACATTCCCACCCCTACTACTCTGGGTATTATGGTTGCTCTAGTTTACATTTTAATTCAGCAAATTATGTTGTTACAGAGGTCATAGTTAACAGGCTTTATATTCTTTAAAGAATAACCTGTTTTACTGTCTTCTTTCCACTACTCCAGTATTTAAGAACTGACAAAAGGAGAGGGGTTTCAAGCAGCTGAGCGCACTGTAGTCAAGGGGCACACACAGCCAGCGACATTAGATGGTTTATAAACACGGGACAGCGTTGGCTGTTCACACCAGGAAAACAAACTCGTACCACCTCGTACCATCTCCCTCGCAGAATCACTGTCACAAGCTCTTTCACCCCTTCTGTACAAGGATGGGAGAACCACCTGATGGTGCAAGGCAGCAAATGCCCTGGCCCTCCTTTACTTCTGCCTTGCGAGGTGGCACCTACAGGTTTCATAAAGCTCCCAGCCTCCCCCGACAGCTTAGCTAGCCACCACCTCTACAGATCAATCCTGGTTTGTCTTTCATTCTTTTTTTCCACTAGTCCAGGTTATGGTGCTCTTCAAAAGAGAAAATTGGTAATACCCACTGGTCAAACTACACCAGAAAAGGTTTTAGCTGAACCAGAGATCATAGCCAAGACATAAATGGTTCCCTCAGACAGTCTGAAACTCATCCTTGTGGAACATTATACGCCACAAGGAATTCTGATCGTGCGTAGCTTATCAATGCAGCCAACTGCCTAACAGCTGTTTTATACAAATTTATGTCTTTGCCTACTCCTACCACTAAAATTAGGTAGTTTAAAGCAACTAGTCCAAAGTTCAGAATTTAATATTCAGTTCAGCTCCAGCGAATTCTGGAAAACACATGGGAATTGTAACTCGTGCTAATACTTAAAGTTTTTGTTAATAAGACTTCCAACACTAACCTTACCTCATTGAACTTACCTCACTGATTTTTATGCTCACTATAAAACTATAGCTGTCATAATATTTTTGAATTACTGCAAAAGGAAGTCAGTCATTCCAGAGTCAATGCTATTTAGCAACATAATGATAGTTATAAATTCAAAATACTTAAAACCAATTTATAAAACTATCAATCTTGGAAGCTTTTAACTTTTGAAATTTCTGTCTCCAATAACATTCAAATTTTATTATACTGTAACAGATTAATAGAAAGTGAATTAAAAGGCCACAATGTTCTTTTTTAAAGTCATGCCAATGCATTTAACTGCTTCATGAAAAAAATGTGCAGAATTCCATAATAGTATAAGAATCATCAGTAAATATCTGTTAGCTTTATACATGATAAAAATAGGATTTTTACATGAACTGTTTTTCTCAGTTTCGTTTTTTTTAATAGTAAGAGTCAGTTATTACAAATAGTTGACATAGCAGTGAAAGATGTGATTTTCAAAAAGCACACGGAGGTTTGTAACCTGCTCGGAACATTCAAACGAAGGAGGTGCCTGGAGGGAAACCTCTCCCCAGCTGAGCTGGAGAGCCTGTGCTCTGCCGGCAGGGGTGAGCTGTACCGCGACCGACCTCTCCGTTTCGCATTTGAGTGAGCCACGTCTCGGAGGAGAATCTGGTGATTCACCCTGTTCTGAGACTGGAACACCTGCTTATGTCACCCCTTGTTTATCGGGCATTCCTACACCAGCAGGTCCAGCTGGAACCAGCCTGGCGACAAGCTTATCTTCTAGGATCTATGGCCAGCTCATAAGCAGAGTGACATAAAACAGCTTGGGCAATATTTTTCATTTATTCATAAGAACACAGCGAACAGAGAAGAAGGTTAAAACAATAAGCTAAACATGTATTGTTTACTTTGAATATAACACAGCATTTTCTCCAAGAAATATGCCATTTTGGCTTTTGTATCTCTCCTGCCCACATTCTTCCAGAGACCAAGTTATAGCCTTTCCTCTGCAAACTGCTGCATTTTTCTCAAGAGTGAATAAGCTTCTAACGACTTGTAATCTTGCTGATCAAAAATTCACCTCTAAGATTTTCCAAACATAAAAGCTGAGAGTGAAGTCCTCTCTCTCCTAACAAGCCAGGCTCCATAACCTCCCAGACAACAGTAAACATCAGCTGGTTTGATCTTAACCTTGAGTACCAGCAAGTGTTACAGGTCTGCTTAGCCCCATCAGTTGTCCTCAATCCAAACTTTTGGTTCTCTAGGCCCTTCTAGAACTCCGAACTTTCTCATTAGCTCTGGCTTTCAAGGCACGTAAGACAAGGCAACCCCCTTGCTTACTCCCCTTGCACATATGAGGCAAGAAGATATTTGCCTGGTATCAGAACAGTGCAGTGTTCTACTACATTAGAGGGACAAAAAGGCGATGTGGAATATTTGGCATTCCAGTAGCAATGCTCTTAAGAGAAAAGTTGTCACATAAGTTAGGAGGTCCATTTCGCTCTTTTTGAGACTTGCCCATAAAGGAAGTTCTTCTCAAGGAAAAAAAACTCAATGAAGGTTCAGTTCGCCAACATCTGGCATATTCTCAATATTTATACTTTTCAACTAGAGCTGGTAGTATGCTACTAGACCCTCCTACAATCAAGATTTTAAAAAGATAAAAGGATAAAAAAAGCTACTTTTATAAAAAGATACTTTGCAGGAAGATTCTGCACTCAAACATGCACTTATCCAGGAGGTCTCTGTCCTCCACGCAATTACAGCCATCAGCCACCCTCTTCAGAAAGGCCTAATCAGTATATTATTCTTTGCGGGTTTTTTCCTAGCTTCATAGTCAGCCTTTTTTAACCCATGCAGATTTGGGGTGTATATTTTCTTGTGGTACAGAGCTGCATCAAAACACCCTGTCCACATGCTGGTTTTAAAATTAATTTCCCTTTTACAGCATGCAGCTGAGTTTGGGTGATATATAGAAAGAATTCAGTTGGTAGCAGTACACAAATTAAGAAATATTATAAATGCCAAGTGTTTGCCTGGAAGAAAGACAATATGTTAACTATACAATTTACTAACTGTAAAACAGACTGCACTGTGTACAAAGTTCTCTGTCTTTATCTTATTAAATTAGGCTGAACTATGCAGGCATATCAGAACCATGTAGACCTCAAATCAGAGGCCCCTGGGACAATAAGACCTAGGGTGAGAAACAGAAGTCAACCTCCTGGTCTGCTCTGGCTTTAGGTAATAATAAAGCGGTACACATATGCCCAGAATACCTTCCCCCCCCACCAGGAGAAGCCTGATGCTACATATAGACTCAATGCATATACACACCTGGCACAACAGACCTTTACAAACTCCCCTTTCACAGAGGGTAACGGTCATCGGATACCTGTACTGCTTAGGGGCTTCCAGCTCTGCCCGCAGCTGCTGGCCTTAACAGCATCCTATAAACTTACAAAACGACAGCAACCAGAAATGCTGTTTCTTCAGAATTCCAGAATGTCCTTGCATCTAGAGGCAAAATACTACATTATTGGTTATAATGGCTTTGACAAAACCTTTCCAAAATAACAAATAATTTCCATCTTTAGCTGACAAGCCTTAATTTCAATAAACAACAATGTTGAGGTTTCTAGTGGAAATGTTTTTCTGAGATTAAGACACAATATGTATCAGACATGCTCGCTCTCTCACTGGCTGCACCGGTTCACTGGTATATCCTCTGTCCATGTCTCTCCCCAGTCCCCTGTGATTACAACGTCCAGTTTAGGGACTAGCAATATTCAAGGGTAGATTCAAAAATAACTCCAATGTAAGAACTGGACAGATGATACAACTGAACTGAATGTATTGGGTCTGAACCACATGGCATAAAGCATCTGTGTAGAGAAACCCTATCTGTCTGTGAAACAAACCCTAGCTGGCTCAATTCTATCGTAAATATTAAATCTGAAAATATATATGTGCTAGCAGACAAGTTGCAAATTAACTTCAAAAATGAAATTAAAAGTGTCATCCTATTTTACATACTTTGTTCTACCAGACCAAGGACACAGATTTCATGGAATTCAGAAGTCAGGTCTGCTAAAACAAGAAATAAGAGAAAACTAAGAGACTAGATAATTAAATTACATCTTTCTAGAAATAAAACTAGAAGTTATGTAAGAACAGATTACCTCTGGAGAGATCTTTATTTCCATACTCAGAGTTGAACCATGCCTTCTAAAATGTTTGATGCAAGTAATAATTAGTGAGTAATATTAAAAGCTTTTTTTTTTTTTTTTTTTTTTAAAATATGGACTGAAAGTTCCATAAATGGACCCCCTAAAAGGACTGTTCTGGCATGTAGTAAGGTACATTCTTGGTAAAAGTTTATCTCTGTATCTACTAAACATTAATAAGATTTTAAAAATTATAGAGATCTCCCAGCAAGAACACGCTAAGCTATTCAGGATATAATAAATAGCAATAAATAGTTCTTTAAATAGCTAAGTTTGCATACCGTTCTCGGAGACGGTTTTAATGGGAAGTCTGTTTCAAGGAACGGCACTATGCACTTTATCTACAGCAAAGTCTTTTGCTGGAGCAAGCGGTAGGCTGATTAGGGGACAACTTAATAAGTACATGTGTGTCTCAGATCAAGAGTAAAAAATTGTATTGATCCCAGTGTTTGCAAGGATAATTTTTTTAATATAAGGTTTATTTCTGAACTAAGGGAAAAATCACTGTTTAATTCGGACTGATGACACCCAAAAAGAAATGCTTCTGTAGCAAGCCCATAGTGATCTCCGTGCTATAAATGATCGAAATAAGCATTTCAAACTCAGCTGATTATGAGGATTCTTTTTAGCCATGTGGTATAACCTTAGTTTTCAGTTATGGCATCTTGAAGATTAAAACATCTTTCCAGAGGAATGAAAATGTTTAATACAGGCAACTCGCATGAAGTCTACTTCTTTAACTGAAGAAGGAGCAAGAGTTGAGATTCTGCTTTGGGAGTAAGTAAAACTTGGTATATGAACTTCAGACAAAAATTTAAGTCCAAGATCACAAAGCAAAAAATTTCAGACTCAAAGGTTAGCAATGAAAATTCTTTTTGATAATAGGTGAAAGGGATAAAACAAGCTAACAACATAAATACATATTTATAGCTATAACTGGCAAGGTTTTAAGAACTCTTGAATTACACAATTAAGAACTGTTTGTCAGCATTGCTTCGATGTGATATCTGCACAAATCACCGCTTCTCATGTGAATGGTAGTGTTGACTACTCTACACCAAAGATAAGCCAGAAAAAGAACAGGACGTCACTTAACAGCTCACCTAAGGAAAACAGCTCTGTGCCGAGAATAACAAAAGGAATAACAAAAGAACCGACATTCTTGTATGACCTGACATTATAAGAGGAAAAAGCTAGGACTGTAATAGCAAACTATTGCTCAAAATTAAGGACTCCGATACAAAACTCAAAGACATATGTAGCTGACCTGTGTATCACATACTTGATTTTTGCAAACAATCAACTTGAAAAAAAAATCAGAAAAGTGACCTTAATATAGCCTAGCTGTAGCAGTGCCTTTGGATGGATCATCAACTGTTTGACAAAGGAACCTGCCAGCTGGTCTAGTCTTCTAAGAGCACAGATACACACAGTTCTCTCCACTTTTCCCATCAGTGCCCTACACAGAAACAAGTTAAACAAGCACCTGCTCATAGCAGCACTGTATTTGTTATCTAATGCATGGAACCTTGCAGAGTGCCAAGAGTAGTAATACCTTTTCTGGAAGCTTGTATCTATATTATCAATATTAAGAGATGATAACATACATATGGCTATTCAGGTATGTCAGTTAGTTTTGGGACCAGAGAACAGTCTGAAAACATTTCATTGACTAGTACGGCCAAAGCCCTTACTAGTGCCTAGGACAAGTAACTTGACTAGCCTAGTTTGCAAGCAGCTTGAGAACAAGATGAAAAGCATACTGTGAGTCATGTCATAACTACTTATTTTCTTAAAACCTCAGATCTGAAATAAGTGTTGAAACTCTTACCAACAAAAAAAAAATTTCTGGTCTTTATGATAGTGTAGAAAACCCAAGATCTAAAAAACTCAAAACAGAAAGAAAATACCATTAGATCACATTTAAAATGTTACGATTTTCAGACGCAACAAATGAGTCAAGATTCAAAATGTGAGGGCTCAGTAGTTTTCAGATTCATGGAAACTAATAGCTTTTCAGTGATATTCTGAGCCCTGTAATAAATTGCTCTGTGAAATGCTATATCATATATTTTAATTCTGTATTCTGTAAGTCATTATTCAGAGATATCTTACAGACAGTAGACAGCCCATCAGCTGAAAATGACAAGGCTTCATAATACCGCTAAACTATTTTGTTAATAACAAGCACCTCAACCGAAAAGCAGACCGTACTCCTATGGAAACAGCAGTGCAGCCATTTTGCCTAACTTAGACATTGCAAACATATTTACTTTTTATGCTGGAAACAGGCTCCCAAACTACTGTCCAGAGATTGTGCTGGCTTGTGATAAGAATTCCAGACAAGGAAAGACTACTTAGACCATGAGAGGCTGCTTGAGACGCAGCGCATCAAGAAAAGACTAAAAGGGCACTTTCAGATTCCAAACTGGTAACTCCTTTTTTATGCCATCTTTGCAGTAACCTTCTTTAGGCATTTTAGGTAGAACTGGAGAAGGCATTTTACCCTAAACAACTTCAATCATCATAGAAATGGTAGATCTTCACCTCACGTTTTAAGTGTTTGAAATGTCTAAGATAATTAATGAGACTCAACAATCCTGCAAAGAAATGCATGAGATTAGAACTAGGGACATAAAAGCAACAATTTTATTCTTTGTATAAATACAGTGCTTATAATAGAGGTTACATGGTAAACTAAAAATAAGAAGTTATGCAGGAATGAATTCAGACATAAGTTTCAGTTGCAGGCTTCCTAACATACTAACAGAGATTATCTTGCCAAATATTTTTACTGAATCCAGTCTGCCAGATCATCTAGCAGCAAGTCAGAGACATGTCAAGATCTGATCTTGCATTTATTTATTATTCAGCTGGAAGCTATAGGTTTACTAGTTTACCACAATTATATTCCATCTGGGAGACACTCAGTTTCCCAGGACAGAATAGCATCTGCATGAGAAAGATAAAGCAAAACTCATATGGGCTGCTTTCCTAACAGTCTTGACATGGAACAAGCTATGTAAAGTTAGATACGAAAACAAACTATCACAGAAGTGGTCCTACGCTGTCAAATATGTAAGGGATACTTTCAGAAAAAGAATCAGCAGTGCAATAACTCTCAAAAACTACTTTCAGAGAAAGTGCCCTGCAACCTACAAGGACCAACAGTGACAGCCAAGACACAGGGACTAAGCAAACAGAGGAAGACAGACGGGCTCCTCAGCTGAACACCAGTTCAGGGAGAAGGGAAGCCAACTCTGACTCTTCACAGTACAAGAAAGTCTAGAACCCACAGATCTCTTAACTGTAATTTCCAGGACGCCATCATATTCTTTCCTTCTCCAAAATGTGCAAGACAATACTAGATACCATGTACACTTTACTACATTTCAAAAAGAGAAACTTCATTAACTTATCCATGCTTGATCCTGCACTGCAGTAGAACCCACATGGAAAAATCATTACACCACAACCACCTACACTGGAATAGCTTGAAAGAAATCTTTCCTTCTTCCCGCTTTTCCAGCTCTCTTCAAGGAATCTCTAATCTATAATGCTCATAATCAGAAAAAAAATGTGGCTAATATAGATCTAGTACAACCGGAGTGCCACAGAGCAACAAAACCCAGACTTGTAAAACAGGGCCCTCTAAATCATGCAGAGGCATCCCAGATTTTTTTTACATACTTGATTAAATGTACTATTTGCTGTAAGGAAAAATATGTTGGTGAAACACAACTACTATTATATATCATAATGAAGTCACAGAGACAATGAATGGGGTGGTGGGGGAACTATTTAGCCACGAGAAAAAAATTTTGCACAAGGCAAAAATTTTGTTCCTGGTATCTCATTCCTCTAAGGAGGCCTGCAAAACAGCTTCCAATGAAATGCCCAGGAATAAAATTAATAACTCTGTTGGATATTAATATGGCCATTAGAAAAGGTTCACAGAACAAAGCTACAAACTAACATCTTCTTCCAGGTAACAAGTGATGGGACGAGAGGAAATGGCCTCAAGTTGCACCAGGGGAGGTTTAGACTGGATATGAGGAAATTTTTCTTCACTGAAAGGGTTGTCCAGCATTGGACCAGGCTGCCCAGGGAAGTGGTGGAGTCCCCATCCCTGGAGGTATCTAAAAGCCGTTTGGATGAGGTGCTTAGGGACATGGTGTAGTGGTGGGCTTGGTAGTGTTAGGTTTACGGTTGGACTCGATGATCTTAAAGGTCTTTTCCAACCTATACGGTTCTGTGATCTGTGATTCTGTGATTACAAACTTCTCAGCTAGTTCTGTGTGATTAACATGGTGGTCCCTAAGAGAGGCCAAGGCCAGTTACAAATTTGGCAATCACCTCTGTAGAATATCATATAGGTCATAAAGGTGCAGTCAAAAAACATTTTCCAGAATAGCCTAATCGTCTCACAGTAACCGTCAAAAGTCCTCAGAACTGAGTTTATCTGCATTATCCTTGGCTTGAGAGAGCCTTCATCCATAAAATGGGTTGAAGTGTTCCCTAAAATAAGACTCAGCAAATGAAGACTACTAGAATTATAATAGCCAAAAAACAGCCACTGAAAAAATTAAAAGCCTTTTCATTTTACTGTACTCAGCTAAAACTTAAGTGTGATGCAATAAAATGCTAATTCATTGACCTTCCATCTACTACTATTTTTTTTTTAATCTTGTTAGCACAAGTCTTACCATTAATTTGAGTAATGTTTGTCAAATGTATAGTCTGAACGCCGTATATATTTCAACAGAATTTATAGAAGAGAAAGGTGTCATAGCATTCAATATAGCTAATCAGAAGGTCAAATACATAACTTAAAATAAATACAGTAATATGAAAATGTGATGAATACATGCTTTTTGGAGAGTATAAGAATTCTTTCTCTGCTCAGACTTCCTCCCAAATAGATACAAAAGTAAAGTTACAGAAGAACTGCTCTCAAAACTAAAACAAAAACTCTAATTACAGTCGATAAATGATCCAAATGTATTAAATGGTGGTCATTACACATCAGATAGTGAAACATCATTGAACTAATTTGGAGATACAACTATACATAAGCTCTCTGTGGTTTATTTCTCTTTTTTTCTTTTTCCTTTTTTCATAGCACAATTTTGTCACCAGCAGGAAGAGAAAATGCAGGGGGAGAAAAAATGCAGTCAATATAATACAGTATATAATTATGTCAGGGTTCAAATGCCATTTTCTACCATTTTCTGTGGAAGGAATTAGTGTCTTCAGACAATACCTCGAGCAGGCAAGCATCAGCAAGATGGTTCTACGCTGTCCAGCTCAGTTTTCCTGTCCTTAATGTAAACATAGTAATTGCTATACCTGTCTCACAGACACACTATGAAGTTCCAACACTTTGCTAAAACCTTTGAAAAGTGCCTTGCACAAAAAGCCAGAGGTGTGTCATGCCACAAAGGCAAAAAAGAATGAGTAGATGGGGTAATGGAGTGACGAATCAGGACAGCAGGCAGGCAGCTTGAGCCATCTCTGGAAAGACCATGGTTCCTTTAGGAGCAGGATCTCTTCCAAGAATTCCCAAGGAAAGATCCAGAGTCCCATAATGACAGTTCTCCCATTGAAGCTTGTGAAGTATTTTCAAGACTTCCGACAGAGACGTTAAAGAACTGCTATTACACTTTACAATAGCAGGTTGGAAGGAAAAATGCAATATTATGTGCAGCATCTGAAGAGCAGATATCCTCCAGTCCAATTTCTGCTAGTATTATTATTACAAACATTATGTAAAAAATCTCATCATTACCCCTAGAAAGTGAAATGTGCCCCTACTCAGGTAGCCTGTGAAAAGTTTCCCGTATTTTAAAGCCTGAAGCAAAAGTTAAGCTGAGCCAAAAAGACACACAGATGGACGTTTTAAATTCTTTTATCAGGGCCTTTCAAAATGAAACCTTTTCTTGACTTGGTCACTCTAAAAAATGAATTTGGGAAAAGTTTGAACAAAAATTTTATGACCATTTTTGGTAATGTAAAGATAGAGAGATTCCATTTTTTAAAGGGGGAAGGAGAAAGAAACATTCTACAGATTTTTTCCACACAACGAACCCAAATTGTTGGAACACCAGACTGTGATATGTAAATAATACTAAATGATCAAATAACATATAAGCTACAAGATTCTGAGCATGGACTGACAAGTCTACCTTGTAAAAAATAAAATAAATTTTTTTTTAAAGTCTGGTCAGATTACCACAAGTAAACAATCTGAAGTGGTTTCAAACCTCATTCATCCCTGAGTTGGAAATAACTATTCCTTAGCAAATATATCATAACCCAAAGAAAGAGGAATGTCACCAGTTCACAGCAGTGATAAGCAAAATGAGTTGGCAGAACTGCCCCCTGGAAATTAAACCACAATACAATGATACATTCAAGCCAAGCCTTTTTAGCATCACAAGAAAGTTTTCCCATTTTCCTGACCATCCCTCTAACCTTCTTCTGCACCTCTCCTATCCTGAATTAATCTTTCTTGAACTTGGGTGACCAGAACCATAACCTGCATTTCAGATGAGATCTCACAGAGTACATTAAAATATTCCCCATCTGTAACAGAAATCTCTCTCCTGATACATTCGAGGATCAGATTTTCCACAGCCACATTTTATTGGTGACTAAGAGCAATCTTCTGACTAACACACCATTACTACCTTTACCTCAATCCTTACATTATAGAAGTTCTAGTTCTTAGTCCTCAGGGGCATAACCCTGCATTTCATACTACCACATCTCATCCATTTTTCTCACTCCAGAATTCAAGATCATCCAGACCTCCTCAGCATCACTAGTGGCTCCAATCTGTGCATCTCCATGAAATCTTATCAGTGCGCTTCCAAAGTTTGGCAAGCTACGCAATGAAAATATTAAATAAGCCTCATCGCAGTATCAGGTCTTGAGATGCTTCAACAATAACTTCCCCCAACCTGGTCTTTCCTCTTCCGCACTATTTATCTACACTGTTTCTCTATTAGCCCATATTTCACCAATTCTACCATTCTTGACTGACCTCGATCTTCTCCCACTTCAATCACTTGAACACGATAGGGCATGAAAAGCCTTACTAAGATTCAGCTAGATTAGCCATAATGTATTTTCTTTGTCTACAAGATTAGTGCTCTTATTAAAGATACTGCCTTAGTCTAATTTAACAGATTTCATAACCAAATGAATGCACAGTGGCTCTCTAAAAATGGCTAAATGAAAAGGGTTTTTTTCATAACAGAGAAATAATCTTTTATAGCAAATTCAAACGGGGATACTCAGAATAATGTATGTTTTTACTTTAGATACAAATGGATTTTTACTATTTGTTTCAAGCTTGCTATCCAGTCTGGGAACGGAAGTGGTAAAAATCTATTCTGAACCCTATGCTAGAAATGAAGTTGCAAACTTTGAGTAACTATTTTGTTCCATACAAAATATCACCAGTATTCCTGCTTTTTGAATAGAATATGTTCAAAAGGCTTTTGTTGAAAGTTTCCATACTTGAAAGTATGTCTTTGAAGTACTTCTAGGATTGAATCTTCTAGGATTTTAACCCTTTCAACTGAGGTTATCCTTAAATATGAAGATATAAATGACTGTGGAAAAGAGTTTGCTAATATGCCATAGAAAACATGCAAGAACCATGCTTTTTTAAAAACTGTTTAATCATTCTTAATATTGTTTTTAGTGTCTATGGTGTATCTATTTACCATATAGACTTTTTAGTCTATATTTATTTAGTGCATATATAGAGAGATGTATATGCACGTTCATGTATAAACAAATATTACTGCTAAAAAATCAGGGTATAAATAATTTAACACAGAAGCAGAGGCTACATGAAAGCAGATTTACTAGACCTGGAAATGAAACCTGAGTATGAAAATTCATTCCCCAATCTCTGACAGTTGACATTAACATGGAGCCTTATAAATCTGCCCTTTAAGAAAATTCTAAAAATAAATAAATATATAAATAAAGCAAGTATCATTCCTCATCTGTTTTTCTTTTCCTGGAAAGCATTCTGAAAGTAATCTTTTTTCCAGACATAGATTATTCTACACATGGGTGAAATTCTGCTCCTTTTTCCAATCTCCTCAAAAGATTGGGAAAATAAAGATACATTTCAAGAAACAAGGACAGCTCCAGAAGGAATCTTAATGTAAAGTTTAGCACAGATTAACTACATAGGACCCTGCACTATGCAAACTGAATTACATTTATCAGCACATAAGAGAAGCACAATACCATCTCAAGGAGAAGCGCAAAAAAAAACCAACCCAAACCACAATACCACCACCAGAAACCCCCCGCCTTTCTAACCCAGCAAGTTAAAAAGGACATGTTAAGAACTGCTAATATTTCTCTCTGTAGCCGCCAAGCTGTCTTAAACAATACCCAGTGGCTTTCCCTATATAGTCCCATGTAGTGACACGCATTTCACACAGTTCAACTAAACAGCAAAACGCATAAGCACTTTGGAGCTTAAAATGATGCTTCAGAGAATTTAATTTCCAAGTACTCCTTTAGTAAGGAAGTTTAAAAAAAAAAGTGAAGAGCCAATAGTTAGAGAATAAAACCAACCACGTACAATTTAATTAATTTATTAACTATAGATCTACCTTAGGATTGCATTACAAAAGCGTATCTGTGGATACATAGGTGTATTACCCTCTTCGATTTCATCTCACTTTACAAAAAAAGGGGGGTTTTTTTAGGCCTATCATTCCTGAAAATTAAATTTAGGACATGAAAGTCAGCCTTTGTTCTTCCTGCATATATTATACTCCCAGTAATACCTCTGCCGTCTGCCTGTAAACTTGTGCAGATGCAATTAAGTGCCTCTGTAACTGAAACTTTCTAAACCCTTCTATTATTTATGCAAGAAGAAATATAACCCTCTACCCTCATTCGTCTCTGTGCTGGATGGCAAGACCTAACAGAGGAATAAAGAAAAGTAAAACTTTATTTGCTGAATGATGTATATAGATGTGATTTTTAATGTTAGCAAAGAACAAACCTGAGGAGCACAAGGTGTCTTTTCCTAGTAGTAAAATAAAATAGTCCCCATACTTTCTTGTGATTTCTTTATATATATGTACAAACTTTTATATTTTATATGCATGTATATATAAATATTTAAGGTTTTGCCTTTAATAGGCATTCAGCCACTGAAATTGTACCATTAAAGTATGCCCTTAACTGGCTATTTTTCCTTTTGAACATCTTCATTCCAAGAATCTGTCTAAAGACTTAAACTGGCATCATTATCCTGGGACCATGTGAGAGTAAATGAATCTAAGGAATAATAAAAGGTTTTGACCTCAATGTAGGCATCCTGTATCAAAAACACTTAAAAGTGTACAAAAGATTGATGTCAGGTAATCTCATCCTTTAATATAATCTACTGCTTGGCATAACAATAAGGGTTCCTCTTCAGCACAATTGCTGGTGATAAGCAACGACACTAAACGACGCAAGTTTTATATACGTGAATATTTTTCCTGTGAATTAGATAACATTAAGCATCCAAGGAATACAAAGAAGTACTTAATTAGCCTCAAGGGCACATGCTATATAAATCATTAAGCCACTGAAAAATAGAAACCTTTGAAACAAAGACAGGATCCTGAGTTTGTAAGCAGTACTGTCCTATAAAAAGGAAATTCAGATGGCAAATGGACATCAGATATCAAACCTCAATATACAGAACACAGCCTTTAAATAACAGTAACAGCCTTTCCCTGGTCCAGTTTTCAACATGGGCTGCAATCCTCAACACTCATCTAAAATTTTCTCCTCTTATTTAGAAAGAAATTTACTATTATGTAACTTCAGGATTTCTCTTTCGACCATGTCACTGGTTCAGAGAGCGAGACAATTGTACATCACAAAAAGTTCTCATCTTCCTCTTTTAGCTTTTAACAGCAGATGCCTGATTATGCCACTATAACAAATATCTTTGAACTGTTTAACTTGCTAACACAGTTAAAAGGAAAAAAAACAAAATCCTAAATATGTAATTCATAAACCAGCATATTTTCCTTAATTAATTTTCTCAAAGTTTACAATATCTGTACTAATTCTCTGTAACTAGATATGGTCGGGATCCATTCTCAGAGAATCTGTGTAGGATAAACATTTGAAACATCTTAAAGACTAAACTAAAACCATCCTTCTACTACACTGCAAGGCAAATGATTTTTGGATGTTTTGCATTTTTATGCTAAATAGTGCAGCTGCAATTGATAAAAAGCAATCAAGCTAATTTAAGTCAATCACGTCCAGGAGGTTCTCATCACTTGTATAAAAATGCTCTCACCCTCACTTTAAGGCTTTACCACAGCAAGTAGCTTTCTCCCTGCTCCTTCCTTCCCCCCCCCAAATTTTGGTACCTTAAAGTTCCGTCTGCATCTTATGCGACAAGGAAAAGGAAATATAATTCATATGGAATAAGAATCTTTATAGTTTTGCACTAAAAATCAAACTTGTATGTCTCATTTGAACAAAAACTTAGGTTGATAGCACCACTTGGGCACAAATACGCTTTGTCACGATACAGCAACACTGTACCTTTAGCGTACGTCGAGGCATCAGGTCAAAGGCAAAGTAAACTTCTAGCACTCAAAACGCACAACTGTTACCCTCTAATGCATAATCTGGATTACATTATTGAGATCATAACATCTGTTTTGAATTATGATTTTGATTTATCAGTACAGCACATCACAGCTGCCATCCTGCGCTCCCTCTCAGCTGCTGCATTTCACATTTTAAATGAGGATTGTTTATATTTTAAAATTTTGCATTAACTAGTGCCACTACATTTTAGACCCATAAAACTATTATAGCTATGCAAGAACTCTTTCCTAGATGGGGAAAACCCAACATAATGGATCGGAATTCTGTATGATTCTTACCCATGTGGCCAACCCCCATGCACATGTGACTGCTGACACTTTTCAGCCAGCTCAAAAATAATGAAATAAATAAAGAGAGGCCCTGAACTTCAAAGTATGCCATGCCTTTATTCCTGTTCTCTATGAGATGGTTATGGGGTTCAGTAGAGTAACTGGAGATGGAAGCAGAGAACCACATAACCATGTCCGGGATCTCTTTCTCCTCCATGAAGAGATGAAGGCAGGTGACAGCAGGTGCTGTCAGATTGACTTAACTTGCTGTCACAGCTTCTTTTCATGTTCTCTTTGAGCAGCTGCTCATCAAAACCATTTCTCACTGTTCCCACAGAAGCAAATATGGAAAATACAAAAACGTCAAGAAAACCCATCTACCAGTAATCCTGCAACTGGCCAAGGCAAGGTTTGAAAAACATACCCTGGTCTTCAAATCATAAAAAGTGCATCTGTCTCAGTGGAGGAAAATAAGATGCAATCACTGAAATAATTTTCCTAATAATTTTTGGTCTACAGTTGACACAAAGTTTTTTGTTGGATAGGAAATGTTCTCTTTTTATTGATGGACTACAATGTATTTTTTTAAATACACTGAACTGTTAAATAACACATCAAATAATAATATAAGCTTTTCATCAAACGTTATCTTATTATCCACTTAACTGTAAGTGGATAATAATTCTTGGACTTATGTATGACTAATAATAATTATTGGAATTAGTAACACATTGCAACTCTGGACTCATGTTCTAGAAATGCTTCTTCTGGTTATGCATCAGAACACAAAATTCTTCACAATAGCTAAACCAGCACAAAACAAAGCCAACTACCTGCAAGAACAGGCAGCACCTACTTTGGGGTGTGGAGCCTGTCTCTGGAACTTGTGAGATGATACTCAGAGCTCTGTGTCCAGTTTGGACTTGCCCAGTACAAGACAGATATTGAAATACTGGGATGAGTCCAACTGAGGCCCCGCATGGACGGTCATGGGACTGGGGCACAGAACGTACCAGGAGAGGCTGAGCCCCAGGTTTGTGCACCCTGAAGAAAAAGCCACAGGGAGATCTTACCGCTGTCTTCAATTACTTAGTGGGAGGGTGTGAGAAGACAGAGCCACACTCTTCTCAAGGGTGCCCTGGGAAGGGATGAGACACAACTGGAACATGGAGATTCTACCTTGACATAGAAAAAGCATGTTTTTTACCACAAGCTTGGTCAACTACTGGAACAGGTGCCTAGGGAGGGTATGGATTCTCCATCCCTGAGATATCCATAACTTGACTGGACACAGTCGTGAGCAACCTGCCCTAATTAAGACCTGCTTTGAGCAGAAGCTTGGGCTAGATAACCTCTACAGCCCCCTCCCAAGGTACATGATTCTGTGATTCACCTGAATTTAAGCCTCCATCTGTCTGCACCTCCTGCACTAAAAGCACAGACAACAGACACGCTCGCACTAAGCCTGGCACCACACGCACCACGCTAGGAAGCACCCACTGGAAGAGGAAGCACCCACTGGAAGAGGAAGCACCCACTGGAAGAGGAAGCACCTGCAGACCAACCCTCCCTGGGGATTCCCCCAAAGTCACAGAGACGGGCACGCAGCAACTGGGCTGCAAGGGCTGAGTGGGAAAGGCACTGCATAAGAGAAGGGGTACAGGGTCCCAAAATTCCAGCTATCCTGGGTTTTTGTTCATGGGGTAAGTGGTGAGGATTTATTATGCAACTGTGCTTTAACCATCCTTTCCACAATGAAGTTGAACAAGGATGATCTTTCAAGGTTTCCACTTTCCTAAAAACCGTTAGAACCACTACAGATGTGAAGTATTTAAAAAGAGTTTGCCAGTAACTGCAAAAGAGAAATACCCTAACAAAAATCCTTAAGAATTATCCAACCCAACATAAGCAAAGGAGAATGTCAAATTTCAAATCAAACTATCAGCAACCCATCAAAAAGACAGCTTTTCTTGGGGACAATCCACCCAGAAAAATTGCAAACGTTTAAATAAAATACAAGGCAGAGTTTACTTATAGGTACATCCAGAATACTACTTTTATTTTCACAGAATTGTGTGTTATGTTCAGTGATAGTAAAACCAACAAGAAAAAAATCACTGTATTCCCACTTGCTATCCCCAGAAATTCTAGAGAATAAAAAAAACCCTGCCAATGACAGCATACACTGTGAGTGTGCTGAAAACATGCTTAAAGCATCAGACATTTTGAGAAGTAGGCATGCAATCTGAAAGCTACTGAAATTCATAAATCATAGACCTGTACACTGGGAAAATCGGGCTAATCTTGTCCTTTATCACGTCATCCTGCTATATTCAGTCATATTTAGCCATTACTATGCATGTGCTTTGTTAGCTAGCTATAAGCACTTTCCTCTTTGTTAATATATTTTATTTTAACCCAATTTCTAACATTTTCAGGAAAGAAATGATAGAATAATAGCATAATTATAATCCGCTTTTTTAATAACTACAAACTATATTATGCCACTGTGAACAGAAATAAAGACCAGTCTCTTGCCTTCACATCTTTATTATAATATGGCAAAGTGTATTTTAAAGATGAGTTAACTTGCAAATGGAACTACTCTACCTAAAATGAGAGGCTGAAAACAAGTAGTAGGTTGGCATAAATTAGAATATACGCTTACACAAGATTTTAGGACTAGGTGGTGTATTTAGCAAGAAAAGCCCAAGAAATGGTAGTGTCTGATAAAGAGAACATAGTCACAGTCTTGTGTAGCAACGCTCATGCTTAGGACCTCACCAGCATCAGCAGTAAATGCTTATGTGCAACCCTCGTAGTGGCGATCGCCTCACTGAGGAAGGCTATCAGGTTGGTCAGACATTATTTCCCCTTCGTAAATCCATGCTGGCTACTCCCAATCACCTTCTTGCCTGTCATATACTTGGAAATGGCTTCCAGAATTATTCCTTCCTTATTATGACCTTCCCAGGGATCGATGTGAGGCTTACCAGCCTTTAGTTCCCTGGATCCTCCTTCTTGCCTTTCCTAAAGATAAGAGTGACATTTGCTTTCTTCCAGTCCTCGGAAACCTCCCCCAGGCACCATGGCCTTTCAAAGATAACTGACACAACGCCATCAGCACTTGTAGGTGCAGTCCAGCAAGGCCAAGGGACTTGTGTGTGTCCAGTTTGTTTAAACATTCCCTGACCTGATCCTCCTCCACCGAGGGTAAGTTTACCTGGCCCGCACTTTTGCACTGGTTTCAGAGACCTGGGATTGCTGAAGGCTAGTCCCACCGGTACAGATCAAGGTGAACAAGGCATTCAGTACCTTGGCCTTCTCCATATCCTTTCGGATCAGGTCTCCACTCCCATTCATCAGGGAGCCCAGGTTTTCCCTAGTCTTTTGCTGTTGATGGGCCTGTAGAAACCTTTCTTGTTGCCCTTCACATCTCCTGCTATATTCAAGTCCAGATGGGCTTTGGCTTTCTTGACCCTATCCCTGCATGCTCACATGGGGTCTCCCTATTCCTCTCAGGTCACCTGTGCCTGCTCCCACCCCCTGGATCATTCCTTTTTATTTAGCTTCCTAATTAGAGGAGCAGGAATGAGAGCTGATTTCAGTCATGCAAAAGTGATCGTGTATAAAAATGCATGGTACCAAAGCATTCTCATATATTTTAACAATTCCTGAAAGCATTCTTTGTCCTGAAAAAACATACATCATTTAAGCTTACCCTCTCACTAGGTACGGGACAGACTGCTCCAAAATTTATGACAGAAAACGACACAAAGTAAACTAGCCTGCTGCCAGACTGCTAGCACACAGAATCATGCTGGAAGAGGAAAAGAGAACAGAGGCAACTGGCACTTCGATGCAGATAGGCCCCAACGTTTGCATGGCTCATAAACCAGCACAGCTGCAGGGCTGGCAACAGCCACGAGCCACCAACGTACGTGAGTCTAGGTCAAGTCTGGCAAAGATTTCCTGCCCGGTTTAAACTTCGTTTATTTGGTCCCATAGCATTTTTCCCAGAAACGGAGGGCAGGTTGACCACACATGTGTGTGTCTGTATTTGCGGCCTGACACTTGGCAGGATAAACTTCATTATGTTTATGGTTATGCTTAGGAAAACTACTCTCAATTGTTTCCAGTCTGTTGCAAGCATAAACCTACAAGCTGTATTAAATATGTACTATTGTATTTACCACAACTTTATGAAATCATGCATAAAATCCTAAAATGGGATGAAATAAAGGCAACTTCTCTTCCCCCCGCCCCCAATTACTGGCAACATTTCAAAATAAACAAGGAAGCAAACCAAACCTTATATTGAAAGGTCAGCCAGGACCTTATTTACAGGAAAGGTAAAACTAGCCTAAAAAAAAAAAAATTATTCAGTAAGAGAAAAGCAATTTTCTCTAATACCAACTATATAGAAAGACAAAACAGCTCCACAATGAGGTATCTTAGTAATTATCTGTGTGTGTTAATGAAGAAAATGGAATTTCTTCTAGCCAAAAGAGTAAAATGAAATTTACACTTGCCTCAAAAATGAAATAAATTAATAGTAAGGGAAAAGATTACTTTATTGCAACTCAAATAATGTGGATCTGACTAGTTATTGCAGACAATTAAGGTTTCAGTCTTTTATTTTCATACTTTCTAATCTCAGGAACGTTACTGCTCCTGACATAAAGCAGAGAAATTTAGCTATAAATATTCAAAGACAGAAGAGTATGTGGAACTATACCAAGACACAAAATACATGTTCTATTTGAAATTCAGTGTAGCACAGAGTCCATTAAAACCTGTGCACTATGTTATTGTTATGTTTTAGAGTTCCGAAACGTGTAAAGGATCAGTGAAGCGTAATCTGGAGCTCAAATATATCTGAGCACTTTTTCCTCCACAGTTTCCTTCCTTGCCCTGTAAGGACTCTGCTTATTTTTACATGATTTTGGTATGTATCTAAATTTAAAGACAAAAGATGCACCTCCAATACAAATCTTTCCAGTAGTAATCCATCTTCCATGCAAGCTACTGACCAAAGAATCACTCTGTTAGACTGGATATGGCAAGCAGGCATCATGAAAACTTTTTGCAGAAATGCAAAGAAAAAGAATCTTAACAACTTCTATTACTACTGGTAGTAATTTCTATCAGAAATTTTGTTATTATTACTTTATTATCTATTATTTGTCCTAAGTTTTAAGGCAACATTAGTATCCTCAGTGAAGAATATTTCAACTGCAATGTTCCTCCAAATTTACTACTGAAAAACACTGTAAATGTTTTACAATAGGAAGTAACTTTCTCCGATCTTGCTACAAGAATGTTTTAAATTCAACCACAAACAGTACACATACTTGGAAAACAGCAAAATATGATTTATGCAAAAGATTATGAATATATAGAAATGGGCAGATATAATAGATATTGATTTTCATTTCAATTAGGTATTACAGGAAGACAGCTATAGTATTTATGAATACTATAATCTATTCCAGAATCCAATTTAGTGTTGCTCTAACGGTGTTCAGAACAATGAGTAAATGACACAGTGTAAAAGTAATTAAACTAATGGAAAGTATTTTAAGTATTTTCTTGGAGATTCAACTGTTTAAACAGTTTAAAGGGGAAAAGAAGCATGCAGTGAATGTGATCCAGAACCATTTTTATTTACAAGCTTCTCAGTCTTTCCTGCCCTATACAGTTCCTGTGCCTCATCTCACAATGCAGGGCAGCTGGAATAAAGTAGTATTTAAAGATAAGAAACAGCTGTTATGCTTGTTCGACCTGAGGAAGAATTTGAAAGACAAAAGCAAAAGGACATGAGAAAGAAAATAGTCTTCATAAATGCTGTATTTGCAGAATTGTTTCAGTCTATTTCTAGCTAACTTTGGTAATAGTATCTGACGGGCACCTTGCTTGCATCAAACTTGCTTCCACTGAAAGAAGAAGGGAACCTAGCAAAGGCAATCATGATTCACAAGCCCTATATGAATACCTACAAAACCGACCTATTTTAAAGGAAAATTATTACTGAACTTGGAAAAAAAATCAACACTAAACATTACAAAATGTCAGAATTAAGGTTTTCCTCTGCAAATCCAGTTTGACCCCTTACGTTAAAATGGGCAGCCAAAGAATTCCTACAGAAACCCAAGCATCCTTATCCATTTTATTCTATCTTCTGATCTAGTTCTCCATCCAACTTTACAATAGTACCAACATTTTCAAAAGTCTCTAAAAACTTGACTTCTAACTCCCTGATTTTATCTTGTTAGGCCTTAGTTCTACAATACTTAAATACATTGCTAACACTAATCATAGCAGAACTCGACTGGCTCAGACGTTTAAGCAGCTCTATACACCAGCGCCGATGTTCCTATCCCAGAGCTCTTTAGTAGTAGTATCTTCTGCAAACCTTCTCCACAGTTCCATGCTCCGTTTTCACTCATTTCTCTCTGATTCTGTAGAACACGTTATTTGCTTCATGAAGCTTTAGATTATTATTAATACTTGACAAAAATCTCCTCTTCTTTCCTTCTCTTGTAACTGTTATTCCCTCAAATGCATCAGAAATCTCTTTTTGCATTTTTAAAACCATTTTTTTCCACTTTTCTAAATCCTTATTTCTTCTAGCATAGTACTGCTTACACAGTTTCTTCTGTAAAACTAAAAATGCTATCACACTGAAAGTAGTCACAGTTACTGTTAAGCAAGAATCTTTCAAAAACAGAAAGACAGATCTGTGACAAAAAGTACACAGTGGAAACTCATCAGGATGCATGCGGAGTCTTTAAGCAATTACAGCTGGAGGAATGGGCACAGGTAGGAAAAGTATGACCATACAAGAGCAAGAAACCCACAATATATGGTGTCTGTAACAACATTAGCAAACCTTGGCATTCTCATCACTTTGTACGCCCCATGCTTCCTTCTCAAAAATATGGAAATTAACATTGAGAATGATAGGAGTAAATTAATCTGTGTGAGAAAGAGTGCACATTCAACACAGAAGTACAGAGGAAACAATGCAAAGCCTTTCTTCTTTATATGTCACAGAACAGATAATAACCAAAGGCAATTATACAGAGTCAAGTTACTTAGTGCCACATAATGCTATTTCTTTAACAAATATTACTGCATTACAAATCATATTGCGTAGAAATAATGTAACTAAGGCTAGCAGGGAGAAGGTGTATGACCCTGTACAGGAAACACAAACGCAAAGGATTTGTTTGAAGAGCTGAGATTTAAGTTATAATGCCATACATTAAAATAAAATGCCATACATTAAAATAATCACAGAAAAAGAATCAAACAAATGGAGAACTGCACCACAGTCTACTAACTCAAGCATTTACTAACAGAGTTAACCACTTACATGACCAAAGATCTAAAAAGCACCTTTTTCAAAGGAGACAGACAATTTCAGAACTTTGTTACAAGCACTTTTTACCTAGCCTAGTCCAGCAAATGTTAATTAGCATCCTTCCTTTGAGAATATTTTGTATTTTAATTAAATTAAATTCACAGCCTTCTCATTAACTACCTATCTTTAAAAACATTAATATCCTTATTTAACTAGGTGCTATCATGCACAGTAGTTGTTTAGCCCAGCTTCTTTTGAAGTGTCAGACCACTATTGTCATGGCTCACTGTGCACAACTGCAATTCCTCCCTGCAACAACTGGCAACTAAGATGATTGTTCCCACATGTCTGTGCCAGCCGATGGTCCACAAGGATTTTTATTTACAAAAGCCTCAAGGCTACACAACTTAACTGCCATGACTTACCATGGTAGCGCTGCGAAGCACCAAGTCTACTTCAGAAAGACAGCTTTTGCCACACATGTATTATCCTTTGCTTGTCTAAATGAAACAGAACATTTATGTCTGGGTTTCTATTTTGTTCAATTTATAAAATGAAACAGCAGCTTTCACTTTAACAGAAAATAAAAATGGAAGCCACAAAACTGAATGCCATTATGTTTACCACACCGGCTAGTTGAAAATATACCAAATAATGACAGAATCAAATTATTCAGGAGAAAATACAGCTGTTGCTTCTTTTGCAGGAGATAATTTGTAAATACTTTTTATCTGTAACAATGACAAATCTTTCAAAAATTCTTACAGCCTGCATTACTTGATGATTTTAAGTATGGAAAGTACTACAGAAATGTAAAGTGTTACGTAATTAAATTATGTTATCACTTGGGACACGAAGTGTATAACTTCTGTTTGCCTTAGCTGATCTTATTTAGAGGTTTCCCTAAATATTAGCAGGTCACCTGTGAAATCATTGATCTTTCACAAGCTTAGATTCTTACTTTCATTTTCTACTGTGATACCAAGACCTACATATTTCTCTCCTTCTAAAAGTTAAACAAGGGGGAAGGGGAGAAAAAAAAAAAAAAAAACACACAACCACCCTCCACACCGCCACATAGCTATAAGGAAAATATTATTCAGAATCCTATCAAGAAAAGAATCAAAAAGGCATCTGAGGTCTACTGTCAGTACGAGCATCTCCAAAGATTTCTGGACCACCAGAGCTGCAGAAGCTTTTCCATTTCAAATGGGCCACATCTCCTATTTTATTAAACTCTGCTCCTGCTGTGAGCATGATTTTATCCCTGCAGAGATAGAGGGCAGGCTGAGAATGTATCTTTGCCCCTACCGCAGCCTTGAGTGTTGGGGTTAAGAGCAATTGTGAGCTCAGAACTCTGTTATCTGTGTCCGGAAGAGCAGATCTCTTCACTGAAGAAGGATGCTCCCAAACTGAACCACTGATTAAAAAATGACAACAGTTTGCAGTCTCTGGCCTTCGTCCCAGCACAAAGGCTGAACTGTCCCACATTATATCCCTGCACTGCATTCTTAACACCTATATTAAAAAAAAGTATTAAAAAAACCAAACAAAACACAACCCTTACACTGGTACTATGTAAGAAGTAAAACCTTGTCCCTACCTTCGTATAGCCAACTTTTACCTAGGTGTATGTACCCTACACAAGGAACAGCCTCATGGATGATTGGCTATCTTCTTTCATTTTTAACCCAAGACAGCAGACACAAAACACCAGCCACCACTGCCCTCTCCCTCTTTCACTTTTACAAACACGAGAGCCACTTGTCTTTGGCCTTAAGGCTATTCATGACTTATTCACCTAACCATGGCCGTCTCCCTTCAGTCACAGACTTAATTCTTCATGTCTTCCTTTAAGTGGCTCTAGTCCTTTCTCCCCAGCTGTCTCTTAAGCATAAACACCAAAAATATGCAAAACTACTTCAGTAACATCTCCTCCCACTTCATCACTACTGCATTATGCGCAAACCATCATTAACAGTTTCAGACTGGGGGGTTACGTCTCCTAGTTATTACGCTGCTTACAACATCTACAGACTCGTCGTGTTCCCCTTGGTTTTACATCTACCTGGTGACATTTCAATACTGTTTGGAGGTGGGGTTTTCTTTGCATTTCTTTGTGTACAGTGCCAATACTAGGATCATAAGCGGGCCCTTTAGACTTAATCACAATATAAGCAATAGTTAAAGTATACCAAGAATCATTTCTGAAGCGATCCTATCAAAGTTCCTCTCAAAACATCTCTAGTTAGAGCAAAGGTTTTAAATTAGTAGATAACAGTACTAATATTTTTCTAATCATTTCCATCCACTAGAATCAAGCCTAATTGAAGCTTAATTTATCTTATCACAGTAAATTTTGTTCAGTTATCAAAACCCATTAAAGCTGTCTAATTGAATATTGTTTTAAATGGCAACAAGGTAATGTTCTGTAAATCTAAGAACTGGGGGGGGGAAACCACAGTTATTTATCACTTTAATTAAATAGATGAAAATGAGAAGTGTTTTGACAGTAAGATAAATCTAACATTCATTAGACTATTTGTCCCAAACAACTTGCATAAAGTCTTTACACATCAAATATACAGCCCTTATCTTTGTACTTTCATCTTTCCCATTTTCTTTTTATCTGTGTTTTCCTGTCTCTGGGCACTACTTTCTACAGGCCCTGCAAATGGAACTCTCCACTGTTTCCATCACCTTTCCCTCAGGCAGTTCCATTTCAATTTTTTACGAAATAGAAAAAATGGTGTCCCCAAAAGAAAGACAGAACATTTAAACCTATTACCAAGAATGGATTCAATTGGGGGGGGGTGGGGGGTGGGGGGGTGTGATAAATAAAATCAATCAACATTTAATCTTTCTCTGGATAAATAAATGCCAGTATATAACTCACAAAGCAGAAAATACCCATCTTGGGGACAGTATTACCTCTCATGTATTTGAGAAAGCTTCATTTGCAGTACCATAGAGTCGCTGAGGTTGGAATGGGTCTCAGGAGGTCACTAGTCCAACCTCCTGCTCAAAGCACAGAGGACACTGCAGTCAGACCATGCCGTCTGATGTGCCTTTGAACAGTCAAGTCTTGAAATCCTCCGATAGGTAGACAGACAAAAAACCCACTTTGCTTCACAGTTTACTTCTGTTTAAATATAGCATTTTGCTAATCTAAGCATTCTTTCAGTTTAACTCTGAATTTACTCCTTGCCACTATGCTCCCCTCTCCTGTTCTAAGCTGTCACGGGGACCCACAAAACGTGGAAACTGTACGAAAAGTGAAATGGCTGGCAAACTCCACCCAAGGTACAGCTCACTTTGAAACATGCAACACATTGTCAAGAAAGCTCTGAACCGCCACGGAGTGACAGGGAGCGTAAATGGCACACAAGCCTCCAGAGCAGTGCTTGTTACAGCGGGTGATCTTTCCTTTGCGTGCACAGATCTACCAGAACAATACACTGGCAGTACAGCAAAGAGACCACACGAAAACGTCTGGCCCACCCCGATTTGAAACAAGCAAAATCACAAAACAATAGAAAAATACAATTTCAAAGTAAAACTCTATGTTAGAAAAATAAAAACGTGAGAGTGAAATAACCGTAGTTATGGCATTATTATTGTAAAATTAAAAGCAGATTTGCATTTCAAGCAATATCATATACCAACATTGTAATAGAAAGAAAAATAAAGCATTTGTAGTTTTGTTCCAAGTATTTTGTGCTCTCTGCTTTTATTTGCTCTTTACGCAAACTAAGAACTGCCAAGAAGTCAATCATTTCGCAGCCCTTCTCTATAAACAGATTTGTTTAAAAGAAAAACCAGATTGCAATAAATACCCACTATAATCACCTTTCCTCTTCATTTTTATTAGGTTTTCTATATTAATACATGTACACTGAACACATCAGTATTCAGTTGCAGTACAGGCTTCACCCATTTTTCTAATCCATTTTTCTCCATTGACAGCACTACGCTCACAATTTACAAAATTTCTCTGTAGGCATTTACTTACATTTCACAGTTCATTAACCTTCAAAGAGCACACCTGCCAGTTTGCGGGAGTGTTATCTAAAGCAAGGATACGCTAACTAATAAAGTGCTAAGTATGTTTGTGTCAGAATTATGAAATGAACGTTTGTCTCCACTGAGCTACCCAGCTGAAATGAATGAAAGAAATGCACCGGTTTATGTAAGTTTTTTTCCTGATGGTAAGAGCAGTAGTTAAGTGCCAGTCACTGCAAGTATGCACAAATATAGTCTCCAACTGTACTGGCTACCACTTTTCAAAGTATACAAATGGCAGCGTCTCATTTTTTTAAATCATCAGAAAGGACCACTCGTGCTGTTTAACCTCTTTCCTGCCGCAGTAACAGCACAAGGCTTCATTTAAAAATTAACATCTATAGCTTTTTCACAGCAGCAAGGAAAATATCAGCAAGTCTAACATTCTTCCTTTTAGCAATTCTCTATGGAGCACAGTGACATTTCAGTGTTCTGTAGCTGGAGTAGCCTGACCTTGGCTCATTTTTATCCGACCTCAGGGTTTTCACATCATTAATAAACAGATAATCAGAACAAAGGCTATATACATTAGGGTAGGAAAAGTTTGCATAGTTTGGCACTATTATCATATATACCCTTAAAAATGGAACAAAATGAAATGCACGTAGCAGAGGCGGTGAACCTTCTAAGAACTGGTTCCAAACATTTTTCCTGCTGGCAATAAACCATTTTCAGACCTCCCAACTCCGGCCACCATGATAGTTATTGCTTTACAGGATTATATCTTTTTGTTTCAGCTGTCAATAAAAACTTCAAATGATAGCTTTTTAAGTCAAATAAACCTATTTAAAAAAATCCCAAAACACTGACATCACTGAGACAAGAGAAACACCATGCAAAAAGCACATCGTGTTTAGATCTGACTTGTTTACTCTTGGTTTTAAATTTTCTCACATCATGTGACAAAGTGCCATTTTACCTGAAATCTGATCCAATTACCATTGTTTGAAGGAAATTAACTACACTCATCAAAAAAATCCAGAGGTCCTCTTGTTTCTGATGATCTGCTAGAATACACGTAAAACAACTATCCGAATAACCAGATACACTAGTCATGCCTCTCAATAACAGTCAACATTCTGCAGAGATTAAAATCATTATAACTCTGTTTACATTCCATTTCTGACCATTGAAACAAACTATGTAAGAATGAGCTCAAACTGAAACTATACTTTTAAAGTAGTAATATTTTCTGAGCTAATTTTGCTAAGACACATTGAAAATTCCAGACTCGAATGATACAAAAACCAATCTATTCTACTGAATAACAAACACTGATAGAATTCACCAACTAAGTGAAACTAATGAACTTCCAGGGATACTTGAACTACAAGGAACTATAATTAAGATTACTTCTAAGCCTCGTGCCCTATTAGACCTGGCTTGCGAGAACCATGGAGGGAGGTAGAGGAATATAAAGTAGAATCAGGGGACTCAAGTAGAACTAGTATTATACCCCGGGGTCAATACTGCATCCAGTCCCGTTCAACGTCTTCATTAGCGATCTGGATGATGGGGCAGCGTGTAGCCTCCGCAAGTTTGCTGAGGGTACAAAACTGGGAAGAGCAGCTGATACACCAGAGGGCAATGCTGCTGTTCAGAGGGACCTCAACAGGCTGGAGAAATGAGCTGGCAGGAACCTCATGCAGTTCAGGGAAAGGAAATGTGAAGTCCTACAGCTGGGGAGGAACAACTCCATGCACCGGTATATGTTAGGGTCCACCCAGATAGAAAGCAGCTTTGCAGAAACGGACCTCGTGGTCCTGGTGGACACCGTGTCGAACACGAGCAATGTTCCCTTGAGGCAAAAAGGCAAACAGCATCCTGGGCTGCATTAGGAGGGATGTTGCCAGCAGGCTGAGGGAGGCGATCCTTCCCCTCTATTCATCACTGCTCAGGCCACACCTGGGATATTGTGCCCCCTTCGGGGCTCCTCAGTTCAAGAGAGACATGGCCATACTGGAGAGCGTCTGGTGAAGGGCCACAAAGCAATTAAGGGATTAATTAAGGGCTTTATTAAAGAATTGGAGCATCTCTCATATGACAAAAGCCTGAGAGAGCTGGGACTGTTTAGCCTACAGAAGAGAACGGGGGATCTTATCACTGTGTATAAATATCTGAAGGGAGGCTGTAAAGAAGATGGAGCCAGGCTCTTCCGTGGAGCCCAGTGACAGGACAAGAGGCACTGGGCACAAACTGAAACACAGGAGCTTCCCACCGAACATCAGGAAACATTACTGTGAGGATGACTGAGCACTGGGACATGTTGCCCAGAGAGGCTGTGGAGTCTCCATCCTTGGAGATATTCAAAAGCCATCTGGACATGGTCCTGGACAAGCAGCTCTAGGTGGCCCTGCTTGAGCAGGGGGGTTGGACCAGGTGACCTCCAGAGCTCCCTTCCAACCTCAACCATTATGTGATTCTATGAATCACATCCTGTTGCATCATATGCAGCTGCTGTCTCCAAAACCTGAAGATAACCTGCAGAGTACCATTATTAAGCTAAGTAATAACAAAAGGCTTGTTATGAAGTAACTGAGATCTTGTTGAGGATTTCTTTTATTACAGGATTTACTAAGCTGATTTAATTACAACAAGGTGATTACAAAGTAATCCTATTTAGGCAGGAACTTGACACTGCAACTACCAATACCATACGCAGCTCAGGATTAGAACTGGCCTTTGATGGTTACTTTCATCTCCAGAAAGCAGCCCTTCAGGGCAGGTTATGAGCATGTTTTAGGACAGCGTAAAATTCTACAGTGGTAATTAACACAAACTATCTATTCTACAAATAGACAATGTGGACATGCAGGAAGAAAGGAGTGTGGCTTAATACAGGCCAAAATGTTATTAACTTTACTCATCTGGGAACGACCAACAACAGCTCGTACAGTACAAAATTCCTTCCATAATGATTTCCACCTGCTGGAGGGCTGCCATTTGCCCTGCATCTCCCTGCAGCTGCTTGCCCATCTGCTGCTGGAAGCTTTTGCCCTCCCTTTAGATAAGACCTGAAGGCTGGAGATAGAAGATGCAGTTGCTCCAACCAAACAAAATCTTTTCCAATTCCTGGTTGCAGAGAATGAAACCTGCTATGTCTAGAATCATTGCTGTATTGCTACCACAGCACAGTCTAGGCCTTAGCTTAGTCAGCTTTAAAACCCAGGTCTCAGAGGCAGCCCAGCTGGCAAAGCAGTATTTTTGTTCCTCATTCATCTCACTGGCAGGCCACATGCTTGATCACCATGTCAATGACACTTGCCCATTTTCACGTCTTTGGTAAGAAGGATCTTGGTTTTAGTGCATAGAAAGCCCCTCTATCCTATCGCTGCTCTCCTGTTGCAGGGATTGTATGTCCTGCAGGAAATGTATGAGCTTCATTGATCTGTTGTTGTTTTGTTACTTAATTTAACGCAGCTTAATACATATACCAGAAACAAAACATCGATGGCCTCTGCTGATACTTGGAATTAGCCCACATTTAGCCTCTCACACATAACCAAATGTAACATTTTCAGCAAAGATTCATATGAGATACAAACATTCCCTTTACTTCCCCAGCGTTCCAAACTAAAGATTAAGTGGAAATGGAAAAGGTCCTTTTGAAAGACAGGATATTTCTGAGCACTGAAGACAGACATTGGTGAGTTAGGTGAAGTTGGTATTTGCAAAACGATTACCAAAAAGTCTTCCCATAAAACTAAGAGTAGGTATAAAGCGAGTTCAGGAAAATTTTACACTAAGGCATCATTTTGAACTTTCCTGTCTTGCTGCATCACAGTTTGTATGGGATGTAACAGGAGAATGCAGCCTGAAGGCAGGAATTTGTTAATTCAAGTGTACAATGAAGCATACAACAAAACAAACAAAAAAATCACTTCATTCTTATTGCCGCATATTGGCCCACTGGTCAGTCAAAACATATGAAGGGCAAATAAGCAGGCAAAAGAAATAAGAGAAAAAAGCAGGCATTTCCATCCTGAATAAGAAAAAGTGCAAGCAGCACAAACAGCCTGTTTTCAACCACCTCATAACTGACTAAACCTAGGAAGATGATCAGCTCTAAAAACCCTCAAACTTATGGTATCCAATGAGTGGTCTACAGCCTTAGTAATTAATTTTTATTGAGGTGTCATCTTGTCACTTTTGTTAAGGATGTTTTCTTTCTGGCTTTGGCCAAATATTGATAAGAAACAAGAACTTTGGTCTACAAAGGAGTAGACATAGCAATCTACATATTCAGCCGCTGTCCAGCTTTTGTGTTCCTCGGAGCTCCAGCACGTTTATCCAGAATGCCCAGTTTAACAGACTCTCTCTCCAATAAGCCTCATAGCCACTCTGGAAGTTGTAACATAATAGTTTGTAGAGAAGAGACGTTCTGGCAATCATTTTTAACTAGAAAAACTCCCTAGCATACAGCAGGGTGGTAAGGAATGTGCCGAAACCTTGAGGGTCTTAAAAATACATAACAATAGAACACCATTAGAACACGCATATCAGCCTTGAAGAATCTTATTTTCTAATCTGTAAAATTGCTTGGACACAGAGATCTGTCACTTGTTTTCATGACTGTTAGAGAAAGCAAGTAACATTCTCACAGTTACACAGCAATTTATGACAAATCCTGTGTTTGGTTATATGAGCCTATTTCTTATGGCTAGCTGAAGGCTGCTGTAAGACTATTCCAGGAAACAAGACTGGATAGCTCAGTAGTTTTAAGGAGCTCTTGACTCAAAGTCTATTCAAGAGAGGTAGAAAGTATGTTCAGACTAACCACATACCTTTTGTGAGCCTCAACATTATTTAACTCCAGAAACCGCTCTTCATTTCTAACCCCTGAATATCTAACCTTCTAGATGGAAAGTTGTACAGCCTGTGACGTGCCTACAACAACCTTGGGGCTTTAAAATAACAAAAGTACTGTTCTTTCCTGATAAGTCCTGGCTTGAGAAACTAACGGGTATACAGTGTGCTTTATTTCTACCTACATAACATAAAAGTAAAGATCTTTTTCAGCAGATCTGAGGTGCACTACACCTCTCCACCATAAAGTACGGGAAAGTAATAAAACATTCAGTGCATCTTAAATGGATAAATGTAATTAATCTTGCCCAAAGTATGCACATTATTAAAGTATTTCGAGATCAGGTAAATTGCTGACATAATTTAAAGTTTAACACAGTTTATTTAAAGTCTCTGCCGCATAGGTAAATGATGCATGTAAGAGCACAACCTATAATGCTATCTTTTCAAAAGTAAATAGAAGACATTTTGAGGCAAGTGAAGTTATTTCCCATTTCAAATCTGCTATTATATCAAAATTATTTGGTAAACCATTTCAAATAGTGGCTGCATCAATACATGGGTATAACTGGAACTGGAATTTGTTTTCTTTATGTTGCTTCTAATGTATCTTGAGATGTATCATATCCCAAAATGAAGTCTGGTATTAACCCAATACTCAGAGGCCTTCATTTTCATATGATCTCCCACAAAAAAGTTACATTAATGTGACCCTTCTGCCAAACACCTCCTGCACATGAACAGACAATTACAGCAAATTTTAACTAAAATTACTTCCCATAAGAGGTGGACATAATTCACCAACTTTCCTCAATTCCCTTTACAAAGATATCTTAAAAAGAAACTCAAAAGCTGGCATCTGATAAAATCATTACCTCCACCCTACTCAAAGCAGAAAATGGAAATCACCTAGATTTCTATGGGGAATATAAAATAGTTTGCAGTATTTCAGAGCTTCATCAATTTATGAGGTAATGTAATTACTGAATGCTGACAATAATGCATGTGAAATAAAACCCGCAATTTCTGAAGATTCAGTCACAAACAAATTCAGGCTCAACTGATTTAGTGAGTCGATGCAGAGACAGCCTTAACTGTCTAGAACCAAGATATACTGTGAGGTCAGTTATGAGTTGTTTTGCTTAATTTTTAAGTCTCATATCTGCAACGACCCACTTAGCTTACAGTGTTACTTCGTTCAGAAACAAACCAAGGCTTGTCATCGGAATGCTTTGGGTTATACAGAAGTAAAGGGTCCAGGCACTGATATTTTCCACTGAATAGAAATTATACTGAACTTATCTTTCACTAATCCTATACCTAAGCAGATTTTTTTTTTTTTTCATGGAAAGCTGGAAGAATCTCATATTACTTGGATGAAATATCACAATCACTTATATCACAAATAACACAATATTAGGCCAAACAAAAGGGATTCATTCTCTGCTATTATAGAGCACTCCTCCTATCAAGCTACCTCTCTCATAATTTTAACATTAATTTTTCATTTGGTTTCCCTGAGAGACTAACAATAAGCAGACACAATACAACCGGTTGCCATGCGCACACCAACAGGCAATTACAGCTAATTTTAACTGAAATTGCTTCACGTAAAAGGTTCAAGCTCAACTGCCTTATGTAAAAACCGGGAAGAAGAGGAATTGAACACCTGTCGGAAACCAACTGGTTTTCCACCAGGACCGCGCAATCCCCGCAGCCCTTCATCAAGAGCCCTGTAGATTCAGTTCTTGTTACCACTGGCCATCTGCCAGCCGTAAGACTGTAATGCCTTGAATACTTACCAGTCTGATAAAGAATTAGGAAATCAAATTAGTGGAGCGCCAATGGAATTCATCACTATCCTCAGCAGTATGACAGGTAATACAAACCTTGCAAAACAGATTTGCACAGCTTAAGATTTAAATTATGTAATCTTTGCTACTCAAAAGCTAGAATGAGATCTGCCAAAATTGCTGGAGTTTTTACCCTTGCTCTATCATGATTATTTTGTATTATATACATATGCTGGCTGGACCATTAAACACAAGCTGGCAATTCCAAGATTTCATCTGTATCATCTTAATGTACAGAGGATAAGACATACAGCACAGAGGGATAATCAGAATCTTAGGATTATTTATTTCCTGCTTCCATGAGAATGTGTAAGCTGTTTTTTCTCCTAGAGCTTTGTTAGCCAGAAATTGGAATCATTCTGTAAGATTCCTGTATACCTTAAACAATAGACTTCTCAATAGAAGCTACTTGCACTGTATGACTGAATTTCACAGGTATTTCTGTTTCTTGAAAGGGGTACACACATTAAAAATAAAATGAAAAAGTTACGATAGCAATCAATCTAATCAGTATTGTGTGCTCCAAGTCTATGAAGTTTGTTAAAACCCCAGGAAATGAACTATTGGAAACATTTTTAACACTGGATTTACACATTCCATCAAATGTGACAACCATCTCAACTTTGTATTCCATTACCCATATTTTTATGATCTGACTTTGTAGATACATACATAACTAATGCACTGGCCTGTGTTTTAAAGACTGAAATTATTCATATTTTAAAATAAATGTCGATTGCACTCGAAACAATAACCACAGATTAATATCATGCACGCTTCAACAGATCCCTTCAAAACACATCAGTAGCTTCACTCTTCAGAATAGAAACACACAGTAGAAAAGAAGCATCAAGCCATAGCGACCAAAAGGAAAACTCAGTCAACTAACAGATGAAGAAACAAGGAATGAAATCACAACAATCAAGTCATTAAGGCCCAGTTCCCCCCATTGAAGCCAATGAGAATTAGGCACAAACATTTTCTTAAAATGCAATCATAGGTGCTTCTAAAAAAATTCTAGAGTGAGAGCTGGTGTACTACCAAAAATATATATACCAAGTATATTGGCATTTAAAGGGTTTTAAATTATTTCACTAGTCTTTAACAAATTGCCTTCTATGTAGACTTGCAACAAACACACCATCACCTTGACACATGCCATTAACTAAATATTTCTATTGCATTTTATGATTAGAAGATACAATACCTCTGTCTGAAGTATGGCAGCTCTCTGTTCTTTGGCAGTAAGTGACTCTTTAAGCACTTCAATGTGTTGCTTGCAATCTGAATTCTGATTGCTAAGGGTTTCAAGCTTAGTTTGTAAGGCAAGAAGTTCTGATTCTTTCTTTGAGAGTTCTTGTTTCAGTTGGTCAATCTGTAAAGGGTGGGGGGGGAAAGGTTAGATCATTAATTTCATTTCCAATTCGTAGTTGCACTTGAAATCCGAAAGGTGTGAATGATCATTATATAATACAATTCTGACACCTATAAATTCTGGAAGAGAATTAAGATTCGGACTTTTTACACTCAAAACTTTGATTAAGTTTCTTGTAATTTAATGTACCCTGTTTTAAGAATGACTGTCCTGCTGTTGCAGAAGTTAAAAAGAAAGTCTTAAAGATTATACATGATCATTTGGCCTATAAATTCACCATGGACCTCACTTATGTTCAAAGGAATTTATCCTGCGTGAGGCAAGTCTGGCAGGACAGAAAAAATGCATAGGAAAAAAAGGTGTTCATATAAGTATAAATTCAATCCAATAGCCTATTCCTTCCAACAGCATGATTCTTGTGACTTATCATTGGCCAGAGTGAGTCAAGGTTTTTTAGGAGCCTGATAAGGAAAAGCAGGCATTTTAGTAAGGAGAGGAAAACAGAGAAGTGAAATTTTAACCTTACTCTTCTTGCAAACGTGTTGCTGCCCACCATCCCCACCTCCTTTTTTCCTCTCTGGCAGTTCCTATGGAATTCTCAGGTACTAGGAAAGCCAAGCCAAAGCGATTAAGAGAAGTCTGGGGAAAACGTTTTAAAAAATTCCACAGAGTGAAATGTCTGTAAGATTGTAAAAGCGTATCCTAGGGGAAACGGCAGAAACCCCGTCACTAAGAAGGAGCTTCTGAATTTAAGGTTCATCAGGAAACGTCATGGAATTGCAATTATTCTTCCCTTTCCACAATGATAAATGGGAGGGGTAGCCACAGAATGCAAAAGTGTGGTGGATTTAGAATATATGAACCTGAACAAAGCACTGGACAATACACAGAATGATGCTAAAGGATGGTGAATTAGGTGACATACAACTGTTCGTCTTAAAGTCCTGTGAAATAACACTGGTCACCAGATGAGTTCAGATATATAATCTCATGAGGATTATTTGAAATAAAACGCCTCAGTGCATCGGCATAACTCGGAGAGACCACATTTCCTTTATATTTGGAAAGTTTTCTTGATGACTGTAAGGCCTAGACATTTTTCTTTAAAATTCACGTTTCAATTCTGCAACAACCAGAGAAGTACTAGAAGAGCTCTTTCCATTCTCTCTCATCAGCTGCATCGCAACAGACATTTGGGATGCAAGAAATCTAGAAGGGCTAGATGGAATGTGATTCAAAAATCCCCAGGAAAAAAAAGAATATATTTCCACAGGCTGATCCTACTCAACCATATCCTAAAGATCCACATACTAAAATATTTCACAGATTCAATATTGTCTGGCACAGTCACTGGAAACATTTACTGCTGATCAAAATATTTCTATTTTGATTTACATTGCAAGTGTATCCTTAAAAATTAAATTAAAAAATATTTCTTCCAACTATAGTCCATATGCACATCTTAATATATTTATTCCTTATTTATCTTTATAAATCTCACTATGTTTGTCTAGCTGGTTAAGGTACTTGGCTAGCCACCCCTGAGCTACTGTATAAAATCAAGAATCTATACTGGCACTAAAAGCAATCACCTTCACAGTCTGAAAATATCAAAATAAGAAAAGGAACGTACAAAAAACAGATGTCAAGAAAATATAATGAGTGCAGTTAAGAAACTGCTAGAGAAAACTTTCTCTTGAAAGTAAACCACCTTCCTCCATCCCTTGCCAGAACTTTTAAGCAAGTAGGGCAACCGAGACAAAAATGGATACAAAATATAAAAACAATGGGAAAATCTGTCTACAAGATAGAAAGACAAAACGTAGATCTGCAGCCAATCTGAATGACATCACATGCTTTATACGAGACCCATGTGAACATCGCAGACGCTTAATCTCTCCTAGAAACTCTTCCCACTTTTTTTCCATGATACAACCCACACCCCGAGAAATAATCAACCAAAAAAGAAAAAAAAAGCTTCATTTTCATCACAGGTATGTTCTTTGTGTTTCAGAAACAGAATCTGTTTAGTATAAAGTTCTGGCTACAACACCTACAAATTTAAAAATGTGTTAGAGCTCTCAAATAAAAAATTAAAACAAACAAACAAAAAACACCCCCCAAAAACTGTGTTGAATAATTATGCTTTTGGCTGGTGTTTTATTAAAATAAAGTATAATGGTGAAAATGCACTAAAACTTCAATTTTCAAAAATTAAGTATCAAAATTACCAAAGGCATAACAAGAAACCACATAAATTTTTAAAAGAAATTTTTAGACCTGAGTATATTTGCCTTTTTAAAGTTCTGCATATCTAGTAGTGTGTAAAAAAATAATAAATAAATAAACAGGGCATGAAATCAATTCCTGCCTCCAGCAGATGACCAAACATTTTCATTCTGCTGTATCTTAAGTGGTGTGGAAGACCAACGATAAATTGGTCACAAGCCACAATTCAATGAGATCTCCCGATCTCAGTACAAAAAAAGACAAAGGCAAAAACATTTTTGTACTTTATAAAGACTACAATGAAGATAACTGCCAAGTCTGGGTATAAGTGCTGTAGCATCTAAAGAACTCCAAGTTTGTCCTCTGATCCTGACCCTCCCACTGTCTCTCATATCTCATATGTGCAATTTGCCTGTCACCGCGTTTTCAACATTGCCCAACATGATCTTGCTTCACCTCTTCTGAAACCCTAGTTCCTTTGTCTTCCTTCTCAATTTATGATTCTCTGTCACCTCCCACAATTTCAGTTCCTTAGACACTAGCATTTCCAGAAAACCATTATCCTTTTTCTTATATTATTATTTTTACACACCAAAATCTTACATTACATTACATCGAGTAACTGGTAAACAAAGAAAACAAAACAAAAACAAAGGAACAAAAAAATCAGAGCTTTCCCCCTTAATATTGCACATTAAAATTAATGGGCTAAATCTTTAAGTAAATAATTCCATTAAATGAAACTATGCTGATTTACCCATCATAAGGATCTGGTCTTATGTGACAACTGCTGACAACTGCTTTTTCAAGTGAAGGATTTAAGTGAAGGAAAAACAGTAGCAATGCAAATGAAGTGAAGTGGCTGCATACAGTAGACTCTACAAGTCTATCTATAGATTCTACTGGTTATATTGGTCAAAGTCTATTTTTAAAGTGTTTATCACATCCACAAAAAAATCCACAAAATCCACAAAAAAATGCTGTCGTTCTTTCCTGTATATTTCTTCTACAGGATCATCTAAAACTCGCATGCTTCCTTCCTACAGCACGAAACGTTCTTATATACAGACATGAATTAGAGAGAGCCTTGTTACAGCCTAATCAATCCTTAAAGCTCATCTTAACGGTAATTTGCTGAAGTTGTACTGAACTATCACTGGATTTTCATACTTATTCCTGTCGATTGTGTGAGAGTTCTAATACTCTAAGAACTACTTAAATTCCAGACTGCAAACTCACACCTGAAAAAAATGCATCAGTGTTCCTTTAAATATCTGGCTGCTAGCCAAAGGATGAACCCTAGTAAGAAAAGGAAATCTTGCAAAGCAGAAATTATTTTTAAAAATTCATATCATCCTATATGTTTTCTTCATCTCCTTAATGAAGATATTTGAAGCTTCAAATCCCTTAGTCATGAAAACTTTAAGACTTGTTTTAACAATTTCTGTATCATGTGAGTGATGGCAAGTTTTGTCCCTTCAAAAACAGAGCCAGGAGAGTCCTCATCAAGTGGGCAAGAAAAAAAAAATTCTAAGCAAGTTTTCTTTCTCATTTCTACAACTCCTGTTTAACTGCAAGTCAAAATTAAAGCCTACAACAAATAACATTCAGTATTGACCTCCATTTAACACCTTCCATTTATTTAAATCAAGAACAGATTTAAACCAAGTTGTATTTCAAGAATAAATGTGAAGTATTAAGAGTTTTATAGCACCTAAGATTGTTAACTGTGAGAAGAGTTTTGTTCTGCTCTTTGCCATCAACCAAGACTTCTGTTTATCAGAATTTATCAACAATCTCAGGTCCAACAGATCAGGTGTAATAAGATCTGTTTGCTGACAGCTACATAAATACTTTTGCACCTTGAAAGGTTCTCAGATGAATGATAAAAGTAGTATCTTCTGCTGCAAATCTCAATTTTAAGTGAAAGAAAAGGACTGGTGAAAGAAAACAGGCAAAGTTTCATCAGAATGTGACATTTATCAAAGATCAGAAGATTGTGACAACACAAGGCACGTTTAATAATCTTCTCGTTTGTCTGCTTTTTATGCCACAGAAATATACTGAAGCTTTTCCTCCCCAAAACATCCGAAGATTGTTAACAACGTACTGGGCTTTGTACATTATTTCTATATCAACAGATTTGCCGAGATGCATTAAGAGTTTTGCTCTAAATTACTAAAACTGAATTGCTTTGAAATTAACAATGTTTTAATAGGCAAGATAATTTGCCTGATGATAATGCTACCTAGGAGCGTTAGCTACTTTTCAGTAGCTTAAGAGCTACTTTTTTCAACAGAATAAATATATTCTTTGAGGGTTTTTTGGTTTTTTTAATAAATCTGGATTAATTCCACATGGGCGCAAACACTTCCAAATTCTTCTGTAGCATAAACCCCCAGGAGAAGATAAAAATATGCCCCAATGTCCCAAGACACCAGCTTTTCCTGTGATGTAGTTTCTGAGATATTACAGTTTCCAAACTGGGAGACAGTAACAGCTCTTCTGAGGCGGAAAATCTTCAGTATCCAACACTACACAGTGGTGAATGTTCTTACTCCTATACTCACTGTGGAATTCAAAGTAAAAGCGTCTCGTCAAGAAGATAATGAAGGTCTAATTTACACAAGAAAACTGAAAATCAGAGAACTCAGATTCTCCAGAAGGTGCTGACGCTGTTTCATTCTCTGACCATAGGCAAGCCGCATACTTGCTCTGAACCTTAGCTCGCCCGACTCTGAAAGAGTGGTAATGGTACTTATCTACCTGATATTGCAAACTTTGTACAAACAGCAACATTGCTAAGTATTTTTAGCATCAACAATGGTAGGCAGAGAACTACGCTTTAAGCCAATTAACTCCTACTTTTTTTGCTTACATGGCCTCTAGAGAGGTAATAGTACCAGCTCCTCCTCAAGCAGGTCTTTCAGAGGTGCGAGTACACATTTCAGAAAAAGTGCATCAATCTATCTCAGTTCCCTAGAATTTCACGTACACAATTTCCACATACACAAAAAACCCTAAATATTAAACAGAATAAGAACCCAAACAAATAACTAGGATGGAAAGACTTTTAAAATTAAGTACAATTTCATAATAATCATGAATACTAAAGTTTTTTGTCTACATTTTATTCTGGCATTATGGTCAAATTTTTAACATCACTGCAAGAGATGAGATGCCTGGCTTTCCCTGTCAGTGTTTTCACTTCAGGCTGCTGTGACTTGTTTCACCCCCTCTTAGTTTAGCTTAGAAATAATATTTAAAAATGCTATTGCCAAAACCTAAATTTATTTAGCTGATGCTGGGAGCATCAGCTTCAGTCTCCATAATTTCAAACTTTTTTTTTTTTTCTTTTTATCAAGTACTTGAATTCAGTATTTTATCACTTCATAAACAAAACACATTCAAGGTAGAGAGCTGGGAATAAACCAGCACAAACTGTAACACTATATATATTTATTACCATTTTTAAGGCAATTATAAAAATATCAGAAAAGAAGTATTGTACTCACAAGAAAGACTATTTGGAGTGCTTGTCTTTACCTAGACAGCAGCTGAGCACATCAAAATGAAAGGAGGTAAAAAGACCAGCTGGGACAACAATTTAGACATCAAGCTTTGCTTCTGATGTATTTTAAAATAATGAACAAGCAATACTGTTTTGTGAGCTTGATATCAGGAAATGTGTTACATCACTACACATTTACTATCTGCTTGTGGTCAACTCATAATTACCTATGTACAATAATTTGAAATGAAAGGTACCCTGCGGGAACAAAGTCATCACATTGCAAGTCTTTAAAATACTAGAATATTACAATTTGGTATCATCTATGGAACAGCAGTCCTTACTGTGAAACTGCAGTCAAAACCAGAAAAAAATGCACAATTAAGGTTGTGCCCAAATGGCGCAAGTCAAAATTATGAACTCATTCAAAAAGCCAACATTAAAACACCATACACAAGAAAGGGAAAAGAGAACACAGTATAGACTCCAGATTGTAGTAGCCTCTGCAGAAGTGGTGAAGTAGCCTCTTCCTTACCTCTTCCTAAGTCAAAACATAAGCACATTTTTATTTATCCAAAATGCTTCACTCCTCCATAGCTACCAAGAATTGCATAGTAGAGATTTACCAAAAGAAGACATGCAGATAGCTGCTTGTGTTCAAAAGGGTCAAGTCAAAACTTTTGTTTCCATTATTTAAACAGCATAAGCTATTTTTATTAATAGACCTTACCTTATTTTTCATGAACTTTGAGTGACTCTTGTAAACTTCTATTTGTTTGATTTCTTCTTCTCGGTCCTCTGTATTCAGAACTCCGTTTGTCTTTAACATCTGTATTTCATCTTCAAGATCTCGTATATTGCGCTCAAGTGAAGCTATTTTTGTATCCTAAGTTATGAAAAAAGAGTATCGAAAATGATATGAAACTTGTATATTAAAGCATAACAAAAGTATATCTGTACTTGCATGAACATCAAATAATAAGATAGCAAAAACAGAATGCACAAATACAGATTGCACATACTGTCATAAACCAAGAGTAATTCTATTGATTTTGGCTTAAAGAAATGCAGAATTTAGACCTCTCTCACCCCCCAGAAAAAAGTGTGCAATGCTATGTTCTGTTGCGTGGTCTGCAGAGAATACATTCTGGTCAAAATTCCGTCTTCACTCCTACACAGTCAGGGATGAAGGGAGAATGGAAGATGCCCTATTTCCCACATGTACATGGTAACATACCTTGTTTGCTTTGCTAAGCATCTAGGCCTGGCTATCCTTCCAAGCTCTTAAACACAAAGTTCAGCCTAGGAGACCAGTCCATCATCGCTGCGGGACGACAGGCCGCTTCATTACGTGACTCGGCCTCAGGCTGAGTTTCCCTATTTCCACAGAGCTCTGCTTGCTGTCTGGAGGAAGAAAGGTGGTCTCCTCACATGCTTTTCCTCCACTAATTCAGCCACATCACTAAGAGGGGATTTATCACTTTTTATTATGAGTCCCAAAACAAACAAAACCACAAAACCACAACCACTAAAAAATTTCCACATCACAGACAACGGCTGCCATGTGTGCCAGCCCAGCACTGGAAACATCCAGTGATTTTTTTCGTTGTTGCCAGTCGTCTGGAAATTGACTGAATCTCTTCAGTGAGAGTCAGAAAGACCAAAAAAGCGATTACACAAACTTCTCACAGAATTTTCTGTTTAAAAGAGCATTGCAAAATGACTCATTAGGAAACTTGCTTTAGGCCCTGTTTGCAGACATTTATTAAGAAATTGAAAACATTGTGATTCAGATGGTCAGACAATCAGTTCAAGAACGGCAAGGAGCAACCATCCATCAAAAATCAGAGATCGGGGTGAAGTTCTTGTTCCACTGAGGTCAATTAAAAAAAAAAACCAAACCCAAAAAACACCCCAAAAAAACACCCCACTGATTCAGTAAGATCAGGATATGAGCCTAGAAAGCTAATTTGGGAAAAAATACAAATTTAATTGATCCTTTAACCAGGACAAGCTAAGCTTGAATCGCTCTGCTTCATTACAACTTTGTTTCTGTTTCTTTTTTCAAAATTAGTTTTATTTTCCTGAGTTCTAAGAGTACACCAATGCTTTGTCAAGGCTGCCTAAAAGCAAGCAAAACCAGAATGCCTGTACTGCCTTCTTTCATAATACAGCTAGGCAAATTTAGCAATTTAAGACACAGGATAGTTCGGATAAAGTTCCAAAAAGCATCTGAACTTTTGGTACTAAAGCAAAAATGAAACTCAGATTCTTTTTGAGATTTACCAACCACTGTTACAAATCCATATGGAATCAAAGCTATGTAAGGACTAAATGTCATTTAGACGGCACACTATCATTCCTCTAACATTTTAGGTTTTGTCTTTATAGTCAATAATAAGTCTCAGACTGAGAGAAATTTTCTTTTATAATCTAATTTCTTACATTAGTTAAATTAATAGAGGTTTTTGAATGGGAAGGATTTTAACTATTTGGTGTGCAGTATAAAAGCTGTTCATAAACAAGTGAAAATATTCATAGTCTGAAATCCTGGAGGTTTTCCAAGATCCACCAGGACAAGTATTCATAATTTGAAATTAAAGTTTGTATTCTCCTTACAATTTTCACTCCCAGATAAATGCTACTAAAAATAAAATTACAGCATGTTTTAATTTACAGTAACTGTGGTCCTTCAAGATGTCTCCCTCAGAAGCTGATGCTCTTTCACCAAACATGCTGGAGTGCATACAGATACTTCTGACGAGAGTACCTGAGCAGAGTATCCTGAACATCCTTTGTGCCTTCAACTAAGGAAACAAGGAACGCTTGTTCTCAGCCAATCATATTGCTGTGTGGGACAACACATCTCAAAGACCGGTATTTACTGTAGTTAATAATACTATTCTTTTGTAAGGTAAATAAAAACTTATTTGCCCACATCTTTTCCATTGTTAGTGAGTCAAAAACAATAATTCACACTACAGGAGCTGTGTGAGAGGATTCTACCTGTGCAGTGTGAAACAGTCCCCCCAAAATTAGCATTAGAACTTCACAGCTTCTCTGCAAAATAATGTCACATGAACACACTCAATGAACCACAAAGAGCTTTCCCTATATCTCCATTAATGAAAGTATTTAGGATACAGAGACAGTTTGCCTAGAAAAGTAAGCTGTCACATAATAGTTCATTTGGTAAGTCATAGCAAAGCTTGACCCGATTAGAAGGTCTGCATAGAAATAATCTATCCACACCATGTTCATAAAGTCAGAGCAAGTGAGCTTAAATTCAAGTTAATGTGAACTATGTAGGAAACAAGTAAGTGCCTTAGTCTTCAATGACAAGGTCTCTCAGGCCTTTGTATTTAATCAAAGGGTTCAAGCAAGAGGACTATCAACAGTGAGGACTCAGTCAGGGCTTACTTGTCAGAACTCAACCCATACAAATCCACGGGACTCAACAGGCTGCATCCAAGGGTGTTGAGACAACTGGCTGATGTCCCTGCAAGCCCACTCTCTAGCATCTTTGAAAAAATCAGGGAAACTGGCAAAGATGCCTGACAACTAGAGGAAGGCAAATGTTGCATTCATCGTCAAGAAGAGACCATAAGAACAAACCAGGGAACTACAAGCTGGACAACCTCACTTTGTTCCCTGGGAAAATTATGGTGAAGTCTTCTTGAACAACATTTTTGATCGCATGAAGGAGAAGGTAATTTGGAACAGTCAGTGGAGATTTACCAACAGTAAATCATGCCTGACCAACCCAACTGCCTTCTGTGATAAAATTATTAGATTTGTGGAAGAAGAAAGAACGCTGGGTGTCATTTACCTCAACTTTAGCAAGGTTTTGGACACTGTCTCCCATATTTTTGTATCAAAGTTAAGACATTATGGTCTGGATGGGTAGAAAACTAGCAAGGTAAAAAACTAGTTCTATGATCAGGCTCAGAGGGTAGTGGTTAATAGGTTGTGCTCTACCTGGAAGCCAGTAACAAGAATACCATGGGGTCCATACTGGGACCTGTTTACTGTCTTTATCAGTGACCTGAAAGAGGTGACAGGAGTGCTGGCTCACACAGCTTGTAGATTACACCAAGCTGGGAGAGCAGTCAATGTGCTCAAGGGCAGGGCTGCTACCCAAAGGGACCTAGACAGACTGGATGAATGGACAGACAAGAACCTTAGGAAATCCAACAAAAGACAAAAGCAAAGTCCTGCGCCTGGGAAGGAAGAACCCCTTGCAGCTGTACCAGGAGGAGACTAACTCCCTGGGGAGCAGCTCTGCTGAAAAAGACTTGAGAATCTTGGTGGACAGAAGCTTAACAGGAGCTAGCACTGTGACCTGGCAGCAAAGGCGGCAAACTGCATCCTGGGCTGTAGTAACAGGAACACAGCCAGTAAGCAGATCAAGGGAAGAGATTATTGCCTTCTACTCAGCATTCATTAGACTTCGTCTGGAATACTGCATCCAGTTTTAAGCCCTGCAGTACAAGACAGACTTGATGAACTTGAATGAGTTCAGCAGGAGGCCACCAAGAGGGTTGGGGGGCTGAAGTACTTGCCCTCTAAGAAGAGGCAAAGGGAAGTGGGCTTGTTCATCCTAGAGAAGAGAAGGCTTCAAGGGGGGCCTAAAAGTAGCCTTGCAATACCTACAAGTGTTATATTTTGAGTACAATTCCTGGAAATGGTTGCCCAGAGAGGTGGTGTCATCCATCTCCGGAGGTTTTTCAAGATCTGGCAGGATAAAGCCCTGATTGTATCTCTTCATTTGGGCTTCACAATCATGAGATACAATATACTGCAGGCAAATTCATGAACTCCAGTGGGGTAGAAAGAATATTCTTTCTCTGTCATTACTCCATAGTAACGTAGTACTATGTACTACATTGTAATTGTAGTACAGTGATCTTAAGCCTGAACATCTGATGCCACTGAAGTATGTTCAGCATTTCACTAGCAAACTGGATTAAGATTTTTAGCACCCTTAATAATTAATGCCTTAATAATTAATCACAAATGGCTTTGCAATATAATTAATTGTAGAAGCAGATGGATGTGTTTCCCAAAAGTAGGGCTGACTTCAGTGCTTCTTTCTTGGCTTTTCTCTTCCGCAAATAGCCAGCTGCATTGTTCATAACCAAATGTAAAAAGTTAAATTTACAAGTTTTTATAAGATTTAATTCCTTCTATTCATGTGTAAACAAATTTTCAGTCAAACCCTGCTCCACTGAAAACATCAGAAAATCACTACACTATGACTGTAGCAAGCAGCAGAACACAGAAATAATCTCATTCAAAACAGTTGAAAATTAGCATCAGAGTAAAAGCACATTTCTTCTGTGAAAGACCATCCCCTCATTAAACAGTTTTGTTCAATTGCACAATCAAAACCACATTAAGTGTATAACAACACTATAGTGATACAGGTATGTATACACCAGTTCAACCATAAAAAGAGAATGGCTTCAAAATGAATGGCAGGATAAGCACTAGCTTACAGTCCTACAAAGTGACCAGGAAATTTCTGTGCGAATCAGAACCCTCATAAATACACAGTCAGCTCCCTCCCAGATACTTCAAAAGTCCAGAATACAAATTTTCACAAAAAAAAAAAAAAAATTGGTCACAAGATGATGGAGGAAAAGAAAAAAAAAAAAAGACTTGTCAAATTTTGCCTACTGCTAACATTGTGACAATGGGAAAAATACACCTAGCCTGCTGCTGAAGGCAGATTCATTCACTTGCATCACACTGTGATATACCAGTTTTCACTGGCAGATATGTTTCTGGGTTGTAGAACTATGCAAATACACTGTGGTTCCTGTCTGAAGAGTTTTCCAGTGTGTTTTAATCCAGACAAGAGCTCAGTGATGTAAAAGGATGTAAAACTTTTCAATAAGAACTCTCAAGACAAAGGAATTTAAAATAGAAGTTAGGGAGAGCTATCTTCCATGACAGCAAACATACTTTAATGCCATATAGGCAAAGTAACACACTTTGAAGGGGAATACCAAACCCCTTCATGCATCTTATAAGTTTCCAAATGAACTGCATCCCCTTTCAGACAAGGAGCTCCAGCCAAAAGAGAAAGAAGTGTCAGAATGCAAAGGAAACAAAAAAAAAAATTATTGGAATGTGGCACTTGCCGTTTCTTATCTTTTACCTCACTAGCTGTTTCTTTTCTGGAAAATACCTGATACTGAAAATGCTGATGGTAATCTTAATCAGCAGCCCGTATTTTCCTTTCGTGAAGGGTATGTTCAAAGAGAAAGAGTATTCCACCAAAAAAATCAATTAAAAAATACAAAGGAGCTAGCAAGGGATGCAACTTTAAAAAAAACCCAAAAGAACAAAAACCAAAACAAAACAAAAACCCCACAACAAAAAACCCACCACACACCCCACCACAGCTACACACACCCCCATCCCCGATTCTGGAAGACTTCCAACCAGCTTTTAGGTTATATGTCTATATCTAATATAATTATGGAGTTGTTTTTTTGAATACAACTTTTCAAGTTGCAGGTAAAATGCACTTAAATTACTTAGTATGTTAGTCTAACATTATTAACATGACTGATTTTCAATAGCAGAATCCTAAAAATTTTATTAATATTTGTCCATGGAATCAGCATTACTCATATCATAGAGCAAAGTCTGTATGAATGATCATAAAAAAACAAGTAAACTTTCTAATTAAATGACCAGCTCTTCACATGACAGAAAATAAACATTTTTAAGATGTTAACTGTTGTGTTCACAAAACATTTTTCCATAAACTTTTTTTTTAAAAAAGAAGAAAGTAAAATAAAAGGTTGAGATGGAATGAAAAAAAGAAAGGGGAAGAATTCTCATTAAATCCTATCATTCAGAGAAATTGCACGAAAAGAAAAATACTGAAAGAGAAAAAAATAATTTTAAAAGCTACCAAGGCTTACACACAACAATAAATTATTGTAGCTCTCACAGATACTACAATTAAGTCAGCTTGCTCCATCAGACTTCATTTTAGAAATTTTCTACTCCTATTATTGAAGATAAAAGCAAAACCTAAGCTTCACTGCACTTTACAATGATTTTGCACTGAAATACATGACCTGTTGTGACATCTCATCTGGGAGTAGTCCTCATCAAATCTCTCCAGCTAAGTCTTTAAGAGTCTGGCTTTTTGTACTGCATTTGTATTTTACATGTTTGCAAATATAACATGGCGGAAATAATTTATAGCACAGCCTGGTACACACAGGTTTATACGTCACAGAATAACATTTAAGCTTTGAGAAATATCTAACATAACTTTTGGAAGCATTTTCTGTACTTCTACTTTATCACAAGTTTGAACTCTCCGAGGAAAACTTTATTTTTAATCAATCTCTGCATACCGTGATTACAGCTATGTAAAAACTAGGTTTCCTATCTCTAGAAAAATTGTTGCTGTCAGTTTTGTATTAACTTTTTATTGGAACAGAAGCCAGAAATTTCCCAAATTTTGAAGACTAAATCTGTTTCAGAATAATTTATCAGAAACATCAGCGACGACAGGACAGAAGAGAAGCCAGACAGCACCTTCATTCACAGATGGTTCAAGGAGTCAAAGGTGCTGTTCCCCTACGTATGAACAATGCAGGACTGGCAGTTCTGCAAGTGCCCCAGACAGGCTGCTGGCTCGCCCAGGAAACCCAAAAGTCTTCCTGTCTGGACAACTGCTAGAGAGCAAGAACCCTTGTAGGTCAAAGATAACACAGACAGCCTGGAGCTCCCCATGGGTACTGCCACAAGGGAATTGGGTTGACTTATAGGACGGATAGAAAGTTAGATAGCTTTGCTTTCACTGAAAGTTTTGACAGACTAGGCACATTCCCATAAAATCTTCTGATTCAGCTGAACCAGCATTTTCACACAAAAACTTCAATTGGAAAACTTTCAACCAGCTCTTGTTGTGGCACAGGGTCTGGCAATCTTTCAGAAACTGAAACAGGAACAGATGCAATATTTCCTTCAAACGTCTAAGACTTATCCGCATTAGCAGCATTCTAACAAACTACGTGGGTCTGTGTTGAATCACAAAGAAGATTCCTTTGCAGTAATATTAAGGAAGCAGCTTAGTATTAGCTGGTACTAATAAACATCATCCGAGTTCTACAACAATGCAACATTTGTGCAGATTTTTCCAGCCAGGCCCTCTAAGTCTGTTAAAAGACAAAAGATTACATAGCAGCATTTGTGATACAGACCAGGGTACTCACCCTAATCTATCCCCTCCTTCCAGCAGTAACCAATACTTCTTCCTCATCTCCTTTATCAGAATAGTGTTGCAGATATTCTGTGAGAAAGACTAGGGCTATTCCTATGCTGGACCTAGCAGAAATCCATCTCTTCTGGAACATGAAACAATTAGCATGTGTCCTGATGCCCAAGAAAATAATATTCCACAATGGGAAGACAACTAAGTCTACAAATGAGTTTCCACAATAACGTTTCATGAATCTTGTCTATCCAGTCCTTACAAGAGTGCTATAGCACATTTCCTGGACACTTGGGGAGGGGACAGAAATAGTAGGGCAAAACATTTGTAAATAATACAGCATTCCAGTCTGTCTTACCCTGAAACAAAAAGTAATGAAATGCTACTCTTCATCATTTCAAATACCTGATAAATTTAAGCTATGTCCGTGAAAAATCTTACTTGTAGGGCATTCAACAAGCAATCAGAAGCAAATATTTGAAACTTCACATTTAATAAAGCTTGCATTTAAACGCACATATGCACGCATGCTATCAACAAGGCCATACATGACTACTCCTACTGTATACTTTAACTTTGTCAATTTAATACAGAGAATATTCAGGTTTATTTTTGAAGACAAGGGAAAGTGAAAGTTCATGCAATCTTAACAATAACAGTATGTGGCACCGCAAACACACATACACACTTTCTTAGAACCAAACCCATACCTGAAATATCAAAGCTGGATCAATATATAAAGATGGCTCTTTCTGCAAGTAAGGTAAACCACAAATATTTTCATTTACTTTACAGCTTACCATTTTTAATGACTTTTTAATTCTTGTTGCTAGACTATATATATTTCAGGATGGCCAATGCCCTACACTTAGAATGAGCTTTATGCCGTATCTGTAGGCAACTCATTTCTGATTTTCTCTCTCGAGTAATATCACTGGTTTAAGCCCGGAACTGTCTGAACAAGATCACAGAATAGTTTGCGTTTGAAGCAACCTTTAAAGATCATCTAGTCCAAACCCCCTGCCATAGGCAGGGACATCTTTCACTAGATCAGGTTGCTCAAAGCCCCATCCAACCTGATGTTGAACACTTCCAATGATGAGTTCACAACTTCTCTGAGCAACCTGCTCCAGTGTCTCACCACACTCATCGTAAGAAATTTCTTCCTTATGTCCAATCTAAATCTACCCTCTTTCCGTTTACAGGTCCTGGTAAAAAGGCTTTCTCTGTCTTTCTTCTAAGCCCCCTTTATATATGGAAAGGTTGCAGTAAGGTCTCCCCAGAGCGTTTTCTTCTCCAGGCTGAACAACCCCAACTCTCTCAGCCCTTCCTCATAGGAGAGGTGCTCCAGCCCTCGGATCATTTTCATGGCCCTCCTCTGGACCTGCTCCAATAGGTCCATGCCTTTCCTGTGCTGAGGACCCCAGAACAGAATGCAGTACTCCAGGTGGGCACTCACAAGAGATGGGCAAGTTTTGACCTGATTCATGTGCTCAGGAGTACCTCTTATTGAAAGAATGAAATAAGGAAAAGTGTGTTTCCTTTTACTCTTTTTTATTATATTAATCAGTGTTAATCAACTTTGGATATCACTGATATTCAAAGATATCCGTGATCTGGCATTTGTCAGCACACAATATGCAAAGAAGTATGCATGGGTGCAATGGCAATTAAAGGAAAGGACTTCAAAGTACCAGCATTATTTTATCATTAAACAAAGATTTAGGCATGAGAAAAAAAATGCTGTTTGATTACATATATCTGTAGTCACAAAGTCAGAAGCAACCGTTGCAACAAAACTAGACTGGCTTCCTGTATAACACAAGTCAGAAACTTACATGAATGCTGTTAAATATAAGCACCATATTTAAGTGTGCATTTGCTACCTCTAGCTTCCATGCACTGTATTTTGCAATATATTTATTTTCATTACTGAAGAGGACTTTTTTTTTTTTTTAATGAAGATATCTCAGGTAGGTATCTACAGATTGTAATCTCTTTGCTCCGTCATTTCCTATTTGTTAAACTACACAAAATTAAGCTCCTAAAGTCATTCATTGTTTGGTAATATTTTTAAACATTCTGGTGGCTCTTCTCTGAACACCATGAGCTGCATGACGTAACTTGCTGTTTTGGGCAGATGTGCACTTCAAAACTTTTACCCCTTTACTAAATTAGACATATCAAGCATGCCCCACTTTCTAGAGAATGAATCTCAGAGGAAACCATAGTGGAGGGCTGGGGGAACAAAAGAAAACAAAACAATCTCTTGAAAGCAATGTCTACAATGTGATTAAGCAAGTTTTAAAAAAACAGGAGCTTGAGGGAATAACAGGAGCATATGGGGAAAGGAAGCATCCTGCCCTCCTCCTGTCCTGTGACTCTGCTTTCCGGAAGAAAGAAGGGCTTCTGGCGAAGAAGGTCTGCTGCAGACAAGGAAACAGAGAGTGAAGAATGTAAGGGGAAAGAATAAGCAAAAGACACGGGACATCTGGAAGCAAACGTGTCTAAGAAGCAAAAACAGAAAGTTAGGAAAGAAAGGCCTGTGCAATGCATCTGAAAAGACAATACATATCCGAAAAGCAATAAAGTCACAGAAACAGGAGTCACAACATAGGATGTGACTCTTCTGTCTTTTTTGTTTGTCTTTCTTTAATAAGTATACAGATGATAGACACTGGTCAAGGAGACAACAGTTACACAGAAAATACAATTGCTGTAAGAAAAGGCAACTACTTGCAAAGTTTTCAGAGAGAAATGAAGAGCAGGGCAGAAGAAAAGCTGTTTAGGACAAAAAAAAAAAGTCACATACGAGGTGATAGGTAGGAGAAATGGGGATACTTCATTGGATGAAAAGGGAGGGCTGACTGGGAAAAGGGACAGAAAGCATTCAGCAATGGCAAGGGACAGAAGAGAACTACAGGAAAGAATAGAGGGATTTACGAAGGAGGGAAAGCTGCCTCCTGGCAGAGTCTGGGGGAGCCAGGGAGGGGACTCAGACAAAAGTTAACGTGATAAGGGGGTGGAAGGGTTTGGGTGCAGTAAAGAGAAATGTATACTGCTTGGAGCCTCTGCATGGGGGAGTGCACGGCCTCAGATTGCCACATTAGAGGGTAATCTTCTCCCTCCTTCTACCCTCAACACTGTAGGGAAATTATTGCTTCAATGTTTGATCATTCAAAACAAATGTTCCATATTTTTTTCAAAACAAATGCTGTCTGGATTAAGACAATTTAAATTTACTTGAAAACATTCCAAAGCTGGAACTTGTAATGAAAGTTGCTGTTTAATCATGTGGATTTCAACATCTTCCATTTGTCCCTTTTTCTTTTCAATATTAGGCCTATTTTAGACAGGACAACCCCAAAGGAGCGTGTGTTCATAGGAAAAGAAAGAACTGTGTGCCTTGGAGCCAAAAGGCAGCTCCGCATCAGAAAGCTCCAGCAACACGATCACAGCCTCACCCATGACAAGTGAAAGCCCTCATTACAAAGATCAGATTTTTAAAAAGTGGAAGATCGCACCACTCCCAACTCTCCTGGAAGACAAACAGAAAAGATTGTGCTGTCTTCAGGGACAGACGCTGTCAGAGTGGCTCCAACTACAGGAAGAGGAATTGCAAATTATTTTGCAACATAACCTCTGCATTGTTAATAACCCACATGGAAGACCATAAATTATTCTAACATATACCTCTGTATCCCAAAACTTTTAAATTTATAATTCTGGATACTAACAGAAAGAAACAAGTTTCTCAGCCAGTATCCTACTTTCCTATATACTTAGGGTAACAAGTTACTACAAAAACACACGTTTTAGATTTCATGCATAGCCTTCTGAACTAGAACAAACAGGGAAAGTCCAAGGCAAATGCACATCAGAAGATGGAATACTGAAATTGATGTACCTAACTTGTTATTCATATAATCCAAACTAATTATTATCTATTAAAAGGCAGATACTGTATTTATGAAGTCCTGCTGTTGTTGTAACTCTGTATTTACCACAATGTTCAGACATGCTGAACTCATTTGTTCATAACAGAAGTCACTGGCAAAATTAGGCCTTTAATTTGCATTTCCTTCTAAGACTGAAATGAAAGACCATCATTAATGTATTTCAGGCAGCATTGCCAACTCACAAATTATCTCAAGTCTCATGGTATTTTTCTTAAAGGCGTATATTCCAGACTCACAGAACCATGCAAAAATATCAGTTTTCACTTTTACATTATTATTTTTATCTTTTGTTATTGTGGGGAGAAAAAGCCACAACACTTTAGTAATATTATATATCAAAAAGAGGAAACTATGTTCAGGACTAAGACAGGAGTTACATCACATTTTGTCATTTCACTCTGCTGATGCAATTAATATTTTCCTTAGGTTAGATGTAAAATGATGGCCAAATAACCACCAACAGAAGTATTGTTTTTAAAGATCAAGAAGAAAAACATTTTACATCAGCCTTGGACAGTTTGTGGCTGCTTCTATTTGTCAGTTTATTCCATCTACTTTGGCTCACCTGAAACATTTTTTCCCCTTAGTCTTTTTAAAAGTAATATTCCGTTCTCATTATTCAGCAATGCTGCACTTCATTTTTTTAATCAAGTCATATTAAGAAAACAGAGTGGGAGAAAGAAATACTCATTATTCCTAGCTTCACAGCAAAATAAGCTGAGAAGTAAAAGGAAGCATTTAATGATTCAGTAGTAAAAGTTATAAATTGAGGTGTTGTGGGTTAACCCTGGTAGGCAGCTAATTGTCACCCAGCCACTTGCTCACTCCCCCTCAGTGGGATGGGGGAGAGAATTGTCAGGGCAAAAGTGAGAAAACTCATGGATCGAGATAAAGCCAGTTTAATAGGTAAAGCAAAGCTGTGCACACAGGCAAAGCAAATTATGGGATTCATTCAATCCTTTCCATCAGCAAGCAGATGCTTTGCTATTTCAAGGAAAGCAGGGCTTCATCAGGCACAGCAGTCACTTGGGAAGACAAATACCATAACTCTAGATGCCCTCCCCTCAGTTTTATTGCAGAGCATGACATTCCACGGTACCATTCTGTGGTATTCTAATGTACGCTACCTTGCCTACACTCTATGGTTCTATCCCTTTGGTCAATTCAGGTCAGCTGTCCCAGCTGTGTTCCCTCCCAGCCTCTTGTCCACCCCCAGACTGCTTGCTGGGGGGGGGAGCAGAGCGAGAAACCGAGAAAGCTTTGACTCTGTGTAAGCACTGTTCAGCAACAGCTAAAACATCAGTGTATCATCAACGCTGGTTTGGTCCCAGATTCAAAACACAGCACCATACAGGCTGCCGTGAGGAAAATTAACTCCATCCCAGCCAGATCCAGTACATGAGTTCATGCTACAAAAATAATTTATGGAAAAACAGGCAAAGACCATACCTTCATTTCAATAACTGTTTGAAGAGCCTTCGTCTTTGCTGGCTCAGGCTGAAGTTGGGTTCTTCTGTGTAATTCCTGTGGAGGGACACGATAGAAATAAGCCTGACGACTCATCTTTCCATTATTTTAATTGCTCAGATGAATTTATTACAACAAAATAAAAGTCTGATGATTAGAAGCATGTAACTCCAAATGCTACAGGTGCTTCCCTCTCTATAATCCCTCTAGCATCACTGCAGTCCCTATCTTGTATTACAGTCAAGTCTGACGGCACATGCGCTATTTCTGAAACCCCTATCAATAATTAATGTCAACAGTGACAAAGCCAGCAAGTAATTTCTTAGTCCAAATACGATGCTGCTGGTTTTGCCTAAACATCAAAACTTAATTAATTCAGTTGTGTTACTAATTCAAACACTGTTAACTAATTGAAAATTTTTTACTGTAATTTCTTAGTTTTTCCTTTAATATCCGAGATAAGCAATTTAAAGACATTATATTTAAATTTGACATTTTAAGGATAATAATTACATAGTGGGTTGACGCAGCACCCTCTACAGTAACAATTACATTTCAGTTTTCACATTTTCATACCATTTTTAATGCATCTTAATCCACATGTAAAAGAAAAATAGATTGCATTAGTTAAGACATACCGTTAACAGAATTAACGTCTACTGTCTTTATAAAAAAAGAGGATAAAGATGGCAGCACTCAGTCTCTTATAAAACACAGGAGTTTTTTAAAAACTCACTTATCTACATAGAACAATGTAAAGCTGTAATGAAACATCATCATTTAAGAATTTGATGATGCTTATACCCGTCCCACAAACTGTCCGAGCAGTTTATTAGAAAACAAAACTGAAACAGGACAGACACAGTCCTGTTTCTAGTCCTTTAGAGTCTTTCCCCTCTGAGGGACAGGACTGCCATGGTAGGTGTCTCTCTCTCCCTGGTCTTTCTACCCCAGTGCTCCACATACACATTTGAACTAACTTTATAACCATGAAAAATATGTTTTTGCCTGGCAGGCTGAGAAGCTAGGTTCATTCATTCACCACAAAGATATTAGCTGACTCCAGAACTTGAGCTATTGTGTCTTCAAAATTATGCCTCTCCCAGCTCATCCTCAAATTTGGGGGTGGGGGGGTGGGGGGGGTGGTGTCATCAAAAGAACATAACACTGTGAGTCCTAATTATCTTTATTCCCATTTCTCAAATCCCCTTTTCTTGAGTGAAGTAAACCACGTACAACTTGACAATCAATTAATAGATTAATGATCAAAATTATAATCAACTATGGATTGTACGCATTTATTATCCTGCCCCCCCCCAGCCTATCCTAGCACATTTCTGGGTCTTGCCTACCTAAACCCACAAGCTTAAAAGTCATATTTTTTTGTATCACGAACTATCAATCAGTTTCTCATTCTGTTTAGCAACAAGCATATCGCTTATCAATGACTTTAGGAAACAATCACTCTTTAAAGACTATAGGAGGAGTGATTTGGGGCATGTTGTTAAATTAAAGTCTACTGATAATAAACATCTTTATAAAATACATTCAAAAATTGTGTGGCCTAATATATTAAAATAACTGAAAGAGACAAGTTAGTCATGTGTGCTCCATTTAACTGAACACAGATTACTTAACTTGAAATGCATATGACAGGACATAATATCAAGACACCCATCCTGAAATTGTCAGGTTTGGCATGCATTTTTGGTTAAAATAAAAGAAGCTGTCCATCGGTAACAGAAAATTTTATGTATACAGAAACAGATCAATACTTAAGATGTGTAGGATTACAGTTAAGTAGCCAAGTTACAGTCAAATGGCTGCTAAATTAAGACCATTTAGATCACACCAGTTTGATCTCATTTTTCAGACTCCTCTGTTCCTGATCTTAGCCCACAAACGTCTGGGGGCATGGGCAGTTTTTCATTCCCTATTTGTACCATAGCTAATAACGATACCTTCGTCAATGACTGAAGCTCTTGGGACGCCTGGCAATAAAAAGAAGAAAGAGTTGGATATGCTCTGTCTTGCCTATTCCATTTTGCCCACTCTGCTGTTTCCATAGAAGGGATGCACAAAAATGTAACAGTTAGATAAACTGTTAAATTAGATTCTGACCTGAAATAGCCTGTTGATATCTTGATAAACCACAGCACTGCCTGCAAGAGTCAGATTAGGTGCACGTGTTTGAATGCCTACCTAAAGTTAAGTAGGTCTGCATGCTTTTTTATTACATTAATATATTGCAGATATATGTAGATATATTTAAACTACCTCTAACATACGACAACAGTGAATTTCTAATTTTGCACTGGGCACTTATGAAAAAGTGTATCTGAATGGTCCTTTTTCCTTGGTGTTTTTTTATTTACAACTAATTATCCACATTATAAAAAGAAAGAAATCTTTGCAAATCACCTATACAGGGAATCTCTCAATCACCACCAGCTGTTTGTCTCGGATGAAACAAGTACCTTCACTATACAAATGTTTTAAAAAATAAGAGTATGTCATAGATTTGTCATACAGTTCTCCTACAAGAGTCATGGAAAAATAGTTGGCCAGTCATACTGCTATCTGATCAGCAAAAATTGCAGCTAATTCTAAGACCAGACTTTGCTCCCTAAGGCCACATAAACTGAGTTGGAGTATAAACAGGATTCCACACATTACCCCGGGAGACAAACCAGAGTTTCCACCCCCTTAGCCAAAGATGAATGGACTGCCAAAGATGAGTATTCCTAGATGTCTATCATAGCATGAAGCCTTGCCTCATAATACTTTTCCTGTTTGCTTTATGAATCAATCTGATGCTGGCTGACTTAAAAGCTTTTCTTCTCTATCCCTGATGGTAAAATGAAGCAGACTTTAGGATTCTGGAGAAGATCAGAAAATGACTCCCACTTTATTATTTTGTGGGGGTTTTCTTCCAATCAGATTCAAATGTTTGGAGACTCCCACAAGGCTCAGTTCTTGAATTTATGTTGTTCCATGTATGCATTTTTTCTTTTGGGGTGCCTGATTCAGGGATATACTTTTGGGGTACTGATTCCAAGATACTACCACTTTATGTGCATGATACCTTACACTGACTGTTTCACTATCTGAGGTCATCTGGAGGGTTTCAAATTTGCCTGAACAGCTAACCAAGAGATATTCTGAACATTTCATGAAGTCCTTATAGCCTAAGGAAACCAGATTTTTATCCATTACATCATTTTTGGAACAATGCTGCTTTGTCTTTTTAATTTCTTTTTATTAAAAGCCCAAGAAGCCTAATAAAACCCCTTTTAAAAAAAAAACCACAAACAAAAAACAAACACACACACACCCCCCCCAACCAAAAAAAAAACCCGACATCAGGGATAGTTTCTTTTAACCTGAACTGTATTAAATGGAACTCTTGATACTTATACCCATAATAAAGTACTTGAGCCACCATCTCTGCAACCAAGGCCTATACTAATAACCGCTCAGATATGTACTCATGAAATTACACTTTCGTTATATCCCCTATATGGCATCTGTATCACCGCAACTGGTAGTAGTTCTGAGTAATCACTTTGCATGCACAAATTATAATTCTGCATAATCAGATGCCCACATCTGGGATTTCATGATGATGCTTAGTTGTCAAGGTGATAACACACCCACACAAAATTGACAGGTAATCAGATCTTTTTCTTCACATTAAATTTACTCTAATATTCTTTACTTTTAGACCGAAATGAGTCTTAAACCAAAGCTGTCCATTGCTTGCTCCTTCCATATGTTTCTGGGATATTATGATAAGCATCTTTTGTTGGCCTCAAAAGTAACTTCAGCACACAATTTTACCACTAATTTAAACAACAAAAAAATCCCAAGAGGAGGCAGTTTATATTGTATCCTTCCTAAAATAATGGTGGAACATGAGTCCTGTTCTTTTGTTCAGAAATCAATAAAAAGACCTTGCAAGATTTTATCATTATTGACCAGTATTCAAATCTGCACTACATAGCATAGTCTGAACCTAGTACTAATTAAAACCCAAACAAAACTGCCTTTTTATCCCAGCTTTATTATAAGACGCTTCATCACTTGGCTGCAGGAAAGCCAGGGTGCTGCAAACTGATCCTCCTTTTATTCTGTTTCTGATGTATTTTATTAAGGTTCCTAAGATATCAGTGACTATGTGTTGTTCTGATTAAATGAGATTGAGCTGAAACTCTTAAATAAAAGACTACACCAATGCTGTTAATGCAGTTCAAGGTTCTACCTTCTATTTACATAAAACTGCCTAAAATAGCATGACACAAAGTGCTAGAAAGAAAAGGACTTCTTCAGAAAAACAGGCAGTTTAGAGATGGTATCATGAAACTGTCAGTGAGTGCCTGCATTTCAACTGGTAAGCTTCTACTGATTAAAGAACAGAAGGAAAATGGAATCATAAACCAGAAGATTTTAAAAAATTAACACAAAATTCAAGATTTATAAAAAATAAAGACATAATAGGAACAAAGACATCAGAATCAAATAACTATTGGAAGAAGAAAGACGGATGATTAAAGATGGCAGCAACTATAAGGCAACGTAAAAACAGGCATGAGCAACCACTGTGTCAGTAAATCTAGCTTCTTGGATTCCTAGGTAAAATGCACAAATCTGTAAATCACAGCAGGCAATAGTATAGGAGCTGCTAGTTCTCTCAAACACCTCAAAGCAGACTGCTTCCATTCTCCTGGAAAAGAAAGCCTTGGTGTTGCTTCTACATGATCAGCTTGTCTGAACTTTAAAATTTAAAATCGGTAGTATATTAATATTTCAATCAATTCTTTAATTTAAGTAAAAGCACAGCTACTTACCTAAAGTGTCTAAACACTAGTGTTTCTTCAGCCAAAAATACCATTAGAAAGACTGATCAAATTCTATTTAACCAGAATACTACAAAAATGTAACATATAGGAATTAATTTATTCTTAACATATAAGTTTATCTTCTCTTTCCTGTTTCCTAACCCTTCGCATCTACCCCCAGCCAAAATGGTATCATAGTAATTTAGATGAATATATTTAAGAAATCCAGATCAAACTCTTTATCTTTCTGGAAACCATAAACTGACAACACTGAAAATTTCCATGTCTGGCTCCAGTGTGTAGGAAAAAGGAACCCTGTTATCAGGAAGGATTCCAAAAATCACATTGCCATTGGTCATCTTTTAAAAACCCACTACCACAGGTATTTGAACTCTGTGAGAACCTGTTAAAGAAATTTTGTCAAATCCCAACAAATTTTATAGTTTGAAGAAATGAAAATGTGGATACAAGCGTATGAAATGAAAAATTACGGGAAACGATAAAGAGTTGATAGCTATACAAGTTCCGTACTAGAGAAAGAATCTTTCTGTAAATTAGGTGTATTTAAATTTATTAAGTTCTCACAGTTAAGCAAAATACTCAAATGCATGCCTAAAGCTCTCTCCATTTAGCATTTTCAATAAACAGGGAAATAGGAGTTTTGATCGATACACAAGAATATAGGAATAAATTGCATGAATTAGGCACCACTAACAAACTATAAAACAAAGATCGATAGTCCAGCACCGCAGATGAGTCTAGCAATAATCCCACTGGCCTCAGCATTACTCTTGAACATCAATTCTGACACCACTCCTGGGCTACATTAGAAAACTTGGGTGTGTGAAGAAGGGTAGGAGGGAGGAAGGAGGAGCTTTTACACCAGGATAAAACCACTATATTGAATCACTAGCCAAAATGTTTCTTTACAATGATCATACTTCCATTTATTCCTGAATTCATGCATAAAAGAAGGGCTTATGATATGTTTTACCGATATGCCTTAAGACAGACTCTAAGGAAAAATAATCCGAGCATTAAGAAACTCAGCTTTCCTTTGACTTGTATGTCAAAAACACCTTAAGCAACCATGTATGTTGTCATACTGGAAGAGTGTCCTCTGGCAAGAGACCACATATAAAAAGTTTCAAGTGAAAAGGCGATTTGTGTATGGAGCTTGAAATGCATGTGGGACAATTTAGTTTCTAATTGAAAGCACATAGAATGTTTCCTGAAAGGAGCTACTGAAACTCTACTTTCACCAGAATTCTTGAAAATTTATTTCTTTTCACTGCGGAAGGAAAAAAATGTCTAGAGGATCATTTCTTTTTTTGCCCAATATCATTAATCTTTTTTCCTTTTACAAAAATTACTCTTTCTTTGGTATGGCAATTTTTTTAAAAATGCTACCAAAGTTTTGTGGTGGCATTTGTGGTGTCCCTCAAGGATCTGTATTGGGACCAATAGTATTTAATATCTTGGTGAATGACAGACAGTGGGATTGAGTGCACCTTCAGCAAGCTTGCGGATGACGCCGAGCTGAGGGGTGCAGTTGATACGCGTGAGGGAAGGGATGCCATCCAGAGGGTCCTCAACAGGCTGGAGGAGTGGGCCCACGTGAACCTCATGAAGTTCAACAAGGCCAAGTGCAAAGTCCTGCACCTGGGTCAGGGAAATCTCCAGTATCGCTAGAGACTGGGTGATGGATGAATGGATTGAGAGCAGCCCTACAGAGAAGGACTTGGAGATACTGGTAGATGAAAAATTAGATATCATTATTTTATAACATAATTCTAAAGTTTACAGTTATCACATTGTCATGTAACAGAAGAACGTCAAAGCTCTCTGTTAACAAAATTATCTCCCCCAGATATTCAGACAAATTTCACCCTTACATCCCCAAGTAGTTAATATATGTGCAGGTAAAAGTGTTGGATTGCTGGATCAAATTAACACACAAAAGGATTGCCCAAGCACAATATTCTACAGCCATTCTACAACTAAGTTGTTTTTTTTAACAATATATCATATAAACATTAATATTCTTTCATTAGCTTTTTCCACTACATACAATTTGAGTGTGCAATGTAATATTATTTTGAAATAAATAAGTGCACATATTTGTATGGATGACAGTAGTAAAAAGGATCATTGATTAATAGAAATTCTACATAGCTGTTAGGTTATGCAAATATATGACAGCAAGGGACATGAGAGCACTAACCTAATTCTGGAAAAGAGATGGACAATTTTTCATACAATCTGGGTGTTGGGGTTTTTTTGGGGGTGTGTGCTTTGGGGTTTTTTTTTGGGGGGGTGGTTCTTTTTTTAATAAAAAGCTTGTAAGCAACATTGAAACAAATATATTCCCATTTTGTTAAACTATCTTTAAAAACCTTTACAAGTCTAAAGCAATGAAAATTTTTCAAAGTGTTAAATTAAATGTTTGGGAAAAAATATTTGAAATAGCTTTTATTTTCCATTGCCTTTGATCTTTTTCAAAACAAACAATTAGAATGCAACTCTTAAATTTAAAGAAAGAATCACGCTTTTTAAACTAAAACTAAATTTTATGCTTGCCAAAAAACTTCACAACACACCCCCCAAAAAAAACCAAACAAAAAAAACCAGCACCCCCAAAGAGAGCGCAATTATTTTGCATTGATCTTTTAAAAAAATCCCATTTTTGGATCTGCCAGAAACTAAACCAAACCCACCAACTCAACGCAGATCTACCTGTCAGTTGAGTTACGGCAACCAAGTCAGTCTTTCTCAGCAGGAAAGAGGTATGGGGCAGCGTCTAAACATTTGAGAATGCAGAACACTCATTTCACTCGGAAACTTATATTCTGTGGAAGAGTCTGAATGCATCGTTACAGGAACGCATTTAAATCAGAATACTGTAAGAAAGAGTTGACTGTATATGAGCATGTTGGAGCGAAGCAAACACCACCAGTGTCATCTACAAGCCCAGCTGTGATGTGCTGCTTGCCACCTATACTGTGCGCTACCATCGCTACAGAAGAACCATGCCAGTCACACAGTAAACAGCCCGCATGAGTAGTTATTATCTAGCTGAATATTTATCATTCTATGAAGTCTGTCAAGAGTCTGTTAAACTGAAGTTCATACATCAGCACACGATAATTAAAAAAAATTTTAAAAGAAAAAAAAAGGAAGAAAACCCACTTAGCACCTGTTCTGATTCTTTTTCCATTGCCTGGGAAACAAAGTGTTGCTTGGTAACTTGAATCCATCTGTTCGAGTTTCCTCTTTCAGTCTTCCCTTTTTATCAGAACAAAAACCCGCCCTGAACTGAAAATATGATCAGGAAAAAAAAAAGTTTTCTCACTGCATAAAAGATGCCACAGATCCTTATCTGCATTAAAATTATGACAGACTTAAAAATATCTGATATTTTCTCTTCAAAACAATGCCACTTCCCCTCCCAGATTTTTTTTTTTAAAGCAAAAAAAAGGTCTTTGTTTTATTCCTTTTCCTTACCTCAGGGCAATATAAGCAGGGTAGAGACTGCATCTTTTGTGTAACTATATGCTGAACAGGAATATCTATAGCCCAGGGGCTAAGGCACAGATTACAAACTACTTTGCTGTGCGTCGGCACTTACAATAAATGCTGAATGCATAGATACCATAAATATCTAAAGCCTTAGTTTTCTCTAAAGATGTAAATCAAAAGAATCTCCACTGAAATTACTGGTATTATCTGTTGTGATTAAAATCAGACCCTAAAGGAGAATTTTCAGAACTTCAGGAATCCATGTGATGTAAACAGGGTAAGACCGGAAAACAGACAAATGGAGAAAAACTACACGTAGGATACCAAATTCTGTACAGAACATATTACCACATGTATTAAAAAAATCCCACCGTGTTACAAACAGAAGTGGTAGCAATGACAAACCAGAGTTATCTAATGCTTTCCATTTTTTACATTTTTAGCACTAAACTTACCTCACTCTAAGTATGGGGGTTGTTTTGTTTGGGTAAGTTTTGGAGCCAGATTTGCCCCAGAAGGGCTGACGACAACAGGTATAGTTTCAACAAATAAAAGTGCTTTAATATACTGAGAAAAAAAATTACATACTATGTATTATCTGACTTCTACACCTATATTTCCAAACTCAAAAGCCTGGAATTACTGCTATTTTTAACATTTTATGTCATCTTTGTTTCAAAATAATGGCAGAGTCAGCTCAAGGCTTCTCAGAGACACACTTGTTTCAAGAGATCTTTAGGTAGAAGAAAGGAATTGAAGGAGAGTAACAGGCAAGGGTAGAGGTTTAATGCTGTCTTCTGCTATTCCCCAGGCTACCCTTCTTCAGACGATCTCATTTTCTCTTTTATGTGGAGCACAGGACGATGTAACGCTCGTGTCCAGCCCAGAGGTACTGCAGGGACCGCAATTCCCACCCTAGGAGCAGCAGCCTTCTCTTCCTTACCATTTCTCCTTCCTCTTGAGAAGTCCCATTCACCCTCCTGTTCCTCTCATGCTTTGGGGAGCAAATTGGAGCTGAACAAGCAAAGGAAACACTGCTTTGAGAGTTTCAAGGAGGGGCTGAGGCAGAAATCATTGTCACAGGAAGGGAGCCACCCGACATTCTGAACCCTTCCCTACACAGCTGGGGAGACTGGAAGGCTCTCTGGTTTAGAGCAGATGATTCAGAGTTTCTCAGCATAGACAAAGGCAGGCAGATTACCACCACCACAACTGCCTGCTCTGCCCATTACTCGAACAAGCTGGAGTGAACAAACCGACTTCCGTTCGGTTTGCATAACTCATGACACACAACAGGGTCTCAACACTGATATATCTAAACGCCTCCATTACCTTTTTTTCCTTCATACCTTAGTAACATTTTCATTTTTAACAACCTTTATCTGCTTTCACATACTCTAGTTCAGAACACACATCAAAAGACAGAGTCCCTAGCCCAGTTTGAGCCACCTACTATTGCTTGTACATTGCAATTAAAACTTAACTTACCCAGTATAAAGCAAATATGGAATGTATAGACAAGATGTCATCAACCCTTTTGGGCTCTGGTTCAGGCACTTCCTAAAAAGTCCTGGATATCTTCTGCAGTACATAAACTGAAATTTTACATGGAGTTCTGTGGTTTAATTAAACCCTCGTGTCCATGAAAACTATACCTCTTGTCACAACCACCTTAAAAAAAAAATCATTTGGGAGCACAATTTGCAAAAGCTAGTATGTTTTATTAGTCTTGCTAGTGCAACGTTTTATGCCTAAATATCCAACTTCCTAATATGCCAAGTATTTGACTACAAAGTAAAGAATTGCAACAACATAGTTTACTAATGTGCAATTAGAAATAAATTGACTGGTCTGAAAGGAGACTTTTCAAGCCCAGTATAGCCTTGAATAGAGTAAAATGTAATGATTCTGCTGTGAAAGACCATATCGTAAAGATGTCAGAATGACTGCAAGAACAGCACCACCATTTAAGTACAAAGAACTTTAAGCGAAAAGATTATTAAAGTACAGTGACATAACTCTTTGTTGAATAACTTTTTCAAAATGGTGTCTGTGGAAGTCAGAAGAGTATGATAAACTTAGCTGTTGACTCTTCTTATAATGTAAATGCAAACTAGTGGAAAAATAACAATTACACATACACACCAGTAAAGTCCTAATCGTAGTTTCTGCAGCAATTATAATTCAGCCCCCTACACCAACTTCTGCCATTTTGTGGCCCTGTACGGAGAAGGATGGCATACACAGAGGTATTCTCATATCACAACCAGCAAGCTATAAATGTGTAACCGCAAACAAGATAACAGTCTTTTCTATCAGGTCATCCAAAGGTCAGGTTTAATTTCCTTCCAAGGTATGTTCCAGCAACTGTTCCTACTAAAAGCTTCATAACCTAATTAAAAAAAAAAAATTAAAACCTACAGTTTATAAAAACAGTTGAAAAACACAAAGTAGTGAAGATGGCTTGTCAAATACAACAAACTTTCAGAAAGCTAAAAGATCTACTACCTATATCTTGTTAAATGGTCTGTTCCTTATAGATTTGTTTCTGCTCATCAGTTGACTGTGTATGCATATTCATGAGATCTCTGTCCCACAGATGAACTGAAGAATATATAAAAAGCAGATGGGTTATAGCCATTAAAAGTCTCAACTTAAGACTTTTTGACTTTGGAGTTCCCGTCCAGTTCAACAAGATCTATCTATAAATCAAGACAAAAATGCTTTCTGAATAACAAGTCATCATGTAACATTGACTGGATCCAGCTACAACACAATTTAGTAATCTGAAATTATTTTCTGCACAGTTTACTACGCACCAACAGTACATACCTTCCCCCTTGCAAGAGTTGCACGTGTTGGTCGGCACCATTATTGAATAGATACCTACATGGACCTTTATACACATGAATAAGTTTCACACGATCTTAAGTACAGACATCAGTATCAGAATACCAGCTGTTGTTCTGCAAAATGAGCATTTTTAATCATCAAAAGTGGTAAACTTCCCACTGTATGTAGGAAACCAGAACAATCTGTTCAGCCCACAGCCTCTTCCTTTCTGCCTACTGCACAGCTATGCCAGCCTGCACACCGCTACCATTTTCCTGAAAAACTTGCAGCCCATCACTAATCATATGACCAAACGCACATCCGTTTCATGAGTAAAAATACAGACATTTCCCATATGTAAGCAGGTACATCCTGTCCCTAAGGCATGCCAACAGCATTTTGATCATGCATGAGATCTACTTCTCATTTTATGGTGTGAAGGTAGGTCAGAACACACGTTCAATGTTTCAGATGGAGCTACATCAACTGCCCAGTCTAATGATTGCACAGCCCCGTAAGTCCCACTCAAGAACCGTTTCTTTATCAGGCAGTGAAAGTCAACTTATAGATAGTCCATTAAGGACATCTTATATGCCAGCAGTAATCAGGACCCACATTTTTAGAATCCACAGTGCTGCCTTCTTCTGAGATCAGGCAAGCACCCACAGTGTTTCTCTTCAGTTTAATAGCCTCTGAGCAGCACAGCAGATACACGGCGCTGCTTCCCAGGGGAGTCAGGGAAGTCTGGCACCTCGGGAGGCTAAGCTGTGCCATACTAATCACCCTGCACCGTCTATCTATTTTGTTCCATTTCTTCCTCTCACCCATGACTACAGAGAGCAGCAGGAACCTCCTCTAAAGGTCTCTATGACATTGAAAAGGATGCCTTAGACAGTCTCCCCTTATCACAAAACTGAGAGTCATTCTGAACTGAGGAAGTAAGCAAGTCGTTTTAGGACTACTGGCCAATATCAAATCTAACCACCACAAAATCATAGTATTATTAGCAATATATACCTTAACGCAATAGCTGATTCAGGTTATTTACTTACACAAGTTGGATGAACATTTCTAACTCATTATTTATGAAAATATTTCTGAGCTGGAGCAATTATTTTCATGCCATTTTGATTCAATTAGCACAGGTAATTTTGCTAGTAATTCCCAGAATAGGTACATGCTAATTATCTCATCAGTGAATAGATATTTGTAGAAGAGAAACAGAATTCTCAACATACTACAAGAATCACGTTAAAGTTGTCTCAGTCGATAAGCTGTTTCTCCAACATGTTTGTCTTAAACAAAACGTGCTATGTAGTACAATTACTAGCTAAAATTCCCCTTCAGAACACTTTTTACCCCCCACAAATGAGCCAAGCACATAAAATACCTTCAATGTAAATGAGAAAGGATACACAATACATGCTAATATAAGAAAAATGGCCAAAAAAATTGTTGATTTTACTTCTACAGTCTAACTACATGACAAATGCTGTACTCATACAACTGTGAAACTACCTTCAGATTGACAAGCAAATTTGCAAGAGCACAGGTTGGCAGAAGAAGCTACAGTGTTACTAGGGAGATTTGCATTGGTATAGTTTGCCTTAAAAAGAGCAGTAATCTTTAGAAAACACAATCTGTTGCTGAGAATCCCTAGCCACAACAAGAACAGCAAATCTGAAAAATTCCTGATCTCTATTTAATTATCACATAATAAATGCATTAACACTTCAGAGCCTATATTGTTGATAAAATTAGCATAATAAAAATTTGTAGATAAGCATATACCAAGTGAGTTCTTTTTATAACATTCTATGACCTAAAACTCAGAATAGAAAACAGAGCAAACCTTACATAATACGTATGATAATGAAGGAGAACCACCCTTTTTCTTCCTTTAATTAAAAATTAGTTTCAAAATATAATACATCTCACTGATACATTAATAATGTATTTGTAGAGCTCTTTTAATAGCTGAGCTAAACAAGCGAAAACTACAACACAGATGGAGTAAACTTTCACTCAATATTTGCTTTACGTTACTTGTTGCCCAGTCTCCACTATATAGACCACTATATTTTAGGGGATGAAATAATTTTATTTCATCATTTAGTCTTAAGCCCAGTTATTAGAACGTAAACACTAACACTATTAACTCCTTGATTATCACGTAAACAGAAAAATTCTATGCTCTGAGGCTGCAATAGGGTATCACCCCTTGCTTGCCTATATTTATGCTTTATCCATCCTTCAATCCATCCGTTTTTCTTCTGATACTTCTCTGTTAGGAGTTAAGCATCTGTTAATGCTGACACTTCTCTTTAGGGATTCCATAACTCACACTGACTGTTCTTTTAATTTCCATACTACCTTCACGCTACAGAGCGAACATTACAACCTGATTTAGTCAGTTCTCTCAGGTTCATTTTTTACGACTCTCCTTCTTTATCTTAACGCTGCCTGAGACGTTGCATTTTACATTTATTTCATATCTATTACTTAAGTTTCTATGGGCTTAGACAAGGTCAGTCCTAACAATCTTTTCAAACACGGTAGTTTACTTTCTATGCCTTCCCAAACCTCCCTGTGGGGAATTTGGTCTGGCCCTTCTGTAAATCACCAAGGAGCCTGAATCTTATATTTGTCACTGGTTTAAGTGCATTCTACTGATTGAACGTGCCAAAACTTCAGTCTAGGTATAAATGCCAGTCATGTATGTTCCATATTTTTAATTAGCTACTTACTGTGTATTTAGAAGCTCTCAGTGAATACAGAATGTACAATACCGTCACTAAATGACAAAAAAAAAATCTAGTAACTTACCTAGCAACTCTATGAATTGATAGATTTTCCTTAATTTAAATATAGCAGTAAACTGTTAACAACTATTATGCAAGCTCTGCTGACATCAGATAACAAACCTTGTACATAAAGACATTTTGGCACAAGATAATCCAAAACAACAAGTTATAAACAGTTTAAGGGTTAAAAACTATACGATGTAGGCTAACTGTACAACGAAGAGAGAAACCGTGTAAAAACTGAAACCTAGACAGTATAAAAAGTTACCTGGTGGAAACTTGCCAACTACATAACTCTGTTGACATATTACAGAAACAATTTATTTCGTAGTTTACTTACTCCATTGCTTCTTGGTTAAATACTATCTAGTTATTTACAGCTCTCTATGGACTCTCCCAGTAGAGTCTAGCAGATTTTCTAGGCCCCTATGTCTTACCACATAACCTCCCTTTCCAAAATCACTTCTTCACATATCCTGCCAATTGATGGACTTATCCCACAAACGTCAAATATTCTTGGCATCAACTCCTACCTAACAGAAATCTCTTCAGTAACAGGTCCATAGTCAGTATCTCAGCGCACTAAAAGCTCCCTTTACATACATCATTCATTTTCTATTTGGATATTGCTGTGTGCCATTATTCAGAAGACTGAATTTCAAGGCTGAACTTCAGCGGTCAGTAGGTCTCTATGATCCAACGGTTTGACTCTTTCCTTATTTACATCAGCGTAAGTCAAGTGTAATACTAATCAATGACATCATTCCGCAGCAAAGTCATTGCAGATGAAATCCTACGCAAGTCTGCTAAGCATAACAGAATGGGAAAAGATACTACAAGGTATCTTACATTAGCTTCACTATATTAAGAGGGAATAAACAGGAAACGGATATCATATTTTTATTTAGTAGCAAACATACGAACAATAAAACCCCTTTGTAAGTTAGATGTCATATGTGCACTTGTCTCTCATTGTTCAAGTCCTCCACACCATATCTCTGTAAGCACGGTTTTGGAAGTGTACCATTTTATGAAAAATTAACGCCAAGGCTTCTTTGCATTTGTAATAAAAACATACTTAAAAATAATTATGTTTTATACACTTTTATTGTAAGCTCTTCATCTTATTGCAATTTTGGATGATAGCGTTTTCTTTAGAACAGTTTACAACATGAGGAAATATTTCTAAAGAAAGAAATGAGTGCAATGTAATCCTTTTTTTCGCAGGCTTCTTCTGATCCTCCTATTGTCCACATTTTCTAGGAGGAAAATGATGGTATACTGGATGATCTCCTCACAGGGGTGATCTAAGAGAAAGAATGGTACAACGGTGCTTTAATTTTTTTTACAAAGCAATTAGGTAAAAGGATTGTGATTCTGTACTTTGCTTCATTAATATATATCACGCAGCATTCTAAGACACAGCTACTATATAGTCCTCATACCAAATGGGAAGAATTATGAGCCAAGGAACTGCATCATTACCTGCCTCAATTTAGTCTTTCAAGCTGGGACCATCAATTTCTTTTTCTGACCCTTCTCTTATGCAATGCATTTCCTACCAGATGATAAGTATCTGCAAGACAGGAAAAGGAAAAAGAACCCTAAATTGATTTGTAGCTCATATCATTATCCAACCCCTTAAAACAAAAGATAAACAGAAACTGAAATATAATGATAAAGTAAGTTTAATTGAAAAATTAGAAAAAAAATGATTCCAAGATACATGCACAAATTGTTAGTTCTGTGATCACAAACATAAATACGAGTGTAACTGACAAATAATTCATTCACTATAGCAAACTTACCACAGAAAGGCTTGTAGGACTTCTGTGGTGCAGTCATGACCAGTACCCTGTGTTCACCGGAAGAAGTGGGCCACTACGAAGGCCCCCCTTTAGTTCTTCTGCTACACCCTGATGTTCTCCCCATCTTCAGATGTACGCATACAGAACAATCCCTATATACAGAGTAAGTACCAATTTATGGGGTTCTTTTTAATTAATGACTGTTTCACAAAATGAGAAATTATCAAGTTAATGAGGGGTTTTTTGCCAAGAAAATAGAACTGAACATGGTTCAAAATTTCATTTCACATTTTGGTTCCCTCTCCTATCTAAAGGAAGGAGTCCTGAATCTCAATATCTTTATCTCTTATTTTTTGAGCAATATCAATGCTACAAAGTTTCTTTTACAGCAGAATAGCTTTCCAAATCAGTTCTTGGAAATTCTCTCAATTACCATAGCTTATCTGATAGTTAACAATTGGTTTGTAATGATTTATTCACAATAAACAATACTTTAAAAGTTAGAATTAAAGATAAGTTTTAACACATTGGGGGTTTGCTTATGCATTGCCTCTGAATTTCTTGGGGGTTTAAGTGCTTTTTTTAAAAAAAAAAAATACAATTAATCTGAATGATTTTTACCTTAGTCAACACTCTCCGGCCTTACTCTTGATGTAGGCTTTCCTGATACTTAGTTATATATGTTTCCAATAGTTGCACACAAAATCTTCTAAGCACACTGTTCAAGCAAGCATCAGCATGGTTACGCTCAATTACTAACATCTAAATATAAATGTTTATATCCATATTTGGTTGTTAATCATTATTTACCTTTACCAATCTAAAGTTTAAAAGTTTACTTTATCTACAGATACTAGCTGAAGAAAAAGGAGGCTCTGTACTTCTAATATTACATTAGCTCCATAAGGTCATTAAATATGGATTGAGGTGACAATAGACCAGAACTTCCAAGCTTGAGTGAGAAGAGACACTGCCCCAGTGTAAGGACTAAACAACAGAGGAAGAACACCTCATACACGGCAGCAATAAATGGAAGGAGTAGGCAAATTATTTTCCAGATAACACAACTTACACAAATAACCTCACAGGCTTCTCTTACTATTCAAAGTCCTGTGACCCTTCAGAACCAGAGGAATTCAAATCTGAACCAAATTATGAGAATATTCTCATGGCTGGAAGGTGGGATATTTATAAAGTAAGACTTTCTGAGGTTTAGTTGTAGTTTGTAAATGTAAGTACTTAGAACCAAAACATTTACATGAAAACTTCCTTGCAACAGTGGAAGGTGCAGCAGATGTCTATCACTTCCTTTCCGCATGTGTTCAGAAGTGGCTCTAATACTGTCAGCACTAGGATACGAAGTGTCTTGCTCAAAATTAGGATCTGAACTAAAGAATGTTCTTTGTCTTCCCCTGGGAACTCAGTTTAACAAGGACATTCAGAGCATATTCTGCGCGCTCCTTCCATTCTTGAGCAACTAAAAGACACATATACTGAGCACCTCCGCTGAGACTGAAAATCATGTTTCGCTTCTGAAAGCACCCTAGAGTGATGGCTAGCATATTGCACCTCTTCTGTGGGAAGCTCTTCTTGGAGCAGAAATAAGTCCAGATTCACTGGAGTACACAGAAGACAAGCAAGTCTCTACAGCTAGCAAGGTGACTCAATTTCAGGCCTTGCTCCAAGGCTGTTCAATGTATCATCATCACTGCCAATAACCCTCCTCTGTATTTTAGAAGAAAGCGCAAATGCTGTTCACTTTTCGGAAGCTTGCATGTACCTGTCTTCCAGAGAGGCATCAAAATTATGAAGTGGACAATGACTCAGGCTTGGATAAAGGGCAGTCACTTTAATTTTAAACCTCACTGGAAAAAATGCCTTCCTACATAAATATTACTCTTTCTCATTTTCTTAGGGACTGAATTTATTATACCATTAGGAAAACACTAGCACACACACACAAAAAATCCTATTAGATTATTGCTAATCCAACCTTCAAATATTCCTCTGGGAAATATGACATTCCCACGAAAGCAGAACTTCTGTCGAGCTGCTGGAAAGCTAGTGAGTTTTCACTCCAGTAGTTCTGGAAAATCCTGAGCTCTTATGTGACAAGTATTTACCACTTTAGTAGAGCTTTGAGGACTAAAAATCTAGTGGTATAGAGCCATCACAAAGACAACTTTCCCTTCTGTTTTTGCAGGTGGTAGGAGATTTGCACATTACCTGAGCTGAAATGCTGTACTTTCACACGAATACATATAAAGCTCACTGGGCTTCAAAGGTCCAGGCCCTAAAGACAGCACAAGATATATTTATTTTCTAAAATTAATTTCTCAAATTTTACTCGGTGTCCTACAAGGCTAACCATAAAGAAATTAAAGATCATACCCTAGTAAGTTCCAAATATCCTGAAATACCAGCACAGCCTATTCAAAGAAGCCAAGCAAGATCTGGAACAAGTACATCCCTCTTCCACTTCTCAGACCACTGCACTGGTAATATTACATGAAAACAAAGAGTCTGGAACATTCTAAGTTATGAAATTAAATTTTTTCAAGACTTTGTTAAGTAAAATCGTAACAAGAACAGCATCATTCAAAGGGTTTTCCTTCATCAGAAAGCACTGCTGCATTTTTAATGCAAGTAATTTCCAATAGAAAGCATTTAACAAAGCAGTCTGGGCAGTGCTCAGATTACAAGCGAAAGTATTTTATACTTTAGCTTTTGCATTACCGTAATGCCACATTATCTCATCTAATTAGATTTTTCCAAAACCTCTGGAAAATTAACTTTCCACAGGCTCTGGATGTTTGTTTATTGACTAAACATGGTGTGCATGAACTAAACAACCTATTGTAGTAGTAATAGGAATTACGAAAGAGCAATACTACAGCCTAATGGACTGCAGAAATAGTTCTGTAAAACCATCACATTATCTCTAGCACAATACGTGTCCTAAAGATATTAAAGACCATAACTTTTATAGTTTTGATCTTTATATTTCTCTCTCAAAAATAAAATAAAAAACAGCTCCTATGTTAATGAACAGACCCCTAGAAGTTTTGTGACATTTGCAATTTAATCAAAGTGTAAATTACTATTACCTTTCAAATTTTATTCTGAAAAGGTACATATTTATTCTCCCCTATTTATGTGGCTATTTTGGAAAAATACCTTTCCCAGATTCCTAACTAATAACGTTTAATTTCACAGACCTGACTTAACAGCATTCTCACTTATGAGCTGTTCACCATGCAAAGTATGAGATGCCCCAATCACTGGATGACTGGTGTTCTTTTCCCCCCAACAGATTATCCGAGACTTCCAATTACTTCATCTGCAATTCTAAACACTTAGCATTTACAGAATTCTTAGAATCAAAAGGATAACCCAGAAAATCAGAAACAGGTAAGCAGACATTTGCAAAAGCTCTGCCTGAAACAACTGGGCCAGCAATAAGGAGAAACGCAGTGGCAGAGCCAGCAAAAAACTTCGTGTCTCAAGTCACATATAACCCCTTTAATCTATCATACCACTATTTCTTTTATTCTTTTTTTTTTTTCTTATTTTCTTCATTCAATACACATTCTTCCAGTTTCTAGAGCAAATGACACAGAAGTTCTGCCAAAAAACCCCACTGATTGACTACCTGACCCCAGTATAGAACAACTGAGCAGTCTATTTTTTACATTAAGAGTTTTGTCTTGTGGAAACACAGCATATATTCTGTAAAGACAAAGACGTTAGAGGTTCTACAGAAAACCAGTTTTTATGCTTCATAATTTCTGAGTACCTGGCTGTTCTCTTATAATACTACTTTAGTAATACGGAAAAAAATTCCTTAAAATACTTTTTTTAAATCTGTCTGCTTTGAGTGGAAAGAGAGTAGAGAGGAAAAGGAGAAAAACATTTAACAAAAAAAAAAAAAGAAGAAATAAAGAGATATCCCTCTATCAAAGAGTTTTCTAGAATGAAACAGATTTAAGAACCTAACTGAACATTCATGAAATGGAATGAAGCTGCATCAGGGGAAGTTCAGTTTGGACAGTAGGAAAAGGTTCTTCACCAAGATGATGGTCGGCCACTGGAACAGGCTCCCCACAGAAGCTGACGGGCTTGGTGCTGTGACCGAGTTCAAGGAGCATCTGGACGACACTCTTAGTAATATGGCTTAGTGTTAGGTAGTCCTGTGAGGAGCAGGGAGTTGGACTCGATGAACCTTATGGGTCCCTTCCAACTCGAGATATTCTATGATTCTCTGAAAATTTCTCTGATTAAGTTACAAATGTAACTGAAAATTCTTTGAAAGTTTTTTAGCACAAGTTTCACATACAGTGAGTACCTTCACTTCCAAGTTCCTGTCAAATTGTATTTTCTTCAGCATCTAGCACACTGTAAACATTTAAGCAAAAGCACAAAAGCAACTTTTCTCTCACTTGGAAGGGCAGAGACCAAAAAAAAAAAGTCCCACTGGGTTTTAAAAAGTACCTTCTGGTTGTCCCCATCTTGAGCTCTTACTTGCTACACTTATTGTCACAAATCCAGCACACAGAATCAGATGGCATGTAATCCAGCATAAATTCCCCAAAATATCCTCAGTACCAACTATTTAGCTCTCCAAAGCTAGTCTTGTTATGCTGCCCTATTACGCTAACGTCAATGCAGTCTAAGAGTCAGTGAAGAGCTTGTATTTTTCACATGGCACTCTCCAAGCTGCAGTACAAGACTTTTTCTCAGCTACCTTCAGATATTTTTGCCTTGCCTTTATTGCTATCCTTTTTCTCATAAATAAGCAATAGTACATGAACAGATGGTCCACCAAAAAAAAAAAAAATCATAGCCTGCACTGTTACAGCCCATGTGTTACAAAAATAGAGTTTAAAACCATCCTTTACTTCAGTGCTATTTTATCATAACACTTAAAACATGCTGGACAGACTTTCCTCCATTAAAGAGTCATAGAATTACTTTCTCATTAAAAAAAAAAAAACCCACACCAAAAAAACCCCACAACAGTTAGACCTGATTTCTCAGTGCATGAAATTAGACAAGATTAACAGATTAATATACAAGCACACCAATTTTTTGCTTGTCTGTTATGATATAATGGCATCTAAAATAGCTTTTGAAGGGTGTTTTCAAGACAAAACAATATACTGCTTCCAGTTATCACCTATAGTGTTGGCAATTATGAAAAATCAATGACACCTCATTATTTTCACTCCTTCCCCAAGGTCAATCATTAACTCAGTTTCTTCAAGAGATTCCAAGCCAGTCTCTGAAAATCCCAGAGAGCTTTGTTCTTTACAGGTCTATTTCCTCCTTTTTTCTCTTGCTGTTTTCCAGGTTAGGTGAGACTCTGCCTCTGAGTGCGACAAGATTTAAAATCTTATGTCCTTCAGGAACTTGCTAGCAAAGAGAAATACAAAATGTCTCATTTTACACTGTTAATAATAATTTGCAATTCTGTCATCACAGTGAAACAATCCCATTACAGATTACTTTGTTCAGGTACCAGAGTGCATAAATCCATTATTTTAAAATCACTGATTTAATACAGCTGAGAACATAATGAAAACTTTTAAAGATATTTCCTTTTCCTAGGAAGGTTTTCATAGATTGTTCACTCAAGAAAGCATTAGAAAAAATATTTTCTTAAGCATATCTCCACAGCTGCAAGGCATTCTATAAGAGAATACACACAGTTTCAACACGCTATATATGTGTATTGTCTATTCTTCCCAACAAGTGTCAATTTTTGAATTTATTTTTATTTCACACCAAGAATCAGGATGTGTAGTGCTTCAAATCTTGAAGGATAGAAGGAACAATTCAGATATCTAGAGCTCTGAAGACATGCAAAAGGCAAAATTAGTGCAAAATAGAGACAGCCTATCTTTATTTCTGAATACAAAATAGGTACCCTATAGAGAAAAAAAACTCTACATTCCTACATTAAAAAAAAAACAACAAAAAAAAAACCCCTTTCTTCTTTCAGCCATCATATACATTTTACTGTATCACTAAAGAAAAATTATTTTGCACTTGTAAACAAACATGGAAAACCACATGACCAAAGCATGGGTATTATCATAGTCTCAGAATTATTAGAAAGAACCTTTACGGATGGAGTAAATCAGGATTTAAATTTACACTGCAGAAAAAAAAATTACATATTTGTCTAAAATATATTTAAAAGAACTTTTGGCTGTCTTCATACTCCTTCTGTTTTATACAGCATTTCACACAGTATTCCTATCATGCAAAAGAACTAATACAAATCATCACCCAAAACATTTTTACAGATCCATTAATACCACAAATACCAGATTATACAAAATGCTACATATGATATTTTATTTACATTTAATTTTTAAAAACATTAGTTAGTATCTGATAACAACTGCTATTCAGTTGCAAAGCTACTGTGAGGGACTGCATACTTAACACTAAGTGAGAAGAATATCTTACTATCCAGAAAATATTTCTGTATCAGGAAATCCTCTGACACAAAAAGAATATCAATATTTTAGCCATAGTTGCATTTACTTCAATAGCGGATGTTCCATGTAAAATAAACCTGATCTTTTATTTCTGAGTTTTAACTGGTTAACTGAAAGGCAAGTGTGTTCATTCTGTACACTGCTGCACTGATATTCTACCAATAATATTTTTTCCTACTATTCTAAAAATACCTAAATTGCAAAGCACCTCAGAACTATTATACCAACTTGAAAATCAAATTACTGATTGTCATAAAATCAAAGTAGTTACACATACTAATATAATAGCACTTCAAGGATAAAATCTACTCATATCCTACTGTAGAGAAAAAATATGAGGGAACCCTAATGCTGCCTTGAACTGCCTTTAGACCCACACAAACATACTTCTGAGAAAGACCAAAAGTTAATATAGATACATATGCACAAGTTCTTATTGGTGGTTCTGAAACTAAATGTAAATGAACATAAAATGAAAATATTCAGACTTCTATGTCTGTGTTCCATATAACAGGGAGTTAAAAATCTGCAATTAATGCATACAATGGCTGCAACAAGTGTATTGCCAGACTTCCCACTGCACTTCAGAAGGACATTTCTGAAGCTTGAATCAAGGTTCTTCCTCTATGGATGAAGTCTATGAAATAAGCCAAAAACATCAAGGGCTGAACAAAAAGCAGTCTTCTTACATTAGAAAAGGTTTATTTAACAGAGACTTGTGAAATAACTTAGCTCTGCAATATTTAAAATTATTAGTGAAAACGTTTCTCACTTATAGCCTAGTATCTGTCACAATCTTTATCCTATTAGCTATTGCTGAGTTTCAGCTTAAGGATGACAGAAACCTTTGCAACTGTGAAGTGTCCAGAAAAACAAACATCATGCAAAGTATCATACACAACAAATACACAAAGTTATTATGTAGCAGATTTGGCATTTAATTTGATGGTGTTTATTTAAAACTACAGTGACGGAAACATGAATGTACATAAATACTAAGTGACAGTAGGAAAGGGAAGCTTTATATTTTCATGAGCTGAACACTGATATAGAAAGAAATTTAATTTCTTTGCTGGAGGATGGGAATCGTCAACCCCAAAAATATCTGGGTGAATTTCTGAAACTTAAAAGGTAGAACTTCTCAGGTCTAGAGAAGAAAGAAAATAACAAGGAATTATTAATAGCCTTATGGCCAGGAAATTCACTTGGAAAAGACAGAGTCAAGTCCCTGTTCTGTACATTACATTGATTTTGTTGGTACCGTTTGTATTTGTATAAATAGTTATGTAGCCATCATTCCCAATTAGTTGCTTTTTGGATTGAAGGCTGGGAAACAACCGAAGTCCGAGCTGTGTAGCCAGGTAGGTGTGACAGACAGACAGATACACAAGGTTACTCATGTGCTTTATACACCTGCAACAGAGTTATAACAGCTGCTACTTATTCTGCCCATGCCTCCTAGCTACACTCAGGGTACGAAAGAGGCAAGAACAAGGCATGGCCTTTGCCGTTCTTTCTATGCTCTGAGCATAGGTGAGAGTGGAAGTGACGGGGGGGGAAGCAGGAAGCAGAATTCATAAAGCGTTAAAGCACCTCAAAGAAATCTAGAGGACAGACAAGCTGGTAAACTCCTTTTTTTCCAGTTGCTTGTCCTTGTGAGTGTTTGCCTGTAAATGAATCCCAAGCAGCACGTAACACTTTTGGAAAGAAAATTTCTGAACGTGCTCAGAGCCAGCTAATTTATAGCAAAGCTTTATTCAGAGAGACAGTCAAATTTTTCATTCTCTCAGCAGAACCAACAGTTTAGGGAAGGAGGACTTCAACCTTCAAATAACAAGGCTCTTCTGATATCTAAGAAGTGCCATATAATTTCTTCATTATTTGAAGATGTCTCAGAAGGAATACAGGTTAGCATATAACCTGATTAAATGTGGAATTCTGAAACTATCTTGGGGAAAAGTTTTGAGTACGGCTTTATCAAGATCACCTCATGATGAAATACAGTAGAGTACCAAAGTGGGGCAAACGAGTCTCACAGAAAAGTCTCAACCATTTCACCCTGATTAGTGGCTGATACGGTTATTGCTGAAGTAATTCCACATCCGGAGGGAAATGGAAGAAGGATGGGAGAAAAAGGACTCCAATACATTGGAATATGAAACTCAGATGGGCAAAAGGAGGGCAGGATGTTGTTGTGGAAAAAGAATTCTTGCAGCTCTTCCATAAATCTGTGAGTCACTGCAACCTTAAGGTGCAGCAGTCTATTGAAGGACTGGAAACACTAATGACTGCCAAGTTTACAATAAATAATTTTTACCTGGAGGGAATACAGTCAAATAAATTTAGGTCTCACAATGGCAAATGTAATTATTCAGATCACGTACAAAACCTTTTCCAATCTGACGTAACAAGCTTTCTTTGGAAATTCCTTCATGCTCTTAATATTGTCTAAATTTGACTTTTCTATAGTAAGTATCTATCCAAAAAACATGCTACTAAATATGAGGAGGGAAGACAGGTGTCAGACAGGTGTCTTCATCTCTCCTGCAAAGACAAGAAATCTGATTTAAGATTACTGAACAGGGCCTCTATAGCCAGCTGAACCAGCTGGGGGAATCCAAAGGAGACGTCAGTGCAGGGAAGCTAGCTGACCTGCTGCTTTGGCCACAATAATTGCAATGACAGGAATGCAGGAATTAGTTAACCTGACCACTGACTCAGAAAACCATCCCTTAGAGAACTCAGACCAGCCATAGACCCAAGAACTCTTTGATATTCCTGTTTGCAATGAATCCACAGATGGATAACCCCCACAACTGGCAAACTAAGTATTTCAAGTCAGTTCTTTCGCTTCTCTTCCCTGGAGAGTTTCTGCTAAGACTGTCAGCATGTTTTAAATAACTGGTAAGCATTTCACAGAATCACAGAATCGTATAGGCTGGAAAAGACCTTTAAGATCAGAGTCCAACCGTAAAAATTTCACTAATACCACAACACGACGATGTACATACCAGTTCCAAACGCTGCTTGCTAGCTTTTGTAAATTACACAGCCTACACTTTCCCTTACTTATGGACTTTACCACAGTCGTACTGTCCAATGATTCTAGCAGGAAGAGATTGTAGGAAATACTCAAATACATTTTACATTAGTTAAAGCACCACAACATTAAATTGAATCAAAGATTCCCGTGAAGCTCAACCACCATGAATTCATACATTGGGAATACGCAGCTTACTAATAATGTATTCATAATTTGTTTCCAAAGGAATAAAAGGAGAGAAAGTTTTTATACAAGTTTCTAACTCTGTATTTTTCAGACACAAAACCACCCAGGTTTTCAGGAGACTGAAACCAGTATTTTTACTTTGCTGGAATGCAAACCGTTCAGAAAAAATAGCTAATAAATTAAAGAACAAGTCTGCATGTGGCACCAGGCTTCCAACTACCTGTGACAGAGAGAAGAAACCCCTCCTGCTGAAGGCCTCAGTGGAAACAAATCAAAGTAGCCCTGATTTGGAATCCTTCCAGAAGCTCCGTCTTACCATCCTGAAGTCCACTATTGTTTTGATAAATGCTATCATCTGAGTTGGTGTTAAAATGAACTTCTTTTTTTTTTGAGATAAGAAAAATGCACAAGAGGGAGTATGTTTATCTGTTCCCAATCTCTTGGTAAGATTTCCTTTTTTCTGGCCAATCATCCTGTGCCTTAATGATACAGATGGGATGTAAGCCCTGCCAAGACCTCTGTAAACACTCACAGTACTGTTGAGAGGCTGAGGGGTAACATTATATTGATAATGGTTTCTGAGATTTGTTATCAGCAGAAAAGCTTTTGTCTGCCAGATGTACTCCTATGTGAAAATATGCCTCTTCCAAGCTGAGAGCTGAAAATGACTCTCTCCAAGAGAGTCAGGAATAATTGAGAACAAACTGATTGTTCTGAGTCTGAAACATGCAGGTGTTCAGTCTGTCAATGCTCTGAAACAGACCAACTTTTTTGTTGGGAATAACAATGCATCTGCAATAAAAATCCTTCCTCCTGTGCTATGATGGTACTCTTTTCAACAGAATATAGATTCTACTTCCTTTGTGAGAGAAAGCTCTCCTGAGAGAGCTCTACAAAAGGAAAAAGTTGTTTGTGGCATGTATGTGTAACTGCACTACAAAATCAGAAAATATCTCCAACACAGGTTGGTTCACCATTATGTTACTTGTTCAAGCTACAAAAACCTCCACAGGCATCTTCTATGTGAGGCAAAAAAAAGTGAAGAATGAAAGCTACGTCTTAGGGAATTATCATAGTGGTAATTCCCTAGGATACTGGAATTCTTCATCAAAATGGATGTTTAATAGATGGCAGCAAAAGCAACAACTGAGCAGGCAGTATATTGGGTGTTCTCATCCATCTGACACTTCCACAATGACTTGTGAAAATGCAAATACTAAAAAGTTGAATTACTCATACTTAGGGCAGATAAATTCATCAGGAATGACGTAGCCTATGATTCTTATGATGTAAAAGAATAATATGTCTTCTCACCGATAACATTGTTCTTTTGGATGGTAGGTTCTTCACCATAATCTTGAAACAAGGAATGCTGGAGTCTCACAGGTGCCTTAAGCTGCGAGATGCAGTGGCTCTATTCAGGGCTGCTTGAAATCAAGATCTTGCTAAAAACTTGCTAACAATTGAAATAACCATAAGTGGTTCCCTAATACGCTATCATAGTTCGCTTGTACACTTGACCAGCTCATTGTAATTAAATTGTATTTTACTATAAAAGATGATTAAATTATAATTGTCAGACATTTAACAGTAAACTTTTCTTTCAAAAAGATGCAATTGCACCCCCTAGTCATCTTTTCAATACTGCTGTAAACTGTTGCTTTACTACCTTGCTCACCACAGATTTAAAAGAAAAAAGAAAGGAAAAAAAATTTGAGGCAATCCCTATTCCTACTGCTCCAGTGTTCTATGTACACTGACATAAGAAACAAGGCTGTATATACACACACACAAGTTTGTCACATAATTTGAAACTAGTTTGTTTGGGTTTTTTATGTTATTTACTTTCCTGGTTTTTAGATGAGGTCTAGTTTTAACCACATTACAGAATAGAGACTCCCTGTACTAAATAAGAAGTCAAACACTGAAAATGTTAAAGAGTAAAGAGATGTGTTTAGAAACACCAGTTTTTTCTTGATGTGTAGCAGTTCAGCCAAAAAATCATGATGGTGCAAGGGTACAAGGCAAAATTCTGATTCATCTGCCTTTTTTCTGCCCCCCCGCCTCCCCCCCCCATTTCTTCCTCTCCCTCAATGGTCACTAGTTCCTCACCATGTTCCATTTCTTTTGTTAAAAGAATTTCAGAACCAGATCCTGTAACACGTTGCATATATTCTATGTTATTAATTTCATGTTGTTTAAAAGTCTTATGTATTTTGAGTAGATTATCAATTTTAAAACTAAAAAAATTATGAAGGACTGTTGTGTGATCTAAGAGAGCCTTCATTTGAACTTTTTTTTACATTTTTTAACAGAAACAATGCAGCCTTTTTGCTGTTTTGAATAAGTCCCAGCTATTTCTTCTCAAGGAACACAATAATTTAAGTATTATCTACTATACAAAGATAATAAAGGAACAATGAATACCTCATGCAGATGAGAGATTAAATTTTCAATAGAAGATTTAGATTTACAATTCCTACCAGAGTTAATGAGAAATTTGCTTTTTAAAAATCTTGTTGCATCTTATTATTTAATTTTATTATATTTAGATAACCTTATCATCTAAGGTCAGGTACTTTACTTTACATAATGAAGTAATTATAGGAAGTATTTCATATATTCCTGAAGGCTATATCTACATATGGGTTTTCATGTCAGAGGATCCAAAACGCATCACAAACTAAGTGATGTGAAGGCAGCTATGTATGTGCTGCCCTTGGCTTCTTCAGTATGGTCACACATTACCATGCCATTAAAAAGGCAAGAAAAACTTCTGAGTAAGCCAAGTATTACAAGCCTATCTTGAAATGCAGCAGGGCACGTCAGCATACCTTGAGATACTTCTCCACCATCCACGTTCTAGGTCCCAACCACGTAGTGTCGGTGCAGAGGTGTGTTTTGGCAGTTGGGGTATGAGAGCACTCATTGGTAACGCCAATCCTTTCAGAAGAGGAAGATGGCACCTCAGTTCGCTCTTTTGCTTTTGTAAACTAAATTACAAACCTTGACTAACACATTGGGACCGAATTCTACTAATACCTTCAGACTGAATTCCTGATTTCATTTTTTCTGTAGAGAGCTGCACTCTACTTTTTAGTCTCCTTGCTTCGATTCTTAGATGCAGCTATTCTAAACCGCATTCCGTTTACAGACTACTGTCAAATCTCTCTGAAATTGTCTTTCCATCACCTTTAAATGAAGGTAGTCCTCCTCTTAGTTCTGTCGTATCAAAATGAGCGAGGAAAGGCACCAAGTGGGGCGCAACCAGCCCGAGAGCCAGGAGGAGCCCCGTTCCCCCTCAGGAATGCCCTCTGGTGACGGAAGCAAGCCCGTGGCCTGCAGGCGAAGGCCGTCAGCCCAGCGAGCTGCCTGCCAGCAGGTCGGAGGGGTCAGGGAGCTGCCCTCTCCCCGCTCTTGTTTTCAGGAGATACAACATTGGGAACTGCAGGGTGACAGAGCTTCTCATCTCTAACAGGCTACTCATGCTGCACGTGGTAGTACCTCACATGAAGGCCACAGCAACTCACAGGACATTAAGTGACAAGCATAATTTCAATGGCCATGACCTCCAATGCTGAACGAGTTTCATGTACCTGGAAGTCTGTATCTTGCTAAACCCCACAGTGCATAGCCATGACAACGCACGTCTGCAGAAGTCTATTCCAGAGGAAACAAAGAGAGGTGTATGTAAGTGGGGAAGTGGTGTTTGGGAAGGGTGCTGGGTATTAAGGAAATACAGAATCACAGAGTATATCTCCCCTTGGAAGGGACCCGTAAGGTTCATCGAGTCCAACTCCCTGCTGTGCAGCATTTATCATAATAAATACACTACTAACTTTTCTCAGGTCTCATTACAAATCTCCACGTGTGGGGATTGGTTTGTGATATAAGGAGAGATCAGACCTTTGATTAATATCGTTCCCTATGCTATGCAGTTTTATACAATGTTCACTGGGACTATTCATACAAGCATGTGCACAGTTGTCCTGAGGTTTTAATGAGATAAGGCCTATCGTGTTCCCACTGTAATTCAAAATGCCAAAATTAGAACTACTCAGGAGATACTTTTTCACATCTTTGGTTTTAAACAAACTATACAATTAGATTCTGATCAATAGTTTACACAAGCATCTTGAAAGAAAGGTATGATTGCAGAATCAAGCTAACAGAAAAAGTGAATCAGAAAGCACTCTCTAGTTAGCAAGTTATATGACAGTAGACTATAAACCAATTGCTAAATTAAAAAGGAAAGAACTTTGAAAAAGCAAGTAAATCAGAAAAATATTCTCTGCTCTCGGACTACCATGTGGCTTTTTTTGGTTGTTGGGGGGTGGGTGTGTGTGTGTGTGTGTGTGTGTGTATGTTTGTTTGTTTGTTTTAATCTCCACTCCTTGACAAGAGGATATATGAAAATCTAGCACGCTAAGTTTCTCCATGCCTCCAGTTTTCATAGCACAGTTCCTCTAGGAAGCCATACAGTTTCATGCAACCTTTCTTTTAATGTGAATAATGCCGCAAAAGAATAGCATAATCATAATAGCTGTATAGTAATTTCTGTTAGAAATTTTAATCTGTACTGCTTACATAACATGCCATTGGTTATCATTTACCACTATAAAAATTATTAAAACCTCTTCTACATTAGCCAGATGTATGAACTTACAAAACTGAATCATGCTTTGGAAGCATGGCAGAAACAATGCATCTTTTCATTTTTGTTGGCACAAAGATACTTCTTTTTTTTGAAGTGTGGCACTTCGGCTCCCCTGGAAGTGGGAGATGTTGTCAACGACTGGTGGAGAACATCAAGTACCACACTTTAGACAGCCACAACCAAGCCATCGGAACCATAATCTGACTTATTTGGCATATAACTACCACAGAAAATGCATTACTTCAATACCAAACAATTGTTTCTTGTCAAAAGCGATCCTGCAGAACAGACTAATTCTTGTGGGTTACATACATTTGCAATTAAGCAATTTCACTTAAGAAACCTGAACTCAATTAAGTTTAATCTTAAAATATCATCTGAATATTATCAATAGTCATAAAAAGTTATGTGGCAAATAAGGGCACAAGTTAATAACACCTTTTTTCCCCCCTAATACTTTCAGGTATCTAGTAAACAATATACTGTCTCTCATTCAGCATCTGAAGACCACTGCTTTAGTTAATAAACCTTGTAAAAATTCAGCTGATAATGAAAAAGTAGAAATTTCATTAACTCACTAGTTGCAGGAACTTGCTGAAAAGATATCACAAACTGAGACATTACTCAAGTTCTCCTTCTAAAGATCACGTGTTAAGAGAATACTTTTTTCCCCATGTTTATTTTTTACTTAAAGAGTGAAACAAAGGAAAAAAAAACCCACACATCATTTAGCTTAAATTCATTGTTATAAATCTAAAACCTAAGATACATATATTTTTGTAAATAAATTCATATTCAGGGAAATAAAAGATGTCAAGAGCCAAAGCCAATTAAAGCAGTGTGACTAAAGAAATATATTATCTAGCTGTTAATTATCCATTAACAGATGAAAATAATGCATTCTACAAATGCAGATTTTAAGGAGAACAGTGTGTGAAGCTCATTCCCTTTAGTGAGATGTCCCTTTACTAGCCCCATTTTTAACACTTGCACAAGAAATGCTTGTCTGAAGTGAATTAGGAATCCAAATGCCAGCATAGCAGAGCAACGGCAGCATAAGAATTTTGTTAATGGAGGAATACAGTAGCCAGAACGCCGTGACATATGCCTAAGAATGACCTGTTTGCAATTACCAAGTATAGCAGTAAGTTGACTAAGCATTTTTCTCTCTGCCAGTTGTCAGATTATTTTTCTTCTTCTGAATTATGCCAGTGGAACTTGAACTATGTACAAAATCTTCCAGTATCACAAGTGTCTAGGAGAGAATACTAACCATGTATTTAAAAAAGAATAAATTCAAGTAAATTGTGCAAAAAGCAGAGCAATAAAGAACATACTAGATATGCCCCTTACACCTCCTGAGTCTACAGAGTAGGGAAGACTAGTTTTGTCTTTCTACACCCCAAAAAAATTGATAATTTGTTACAGTCTGTAATAGGGTATTGCATATGCACTCCTCTTAAAGTAATTAGGAAAACATGTCTGATTCACACGTCCCTGGATCACATACCGGTTTTTTTAATCACTTCATTTCCTTCTACAAGAACTATGAAGTGTTGTTAAAAGACCAGCAGGAATATGGCTCAACTCTTTTGTATGAAAGTGGAAGAAACAGGCAAGGGCCCAAACTCTGTAGATAGGCATAATAGTAAGTAGTCCCCTGAGTTCATATAACTGCCTATATTAATACTGTCCTTAATCTTGGAAACAACAGTCACAAGAACACACAGAACCAGTAACTATTGTAAATATATTCATTATACATAAATGGCTCTTAAAAGTCTGGGTGATTTTGTTTGGTTGGTTTTTAAAGCTTTACGTTTCAGGGAGAAGAAAACAATCTGAAGAGCAACCAAAATACTTCTACATATGAGTGTGATGACACATGTGTTGTGAAATAGAGATAAGCCAAGCAGGTGAAGAAGTCAGCTCCACCTACAGAAAAGCTACAGTGAACTACTTCCTTCCAACCAGTGTAACCAAGCAGCTACCAAGCAGTAACCAAGTCTGGATTAATTTATTCTTTCAAATCTAATCCTATTTACTTTAGGTCATTCAATTAATCCCATTGACCTCATTTGACTCATGGAAAAACACACACAGGATTTAGTCCTCAGTACTTCCAAACATATCCGTAATGTCAGTGAATATGTCTTTCAGAGCACATTGAGGTTATTCATCAATATTTTAACCAAATCTTTATAGTGAAATAGGATATATTTATACTCATTATCAAATTTTGTGTTTGCAAATACATATATTGAGAGCTTTATAATCATGTTGGACTACCAGGCTCAAGCTGTCAACAGAAAAAAAATTGACCTATAATCAAGATGATCTCACAAGCCAATGAATACATCTATAAAATTAGGATATCATCAGCTAATTAGTGACTAGCTAAATTCCAGTTCCACTAGATCAAAGGCTTCTTTCTGAAGAAAGGGGTCAGACTGTTTCAACAAGAAGTTTACATCTGTTCACTAAATCAGAAGTCTTGTTTCGTTGAATGGTTTAATCTAACATTACACTTCTCCTTCATCAAACTTAGGTTTCCTTCATCAAACTTCCTCAGGTGAAACTTGAGGAAGAGTTTACATTATTAGCCATATTCTACTGCCTATACTATACTTCCACTTTTATTACTGAGATAGGCCATGCATATACAAAGGCAAAACTCATGTTGCTACACAGAGTTTAAGATGTGTACAAGGAAAAAGTTTAGCAAATGAAAAGATGTATTTCCTTTTTAGGCGATTGGGAGGTGGGGCGTTTTTAAAGATGACAAGACACATTTGCTTCTTTTGGTTCTTTATATCCATGCAAAGGAAAAAATGCATACGTACACATACACACCCCCGTGTATAGTCTCTGGCAGGAGGCTAGCCTGTTGCAGTTTTCTGGAAGTCAAGCTCGTATGACTGCAACACCTGGGGTTTCACTCCAGGTAAAAGGCTGCATGATTCCTAAGACAAAGGAATCTCAACCTAGCTAAAACATGTGATGTGCTGGAAATAGCAGTTTTGTTTTAGAATTTAGCCCTGAAAAAAATGACAAAATGGGGTTTGCTAATCTTACTCTGCTCTTGGAGCTATACAGGTATAAAGGATTTAGAAGAATGGTGAGTGTTCTTCAACCTATTATTTTACAAAACCTTCATTTTCCTCTAGAGTTCTAAGGTTTCCTTGTGAGATGATGCAGGAGGCGGTAAGTAAAAGAGATGCCAGTTTATAGCAACTTTAACAATAACTGAAATTATTCAGATTCTGTCTCTTCTTCCAATATTCTTCTGGAAACATTTATACAGTGGGAAAGCACTGTTATCATAAAAAGATTCAACAGTAGCTTTCATTTCAAACGGATGATAGAATAATTTTTCAGAACAATTTTCTTCTGGGGTGTTATAAGACAATATATCTGGAACAAAAAAGTTGGTTCCGTTTTGAGGTCCACCTCATAAGCACATTTCCAATTCCTTATGCCCACTGGCTAAAGGTCAGTAATTTTAAATTGCAGTAAATGCACCCAACATGACTGGTACTCTAACGCTTGCTTAGTAGTACGGTCTTAAATTCTTTGTAATGTTTTTAAGTAGGAAGACAGCATCTGCCATAAGACTATTAGTTAACTGCCATCATTAACTAATGATATCTTATATCCTGACTTAAATGTTGCCCAACAGCTACCACCCCAAAGGAAGCTGAAAAAACCCCAGTAGATTCAGTCAGTTGTACCTCAATATGAAATACAGTCAGGTGTCAGCGAAGTTGGGACATGTTATTTGCATGGGTCCAGTGTAAGCAGAAGGTTAGAGGGATGTGGTTTAATTAAGTTTATTGGTTTGAGAAGTATGAACAATAATTCAGCACATGAGTAAGAACCCACTTGACTGAAGCCTTAATTCTTTCACCTCATCCTGAAAAAACTTTTTTTTTTAATATATAAAGAATAGCCTAGAACCTGCATTAATACTACATAACAAGTCTACACTTCTTTTACTAGGAAATTGGCCAGCATGATCTTACAAGACTATGAAAGACAGTAAGTAATAGAAGGAAACTAGAAAGCAATGGCCTTTCAGAACATTAGATCTTCCCCTCAAGAGATAGCTTGTGATGCAACCAAAAGTTATCAGATCTTAAGGATGTACACTCTTGCCCACACCTGGAATGGAATTGATCCCCCTGAATTTTCAAAATACGCAAAATACTGACTGCTTTGCACTAGGCAGAACTGGCTATCTGATAAGCTCTCCAGGTCTGGCTGGCTTGAAAGGAGTGCTCGCAAGGAGCAGCCCTTGTACTAGAAATCTCACACCTAATGGCAACTCTTCCACCCCAAGCACTCAGCTGATCTTAAATTAACAACTGAAAACCCGCTTACCCAGGGCCTACTCTTCACACAACTATTAGTAGTACCCTTTTTCTAAGCCTTTTCATTTCCAGTTGTCTCATCCTTAAGGTGATTTGACCATAGTTGCTTCCAGCAGTTTCTAGTAGCTCATGTTTTAAACAAAACCTGTTTAACACATTAGCACATTAAAATACATTCTTCTATTTTAAATTAAAATTTTTTAATAAAGACACTCCTTTTTCAACTACTGCAGTTCCATTTGCATGGTGGGCTGAATTGAGTAATGATGGTCAGGGAATGTACATGGAACTCATGCCAATCCTTCCCCCTGCTTCATTACCGATTTTCTGAGAAGACCTAGGCAGTTTGCTGACTGACCTTTTCCTTCATTTTCCTCATCTACAGAAGAGGAGTATTACACTAAGAAAGACACCGAGAGATAAATTTGTTAAAAATAAACTGTGAGGCATGCAAACATTGTCAGCAACACCGATCAGTGGACAGATCAATATTTTTGTTATATTTAGAGTGCTGAAGTTCTGGAAGACACATTCATGCTCTTCTGTGAAGTATTTCCTTAGTTTTGAGTTGACTGATCCCAGTGAGATGCAAGAGGTAAACATTATTTATGATGAGCTATGTATGCAATAAAACTACAACTTAAATAATTTGGTGTTTTGTTTTGGCTTCTGTATTTTTTTTTAATCTTCAGTGATGTTTCTTTTCCCCCTTTTCTTTTCATTATATTTTATACGAACACCATAGCACCACTCATTTTACTTTTTTTTTTTTAGAGGCTCTAAGAAGGTAGAAATATGACTTCTCCCTGAATGGATTAAGTGATTAGGAAACATGGCTTCTATCAGATAGTACTGGCTAGGTGTTACGCTGTGCAGAGCAACTAAAGAGATGCATAATCGCTCTCAGTCTAGTTCCATTTCAGCAGGAGCAGCAAACTTCTACATTCTCTCTGACAAGTTTTTTCTTTTTCTAATGCCTGTTCTAAGAAAAGTCTTAGTCATGGATTATCTAATGGGAACAGAATTACTAAATGAAAATAATTCTAAAATAAATGTTGAAGATAGCACATAATACGACTAAGTGACTTTCAAATGCACTTCTAAGCATAATAAACTGTGCTATGAGCATAAATTCTGTGGGATTTACAGTCTGTGTCTTGTGTCTCCTCACCCCAATAAGGCTCCTCAACAACTCTGGGCAATCTATTCCATGGCTTAACTACTCTCTGGGTACATCTTCTTGTACTTAGAGTCTAAAGCAGAAAAGTATACATAGGAATTCAAGGGTAACCAACTTCCCTCTTCCCCACAAATTCAGCTCCGATTCTTTCTGTGAAAATACATCAACATGTCAGAGCTGTGAGTCACATAGGTAAGCTATTGTCATTCATACAAACAAGGACAAGACAACAAAGCTAGAGAAAATTAATTACATTATAGAATAATGAAGTATAGCCAGAGATGAATAGCACCATGTTTACAGAACAGAGACTTTAAAAGATAATAGAAAGAAGATGAAAGGAAACAAAACCTACGATAGAAACCAAAATTGATCATTTTTCTCTGTTTCATTATTGGCTAGTCTCTAAAATGTTTAGACACAGCCTGAAAATTGTAAGCGTATGAACTGAGCAAACAGCCCTGCAAAGACAGTATTTCCACATCTGGGGACAAGACTAGTTTTCCAGCAATTCAAGACAGTCCCCAGATTACCTTCTAAAGGACGCACTTCCCAGGAATGCTGGCAGGATCAACACTTATCACCTCCACGTATTGAAAGGTACAGAAAACCCAGCTTATTTATGAACCTCTGTTTTTTCTCTCTCTTCCTAAAATAATTTCTTTAGTTGCTACTCAGACATGTCAGTTTGAAACTGACAGTTTTCTCATATTCTAGATTCCAGACTACTGGTGATGTTGTCGTGGAGAGCAAACCTGTCTTTAAAGAAATTGATTTCTAAAGGAACAAAGCTTTCTAATCCTTCACATGGACTTACAAAAAACTACTGCAACCAAGCACCCTGGCAAGAATATCATGGGGCATAACAATCTGAATGGGCTATGTTAGAAGTAATAACTGTTCTCTAGAGCATAATCAGGTTCTGTCTACTTTCTCAAGTCTGGAGTGACTGCCAACATTGCAAAGTCCTTCTGAATACTTAAAAGGTCACCTTAAAAACACATATTACTATTGATATTTTGATAGAAAGTAATTGTCTTTATAGCAGCTGATTAGATTAATATTTTGAGCTGAGCCAGGAGAAATAGAAGGAAAGAGGCACTAATGAACCTAATAAAGAGGTTCAGTCTAGAATGGTTGTTAATCTATATAACTAACTTCAGGGAAGAAACGTTTGGTGTCAATAAAGCATTTCCTTAGTAAATTACTACTGGCTCCAGAGTAAGACATTTACAGTAAACACCAAAAGTCTGCAAGGCATCTGTTCTATTCACAGTGGAAGAAGGAACTTTGCTCCATTAATAACTTTAAAAACATGCAATAACTAATTCATGATGGCAGTTCAAATCCTATCAGCAGCCTTCATTATTTGACCAAGCTGAGTTCAAAGATAGAGCAAGTTTTAAAAAAAACCTTGAAAGTTTAAAAGTACACTTTAAATTATAATAAAGAAGCTGTGCTGTTCTTCTTTCTATTAAATATAAAAAAGCTGTAGCTTTAAACCATGTGCAACAACATTATTTTAAGAATACATGCACGATAAGAGTTAAAATGTGTATATAAAATCCTATATGATCTCAGACTCTGTTTTAGTGAAATTGTATGTTATATAGAGAGGGTGTGTGTAATATACGTGTATGTATATATAATAAAATACTTGCTGGAATTTTAACGTTTGACTTTACTAGAGATTTAGTGGGACTTTGCCTAAGGCAAGTTTTTAATAGCAATAATAAAAAAATACTTAATGGTACTTAGGGTAAATAATGTGTGGTCACTATGTTTAAAAAAAAGTAATACCAAACATCTGTGCTAGATTTCCACATGATAAAATCCCCATATTACCTACAGTTCTCCAAAAGTTATAGAGAAAAAAATGTTTATTTAAAATTCTAGAAGAGACATGTGATAACCAATTTAAGAACTTTAAGGCAGGCATCTTGCATTTTCTGACAGGAATGTATATTTAGTGATCTTCATGATATTTAACTCTGAGCATGCAGAATGCCATGGTATGACATTATGGCTTCAAGACAGATTTCAACCATTAGCATACATACAGGGAGACTGCCCGGCCCAAGAATGTCCTTTTTCTTACATGTGTGTATTTGCAAAAACCACTTTGTTCCGTACAGGATACGTTATTTCCTTATCACAGCAAATGCTATATAATTTTGTCTCAGAAAATACCAATAAAATTCAGCTACCTTTGGAAAACGTTAACAAAAATATTTGAGTGAGGTTAGTTAGTTACAAACACAGGATTCAGTCTAACTCAGTGATGGAAAACTGAGTGCAAACTAAGCAGGAGTTCTCAGAAACCATGGAAAAGAGCTCAACATTCTCTCCTCAACAGGCTGCATCTCCAAAACTGAAGCAGAAACACATGCTCACACTTTTGCTATTCAATCTGAGTTTTATTTGTTCTTTCTTGATTTGCGAATCAGCAACTAAGGAAACTTCTGTTATAACTCACACAAAGGTGAGAATCTAGCTATCCTTGTGAAAGCTTATTGCCTATCTTTTAAATTTCTTAATACATAGAAAGAAAACTAATCCCAATTTTTTTGCATAGCTTATTTCCCAACATTTTAATTAACCTTACCGACACTGATGTTCTTTGCTATTTCTGTAAAAGAGCAGGATTCCAACTTCAGCTGAAGTGTCCTCCTCCTCCTCTATAATAAGCCTCAAATTTGCCATTCGTAAGACCTTCAAACAAAACTTGAGTAAACCTATCATCACCAGTTTGCCTCTGTGAAACAAAGTTCAAGATGCAGTACACTGTAGAAAGGGACAGTCTTTGAGGGCCAGGTAGTTAACAAACCAAAGTCAGTCCAAATCTGCTAAGAATATGAAAACAAAGGAAAAAAATGGGTTGTTTTATTTTCCAGAGCTATTCCTATGCCTCTGGTACACTGGCTGTTTATATGTCTCTTCCCTGGACCTTCTCTAAGAAATATAATCTAAGGCCCGGAGAAATTCCAGATCTTTGAAGGCAGCTGTATTACAAAACTCTGCTACAGCTATTCACAGGAAAAAAAAGAAACAATCAATGGCTTAAGAAAGAAAAATGTTTACACGATTCTTAGATATTCGGCAAATTATTTTGAATCAAAACAGTAGGATATTGGTTTCTGGTAACGTGCATGCTTACGTGAAATGGGCAGAAAATGAAAGTGAGAAACATTGCATAATTGACAAAGTGGTAGAGACTGAAGGACAACAAGAAAAGTTATTTCTCTCTACCTAGTTAGCTAGTAATTTTTTCGAAGTTCATTTAGACAAAAGCAGCTCTGGAATAACAAAGAACATACCCCTTACTATTCAATTCCTAGTATGATCAGTGCCCAAGAGGGTGCAGGTCAAGGAGATAAATTGACAGCCATTGGAGACATGAGTGTGTAGAAGAGGGTGTCCTTAATTGCCCATGTTTCACAACCAGTTGCTTCAGTTTATCTCACCGCATGTTAAATTCTCTGGTTTGGTCAAAATTCCACCCACCAGTGATTATTAATAACAAAATCAATTTCTTCTGCTTCTCATCCATTAGCTTTCTATTCCACCATGTTGAGAGATCTAAAAGACTGAATGAACAAGCGAGAAGACAGATGCCAGCTTTGGCACTCTTTTAAAGAGCTAAGAAATGAACAGAACAAGGGAGAAAGATATGGTTGCGTTAGGGTAAAACACGTTCAAAAGCTCAGCAAAATACATAGGCGGCTTGTCCTTTCTCCAGCTAGGATTTAAAAGGTAACAGGATGGTACACAATTAGATTTCAAGAACTGAAAAACTTCAGATTGAAAGTACTTTTAAACTGAATACCAACAGCATAGCTTATGAGAAGTTGATCTATATAGGCTTTTTAATGTAGCATTGAGGCTGTAGAAAATCAGTAGTCTTCAGTTTGTTTTTCCACATTCAACCTCATTTCCACCACGTTCAGCTTTTTTTCCATAGATAGCACTCTTTCGACTGGAGGCTACAGCAGAATCTATCATTATACAGGTAAATTGACACACTAGAAGACTCTGTTCCTTGAATAACTTAATTTGCTGCTACGAAGAAGTTTATCTTCCTTAACTTGTTTCAAGTGCAGTGATAGCAAAACTAATTAAAACCAGAAAAACGTGTTCAGGATTTGATCAAACAGTATGTTACACATGACAATATACTAGCTTCTCAGAAATATACTCAACACGAGCTCTATACTCCAACCTGTAAAAATACAGAAAGCAGAATATTTTAGATTAAGTTCTAAAATGACAAATATTTTGTTAAAGATATAGGAAGATTAACACAATTTGAGTGAATACTAAATAATTCATGAATGGAATTAATTAAAAATGTATCCAAGTTCCAGTTTACTCTTAAAGCATTCTCAGGAATAAAAAAAAAAAAAATCCAGTAACTCTGCAAGGTCATTTACACAGTTAGGACGAAAACTTACAAACACTAGTTAAAAAAATAAAAATAATAAAAATATCAATCCACTGAGGAGACTACTGCAGAATGTTCAACACAGTAATTCCTGTTTTATCATGTTGGAAAACTGTATTGTGCAGGATGAAGACTACAGGCAGTGACAGTAATGCAAACAAGTACTGCAGAATAACAAGGACTTACCAAGCTACACATGAAGATCAAAAGTTGATCCATTTGGAGTTCTAACAAATAGATAAAACTATACAGAATATCCGATATTCCCTCAAAGCATGCAGACAACTTCCCATAACAAGACAGCAAAAGACAAATTTTGAAAATCAGAACATTTTCCAAGAGCCCACTTGAACAATCAAATCCAGATTCCTGGAAAAACAAGCAGGCATCTACTAAACATTTAGTTTCTAAGGAGTTCATACACCCTACACATCATAATTCCAAGCTCCCTACAACAAACTTCAAATCTGCAGGAAAAAAAATTTTAAAAAAATCAAACCCCATAAATACCATTTGCAGCAGGAAGAGAGCTAGAGAGACAGAAGACTGCACCCAAATCCTTGAATTGTTATAATAGCATAGAAGTTGTTAGCCAACATCTCCAAATCACAGAATCACAGAATCACAGAATCACAGAATCATATAGGTTGGAAAAGACCTTTAAGATCATCGAGTCCAACCATAAACCTAACACTGCCAAAAACCATCACTACACCATGTCTCTAAGTACCTCATCCAAACGTCCTTTAAATACCTCCAGGGATGGCGACTCAACCACTTCCCTGGGCAGTCTGTTCCAATGCTTGATAACCCTCTCGGTGAAGAAAAATTTCCTAATATCCAGTCTAAACCTCCCCTGGCGCAACTTGAGGCCATTTCCTCTTGTCCTATCACTTGTTACCTGGGAGAAGAGACCGACCCCCACCTCTCTACAACCTCCTTTCAGGTAGTTGTAGAGAGCGATGAGGTCTCCCCTCAGCCTCCTTTTCTCCAGGCTAAACAGTCCCAGCTCCCTCAGCCGCTCCTCATAAGACTTCTGCTCCAGACCCTTCACCAGCTTCGTTGCCCTTCTCTGTACGCGCTCCAGTACCTCAATATCCCTCTTGTAGTGGGGGGCCCAAAACTGAACACAGTATTCGAGGTGCGGCCTCACCAGTGCCGAGTACAGGGGCACAATCACTTCCCTAGTCCTGCTGGCCACGCTATTTTTGATACAGGCCAGGATGCCATTGGCCTTCTTGGCCGCCTGGGCACACTGCTGGCTCATATTCAGGCGGCTGTCAACCAACACCCCCAGGTCCTTCTCTGCCAGGCAGCTTTCCAGCCACTCTTCCCCAAGCCTGTAGCGTTGCATGGGGTTGCTGTGGCCCAAGTGCAGGACCTTGCACTTGGCCTTGTTAAACCTCATACAATTCACCCCAGCCCATCGATCCAGCCTGATCACTAGATAGTTCACTAGATAGTTCCTGCCAATCTGACGTGGACAGATTCCAGACAGCAAACCTAGTGAATTTTTAAACATTGACCAGTTACCAAGGCATATCAGCATGTCATAAGCAGAAACGCCAGTGAACCCCATTCTATCTTGCAGAACTCCAGAGGAAAGACAACCTCTATACCCTCATATAAATTGAGAAAGGAACAATTTTTTTCCTGGCCCCTGAGGGTAACCCGGGGGGGACTGTGAAACATAAAACTAATTCAGTATAAATATAGGAGAAATAGGCACAGTCTACAAGTAGCAATATGATGTTCTTTCAGCATTCCTTGGACTAATCAATAAATTGGATGTCTGAGGACTTTACCTGGAAGCTGACATTTTATGTACTTTTCAAGCTCTGTTTAGTTCTTTTTCTCTCACTACTCTCAACTACTGTACTAATTAGAAGCCTTCTTAGAATTTCCACTGTAAATGTACTCATGTCCAATACATACCCAAATTAGGATTCACAAACTTAAGTGATACTGGTGCAACAGGTGAAATACAATCACATAACCAAACAAATAATACATAGCAAATCATCCACCCTTGAAACAGACTGTATGTACTACTCTGAGAATAGCAGATCTAAATCCAGAAACTTGTCTGCTAGTTTATAGAACTTCTCCCACAATCCTCCCTCATCACAAACTCAGTATCATTAATTCCTTATGCAACTCCTTTCAGGATCCATTGAGTTTCAGACTTCATTAACAGGTGGCATCACTTTTTAATTAAAATTCTGCCTCTGAAGAGATTCAGGATCCACACCTTCACAAGAAAACTTTACTGAAATGTATCATTGTGCCCTGCACATTTTCCAGTTTCCAAGCTTCAGATGGGTCCCAGATACCACTGAGACCTCAATACATATTCTAGGTTAGAGAAGACAAAAAAAAAAAGGGGGGGGGAGGGAGGAGGACAGGACATGGACGACACACTAAAGTAGCCATAAGCTACATATAAAAGAATTTGTCCATAGCAAAGGAAATATTTTGACAACATTCTGTAGATGTAAATAGCTGTTCATCTCTAGCATTCATACATTTAGCGATATACAGGAGCCAATAACAGTTTTCTACCTTCTTGTATTAGTTTTATTCATGCTTTGATCTGTCAGGCAAATTGGCGTTTTTACTCGACCAGAAGTTCAATCAGACTATGCTGTTGCCAAGTTTCAAAGGAAACAGACCTGTTTGTCCCGATTCCCCTTGCTGTGGGCAGCTTGTACTGGATCCCCCTGCAATTTTCACCCTTCTTAGCAGGGAGCAACAGGGTCTTTCTGAGGAAGACCCACGCTGTCCTGTTTGCCTGACACTAGTCACAGGAGAGTGCTGATGGGCTGCTGCGAGGTAGAGGGGCAGGTGGGACCAGGCCAGATTTTCTTTCAATTGTACTAATTCGATCATCCCAAATCCAGTCCCAAAAATGCATTCACAAGTGATGTGGGCAGCTGGTGCGGATGGGCTTGGGATCAAATTAAGGATCGCTCAAAGTACAGTGCAGCCACCACCCCAGTGTTTTAATGTGGCAACATTATGTGGTATATTTATCCAAAAAGTTGGGGCACCACACGTGAAAATACATTAGAAATGCATATAGGCAGAAGCCTTTGTTTATATGGAAGGCAAAACATTTTAACACTCATTTCAAACACAAGGGGTATAAAATGAAACACAAAAGTAGCATGCACTCATGACTATCTAGTTTATAGCAGCAGCAGGTGTTACTTCCCACTTCAGTAGTCGTAGTCTTCATTTGCCAAACACTGATTTGTCAAAATACAAAGAATACAGAAACTATGCAAAGCAACAATGTCAGAGACAATAAGCCCCAAATACAATTACTTTTCTTCCATAATTTCTTATACTTGCTTTCAAGTATCATAGTCCTGTTGTGTATTTATTACAGATGTAAAACAACTGCATGTTTTCTTTTTTATGAAAAAATGAGAGCAGAAAAAGAAATCACTTAGATACCCTATACTTCTAAAACCGCAGCAAGTACTTTGACAATATCTTTTAAACAAATAAATGAGATTTTCCTTACCTCTCTAAGATGCATGTTTTCCTTCTCCTTCTGATCTAAAATAACTTCTAAGTGATTAACCTGAGATTCAGCCTCTGCCATCCTTCGAGTTCTCTCATTGTCATCTTCCATTCCTTTAGATGGCAAACCTTTACTTTGCAACATTTCCAGAAGCTTTTTTATTGATTCATCTCTGGCATTTAGTGTTTGCTTTTGTGTTTCAATCCTAAGCTCCATTTCTTCTAGCGTTTTTCTCAACAGGAAGAGCTCTTTAGCTTGTCTATCATGTTCTGCTTGAAGTCTTCGAAAATTCTCCTCTGTGAGCTCAATGGTAAAATGCTCAGCCCCTCGGTTTCCACTTTCTTGCTGGAGAAGATGGTTAAGGTCTCTCTGGGTTCTAAGCTCATCCTGAAGTGCCTGGATTGTCATTTGCAGATGCTGCAATAAAGAAAAGAAAGAAAAAAAAAATCAATTTAGAATCTGAATGTAGGATTAGTCTGATTAACCTTTTGTTGTACGCTGTTACAAAGATTCATTAGAATCCGTGATGAAAGTATAAATGACCTTATAAAATAGCAAATGCATGTGACAATATTTGTAATGATATCTTTCAAGTGCTTCTAGGAAAAAAAAAAAAGACAACACACACACACACACACGTGTCAGCTACAGATAAAATAAATAGGAAAGAAAGGCAAACCAACAAACCCAAACACTAGGCAGCAAGATGTCCATTAGTACAGTCAATATGTACCTATAAAGCTGAAAGACTCAGTATTTGACGTTTTCTAAATTACTTCATAGACTACAGGTAATTCTGCCCTTCATAGTGCTCAACAGCACTGCTGTTTATAAAGTCAGTCAAAGCACTCACTATAATTGAAGGGGCTTTGGGGAGGGGCTGAGTTGGGGCTGGTTGGTTTTGTTTCTTTTGGCAACTAAAGCTATGAACATGTTTAGTAAACAGGATTACTGTATCTCTAACAAGCAAACAAAAAAATACAATAAGCAATACTGAATTTTGAAAAATAAATTGACTGCAAATAGTGGACAAACCTTTGTTCTCCTGGCATCCAAAAACTGAACAGCATGGTAAATGAAAAAATGAAGCAAAATCAACATAAATAAAGGTCAGATGCAAGCAAAGGAGATTCAACAGAAAGAACTGAATTCAACAAAAAGTGCCTTCAACAAAAAAAAAAATTATTGAGTTATACAGAAAGGCACCAACAACTTACACAGTACTCAAATATATAAATCTAATATACAGACAGACTTTACTCGATTAATGTGACAAACATATTAGAAATAATCGATCCCACAGTGAACACTCCTATTTTAGCTGACTGTTCTTTTACACTTTAAGGTTTTTCAAAACACAGTAACTTGTCCTAAAATATTTGTACTACCTCTGAGTACAGGGCTCTTTCCCTGTTCAGGAAATAAACCTTGCACTCCTTATTCAACACAAATCAAAATCAAAAAGAATTTTGCCCATGTTAAGGTTGGAACATAAACTATAGTAATTTAGGATAATTATCTATGATGTTCATTTCAGATTATATTTTTATCTGACAATTTGTTTTTCTTCTTATTTTTTCCCTCTATTCACCGCCTACACAGCATACTGAATTTATAGAAATATGAATTCCTGAACAGTCACACGGTCTGTACCAGAAGACACTGCATTGCAGGAATTAGTGGACTTAAATGCATGGCACCAGACTTTTTTGCATTAATGGATATTCTGCAACTTCATACTCTAAAAACAGAATAAAAATAAAACAAAAAACCCAAACAAACAAAAAACCCAAACAAAACACCAAGCAACCCCCCCCAAACAAACAAAACAATCTCATTTGACACTACCTTCATGTTTAGCACAATTACATCTGAAGCTGCCAGTTTGCAACAATAATTTGAACTAAATGAAAAATGCAAAGCCTTAAGAAAATAACCTTTTGAAATCAGGTCTTTTATCAGTTATTTTAAATGGAAAAAAGTATTGCCAGTGGTAGAATTCTGTACAGTTAGACACTTTGAAACCATTCTATCATTAAATGGCACTTTTTAAATAGATGTCCAGATCTCAATTCGCTTAATATTTGCATCTTATTAGGCACACAGTTAAGAGCATACAAATGTAGGCTACTCATTTGCAGCTCTGCTTTTATTTAATGGTAATTCTTATCTTTTCTTAATCTCATCATATTTTTAATTATTTATATAAACTAAAAGCTCCCAATAAACTTAACTGTTATTTTTATAAAATAAACATTTTATAATGTTTAAATGTAGATTTAAACATTTTAAATCCTCTAGATGTAGCAATTTTCCCACTTTAAATCTACTAATATACTGAGTGTTTATGACCTCAAGACTGACACTTTTAGCACAGAAATTTAGTGCATAAATCCACATCAAATTTTCAAGTAGTACAGAAATTATATTCAATGGTTATCACAAATGAGTGAATTAACGAAGACATTGGAAGGCAATGACAAAGAGGGACAGATGCTGCCAAGTAAACGGAGTCAAAACCATTTCTTTTTAAATGCTTTTTCACTGTGTTAAGTCATAGGGACATAATTTGTGTAGATTATCTTCACCAGCCAATACAGTAGTTTTGCGGTGATTGCAGACTAAGTGACATCTTGCATTAGAGGATACAGCCTTACTGTATGCACTAATCTTTGTAGCTTTGTAACACTGAAAGTTGGAGAATAGATGCTTGAAATTACTGAATTAAAAATAATTCGGTTTCTAATAAAGAGATTGCAAGTTTCCTTATACAAGAAAATATTATTTTTCTTCTTCACTAGCATTAGAGCAGAAATATGGATGAAATCCTGGCTTAAAAGTATTAAAAAGAAAAGGAAAAAGAAAACCAGAAACCACCTTCCCATTACATTACATTCTTCAATATATGACTATTGAGATGGAAAGGCAAGGGAACAGGTAAAAGCAACATTTCACTTTTTTAAAAAAGTAAATTCTCAGAGAAAAAAAAATTATGGACACCTCAAAGAATACACTGGAACATCTCCATTCCCAGCTTTGAGAACATTTTAGCTTAGCTGATGATGTTGCAAGCTACTTCAAAATTACACTCAATAGTTTGTTTCAGCGGCATGACTGGTAATGGATTTTTTAACAAGTATTTATGAACTCCCAACACAACTTTCTATCTTGAAGCTCAAGGAGCAGGTTTTTGTCTGGTCAGGTGGTGGTGGTGTTACTGGTTGGGGGCGGTGCTGAAAGCTTCTGACAGAAAGCCATTAAGCGTGAGACTTACAGCTTCCATTTACAAAAATCCATTTTTATTCAAAGGCTTCAAGGGAAACCATGAAAGTTTTGCAAATGTGACCAAAATTAAAAAGACCACAATCAAATAAAGAAATAAAATTTATATAAAATTTTTCATTCAATCTTGGGATTGAATTTTAAGGGAAACAGCTTCATTTTTTACAACTTCGGACTTGGAATCATATAACTGATGTGACGCGTCTTTACCTGGTTTTCCTGTTACGGAAGGAAGCCTTGGTTAGAGCTTATTGAAAATTTCCAGATGAGTAATTATGGAACAATAGATTTGTACCCATTTAAACTATTCATAAATTTGCATCAAGCTTGGCAAACAGAGCCTCTCAAAAGCTCAAAAGAATTCAATAAATGTTTTCTTCTTTGTTTTTCAAATTAGAAGTTTAGTCTTTTAAACTTTTTCATGCTATTTTTAATTTTAAGTTGTCTCTTTTTTTACATGGAGTTAGAATTTTTCTAAGTGAAATGCTTCCTTTTGATCAAACAAAATTTCATTCAATGTTATACAAAGAAATTTCCCTTTTAATTAATTAATTTTCAAGTTGGTGTCCACATCAGCCATCAGCCAGAGTTTCAGTCTCAGGGCATTTATTTGAAGAATGAAGCTCACCTCTATACATTCTTGAAAGAAGGACTAGCTGAAATAACATGCCTATAAAATTTACTTTGCATAAGCACAGTAAACTAAATCTTCTGCATTCCAAAATTATTTCCCTCCTAAGCAACAGCAATATTCAGCAGCTACCAGTAGTCTAGAAATAGACAAAAGAATTGTTTTCTCCAATCTGAATAATGATTTAAGATATGTCCTCCTAATGTTAAATTAGACAATATTTATTACTTGATGCTAAAAACTATTTACAAGTAAATGTTTTCCCAAAGTCAAGCAGTCTCTGTACACCAAATGCCTATATGTCTATAAGACTTTAGCTAAGCAAAGGGAAACTCATTTCTAAAATATTTAAAATGTTGTAAGACAAAAATAAAAGCAAACAATGTTCACATTGCTAACATACAACCCTTCTCAATGCAAGCCATAAAAGCCAAAACTGTTGGATCAACACACAAAAAATTAGAAATCAGAACTCAACCAGCAATTCTGGTTAAGATAGACCAGACAACTTCCTTTTCTGCCCCACAGCAACCTATGTACCCGGTTCTTAGGTTCTGCCCATAACCGCGTTTGTCACTGAGCACAACAGTAGTTGTGGCTGCTTCTCAGTAATTGTGTTAAAACTAACAGCCTCAACTGTGGCAGACTACTGCTACTTTGACATAAGAGAATCCATTTTTGTACACCTTCAAGACTTAGAACTCTCTTTGAACATGATGGACCAAATTTAGACTTGTGCTGGCACAGATTTTTGTATCTGCAGCTAGCTAAGAGAAGGAAAGAACAAATGTTGTGAGGGTGGAAAGAAACTGTATAATTAATTGCAGTGGGGGAGGAATGTAGGAGTGCTGTGAATATCTGTCACACTGCTATCATTACACAGACATAGAACTTTATGGGATTTAAAAAAAACATGCAAGATCTATCATATTTTTCTTAATTTCTCTTAAAAACAGACCAGTTGACCAGAAATATTTCCATGCCAATTTCTCAGTAATAGATAAAACAGTTCTCTCAGAAATTTTTCATTCCTTCTCTATAGCCTGACTCCAAGAAGCAATCCATGGAACTGCACAGGAGGTCCCATTAATCTTTCTCTGAATTAAGCATAGTGCAGGTTTTCAAAATTTGCTCCCACAAATTGAAACAAAACTATGAAAGGAAGATGAATTAATGGCCCTTCCTGGATTCCAATTCACCTTCTACACACGGAAGTTCCTCTAATCTGTGCCAACTGGCTATTCCCAAAGGAATTGCCTGCAGAGAACTGTCCTGCCACAGCAGGCCTTGGGCCAGAGCACATAAGGACCTTCAGAGCATCCCAAAGCCTTAGCTATATGGTGAACAGTGGAGGAAAAGGAAATCACAGGGAGACTCAACGATTTAAAATTGTTAGTCCACCTACAGAAGTACACAGCTTCTTGTACTTTGCACCATCACCCTGGCTCCAAAAGCAAATAACATGTTGAAGAATCCAGTCTACTGTCATGTAAAATATTGCCTGCTACTAACGTGGAAGAAAGTGACAAATCTTGTTTAAGGTCAAGAAAGAAAGAAATTATAGCTGGGGCTGTCTTGACTGGGAAAGCCAACCTGAAGGATTTGGTGACAGAAAGTGGTCTTATGCTATCAACAAGTGATAGATTTTGAAATACACATCCATCCATATGCAATTTGCTAGTAGTTTTCTGTAAGGTAGTGACAATCTAACAAGCTAATTCCTCAGAGAGGAATCACTCAAATTTGGGCACCAGAGCTGCTGAAGGATTCTGAATATGTTCTTTGATAGTTTGTTCTAAGTAATTCAGTACAGCACTATGACTAAAGGAGGCAATGGCAAGATCATCCAGTAGATTGTAAACGACTATTTCTGTAGTCACCCAAGATGATTTGTTATTTTGGTGCTCTATCCAAAATGAGCTATAGCTACTTTATTGGACTTGAGCGGTTTTTCCCCACCGAATGCCTCAATCCTTCCTCTCACCCCCACTGCCTTTTTATTGACTTCCAGCTCCTATCTCTCACGGCTCTATTTTTAGTTCCTGATTCTCCTGTTTCTTTCCCACTCCAAACACAAGGACAAAATGTATTAGCTTTGTCTTCTGGGACTCTCTTACCTGGCTTTACAACAATTGAGAAGTAATGACTACTGTGATAACTGTGTCTGTCCTATCAATGCCAGAACTTCCATGTAACATGATGGTCAATCAATCTGACAAAGTGAAAACCAGCTGACAGCAAAACCCTGCAAGTTTCAAAGGAATAAATGGAGTCCAGGAAAGAGACATCCATACGCTGCAGGGTGGGATGTGAGGTGAGGCTGAACTGCCTTACCTTACACCAGGCAGCTGGCAGTACGGGAATACATAGGAGCGCATCAGGATGGCTTCAAGACTTCCAGAAGAGCTGGAAATCAAACCAAACTGGAGATTTCAATATACTCTTTCTTTTTTCTCTTTTTCCTTTTATTAATGCACATAAACATGACAAAGGATTTTGTCAGTCATTTATGATCTGTTACAGCCTTTGAAAAGGCATGGTCTAACACAGTATTTTTCTGAATTTATTCTTCAAACTACAGATGATTGTTTTAAGCAGTCTCTGCAGCTAACTTCTTGCTGGTGTGGGATATCTTAATAAGCAGCCTTGCATGATCACATTATCTCTATGGTGCATACAATGAAAGGAACAAAACGTACTAACTAAAATGCCCTGTGTCTTGGGACATAAATACAGACTTTCCAGAGCTGGATCAGTTGATATAGTCTAGTCTCTTGACAGTGGCAAATATATGATGATGACGACTGTGGAAAAAAAATTCTACTGTGTAACTGTATACAGTAGAAAGCTACAACTATAACTGAATACATCTGAACAAGTATAACAGCAAATTATACTATCAACTATACCCTCATTTTCTAAAATCAAGCTTCATTATTCATTCTATAATCTGCCACTGCTCCATTTTCATTCTTCACTGTATGAAGCTCTGTCATTGAAAGGTGACAAACTACTTAAAGCTTTCTTATGAACTGCATCTAAACCAATTTATATGTTAACTTTAGCTATACTGCTGAAACAAGTATGAGCATTAGACTTGCAAATATTTATAACTAAACATTGTTAAGGACAAACATGCAAATCTTTATTTTCTTCTCCAAGAGAAAACCAAAAAGGGAATTGGAGATATTTTCTTCATCAGTATAAATTAAGAAATGGATTCTCCCATGCATTTGCTCGTCTGTCTAATGTAATCTAAAATTCTGGCATCCAAACAAAACTGAAGATCAGTTGACAAGAATTTTGCTTGAATAAGACAGGACTGACAGAAAGAGATGAAAGGAGAAGACAGATGTGATTTGTGAGGAATCACAGGAGATTCAGACCACACACACGATGCATTTTCAGCATTAAAAATTCTGAAGGTGCAACAGATGCGAGACAACAACTGCATAACACCGTTTGCTGGTAGAACCATGGATTTGAAAAGAGAGAATTCTCGTTTATTGTCTTTCCTTAATTTCTCTTTCCTATGTTTTTAAATTTGGTGCCTTGTCAAATTCTATAAAGCTTGCCCTTAATACCATGCTTTGCAAGTTAAATAATGTCATGTACATTTAAATCTGCATTTCTTAATACAGACATTATATTTAATCTGAACTATCAGACTTCATTACTATTCAGTCAGCTTCTCTGGGTCATCTCACACAAATATTTTGGTGAAAAACAAATAAGATTGGAAAGACAAAGTATTGCCTAAAAACTTGAGGTCACTGTACAAAAATGCATCTCCATTTATAACTGAGGAGTAACTGTAGGCTAAAACGTTTTAGTATTGCACGTTTCATAGTAGTTTTGCACCTAATTCTTAAGGCACAATCTGTAAATATATTTCTTTCTGAATCCTCTGCTTTGCTGTGGGCTGAGAGATGTCATTTTTCATTTATTTCCTTTGATTTGCCGTTTGCCCTAAGTGGGTCTGCTATCACAGATATGGTTTGTCATTCTGTCAAATAATATTTCTTCATAATAGATATTTACGGAACCACAAATCCATCTCTAAAGCACTGAAGTGCATTTGTTAGTTTGGAGTATTTTGGGGTAGAAAAAAGCCTAACTATATGTCTGAAATAGCTCTCCCTATAATCCCTTCATTCTTTCTTCCACTACATTTCTCCAGCATAGCCAATGCTTTCTGTGGTGTGTGATCTCATTTCAGGTCTTTCAAATTCACCTTGCCTCTAAAATGCAATACTTCCTTTTTTTTTTCTGAAGAAAGCTAGCTAAATACTATTCGTTGAATTATTTATTCAATGGAGGATTTCTGATATTTATCAACCAGCTTTAATCGAAGTCAGAACACAGTCTTATCACTTATCACAGTACACTTTGCCTCAGTCCACACTTACCAATAGGAATTCAGTTATGGTGTACCTTGTATAAAGCAGTATCTCAAAAGCAAAAGTTCAGTACAACCTTCTTCAATCAATCAATTCCTTTAACCTAGAGAATTTGAATTAATCTATGTTTTCTCCCATTGATAAAAATCACTTTAATGCTCACGGGCCAAATCTTGTAGCCTGTAATCATAAGAACCAGAAGGCCAAGAGGAAGGTACTTTTAGAAATGTAAGAAGTCATACAAAGCCTTGAGAGGAGTAATCTGCAAAGATATACGTTCACAAAAATGCCCACATCAAGTTCTTTAGTTACTAAAAAAAAAACTTTATTAAAACATGTACGTCATTAGTATGATAGCAAAATGCAAGGTTCAGTATTTAGGTGATCATTACTGGTACTATTACAACTTTTAAACAGTCCAATTATGCTGTTATGGCAAGACTGTGGCCTCCTTTTTCCTCCCTCTTCCCTTTGGAAAAATGCTGCTGCAATGTTTTTAGGGCTGAGCAATGCCAGAATCACTAAATAGTACTTTAGTTGACTGAAAATCACCTGTAACACAGATTTTGACCAATCTGAACACATCTGGAAGAATCTGTTTCAAGATTACTTATGACAACTTACCAGGAGAAAAAAGCAAAATACATTTTAACAAGGCCTGGAAATCAATGTTAGCTTAAGAAAAGCAGGTGGGTTTTTTTCCCAAAAAATTCTGTCTGTAACATTAGCTACCCAGGTAAGAACAATGCAAGTTTTAGAAGTCCTGGACACTCAAAGATAAATCTTAGGCATTCATATTTAAAAACTATTCTCATCAGATAAAGTAACTATATACAGTGAGAAAACCTCCCTCCATGCTCTAATGCACTGCAGTTTCCCTGATACTCTTTTCTTGCCAGGATAAATAATTTCTGCTCTTTTGGGGGACTGAAGCACTGGGGGAAGGAAGCTTTTAGACCATTTGGGACCATAAACCTTTACCCTCCACGCACAAGATTTCTCACATGGCCTAGGCTCTACATAACCAATCCTTTCAATTTGTGTTCTGACTGCCCATGGTTTACCAAAGATGAGCAGAATCTCAGTCCTACAGCTAATCCCAGGAGTAACTGCAGTCAGAGAACAGAATCCCCAGAGCTTCACATCATCACAGCAGAAGTCTAGGAAAGAGCAAAAGCACTCAAGTCCTTTTCCAAAAAATTCCACCCCCAAACCCCACTGTTAATGAAGAGATACAAGATGAAAACAAAAAGCAAAACAACGCATCATTCCTAGCTCTCTTCTGCTCGTAAACCAGCAGATTTCCAGTTATCTCCTCAACCTTTTATCTAAAGGGAACAGGAAAGGTGCAATCCTGCCAATGCACTGTCTGGTACTTCTGGATGCCCTTGGTTTGGGGAGTGCCTTCTCTGCCATTAAAACTTTCCTATCAAAAAAGATTAAACTCAACATCATAAATATACCTCTGAAGTAACAATTGCTTGCTTTCAGAAGGTAACAATTTGCAGTAAGTTATCAAGTATTTTCAGTATGTTCTATTTGGAGAAGATACTTGCCCTTAAACACACAAAGGTCTTAAAACTTCATGGGAAAAAAAAACTTTCTTAAAATTCAATGAGCAAAGTTTTGTTCATTAACAAAATGTTGAACTATGTATTTAGAACTGATTGAAATTGTTTCCATTTTATTTTAACCAAAAAATGGAGGAAATTCAGAAAAAAAAAATTTCCTCCCTGATTTCTAACAGGTTCAAGTTTCCATGAACAAAGATTCTATTTTCCAGCATAGTGATGTTTAATGCCAAGCTCTTTATAAAATAGCATTATCTTCCTCTTTTGTTATGGTTATAATTAGTGGGTTATTATTTATTTAATGCCCAGAACATCAAAAGTGCCATACCCTGAGTAAGTTTGTAAATCACATGAAATTTAGCCAACACACTAAATTTTAACACACCTCTTATTATGAAAAGTGCATATGGGTTCATTAATTATTATAAGCGGTCAGCACCTCTGCTTTACATCTTGTTTAAGAGTCAAAAGAAACCTTTTTTTTTTTTTCTACCAGCAAGATCAAACAAGTGTGGCCTTAATGCTTTTAATTACGTCTGGTCTATTTCATGTGTCTCATTCAAAGGCACTACTAAAATTATTCTTTTATCCTTTAAGGTAAGGTATTTCTAGTGTCTCTATTCTAACATTTTCACCCAGGAAAACAAGCAGTATAGTTTTGTGGTATTTTACCATTTCGCAGTGTTAGGCATTAATCAGCTCTCATCTGCATGCCTTTGAAATAAGCCCAGTGCATACAGCCTCTCTCAGAAAGGCCTTGACCTGTTGCTTAAGTAGAAAGTTTCTTTTAGGTCAATCACTTGTTTCTGAGCCATGCAAATATAATACTAAATATTTTAGATTGCCAACAATGACAACTGCTTCCACTAAATAATTCCCTAAAGGAAAATGTTGAGTAACTTCCAACAAATTATTTGAGAAAAATTATACAAGTCTTAGAAAATAACTTTTTTGCAATATATAAACCGTACATTAAAGATGCAAAAAGACAACACTACATTACTATTCCACCTCAAAAATGTCAAAGGAAGATATTTAGAACATGAATGACACTCCAGAATATTGCTGAATTAAGATCATGTATAATTGAGCACGTTACCGGGAAATAACAGACCCCGCTCTATGATAGAATTCCTATTTGAGGCTTCTGAAATGCTAACAACCAAATAACTGAAACCAAGTGAGCAAACATTCACTGAATTTTTAAGGATATTGGTATTCAAATATATATGGCTATCTTTTTTATAAGCAAAAAAATATATATTTACATAGAATGATCTAACATCTTTCATGGTTGTCATTAAAAATTTTAATTCTTCAGAGCCTTAAACTCAAGGTTTATTTCCTTCCTTTAAGTAGCACTCTTCTAGTTCTTCAGTGATCCCTGATGCTAGGGCTCCAGTTCTCAACAGTACTAGGTCCTGAACATGCTGGGATTTTGAATACCTCTGCAACAGCTCGGAACAGGGGATGTTCTGAACCACTTCAGCTGTACTGTTGCCGTGAAAAGCCGAAATCAGGACTCAATAGTCGGGATGACTATTAAGCAGGTATTCTTTATTGCAGCGCTGGGCAGCACTGGGGATCGCTCCGCCACAAGTACCCCGCCAGGTTAGCACAACACATCAGTTCATATACAGAAAAATCATACATATTCATCAGATTTCTTGAAAAGGGCAGTTTTATGGTGATGAGTTCCCGGAATTCATTTACATAGTCCAAGCATGTGCAGTAAAATTAGGGTTAGGGTCTTTTCGCCCTCCCAGTGGTCTTCCATACTCTTCCTCACATTGTCCGCTAGTTGAACTTTGGGCTTCCTTTGTCCATATATAGTCATCGAGTTAGCTCATCAGTCCTTCGGCCTCGGAATGTTACAAGGGGGTTGATTTAAACTAGTTCTTTGGTGCTTCTCTTCGGCACAAACGTCCTGAGTTCCTGTTATGAGTGATTTAATTAGGAAGCCTAAGGAGCTTGCTCAAGGCCTGTTTAGTCCTATCAGGTAAGAAGTTACAGGAAAGGTCCTACCATCAACTCTGCTCAGCAAGGTAACTAACACTATCTTTGCCGGGGAAGAAAACAAAAGAGAACAAGGATGCAAGTGAAACAAAAAAAAATATGCAAGTCTATGTATCACAGTAAGGTCTTAGTCAGGGATTGTCAGGGATTTAACCCTTTCATTACCCTCCAATAAAGGGCAGGAAGACCATCAGCCTTCACCTATGGATGACAGTGCTACTGCAAAAACAACACTTCTGACTGACCAGCGTTTAAGAAAAGCCGTAAAACTCAGTACTTCACAGAGTTTCCATGAGCATTTCCCATACTAAATATTGTACACACTGAAATTATAGTAATTCGTACTGCCAATATAGGATAGCTGCCATGAAATGCTATTAACCGCACTATATCAGTTTTCTACTTCTTACTCAGAAAAGATGAGCAATAAAGAGATGGACTCCTCCAGGCATCGGAAATTATACTGTGTAAGAAGGGGATATGAAGAGATTCTTCCCTGATGTCAGTCTTGTCAAACCAATGAGCAAAGCAGCAGAGGTACAAATTGAACTTTCAATAAGAAAGGCTACTGACCATTCCCTAATCTTCAAACCTGCCAACATGTAACTAAAGTGTCTGAAAAAGGATTAAAATATTATTTGTCGCAGTCTCACCATAACTACAAGTTTCAAATTATTTTTATTCCACAAAATCAGTTACAAATTTATGTTACCAATACAGAAACTGATTAATCACATGTTGGGAGAGGACAGGGGTGTGGTTTGGTTTTGTGGGGTTGTTTTGGGGTTGTTGGGTTTTTTTTAAAGAAAAAACGCAGAGCTCCTCTCACAGTGAAATCGCATACTGTGTCCTCAGTGGACCAGCAGCAGACTGAACACTGCCCTGTCAGATTCCAGCATAGATTACTGATCGATGGGAGTGCAATTTTTCTTTTTCAGAAAAGCTCTAGGGACTCCATAATTGTTTTTTTAAACAGTTGTAGAATGCCGTAAGATCAACATTCTTCAATGCCGTTTTAGGGCTGGAGAAGAAATTAAGTTTACCAATGATCACAGTGGGCCCAGAAATGAAAGCCAAAACCACATACTGTGAATATTTATTTTAAAAGCAAGATTGTATGTGAATTAAGATTTGCATTCGTCATAGGGAGCTGAGCTCTATTCCTGCTCCTGTGCTCAGGTACAACTGAAATGCACCTGTTTGAAAATGTAGGAAATTATATTTGCCCTCTTCCTGGTATATCCATGAGATTATATTTGGTAAAACCAGTTCACTATGAACCGTTGTGCAAACTTCAGTTAATGAAGTTAAGAATTCATTGGTTCTGATTGCCAGCTTTAAAAAAGCCTGAGAAACCAAAAAAATAGTTGCCAAGTAACTTCCCCTCTGTTTCTGGAGAGTAGAATATGTTGTCCAGCTTCCTGATTCAATCAAAATAATAGCACAGCAAAAATCTTGGATGCTGAAAAGGCCCATTACTTTCTTATTTCTCAAAAACTGAGGTCTAGCTACATTAAAGGAATTCTTTTTCAGGCACTGTGTCAAGAAATTACTTACAAAAGGAGAGCATTGAGAGTAAACAAGGTCACATTTCAAACACTGAAAAACCTGTGGTATTTGATCTTCAGTCCTTCCCTTTATCTGCTTGATCTTTTGCTATAAAGTTTAGGGGCTTCTGGCAGAAAGCTCACTATTGGCTTGAAAAAAAATAAAAACAATCCTTTTCCTAGATAAAAATCATGTGAACTGGGCTCCTTTTTCCTATTTTGCAGTCTGCCTGCAAAGAAACAAACATCCCACTTCTTTCATTTAAAAAAATAAAATCAAATCTGAGGACAGGAATTTCTGTGGACATAGTACAGGTTCTGCTGAAGCTATCAAAGAAAAACGCACATGAAGGAAAACTAGATAGGTGTCCAAATAGTGTTTCCAATAATAAGGTCATAACAGACTGAAATAGAGATGGTTGCCATTGTCAGTAGGTAGTAATGGACAAAACACTGAATGATGTGAATTACGTTAGAAATATTAAAAAAATTATTGCCATAATAATTGCATGTGTTCGTTTCTCAGGTGACCTTAATATGACACATACTGTAAAAGTTAACATTTTGCACATCGTATCTAAGAAACAATATGGAAGAACGGAACAGCCCAATACAGCTGTCAATTTCTCAAAAAGAGATTCCAGTGATTATTTCACCCTGTATTGAAAAACACAGAACAGGAAAGATAGAAGCCTAGACAAAACCTCAGCACTGCACTGCAAACACGTGTTTCGTGTACATGGGAAATGGGTGCTTGCAGTTTCTGTACAGGGAATCTGCACTGACACAGGAGACACCTGCATAGCATCACTGAAAGCTGTGGGAGCGGGGCACCTTAGCATCTTGTATGACCTTCTTATCCTCTCCACCTTTTGATTCTGAAACTTTCTAACTATATGCTTTTAATGCAGCCACTAGAAAAATCATATGAATATAATTCATGTGACAATTTCAAACACAGCTTTTAGTAAGCCAGAAATTAAAAAGTGATAAATCAAGTTCCAATTTCAACCTTTCCCTGCTATATTTTAATCAGGCAAAATACATAAAAGAGCACTCTTCAGCTTCCATTTTTGTTTCTCTACTAGAAATAGTACTGCGAGTTGATTAACCATAATACATAATCATTTCCCATTGAAACAATTTGAAAAGGAGCTTTAGAACTATGTGTTCTGCTACAGTTAAGGAAAAAAAAAAATCAATATAGAGATTTCCGTAGCTCCAATCAAAACAGTGTTCAGTCAGATCCAGCGAAAAATGATGCATCACAAAGCAAGACGACCATCTGGAAAGACATTTCATCCTGAGTTACTGAAGAAGTGCAGATCAGCAGGAAAGAGAAATCGTTAAGGAGACAACATTTTGGGCTCAAAAGGTCTAGGCAGTTTGGAAAAATACGCTTTCATAAGTTGGAAGACTTTGGTTTCACAATAAACTGTTAAATCTATATTTATTCTTGTCTGATTTAATAGGAGCATCTTCTCGTTTATGGCCTAAATGAATCCAGTACCTTCAGTAATAAAAAAAATCTGCAGTTATTAAGTTTTCCCACAAGATGGCACTAAATCCATAGCCTGCAGAAAATTATTAACACACCAAAACACAAAGGGAAAAACTATGGTCACATTTCTAAAATAAACAAACAAACAAACTTTACATAAGAATTAGAAGTTGTAAGTATGGAAAAATAAAATTAACTGCCTAAGCCAGGTCTTTTCTTAAGAGAGAGCAATTTTCCCCTCATAATTCAACAACTGGGGGGGACACGACAGACAGACACAGGCAACACCACACACATATATATACACACACACACACTCTCAATATATACTTATACATACTTAAGACATACTTAAAGATATGTGTCTGTACATATATATAAAGGTAGATAAAATCCAAACATTTGTTCCTCTATGTATAATACCCAAAAGTATCTGTAGAAACTGAAAATCCAACCCTGAGTCTGAAACTGGATTGCCTTGCAAAGGATAACCATTAAAAAGCTAGCACAAGACACAACTGAACTTAAAATCCAGTAGCAAAACGCCATCTAATTTGGAGCCCCCCAAGTGCATAGCCAGAATTACTTAAATGAAGACCAGGGGATCCCTAAACTACAATACTGTTCCAACTGAAATCAAAGCATTACTAGTCTGGAACTTTGCTTTAATTCTTAAGTTTAAAACCTTAACTCACAGGCTGACTTATCATCACTAATCAAAAATAGCTGCTATTTTTTCCCCAAACTATGGATAAGGCTACAGTAAAAAGAAAAAAAAAAGTGTGGGTTTTTTTTCCTCCCCGGGGAAGTTTTTCAAAACATACTAGACCTCTGACTTACAGTTAGCACTCAACAACAAATCAAGTTAACCTTGGCTTTTTGCTCTCCAAGTTCTTATAGAGAACCACAATATTTCTAAGCTAGAAATTACTTCATTCCCCTGGTTACACTAAGACTGGTCAGTTGATGCTGACTCCAACCACGCTGTTTGCACTGCAGACACTGTCAGGTGCAATGTTTCGTACTTGCGTGTTTAAATACAGGATGGCCTTCGTTCCTAAGAAGCAATTACAAATATAGTACAGCTACATACAAAGAACGGTTAAATCTCTATGTCTTCCTAATCACCATCCAACACTCAGTACTGCACAAAATACTTAATTGACTTATAATTAGGCAGTTAAGTATTTAGGATTTTGAGTTTTAAGTACTACTGGCTTACATTCTTTAAACATGACTATAAAACCTGTTTGTATATTTCTGTAGGGAAAAAATGTATCAAACTAGTAGTATGATTTTGAAACTAATCCACAAACAGCGAGAAATTTCTCAGCTAAGACTAGAGATCCACTATTAAACCACTACAGGGGAGCAACTGAATGCAGTAAATATTCAATTTTAAACTACTTGAAGATTCTTTACAGCTATGGTTTTTTTCTCCCACCCTTTTCTTGTATGTTGGTGGATTCTCCCCCCCCCCCCAAAGTACACTGCATAATCTTAATTACTACAGTGCTGAAATAGTAGTGCATCCATATGCTGTTCTACTATTTAGTAGTGGTTCAAACTCATGAAGTGCCCAGAAACCTCCAGGGAGCCTTTCGTTGCCAACTGCAATTAAACAAACAGGTACTAAGGGTCATTTGGGGCCAACTGCATTCCACAGTGCTGAATTTTAAATTGTTAGCACTATCTTTTTTTCTGCCAACAGTCTACTGTATCATACTTTTTCCTTATTTCTCAAACTGCTCTTAAGTATGCTGTAAGACTATTCTACTTATACAGCTATTAAGAAAGGAGTTATTAAAGCTCTGCAACTCCTTTTCAACTGGACACAACACAAAATAATGATTAAGGCAAGAAAAGGTAAAGTGGTTTCAGGATCTGGTCTGCGCTCCAAGCCTTATATTCACAAAAAGCAATGCAAGCTCCACAAGCACACCACTACTATTGATTTCCTTTCAACCACCCCACATTGCAGGTAAGAACCACAAGATCTGTCAGGTGGGTAAGGCATTTTACAGCCACATTGGAATGCAAAAGGCTTATTTAGTTGTAATTGCTAGGTTGGTCCCCCCCCCACCAAATCACATGCTTACACATCTGTTAGCTATATAATGCAACCTCATTGCAGTTTAAGTACAGATTTGTGATCAGAATGAATATCCCCTTCAACATATCCTCCCCTAATCCCCAGTTTTTGCACTGTATGACCAGAGAGGATTTGTTCTATACTGTATAAAAGGAGGTGAGAGTATAGAATCAATACGCATGTTGTCAACCAAAACACTCCATGCATCCTGCTCAGCTAATGTCAGCTTCTGTCAATAATTTAATAAAATGTATGGGCTCTTTCAACTTTAAGAAATCATGTAACCTTATATCTTCCTACTTTTTAATTCATGCTCAGATGCATCTTTATAACAGGATCATTTTATCTTACTCTTGAGCAGCACACAAGAGAGAGAGCATATTAACCACGTGAACTGGCTTTACAGCTTGCTATTTTGCTTGAATCTACCTCTGATTCCTCCCTTCTCTTCTGTAGTCCACATTTTCTCTAGATTTTCCTACTCATTTGCAACAAGTTCTCACTCTTATATCTGGTTTATTTCGCTCCACACGTATTTTCCAATTGCAGCTTTCCTTTAACCCTAACATTTCCCAGATAATGATGTATGTTCAGTACAACTCATGCAGTAGCAAAATCCTGAACAAGAATATCTGTGTTAATGTGGGCAGGAGGGCTGTTAAGTCCCCAAGTACACACAGAGTCACGATGACTAGTAAATAAATAGAAAATAAATCAAAAGTGAGCAGAATAAACTATTTTCCAACATGATGACACCAAGCTGAGTGGTGCAGTTGACACTCCAGAAGGATGGGATGTCATCCAGAGGGACCTGGACAAGCTGGAGAAGTGGGCCTGTGTGAACCTCATGAGGTTCAACAAGGCCAAGTGCAGGGTCCTACACCTGGGTTGGGGCAATCCTCTGTTTCAATACAGGCTGGGGGATGATGTGATCGAGAGCAGCCCTGTGGAAAAGGACCTGGGGGTACTGATGGACAAAAAGCTGGACATGAGCCAACAATGTGCGCTCGCAGCCCAGAAGGCCAACCGTATCCTGGGCTGCATCCAAAGCAGCATGGCCAGCAGGTCGAGGGAGGGGATTCTGCCCCTCTCCTCCGCTCTGGTGAGACCACACCTGGAGTACTGCGTCCAGATCTGGAGCCCTCAGCACAAGAAGGACATGGAGCTGTTGGAGTGGGTCCAGAGGAGGGCCACGAAAAGGATCCGAGGGCTGGAACACCTCTCCTACGAGGTCAGGCTGGGAGAGTTGGGGTTGTTCAGCCTGGAGAAGGGAAGGCTGCAGGGAGACCTTACAGTAGCCTGCCGGTACTTAAAGGGGGCCTATAGGAAAGATGGGGACAAACCTTTTAGCAAGGCCTGTTGTGACAGGACAAGGAGCAATGGTTTTAAACTAAGGGAGGGCAGATTTAGACCGGATTTAAGAAAGAATTTTTTTACAATGAGGGTGGTGAGGCACTAGCACAGGTCACCCAGAGACGTAGTGGAGGCCCCATGCCTGGAAACATTCAATGTCACATTTGATGGGGTTCTGAGCAACCTGATCTAGTTAAAGATGTCCCTGCTCTTGCAGGGGGGTTGGACTAGATGACCTGTAAAGGTCCCTTCCAATCCAAAGTATTCTATGATTCTATGATGGAATGATTTTAAAACCCCTTATAGCCATATCTGAAGCAATTTAAACACAAAATAAATGTCAGCTATGATAGGCAAAACATACTGCATAATGCACCCCAGCGTGCCTAGAAGGTCTTCCACAGTCTGATGGACGAAGCAACATATTATTCAGTATTTAAAGAAATATCACTAAATCCATGTCACAAAAGCCCAAAGTGATGGGATGCATTGTCACTGCTTTGCAGTGAGCCACCGTACACATGTAACAACATCGCTGTTTGGGAATTAAAACCATGCCTTTTTCAGAGTATAACCTTTAGAGAGAGAGAAACTCCACTGAGATCATTAGGTGGAAAGCAAAACATCAAATAACAATTATAAACATCAGAGAAACACAATCTGCTTTGCTGTGCTACACGCTTTTAACTTCACTTCTAAGATAAAAATAACTATTTAAAAGTGAACTAAACTTTACGACTGAATGCAGCTAATCTACCAACTTTCATTAGATGAACATTTGATTTAAACAGAAAGCTTCATGAGCCTTTATTATGTTTGCTTTTTGGTGTTGCGAAGATTTTCAAGTTTTAATGTTTCTGATGTACATGTGTTCAAAGACTCACTAAATGATTGTCAGTGCAGACAAGTGTGCCCATACGAAATGTTTCTCAAGGAGAACGGAAATATTTTTCTTCTTTTGAAGGATTACAGTGTTTTCTGAGTTCTGTTTCACAATACTGATTATAATTTCTATCCTGATTTTCATAAAAGACGGCAAATAAACTAGCAAACTCATAATTCACACATTGCTGCAGTTAATCTCTCAGAAGCCAGACTACCTAGGTTCAGTACTGGACTTCATTCATATTTTTATATCACTTCACTATCGTAAGATAATTAATGTCGGACATCATTCAGACTCCACACTAGAATTTTAGGAGACTTCTAGGAGAAAAACACACTTTTTTCAGCACAAATTACTTACACAATAATCTGGTAAACTGAAGACACTATTGAAAATATAAATGAAAATAATCAAAAGTAAATTAATTTCTATATAAAGGTTACAGGATATACATTTCTATATAAAGGCTAAGGGAGATAAAGTTTCATTCTGTTCCTGCTCTGGCTTGCTGTTTGTTGATCCTTAAGTGCAAAGCAGTTGGCAGTCAGCTGAAGTCACAAGTGCTCTCCTCCCCACCCCATAGCCTATATGGCAATTAAAAAAGAGCACTACCACTGCAGGCAGAGTGTAACAAGCAATAAAATGCATTAGTCTTTTTCCCATATTCCAAACTAGTCTTTATAATGTCTTCTCTTAGCCCAGCTATCACTGTCAGCAGTCCTTACTGTTCTCACATCAAATCCAGAAAACTTGATTCCAAGCCCTCCATTTGAAATTCCTCCTCTAATAAACAAGAGAATCACCACTCTACAAGGTGGTATTTTCACACCACATTCCTGGTAACAGAAAAGGTATATTCCACTATTCTTGAACAGGTTTATATGCACTGATTGCACAGAAAAATTAATATTTCTAATATTTCAATCAACTGCACTACTGCCAGAAGTAATAAAATGTTGAATTACAGTTCTCTAATTTAGGGCCATCTAACCACACTAAGAATTGGAAGAGGTCCTGCTCTGATATATTCTGATGCTGTACAGATGAGGTCACTAGTAGCAGCAAAGGATTACTCACAGGGGAATTGCTTTCCACTATGCCACGTGCTACAGCTCCTATAATTTCCGGTATGCCTTCTCACTCAACCTGTAAAGAAGTAAATGCATTTACGCCACCTTCTAGGAAGTGTACAGTAATGCAGATGGTCCTTGAGGTGTAAAATCTACACCAGAATTCTCTGGATTAAACCTTTGTGCTACTCAGAAAGCCCCATCCAAAGGAAGTTCTTCTAGAGGACACAATCTACCATAAGTGAGAATTTGTATCAGTCACTATAAATAAAAAAAGTCTGGATCTTAAGCTATTTAATCTATTACAATTAATACTTCTGAAGAAAATTGCCCTTGTTTTTTCAACTGAAAAATAGAAAAAAGCTGGTTTAATTCTGTAAGTATTGTTTAAGTCTCTTTACAGTCAGAATTCTATTAGCCCAAGAAGGCAAGCTTGTATACAGTCCTATGTTTAAAATGTGAGACGACAGAAGAGTTTGATAACTAAGCAGTATTATTCCAATCATCTGACATGTTTTACTAGAGATGCACAGAGAAACCAACGTTAAACATAACACTGTTCTTTTGTGCTTCAGAGTAGACATTCTTAATTGCAGCCTGTAGATCAAGTTGCTGCTGAAACCCGCAAATGGATTGATGATCACAGGCTAATTTACTTATTTCCCATGTACTCTATGGGGGGAAGATAAAGCTGCTAGTAACAAGACAAAGCCATCCTATGCACATCTATTAGAAGTTACTTCTACACATGAAAACATTAAGACCTTTTCTTCAGGAATGATGCCGCTTAGTGGTATGGAACTGTCAGCCAATGAGGCAGAGGTGCAAAAACCAGAGCAGCCAGACAGCCTGTTCGAAGATGAGAAAAGGACTAGCCATCAAAAAGCATGATCACAGAGTTCAGGAAAGAGAGATTAGAAGTCCTAGAAGCGAGAATAAAATGGAGCTTAAAAGGTGCTACGCTACCTTTTATCTCTAATAGGAACACTTGCCAGAATGCTGGCAGTGAAGCCTGCATTGCAGGCTTTATTTTTTCTCCTATGATCAGTTTCTGTATCTGATACAGAGATGTTAAATGACCACGGAAGAGATGCCTTCTCTTCCTGCTTCAATTCCTCTTCAAATCATCATTAATTTACCTTATTTTATTAAAAAACCCAACCTCAAAATTACAAGAAAGATTACAGTTTTAAAACTGTAATTTCACTCACAAACATGAGGTACTGACCTCTGATATCTGCAGCAGTAAACCAAAGAACTGCAGCTCAAAGGCCTATTTCATACTATTTTTTTTATAACTTTACTCATAATTCGAAATTCAGTGGAATAATGAACCACTTCTAACTTCTAACAAAAGCCTTCTAACAAAAGAAGCTATCACTTCTAACAAAAAAACCCAGCACATTCAATCTTTCTTAATATTCAAGCCATGTTAAAGGTACTCTTTGGGGGGTTTTTCCCTCTCCAAACTGTCCTCTTACCAAAATACCTTGAGCAGCTTCTATGATTCATCTGTCACACAGACCCTCTCTTTAATATTCCCAGTTGTACTGGGAACACAAGTTCAGTCCTAGATATTGAATTTTGTCTGCTAAGAGAAAAAAAGGCTAGGCCACTTTTACTCTGAAACTTTGAGAACACAAAAAAAGCCTTTATAGAAAAGCATACCTTAAAATAGCACTCTGCCATTTGTACTGCCAAAAACCCTAGTAAAACATATTGTACTTTCTAGAGAGGAGTTTTTTTCCTTTGATAAACAGAGCCTATCGAAATCCTGAGTAAGTGCTATCCATATTCAATATGAATTAAATATCTGGGTATCATGATGTGAATAACCATTCCATTTTCCTTTGTGTTCCAAAACCATTCATCAGAATGAATACTTATTGACAAAGCAAATTCTAGAAAATATCAAGCACTTTTTTTATTATTGATTACTTTAAAAGATAAAGGCTGTCCATTCCAAAAAAACACACCTTTTCCTTGTATGAAAATCTTGGTAGGTGCAGTAAAATGTAAACACGTATATGGTTGAGCCTCATTCCTTTTCATCTCTCAGTTCATTCAAACCCTAGAAGCTGTCTGTATGTTACTATTCAGATTACTTGTATTTGCATGGGGTGAAATTGAAAGTTATTTCTGAGACAAAACAGTAGAAGGATACCCACCTAGTCCACTGGTCAAAAAATTCCCTTGGAAAGGGTAGCAGGAGATCCTATCATCACTGTAGGGCTCTGCTGGTTCTCTTCAGTTGCAGAGAGATGGAAAAATAACCCTCCTAAGGACAAATACTTTTTGCAGTTCTCACACCCAAATCAAGTTCACAATGCTTTGTTGTCTATGAGCTTAAAGCTCTTCAATTCTTTAGACCTTTCTCCTCTTCATAGCAAGTAAAATTGTCAAATAAAATAATTAAATAATTTATATTTCCAAGCAACTATTTTTCTGTGACTACTCTGTATTCTGTTTAGCACAAGAAGTATTTGAGAGGGGAAAAAGTTACATTTGCGTAGTCCTAAACTCTAATTAGTCAGTCACATTTTTCTTGCTTTAAGACCTTTGCTGCTTTTCCCTCCAGTGCCACAGGAGGTTTAATCAAGCTGGACCACAGAAGATAAATTCCAGGAATGATGAAATGCAAAATATCCTGACCTCCTTGGAGAGTAATACCAACTGTTTACCTGCCAAGTGAAAAGTCTTCAGCCAGCTGGATCATTTATTTTTAACTATCACTAAATAGAATCAAGGAGAAAATGGCTCCAGACATTTCAGAAAACAAAAGAAAAACAATATATTTAATTACTTTTGTAACCAAATGGACTTTACATTAATATTTTGTTCTGTAGAATCTTTTATCACCTTTTTTCCTCATAATATCTATACAGAAAACACAACAGTCTAAGTTCAGGGCAACAAGTTGATAATTTCTCACTTGGGTTGGCTGACAAGACATCTCGGGAGCCTGGTGGGAGAGCCCTGTGCAGCTAAATTTAAGTCTAATGTAGAGTTTAAGAATAAACCCTAATAATCAAGCAGCTCTACTCAGAATTATTGGGCAACTTCATTTGTGTGTTCTTCTATACCAAATCCTTTTTAAAAAGTTTGCTCAAAATGAAACTGTGCTGAAAGTTATTCCAATGACAAAAGTCTGATATCTGCATACCTACCTACAAAAGAAAGCCTGCTTGTAGTTTTTATTGTGTTAAAATTCAATTGTATGAGACAAAGTACCAGAAGGTTATGTTATTACTGATGCACAGATACATTTTTTCTGGTCCTGAAGCCTGATTCCTTGCAAGCAGCTGACAAAACTATTCAATAAATAGATCAATGCACTGTAGCTAGTTATAAATATTACCCAAATATAGCACACTTTCACCAGCCAGCATTCAATTTTTTTTTCAGCAGAAATAATGTGAATATTTGCAATAGCTTAGGCTAATTAGACTGTTCAGAGCATTGATGCTTTTGCTGGCTCTTACTCCTCAGAAAGATCTAAATTTACATGACATAAGAAAGAAACATCAAAATGTGCTTATTTAAAAATTACAGAAAAGGAAGCATTTTTGGTCTTTTGATTTTAAACTTAACAACCCTTTTGACAGTCTTCTTTCCTCTGAACAGGATAGTACTTTCTTAATTCTAACTCATATGTTAAATCTGAATAATTTCTGATACTTTATATCTGGTTCCTTGGATTTTAAGTGCTTTCTAAGACAACTGGTACCCACTTAGAGGAAGCTTTGTTTATAAAGGTCAGAATAATCCTGACCAGACAGTATACCTCAACATCTTTATTTTCCCTAATAAAATGTAACCTTTATTAAACCCAAATGTATTGTCTCCTAAGATATCCTCTAACTGACCTACTTGCCAGTTTTGATATTAAGCATATATTTGATAGTGGCAATTCTTGTTTAGAGACTGAAATTTTTTAGTGTTTGAACAGCTTTTATGAAGTGAGTTAACACAATCTGCCTGTGAACAAGAATATCTGCGATAAATTTGCTGACAATTAATTTAGTTTCACTGTGAGCATGGTTCCAGATAGAGATGCCCTTCTGGCACTCTTTCTCTTGATTTGGAGACAGAATCCCTGGTTGAGAGAACAAGGATGAAAGAATGTCTGGAACACAGACTGATGTATATGCCCAGAAGATGTCACCTTTCATTGATGACCTTACGTTATTTATGACTACGATCACTCACTCTGTTCTTATTAAGATCAGTGAGAGGTTGGGAATACAGTCCACACAGGTGATTCATCTTTTAAACTTACAGACAGGGAGGGGTAGCTACAGTTTAAATGTAGTTCAAATACAACCCAAGTGCTTTCTTTTTCTGTGCTTTTATAGAAAAGATTGTGATTGCACGATCTAGTGAGAAAACTTCTTATATATCCAACAACAAGAAAAAAAAGAATCTTTGAACCATCTTTTGAACAAGGGCAAGGAACAGCAGGGCTCCTAAGTCAGACACTACAGGATGTTTCTACACTGGACCCAACAACCATCTCATATTGGATGCTTAGGGAAGAGTACCAGAGCCACGAGCAGAGGAGGATGCAGTTTCCAGTAGCCTTCAGCTCAAGGACTTCTAGGTCCAGATTGGGGATCTATGTGCTTAACAGTCCTTGAAAGACTTTTATAAATCTATCTAATGACTTTTTGAATTTGTGGAAGCCAGAGTCCTGCAGCAATGAGCTATCAGCTTAACATTTTCTGTTTAAATATCTTTTTGCTAATTCTGCTACCTTCATCTGGCATTTCCCAACTCTCATTTTATGAGAAATATCAGTTATTTCTCACTTTTTTCCACGCTGCTCAAACTTTTGCAGATTTCTATTACATCCCACTTCTGTTGTCTCTCTTCCAACCTTAGTACACCTTCCATATTTTTGTCTACCCTTCCTTCCTTTCTCAGTAGTACCTTCTCTAGTTTTACCATATCCTTTTTGAGATGAAGGGGATCTGAACTTACAGAGAATTCAGGACATAGATGAGCTACAAAATATAAACTGTCACTGTAATGTTCTCTAGTTCTCTAGATTCCTTTTTCCCAATTTTTTTCTAATTTTCTATCAGCTTTTTGGACTGTACTGAGCATGCAAGCTGACATTTCAGTAGAAAATCTATTACAACCCCAAAACCTCTTTTCTGTGTGCTAATAGCCCAGTGAGCATCACTGTCTATGCAAGTTTAGGATTGTTTTTCCCTCAAGTGCACCACTTCTCACTTGTCAGTATTGAATTTCATTACAGTTTCATCATACATTCACTCAGTACACTCCTGCAACTCCTTCTAGTCAGTATTCACTGTCATTATCCCTATTAAGAACATCAACAAAAGCTGCCACCATACTCTCTGCCCCTTTTTTCATATAATTAATATGTTGAACAGAAGAGATCCCTTTTGGGCTCCATAAGTGATCTCCCCGATTCATTTCAACCAGTTATTATTCCATGAGAGATATTCTACTAGTGATTAATGCATAAGGAACTTTCATTTCACATCAGATTAGTTCTTTTAAGAACCTTTGACAGGTGACTTTGAAAAAGCCTTCCAAAATCCTATAAGACTATATCAACTATGTCATTGTTATCTAGGTGATCAGTGGCTCCTTGGTATACACAAACACAAGGGTGATTGAATAATATGATACAAATAAGCGTGACCAAACTAGTTTCTAACAGGTTTGGACTCTAATGACTGGGGGAATATAGTTACTCCTACATTCAACCTGACAGAAAAATAATTGTAGCCTTATGGAGTTCACCAGAGTTTTCCATATTTTGTGGAATTTTTGCCATGGAATGTTGCTTATGTTGTAACATGAATAATAATAATAATAGTTTTCAAATCTTTCTAAATCACTCTTTTCAAAACTTAGTATACCAGTGAACCATGAAGAGGAGGCCAGGAATTTACAGTATGTTGACTGGCCATAAAGTATAATTCTTTTCTACGTCTCCAGCTAACATGAGACAGTTTCTTTTGTACAGTAAAGACCACAGGTTATACAAAATAATTTGCTATGATCAGGTTGCTACAGAACCAATTAATTACCTGTTAGTAGGGTAAGAACAATTATCTACAAGGGTACGTAGCCTCCTGCCAGCTACAGTCAATGAGTACAATAGCAGCCCATTTTCCTGTGTGTCACCAAAGTGAGAACTAGACCTGTGAATCTATAATCAATAATGCTAGGTTTACTTTTTGCTTCTTTTAGCATCTCTCAAATTGCTCTATTGTTACTTCACAGACAACAGCTTGCAGAGCAGAATTCTCCCATAAAGGGGATAGGTAGAGCTCCTACACAGTCCTCTCTTTGCCAGCCTCCTGCACGGAAGGTCTGAGGTACTCAGTTATGGCCTTGAATGATTAAAAGACTGTGGGGATGACGCTTGACCCACAGAGCACTCCAAATCACAAAACAACAGATATAAGACACAGCACATGATAGAGTATCCTCTTGGGACCACTCCGTACCAAATCTCTAATAGATGGTTACCTGTAACTACGGGAGGCTGGTCCAGTTTGAGTACAAAACTAATTCTTCCCTATCTTTCTGTGTTATCTTTCACCATTTGCATGTTTTTATCCTTTATTTCAACCGAGAGCCTAAACTATTTTGCCCAACTACTCTCACAAGCAAACCTCAGTTTTAATCAGAACCTCTCAGCAATATTGGAATGCAAATAAATAATTATCTTCTTGCAGCCTATACTGTAAGTCTGTTACTGAAAATGTGACATACTACAATTGTTTAAGTGTCATAATGTACCTGTCTTCTGTATTTATTGTCTATTACACCTCTGTTGAAATACAGTGACACTTCGGAATAATTGGCAAGTTTCTAAATTAATTAAATTATTTGTGTGTCATTTTTAAGCTAATACCGCATCCAAATTCCCTTATTAAAACTGCACAAGTTACATTTCAGTTTATTTGTACTTTATAATTGCACATATACTAAGCTAATTTTATAATATGTCAACAATATAGGCTAGTCATGTATTTCCACAGGTGGTAAAAAACAGGAATGTGCAACATCTTAATAATTAAATACAAATGAAAGCAATTTTTTTTTTAATAAGTTAGGAAAATAACTCTTCGCAGCCACCGGGAAATTTAACCCTACTTCTCCAAAATATCAACTAAAGTCTTTTCACACATTTCCTATTAAAGACTACAGCAATATGCTAACAAAAATGAAAAATTCTTACGTGAGCTCATTCATTATATCTTTTTCACAGTGATTTTCCCTGAATAAGAACTGGAGGACTGAATGCAATTTGATTTTTTCCATCTATTCACCTTCCTCCTGCATTAGTCTATGGCTGTCCCATACCAAATACACTGGGAGAACGGTGTAAAGAACAGATGATACCACAAAGCTTTCAATCATGCTGCCCATGGAGGAAGCAGCTATTCATAAGATACGGCATCCAGAGGGAAAATAGTTGAATGGTAGGGAAATATTCATTTTAATTGAAAAAGTAAGGATGTGCCATAGCTCTTTCAGACATATTTTCTGCATACAGAAACTGTATTTTTCCTTTATACTGCTCCTGACCACTTCATCACCAGTGAAAGTGAAATCTCAACTTGTCATTACTAAATATGAAAAAATGGTTCTCAAGTAAAAGCATCAGGAGCCTTTCTGTCTGTAAATGGAGTGCATTACCTAACTTTCCCATAAGCAAGCTAGGGAGATTGATAGGAGGCCTGTGACTTCTCCAGAACCCCCCCCAAAGGTAATCCCCAAATCAGAATTCTTCAAAATAAAATATTTTTAAATATTTTATAGATTTTATAAATAAAATTCTTCTGCTCCACTGAGTAGAAAGACTAGATTCCTAGATGGTATAACAATCCTCTCTTGAAACATTATGCCAGAGCAATGTCAGTGAACAGTTTTCTGAAGGAAAAACAAAAACAAACAAAAAACACCACAAAAAAGTGCCAAACAAAAAAAAGAGGTTTTCCTTTTTTTCTTTCCAAGATGATAGGTATCAGTTGCTTACCTAGCAAGTAACAGTTTAAATAACTGAAATAACTGGAATACCAGTAACCTTTGATGAAATAGCAAAACCATAGGCTCTCAACTCATTGTTAGGTAATAATAGGAACCAGTAGGCAAGAGAAGCCATCAAAAGCTTTAGACGTGGCTACAACAGTCATTAGGTCTCACAATGCAGACCAAAAAGGACACAGACCCATCAAAAATCAAGGTTCAGAGCAGAAATCTCAACTCATCTTAAAAAGTGGACCACAAGCAATACAGGAAATGAAATCACGCAAAAGAAAAAACCCAACAATATTATAAAACCAGTTTTTTTCTTTTCTATTTAAATTACTGTGCCAATCAACACAGCAGCTAGGCACTATAACATGCGTGTGTGTACGTAAGAAGTACGCATACTGAAAATCTTTTAAGTACATCAAAATTCAGGTCTCCTTAGATAACAAATAAAGGACCTCTTGTAGCTCCTAAGGGGGTTGCTATAATGGCCTCACTTTTATCCATCAAAACATATGTATCAAAGGCTGATATTTTAGCCTATTCAATACAGAAGCTTTGACTCCACGTTCGGTAAGTGCTCTTAACAGACAAGATGGACTCCCTTTTGCTCACTTTTTGTAAAAATTATCTCTGACCTAAAGGTATTGCAGAACACCTACAGTAAGGCTACCATTCAAACTTCCCATGTTCAAAAATTCAAAGTTGAATTTTACTCTAATCTCATTGCTTTTAGCAGGAAATCGGCAATTTTACAGAAATAAATTGTAGTGATAACAACACAAAGAATGTGTGTCATTGATAGGTATTAAGTTTTGCCAATTTGAATAAGGTTTTATGGCCTTATTCTAAAATAAGATTCCATATAACTAGAAAAAAGCTTGGGAAAAGTAATTCCTTAACTGAATTCCATGACCTCAAAAAAGCCTGTGAAGTAGTTTCTGTTGCTTCTACAGTACGACATAAAGCAGCTACAGAGGAGCATCAACAGATAACAGATCAGTCCTTCTCTTTGTTCTGATTAAATGCACAGTCCTGCCAATCTGAATTCATTCACAAAAAAAAACAAGCTGCCCAAAAAAATAATCACAAGGTTCATAAAATCTCAAACAAACAAGGTTTGCTCATACTTAGTGAAAAATTTAATTTCCTCTTCCTGCTCTGAATCATCTTGACTGTATTCCACTACTCCTTATTTTCTACGACAAGCAGTGAAAACTGCATTACATTTTTTTAGAATAAACTTACATCAAATAATCTAGCCACTGAATTTAACTTATCTATACAGAGATTTCTTAGAGTTATAATGGTATCAATCCTACTATCCCATATTAACAGGTACTTTGAAATATGTTTCAAAGATTATTTTTATTTTATTTCAGAGTGAAGTTCTCTTGGCTATCAAGCTAAACATTGAATGAATTTCAAGATCACTTTGCACATTGGGAAGTTCACGTGCAATTACAACATGAGCATTAAATAAGTGAAGCTCTTCTAATATTATTTCAATAAAAATTACAGACGTAATCTCTTGCATATATGAAACTGGGAGGCACATATTGAACCAGTTATTTTACTCATACATAAAAGGAGTCATGTGGGTGTTTAACAAATTACTGTAAATAACACAGAGCATAAAATTAAGACAGAACAAAAAATGATGTTGTGGTGACACTACTTCACATGTTTCTAATCTGCTATTTCAATACATACATAATTTCTAAAACACAGAAGGCTAAACTCTATAGAAATAATTCAAGACTCAAGTCTCTTTTCTGTGTAGCTTTCCAGAAGCTGTAGTGCTGTAGAGAGGAAATTGTGGAGCTTTCCTTTCTTTTCCAGGGGGAAAGTGCCCTGAAGATTTCACGGAAGAGTGTTATTTTAGTTTTCAGACACACCGAGAGACCCTAGCAATTTCCACAGAAATCCACAGAGTTTTCATTTTAATGCAAATCAACATTTCTATAGCAACTAGAAAATTAGCTAAAAGGAGCTATCACAAACATCCTTTGCAAGACGCTACCTTATAAAGCAGTGAGGGGAACAGTAATCAGACCTAGCTGCCTAGGACTGCCTAGCCCAGGTACCACAACAGCTTAACCGAGAATAGCTTCAGTCTCAATCTAGACTATTCAAATGCTATCAATATATAGCACAATCCTATTGCTGATAATCCCAGTATTTTTACATCGTGGCATCCAGAACCCACAAAAATGTAAAGAAGAATTTCCGTGGAGCCAAGAGATGGGGAGGGTGATCAGCCATCACCATATCTCTTAATAAAAATGATTGCTATTAATCACTTCCTGTTTGCAAGAATCCAGATGTTGGGGTTTTTTTCTTCCCATTTTCCCTGAGGAAAACCAAAAGGATATGTAGCTCTCAGTTTCCTACTTAAGAGAAACTCCAAATGACTTAAAGTTTTGACTTAGAATTGTGAGTTTTGACTCACAGCAAAACTGAAAATGCTTGTTTATTTCCTAGCAATCTATATTGGCTTCTCTGAATACAGTTTTTAAAAGTATGTACTTGCCTCAGTGCTTGAAAAACATCTAAGTTATTCTGCCAAGTTTCAGTTTCTAAAACCAAGTGGTTATAGAAATTTAATCGTGCTGTAATGATCAAAAGATATTTCATGCAAGATTTAAAGCAGTAATTGCAGTTTAAAAAAAATCAAGACAGAAGAATAAGTTTCCTATCTTTCAATTTGTTCATCAACCCTTTTTAAAATAAAAAGGGATGTGAAACAGAAGTTAATTATTTCTGCCTAAATGTGAAAGTTTTGGGTGGTCTGCCTTGTTAATTCAAAATTTGTTCTAGCAGATAACTGAATAATTAAACAGGATTAATTTATAACTACAATCCCATCAAAACCAACTGAAATGGGAACATTCGTAGGTAAAAAAGAAAAGATGATGCTGGAGCCTAACTCTTCTCCTACTCATTATTCTGCAAATCTGGAGTAGCTTCATTGAAGCCTACAGAATGACACCACAAAGAAAAACAAGAGATATGCAAGGCTAATTCACTATTTCCTTTACAAACCTAAGACTTTCAATCCCCAAGGCTCCACACAAATTAAAATCAAGTGAGCTTTAATTAAACACATCATACACCTGAGCTTCACGTATACACTGTGAATCAGTGTAACTTTTGTACTATTTGGATAGAGAAAACAGAGAAACTTATATAACCACTCTTAAATCCAGTGTTCAACAAAATATCATCTTTCCCTTCAAAGAAAAAAAAAAAATACATGTTCTTCCTCACTAGTGGGTCAGTTTGCATGAAGTACTAAACCAATCTATTTTTTTTTAATTCCAGTAGGAGGTAAGAAAATATTTTTAAGATAAATATACTCTATAATTCAGGTAATTCCAGGAAAAACTGAAGGGTAACGTTCATACCCATTATCTGCCCTATGCTATGGCAAAATAATTGGAGACTGCCAGAAACTACAGGGAAATCTTAGCAAATGCATCCACTTTCCAGCGCATAATAGCAACACAGACCATTATTTCCCCAGCAACACCTATAAAGTCTGGGATGTATGTACATTTGGCAACAAATTCTGCACCTAGAAGCATGTCCCTTCTCGTTCAAGTAATATTTATTACAGCTCTTCAGGGCATTTGAGGCCCATTTTAGGCCGTTCCCAACTGCCAAAAAGCACACAGAAAAAAAGTGGGGGCAGGGGGAATGATCAGTGATTATGCTACAGTAAACACCATGCTCAAGCATAAAGATAGTTCCTCAATGAATCCGAAATATAAATTTGGGGCTTTCCCCAACCCTTGCAAAAAGAAATAAAATTTACTTTTTTATGGATAATACATTTATTCTTGCATGCCCCATGGTTTTATTGTAGAAAACAAATGCACAGAAACATATGGTACATCTGTTTCGTATTTTCCCTTTCTGCTGTCATACTATTTCTCTCAACATTCAGTAACACACTTCTGTTGGCTCATAATAATTATTTTTAAGCTGCATATGAAACACAGCCTACCTCTACCATCATTCCAAGGACATGATATTCCTCCCTCCTTCCTCATGTGTAGTAAAATATTAAGTCATATTATCAAATACTACACCCCTTCACTTCCAGAAGCTTGTTTTTGCAAGCACTCCTACACTGTAATTCACAGGGAAAGCGATGGCAATAGAAAGAAGATGACACCAACAGAAACAACAGTTACAACTCATTTTAAGCAAACCCTAATACTTGTTCAGATCTGTACAAAGACATATTCTCCAACTGTATAGGCAACCTCAGGCACAAAACCAATGCTAAAACTTCTGTGAGGCAAAAAGCATGACAAGAAAACTGGAAGAAAGCACTGAGAAAAGAATGGTAAGGAACTGAAACAGGAAAAAATGTCGTTAACTGGCAAAATGCACGTGAGGTGGGAAAAATAAATAGATAATAAGAAGAGATATTACCTATAGGGTGGACTTACAGATACAAGCAACGCTGAAAGGATATACAGAAATGCATATAAAAAGAGCTCACTGAGAAATAATAAGCCTAGGGGGAAATAATACAGCAGGTGTGGAAAAGAGTTTGACCTAGAAAGAGGCATAAAAAGACACAACTGGGGAAGCAAGATGGGAGCTGAGACAGAGCAGTGAATATGCAAATAGTCAAGATGGAAGATAACAAGTTTAGGCACAAGCATAATGGACAGACCCAATTTTTTATACCTCCATACACACAGAACAGCCTAGGCAACAGAGAAGACAGAGAGAAACCAGCTAGTAACAATCTTTTGTGACTCTGATACTGGAAGTTGATGATGATGTCATTGCATCAAAAACACAGCAATAAATGTAACCAAAAAAATCTGAATTTGCCAAAAATATTTCTTCTCCAATCTGTCCAAGAAAATCTAAATACTTCTTAACAGCTGTCTTTTCCTATGGGCTTTATATCACATTACACAATGGGGCACTGATTGGCAAATCCGACTACCACTTTGTTAAATAAATAAACAATCAATAAAAATAATACAGTTCTATTGTTGAAAGGCCAATTTTAATTGCATGACTTCAACTCTTTTCATTTCTTTGCGAAGCAGATGGTAGTTTTGCTGGAAACCAAAGGACTGAAGGTAGTTAGATTTAGCACATCGAAAATTGGCACCGGAAGTTGAAAATGTTCCATTTCAATTTTGTCACAGAGAAAGATGAATCTATGAATTAGAGCATAATCTTTGAAGTTGAAGCTAAAGGAGCATTTAACTCTCTGGCTGCTTCACCGTTATAGAGTGAAGGGCCAATATATTATTAAACATATTTTACAGCATGTTGTAAACACCATAAGTTAATAAACAGCTCCATTTCTAACTTCTGAGGCATTCTTACCATTTCTTCCCTGTTCTTGCTGCATAACCACCAAAATAACTGCATTTCAATAAAAAGTTAACACACATGTATATTAAAAAATATATATATTCTCATTAGGAAATGTTTTTTCAGTACCTGTTGAGAGAACACAGTATTATTAGAGGAGGAAGAGGTTTTTTAGACATTCATCGATTCAGTTGATGTAACACTGATGTGACATCATATATCATACCTTATATTTTGATAAAACTAAAACATATGGTTTTCAGTAGACTATTTTATGAATTGGACTGTTGACAAAGAATAAGCTTTCCAGATATGCCATTGGCATTACACTAAACTGAAATATTAAAGCAGTTTCCCATATATTAAAACAAAAATATCAATATGCTTCCTTGCTGTATGGGAAGTCCTTTATATATAAAGAAACAGAGTATGTGTTTATATATCTTTAAACAGAAAATACAAAATACTACAAAATTGTTTCTATAGGATGATTCAGAATACCAATAGAAAGGATATCAGTAGAAAAGCTTTTAAAAAGAGAGATCTAGAAACAAAAACTCCAATAAATTCAGGTCTCATACAGATAATTTTCCAGAAGGTTTTAATTTTCATTGATAAAAGGAGAGTTGGGTTGTACTTTCTCAGTATTATTTTAACAGCAAGGGAACAAGGCACTACTAATGTATAACATGCAATCAGTTAGCAACTTTCTTCCTCCTGGTTACTACACTGCTACATTTTCAGGACCGTGAAAAGTTAAGTGCTATAGCGTATGTATTGCATCACTTTTTCAAAACTTATGTCTTACTTTAGGATGCAATTTTGCAAGACCTTAAAAGAATTTCACAGCACAAATTCAATAGGTAAAGTCAGTGAGATCTGCTCCCAATTTCCTTAAGCGTTTTTCACAATCTCCCTTCAAAGCATTAAGTACAAGCTTGCACAAACTAATTTTAAAATTAACATTCTTCTCTATCTCAAGAAAAGATGTATCAAAACACATTGCTTATGTGGCAGTGTGGCACTGTACAAGTAGCATTCACTCTAGTTCAAGGAATGAAAAGCCAGAGCCTACATACACTCCTGCTTTCTTACTGTATTTAGCATCAAGATTACGTTCACATGCCAGATGTACTCAGAAGTTCTGCTATTAGATTTGGTTTCTTCCTTTACCAACGTACAAGCAGCAGTTACAAAAGATATTTAGAAATTACCAAAGTCATGTTCACAATTTTTCAACTCACTCCCATTTTTATCAGAATATATTTATAGTTTCATTAATATTTTTAAGCCATAGCCCTCATCTCTCAACATACATTCATTCACTGATGACAGACATTTTTCTTCAACCGTATACATATTTATGTCACCAACTTCAGTGCACAGTAGGAACGACATAAGCAGTCTCAGGGCATAGTAAATTCAGTTACAGGCATGCATCTAAAATATAGCACAGTATTCCTCATGAAACAATTTCATTGCTTAGTTAATTTTTTTAAAAGAAATGTGTCTATAATCATGTTATGAGCATTTTCAAAGTAAGGTAAGTGTTCAAAATGATCACTTACTATTTTTTTTATTTCACATGGGTCACATACTGCCAAGTTTTGCAGTAAGATATTGCCTCCTTTTTGCCATGCCTCCACAAGATCCAAAATATCTCAAAACGAGGCAGACAAAATCCAGTCCTTCCCCTGAACCCACCTTCACAAATGACACAAACCCTCAGCGGACATCCAGCTGCTGGCCCAGTGCCAGCCTGGACACACTCCAGTAACAGAGCACCATCCGCAGCTGTAAGCTCCGGGCTCCTACCCGCCACGCACAGCGCCTTTGCCAGTGCAACGTCTCTCAGTGAGGAGAGGCACCAGCAAAAGCAGCCAAGCACACGTGTGCTTCAGCAGCACAGCTAAGCTGGCAGCTGAAAGATGACAAAGTTTGGGTGATAGAATTTCTTAGTGGTAGACATGACCTCACCCAATAGAAACCAGTTGGGACCATGGGATTTGACCCATCAAATACACACCTCTTTCTCCACCTAATGAAGTGTCTGAAAGACCACTCTAATATTACTCTAATATGTTGGAAGAAGTCAGTTATGTATTTTTAAAAAATAAATCAAACTGCATTAATATCTTGTAAAAAGAAAGTTAAATTAGTATGTGAGATATAAACCTAAATTTGCAGAAACATTCCCTATTTCATGTTATAGAGGAAATTACTCTAGGGATTAATTTATGTTCATATTCAAAACTATTTTTCTAATACAGACATTAAAGTCTGTTTTATGAATCACTGTTCTCATCTGGGCTAAAGCAATTAAGTACTCAAGACAGAACAGTAGGTGTGCTAGCGCTAATTAGCATTCCCCTCAGGTGAGCCTAGAGTTTGCCTGTCTTTCCAGTGCACCCGAGGCTGGCATGAATCAGGGTAACTATGCTCTCTTGGCATCTCTCTGAAAGTACAAACTCGGCATTTAGGATCAAGTGTCTTTTCATCAGCATGTGCCCTCATCGGCTTTCCCTGCACTAGTACTGAGGTCAGATGTGGTGCTACATTTACTTGTAACAGCATTTTATCTAATAAACTGCAGTGCTTCCCATCTAATCCACAACATTTAAAAGTCATTAACAACATGATTTTAGCAGTCTGAGTTATTATCTTCAGGAATCTGACTACTTAACTGATTTGCCAAAACATAGATTTGGTAAAATCTGATAATACAAGAAAGAAACGTCCTATACATATGGCACTTAAGAAAACAACTAAGAGGAAAACCTCTTTGAGTTTGTACCACATCCTGAAAAAGTAGTTCTGGCTGTTTGCCAGCTACATTCTTCCTCCCTTCAAATGCCTTATCATCCCATTGCTCCACTGACAAAACACTAATGGTAGATTCTTAAAAAAATATAGCTTGTTTGAATATTTTACTATTTCAGCCTCCGCCATGAGGTAGGCCAAGAAATTCCTCCATTTCAAACACTGGGGAATAAAATTTACTCTCCCCGTGAGGTTTTTTTTATAAACAACATTTCAGTTGGGCTTTAGAAATTGTCTTATATTTTCCAGTTATGCTATTGATGAATGTACGATATATAAACATGGACAATTTCTTTTTCTCATGTTGTTTTAAATTTGCTGTGTTACTCTTACTGTGTATAAAACTCTATACCTGCACACATAGGTAGAAAGTTGTACTAACAAAGAAATAGTTTTAAATCCTTTTCTCTTTTCTCTGTTAAATTAACCAGAAAGTACTGAAGTGTTATAATTTTTAAGTCTATAGATTTTGCTATAGTTCATTAATCCAAACTTTTCTCAGAAAAGTCATGCAAATTTTAAAATAGAGAAAAATCTGAGTAAAATCCTTTAAGTTCTTGTTTAAAAAAATAAAGCTACAGTTACAGGGTTGTGAGTAGAAATTTGATTTGTCTTTATAAAGAGTGCTTATCTGTAACTTTTTTTTTTTCTAAGCCACAGATGGGGTCATCTTTAACATACTTTATCAAACATAACAGTTACTTCTAAATGTAAACGTGGAAAGAAGAAACAGAGTAATTTTGGGTGAAGTTACTTCCTAACCTCAAGATACGCTTTTTAGGAATTACTTCAGATTAAATCTGATGTAACAGAAGATATCTAAACTACGTATAATGTAGATTTAACCATGTTTGCATATTTAGATCCATGCATAATTTCTGCAGATGCTGTTGTTACTGCCAAGTTTAATTGCAGAGAAACTGTTCATTTTACAGGCTCCTTTAGAAGCTGTCACAAGCCTGACTACATATTCGGTGTCACTGCTGTCCCACAGCGTTCACTGGTCTCTCCTAAGGAAGATGATTTTAGATCTGCACATTTCATAATGTGGATGCTGCTTCGTATATCTGCTCAGTTCCAAGCAGAATAGATCTGTATTTTCTTACAAAACCGTAAGACTCCCATCTCCACTTTCTGCAGCTGTTTGATACAGCAGCCACCCAAGCACAAATCACTACTTTGCATTCTTACACAAAATCTGAAAATCTTTAAAATTTCAACAAAACAAGATCTTCTATCTCATAACAGTTTAGAGAATAAAAGAGGTATGTTACAAATCCAGGGGGAGGGGGACACAACCAAACAAAAAACCAAACCACCCAGATTGCTAGTTTCCCCAATAAAGGAAGCAGCAGTCACTCTTCAAACTACTTTTGTGTGACAAGATATTTTTAGTCGCACAAAGAAGGATCCTGGAATTGCCAAAGGCTGCCAACCGTCTAATGGAAGCAAAGAGCATTACAGATATTTAAGAGTCAAAATAGCCAATGTAAAACTGGATTTCCACAAACAGACATCTGAAAAGTGCTTCCATACTTCTATGATATTCTGAGAAGTGTCAGAAGACAGTTTATTATTTTGGTCCATTTCATTGCAAATAATGCTATGTCACTCATATTTTATTAACATATTCATGTTTCAGCTTACAAAACACAGTGGCTCACCATGAAGAGGAACAGATATTCTGTAAGGGACATGAAAAGGCATCTAATATGCTAAACCAGCAGCTATTCCAGACCTTTTGTGTATTTATTTATTGATATTGATGGAATTCTATTATCAAGCAGAAAGCTAGCTATGCTCAGGCATAACTAAAAAGTTAGTCAAACAACAATAGCCTTTATCTGATTAAGATTGAAAAAATTGAGGTAGAACATTCCTTTTCTATCAGCATATTGAAAATTTCAACAGATGGTCTATTCTTGCCACCATTTTAAAATTGTTATGTTTCAGTGTCCAAAGAGAAAGCCAAAAAGGGCAACAGCAGCTCATTTATGGGAAAAGTTTCCAATTTTACTTGCTTCATGAATTTCCATTAGAAAGAAGTGGCCATAATAAGTTGATTTTTCAACTGTGTATTTTAAGTTACATCCATTCATGTGTTTGCACTGCTTGCTAAATATACCAGTCAGAATCCTAGACAACACCGACTTCCTGCAGCCGTGAAAACTAGATACACATAGGTTTGCAATAGCTGGGTCTTGAACCTGATTGGGAAGAGAGGAATTGCGCATATTTTGTAGCTGGGCACTGCTGAGCTACAAAAGCTCGTAAGAAAACATTCGTGATAAAAGGTACACTGCAGCTTTTATACTAAAAGATAAATGGGCAGAGGGTCCTCTCTCCCCTCCAATTTTTGTTAGCTTTGAGCACTCACTGTGGCCCTAAGGGCCCTACCGTGCATATATGGAAAGAGGAAAATAGTGCAAGACATCCTTTGTCACAGTTTATAATCATAGCCATATGGTTAAAAATTCCCCCTACTGCCCAGGCAAATCTGACCTGTATCTGTCTGAGATTACACAGTGTCATAGGATATTCCATACTAATTATTGAGAGAACAGGTATATTTTTTACGTTGCCAGTAAAGACACAATTCCATTAAGATATTAGGAAAAAATTCCAATTATTTTATTGGGTTATTCATTAATAAAGCTGTTAAAGGGAAATGGAAGATATCTAAAAGTCATTAGAGGAAATACAGTAAAGCTTTGCCACTGTGCAACCAAGAAAACAAGTTTCGTACGACCAAAAAGAACATACTAAAAGGAACCATGACTAATCTATTGCAGAGGTATTCTGCTGACAATAGGAAGGGAATTCCTGGTCCCTTAACAGCTATCGATTCTGGATTCTACACACAAGCATAAAGAAAAAAATACATAGAAAAGTGCTGGGTGCCTACAAATTAGAGTAGACCTACGAATTATTTGGCTAACTTAAACTCCTTTGTAAGTTTTGGCTTCTGTCGCATATCCTACAGATAACCGGTATTTATATTTTGCAGATAATATTTCATTTAAAAGATAGAGAACCTTGTCCATATCTTCTAAGTTGTTTAAAAACAAATATGAAGTGAGCTCAAGGGTTTTTTTAGTATTACTTTTAAGTATATTTTATTTTTGATCCATGTAAAAATCAGGTACAAGGTGTAAGTCTGAAGAAAGCCAGTATAACTTGAATGTGGCTCAGGATGTAACATGTCCCAAGATGCAACTACAGATTGAGTATCAATAGTTGCCAAGGAATTTAGAGTACGCTGTATCTGTGCTATTAAACATTTGGAGGTTAAGTAACTAAAAGCATAAATAAACTCTGGTTTTTAACACAGGCAATGCTAAACTAAAATAGTGGATGATAAACAGTCTCCTAAAAGCAAAGAATCAAAGAGAATGAAACATTTCCCAAAATGCGTGCCTTTTGATATAGCTAAACAGTAGGGACAGCACGGAACTGCCTGTTTGAACAGCAGCCTAAACAGTAATATGTACTTTAAGAGCATTAAATATCTTTTTCACAGCTTCTTTAGCTATACTATGAAAAGGCAGGTCTGATAACGATCAAGGTCATTAAAAATCAAGTTAGTGATGAATATTGCATTTTCCAGCTGTTAATTACTTTACCAGCTATGCATTATGCACTCTTAAATGCAAGTTTTCTTAGTGCTTCTGTTAATAGACATTTTAATAAATATCATTCTGTCGCATTACATTTTTGCAAGGTAGTTTACTTTATCTTTTTACCACAATTTTCCTTTCAGGTCTTGATTTCTCATCCTCATTTAAGAGAAACCTATTGGCCCAAAGTTCTGAAGGGAGACCAATCTACTCATTCAATATTAAGATTTTTTTTTTAATTAAAATTAAAAGTGAACTAAAATCTAAATAAGCTTTTGAGGTTGCAGCAAAATTAACCTATTCTTCTGTTCCGTGCTCCTTGTGCAGAAGGAAAGGGACAGCCCACAACTCAGAGCAAATCCACAACTGCTCTAAGTCAATCTGGTTAATTCGATTTCAACAATAACTTGGAAAAGTGGCAGACATCACTTATCAAGCACAGTATCCATCAATATGTCCATAGTCTAGCCAGAAGACTAAAAGAAGGTCATATGACATCTAGGTTGAAATTAATATTTAGACTATAGCTCTGATGCCAAATCAGGCATATTATCTATGAAGTACAGATATTTACATAATAGCCAGAGTTCCTTACCTATTCAAAACTGATCCTGTGATTCTGATTAGTGTGATTCCTCAACAGAATCTTTTCCCCCCATGTGCATCCCACTCCCCGTGAGAGAAATGGTTGGGCTGTTTGTCTCATAATCTCCGTTTTTCCCCTACCAGATGGCATCAGTGGCCACCATCTTTCCTTAATTTTATTGCTGGTTCAGAATTGCAATTAAGGATCATTTAAAAACAAATTTAAAAAATGGATTGGGTTCACTACCAAGTGCATGGAGTTAGGAAATGGAACTGAAAGACGCTGTAGAAGGGGGGCCTGAAAGTGCATCTTTGCACAGTTTCACTTTGAAGACACTGAATTACTCTACAGAATGATTCCAGATCATCAGCTACAACTGAAAAAAGGGAAATGAAATGAACAGTAAGGAATCAGATACACTAAGGAAAGTATTTCCTTTATTCCTTTAGGCACAATCACTGTTCTTGTGTTCTACTGAAATGAAACCTCCTGGTTTATATTTTGGTAATCAATGACTACGAAGAGTTAAATTTTGAACTTTTAAATACAGGATAATATTAGTAAAAGATTAATGGGAATATTTATTTAGTAAAATTTATGGTAGTCTTAAAGGTCAGATTTGGGTTCAGTTTTGCTGATATTTAATCATGAAATCCCTTAGCACAGAGCAAGAATCCATGCAACTAAAATTGTGGGAATCATACTCTGAGCTGATGTGAAGCTGATGTGGTATTTCACACTAGAAAAATCAAAGCCTCGGTCACTGAAGTATAAAAATACTTTTCCATGATTGATGAAGGCAAATTAAGTGATTTGATGGCAGAGATCCATATTCAAAAGCAATGCAGGAATGAAATTCATATGCTTAGAAGCTACAAAACCTTTGACAATAGAGTTTCTGAACATCAAGATCTACACTAGATCCAACAGGCTAAAACAAAAAAAAGAGCATGTTTATTCAGTGAGTATTTCCAGCTGTCCATACACAACAGAGCATGAACTTCTTCAGCTGCTGTACAGGGTTTTTTGTTTCTAGAATTAAGCCACCACCATTCTCAGAAATACAGACATCATCTAAAACATTTTTTTCTTAAATACTTAGTACAGCACAGCTAAATTATTTTAAAGATTTCTGTGCAAAGAACTGAAACACTCCACTTTCAATAGGAAACATTACTAAGGCCTTTTAGTTTGCTGCATCATTCAGGTTTTGCCCAGCTTAAAGGAAAATGTAAACTAAAACAGAATAGCACTACAGAAACCTGTAAGACTGTGTTCAGAATCACTTAACTTCATTGCTTGGATACTATTCCATTCAAAGAGTAGACTGCTAAAGCAAAAGAAGCCACATGAAAAATGGCAGAAAATGGAAAGGTAATTAAAATTAAAAAGGTAATTAAAAATTAAAAGAAAAAACTACATCACCTCAATAACATGTAGGCAGATCAGAAGAATTGCTTCATAGACAAGAATTATCAATTTGAAATGCAAATTTCAACAACATAGTTGCGCATATGCAGAATTTTAAAATACAAGTACTGCAAATGTACAGGTATATACTTGTTCTTTATAGCATTTATCACAAACCACTCTATTTTCCTTAAGATTCTTATCTAGCAATTCGGTAGGTGGGATTGTGAACTGCAGAAGCATGTACAGTTACCTACCTTTGCACACTATTACCAGTGATACTAGAATTGTTGAGCATTACTATGTAATCTGCCAAAGCCACTGCTGGGTTCTCCTGAATTCCCACCTTTTTTCTTCTTTCATTTGTTTTACAAGAGTTCATTGAAGTATAAGTAAATTTTTCAGTATAATTTCTTGAAATGCAAGAGAAATTAAGAGCTTATTTGAAATAAAGCTTCATCCAAATTTGGTATTACAGGAAATCCTCTCCTTTCTGAAACAACTTGAAGTTGTAATTTACCCAGTGTTTTACCTACAGAGTAGCACAGTTGTGATACATATTGGTCTAAAATCAATCAACTTCTGGCTAAAATTTAACAAAAAAGCAAAAGAAAGTGGCTTTATAAAACAATCTACTAGTTAAGTTAACCATCCTGAATTATGAAGTTCTCTTTAATGGTATGGTCTGCACTGCTTTTAGGCATCTAACAGTTGCAAATGTATTGATCTAAAGTTCACTGCTTGCCTCTGCAGGTGACACGAGAATATCCACCTTCCCTATTCTCCTATAACCACCATAGGAAATGCAAGATTCAGGTGCAAAGACAGAACCACTTCTTAGTCTCAAAAGGAAACTACTCCTTTACTGATTTTGTTTGGGTTTTCTTGCTTCATATCTAAAGCCTAAAGTTTCGTAATTTCAGAATAATTTTATAATAGAAATGTTCATCTGCTGCATACTGTTTAGCCTTAGTTAAACAATTACACTTCCTTGTATTCAAAACAAAGAAAGGAACATCTCAAGGCATGGTTATTTTATATACCAGTTACTGTCTTTGGCGGGGGGGTGAGGAGGGGTGTTGCTTTTTTATTGGCTTTAGTTAATACTGTTTTAGCTTTTTCAGAATTTGCATTGAAATCTTCTTTCCCCCATCTATAGCTTATAACCTGCAGATTTTAAGTTTTTCATACCAAAAAAGTGAACTCTGATTTCAGATATACACAGATTATTTAAATACTGAAAATTCATGCTATAAGCAGCAAGTTAAACAACTTGAACAGGTATCACCTATTTTCTCATATTCATTTATTAGAGAAGGTAAATCCACTCGGACTCAGAAGGAGGACTTGCTCCAGATTATCAGGAAAGGGATGTTCCCCTTTCCTGAACTATAAAGGTGGCAGTGTAAACCCATTTTGATTAGACAAAAGCTTGCCAATGGGAAAAATGTACCACTTTTAAATTTGAACAATATTTTACCAATTGTTATGCTCATTATAACGGCTTAGAAATATGTACAAAGTCCTCCATTATGCCCACATCCATGTTCCCAAATGACTGCTTGTTTCAGTTAAACTGATCCTGCTGTACAGCACTCCACCCCGTGTACTTCCTCATGGAGCACAGTTAGATGGGAAAGGGAAGGACAAGTGTCTGGGGAACTGGAAGCCTCACCCTTTTTCATGGCTCCTCACACCTAAGTTTTTTATCCTCTCATATGTGACTGGTGCCTGGTGCAGTTTTTCTCCTACACCGTGAAACAGGAGGAAACATTGCTTTTAAATGACCACACTATTCAAAGCATCAGTGAAAAGGAAACACAGTTATTCTTCTGGTATTTAAATGTCTGAGCTCATCAATCTGGGAAAAGTAGGTGAGTAGCCATGCTCTAGAGTGCAGAATTACTACCTCGAGACACTGCAGATTTAAATGTAGGAGTCAAAGAAAACGCATAGACACAGCTGAACAGCACAACAGAAAAGGGCAGGATAACACTGAATGTGTAAGATGTGTAAATGGTATAAATAAGGAGTTTATACAAATTGACTCACTCTTCTTGATCACACATAATCCTCCCAGTAGCCTTTTGTGAGCTGAATTAAAAACAAGAACAGCAGCAAACCATGTTATGTGTTTTCCAGAATTTTCTACAATCTGGTAAAAATGAATTAAGCAGTAAAGTGAGAGGCAGAGGATACATACTTCATAAAATATATTTACTAGATTTTTTTTGCATTAAAAACTGTTTGTTTCTGCACATTTTAGAATTCCTCATCTGTTAAGATAATTATTAAAAACAGATGATTACTTAGTTCTAGAAAAAAACATATGAGGAAAATAAGCCTTCAAAGCTGAAAGAATTAACTTTGTTGTAGACACTATTACACCAGGACTAAAGAGAAAAAAAGAAAAACCACCCAAATATTCCCATGGTAATAGGGAAAGACTGATCTTAGTCAAGTCACTGAAAAAAACCAACCCTCCAGACTACATAAAAAAAAATATTTACAGACATTTGAAAATAAAGTCATCTTTGGTGTTTGCCCTGAACACATCAAAGCTAAAATGCACTATTGACCTGCCAAAGAGAACGTAATTCAATGACAAATTGTGTTGTACACTGCAGTCACAAGATACCAGCATTGACCATTTTCTCATGATGCAAGTATGCAAGTCCAAAATACCTAAAATAGTCTAAATGTTATTCTCTGTACCCACTGAGGTACATCTGAAACAAAGACTGCAGTATAGTACAGATACTCAAGCTTTCTTTCAAGAAATTTCTTAAGTGCCAAAGGCAGTCAAGCCTCAGTAGCACAGAGGCTCAGCAGCAGAAACTGAGCTGCTGCCAGAATGTGAGGTCCCACCTTCGTCTCCTACTCTTGGCCACTCAACCCTCTACCTGCTTTACACCAGCACCGACTAGATGTAAGCAGTCAGGGAAGTGATCCAGCTGAGAATTAACCCAGGGGAAAAAACCTCAGTATTTTGTCCCTAATGTAGCACATCATGCAGACATACAAATTCTAATGACAACTATTGGGAAAAGCAGCAGGAGAAGAATGTGCGAGATTGCTGGTTGGCACCAAAATAAAGTGACTTTGCAAGTGCTCTGTGATCCCTCCCACTAAGATCCAAAGTCCTGCAGAAAAAGAATGAGATAGCAAAGGTCAGAAGACATTAAATCACACATATTTGTCAAAGCAGATAAACTTTCAGGTTTGGGTATTAAAATAGTAGGGAAATACAGTCACAACCCATAAGGAGCAGAATTTGAAATAAATGAAGCTTAAGTGAAACATTCTCTAAAGAAAACTCTACAAAGTGAATCACCCATTCCTAATGGATGTCCAAAGTTTAAGAGAATGCCCTGAAAGCTATTAAGAGTAAACCTTCAACAGAATGTAAAGATGGAAATTCAACACACGATGGGACTTCTTTCAAAAAGGCAAATGCTAAGTTCCACAAATTGTCAATTATCTAGCACTTACAGGAGGACTGAAAAAAGTAACCCTGAAATAAACAATGCCAGCTGGACAAGAATGCCCTTCTCCAAAACTGGGAGATACATGCAGCAAAACTGGCAGATACACGCACAAAAAAAAGTCTGGATTGCAGGGGGGAGAAAGGCAGGGGAGAAAACACACCCACACAGAATAGTAATAGAAGTTGGGACCAATTTGGTGTAAGGCAAAGATGCCTTCTTATTTCCACACTACTCTGTTTTGTTTTTTTTTTTTTTAAAATGGAGATGTGTTAAAATAGCTGAAACATTAATAATGCAACACTGTGTAACACAATTTGCCATAAAATATTTACGTTAATAAATACAGGACCAACTTTTTTTACATATTTTATCCCTGAGTTATTCCAAAAGCTTAGTTCACGGATAGCAAATACAGAGTAGATTCTACCTCACATATTTGAAACAAAATGACTCAACTGGACACATCTGGGAAACAAACACCTAGAAAGATGTTAGAACCATAGGTTTTCAAATACAGTTTCCAACTGGATCAAGTTACCACTTTCTTCTGAGACCACTGTGACAGGAAAAAAAAAAAAAAGAGACTTTCTAGTTGAAACAAGTGTGGAAAAATATATTCCTAAAGACAATTTTGTTTTCTTGTAAGTTTGTAAAATCTTCCTTCTGATATTCCATTCTATGCTTAGCCATTCCATTCTATGCTTCTCTACCCAGTGAAGTACTGCTTTATGCAAGATCCGAGTTCTGAAAAGGATAGTGCCCTACTTATTTAACAGAGAATCTTTATCACTGGTGGCTTCAATTCATGTTTTATGGTTATACCTATACGCTTATTTAAGAAAACAAACTCTTCTCTAAAATATTATTTAGAAATAATTTTGCTTGGACTTTGCCAGACTGGCACTGCTTGTTCATTCTGCAGCCCTGAAGTCAGGATAATGCAGTGTATTCAGGTGGAAAAGCCCCTCACGAATACTCTTGTCTAATTGTTCAAATTCTCATTCTTGACAGCTCTCCCTCTTCAGGGGATGAGCTGCCTGAACAGGATGAAGAATGCCTGGTTTTGCTCTCTTAAGCAACTTTTGTGCTTTCTACTCTGTAGTTCCCTCCTCCCTTCCTTAATGCCACCAGGGAATCTGAAGACAAAAATCTCTCTCTAGTGTAAGGAAAGTACTAGATTGTTCATACACAGTTATGCAATTAATGCAGCTCATTCATTTCCACATTTCAGCCAAACTAAGAATATAGGAGTTATATGTATATGTTTTAAATAGAACAATAAACATACTAAAATGGTAATAATATAAAATGTAAATAAATAAGTTTTATCCACAAGAGGGTGATGGTGTTCTAAGCAGTTGTCGTTAACCAATTATTAAAAATTATGCCAAATCTCTCAAGTATCAGAAACTTCCTAGTAAACTTATACTAGCATACAAGACAATGTCTTTCTGAACACAAATTTTGTAGGAAGAACCTCAGATTTCCAGAATACTGTAATATCATTCCAGTGATATATTGCAATTTTCATGGCACTATTAACCATCTCCAGAAATATAAAAGGGTTGTAGGTTTGTTTTGGTTTTTTTACAGTATATATCAAAGCAAATAAGACAATATAATGTGTACCTAGGTGTATTTATGTTAACAAACTCACTACAAACCTTTACTTTAAATAGTTTTATATAGGTAATATATACTCCGTGTTTCAGAGAGTTGTGCTGACAAGTAGGTACCTTTTCAGAGCGGCATGGGAAGAAATACAATTTTGGCTGTAGAATAAAGAGCAATTGGGAATTTTGGTTTCCCTCAAAATTCAAAGGGATACAGCTTAGTTTCTATCACTCAGAGAACAGTAGAAACTTTTGACACAGGGAAGAAATTTAATATGCTCACTGAATGCAAAACATTCTGAATATCCCAACATATGTATAATTTTTTATGTATACATATGTATGTGTGTAATTACATATATACTTCAACAGACCAGTTGGCTTTTATCACAGGCCTGTTGATTTCAAACAGTGTTTTTCAAGTTTGGATTGAAACATTTTATTAATGTTTTGGTATAGCAAGCATTAATAGCAACCCACTATTTCACCTCCACCTTCTACTGTCTCCAGCAGGAATACTATACCATGATATTTAGGCATTTCTTCACCGAATTAGTTAAGAGCATTACGCTTTATCAGTAACCATTAGCTATCTGGAGTTAATGTCACACAGAGAAAAGTTCACACCAACAGGATGTCGTGGTTTAGCCCCAGTTGGCAACTAAGCACCATGCAGCCACTCGCTCGCCCTCTGCCCCCACTGGGATGGGGGAGAGAATCGGTGGGGAAAAAAAGTGAAGTCTGTGGGTTGAGATAAAGACAGTTTAGTAGGACAGCAGAGGAAGAGAAAATAATAATAATAATAATAATAATAATAATAATAATAATAATAATAATAGAATGTACAGAACAAGTGATGCACATTGCAATTGCTCACCACCCGCTGACCAACACCCAGCCCATCCCCGAGCAGTGATCGCTGCCCCCGGCCAACTCCCCCCGTTTCTATACTGCGCATGAGGCCATATGGTCTGGAATAGCCCTTGGGCAGCTGGGGTCAGCTGTCCTGGCCATGCCCCCTCCCAGCTCCTTGTGCGCCCGGCAGAGCACAGGAAGCTGGAAAGTCCTTGACCAGTGTGAGCACTGCTCAGCGACAGCCAAAACGTCAGCGTGGGATCAGCGTTCTTCTCATACGAAACCCAAAACACAGCACTACACCAGCTACTAGGAAGAAAACTAACTCTATCCCAGCCGAAACCAGGACCCAGGAGTACTCTTCCAGACTTGCCACTTACAAATTGAAAGAGCTATACAACATCAGTTTACACATTATTTAAAAACAAAATACATAGGAAGTATTTAAGTTTAAAGCACAACTCCCTGCCTCTTTCTGTGTTGTTTTTCTCACTGCAGAATCTATGTTTGAATTGAATGGTACTCTGTACAATTAACACCGTAGTCAATTAAATGGAAAACTTGAGTCTGTGCAAAAAGCAGACCTTGTTTCAGGACTTGCTGCTCTTCTGAAGCTGCATCCCAATGTGTCTTATGCTTTTTCTCTAGTTTCTGCTGACCTTTGCTTTTCTTCTGCAGAAGTGTGATGTGGTGGAGACCTCACACTCTCATTCAATTATAGATGGAACTGGAACAGAGATTACCTTACAAGACCTCAGTGTTCTCTGAGTTTCTAACACTGAAATATTTACATTGATTTGCCTCAGGATTTTCCTTTTGGCAAAAACATCATTTATTCCTTTTCCTTCAGGGGTCAAAGAGCACTTCATATGAAGTCTACTGCCTTCTTTTCATATGTGTTTTGTTAGATTTGTATATCATCTTCAAACACCAAGAGTAAGAGCAGTAACTATATTGTAGCAGATGCTTAAGGAAATTCAAAGAGTAAATACAGTTTCCCCATCCCACAGGCCAAATATTCTAAAATTACTAAATTCAAAAGTTATTTGCTCCTGCTACAGGCAATCCAATTTGAACTAAAGTTATCCTCTATAAAATTTACCAAGGGCTCCTGAATGCTAGTTTCTTTGCTAACTCAACTACAGATATTCTAGCAGTAAATTCAAGTAGCAAATCATATCTTGCAACTGACAGCTTTTGCAACTGACTCTCTGGCACCAGGGAAATACACAGTTCTATAGTCAGGTATGCCAGACACCTTGAACAGAGCAAACGACAGGTGAAGTCAGAATCTGACCCTGCATGACATCAACAAACCATAGCTCCCAGACACGCACAAATTCAGAAGAAAATTGAATCAGTGACCAACAGGTTAAGTCACTATCATAACATTCCCCCCACCCCAACACAATCTGAAATACATCTTATGAACTCAGAAGCATAACAGAAAAGAGAAAGGTTAGGAAGTGTCATGCAAGTTTATCTTTAAAGTATATACATATGTAAAATAAAAATAATGCTTTGCAGCACAGCCAAAAGGGTTGTGTTTTTCAGAAATAGCCTAGAGGATGGAGTTCCCAGTTGCAGGCGAATAGAATATGGCATTATCGACTGCCTGGTAGATAAATTGGGGACAACTCTCAGAAAAGTCAAGATGAAAGGACCAAAATGAGGGAAACTATCTGAAATAGTAAAGACTAAAAATGTATAATGAGAAAGGAATTACTCTTTTTTCAGTACTTCCTCCCCTTTCTCTCCCCTCCTTCAGATGATGGAAAATTCGAGTCATTTCCAGCATTTTTTTCAGATTAACTGTCAGGCCTCAAGGTTTAAAGGCAGGAAGGAAACCAGTTTACAGAAGCTAACAGAGAAATAAAAATATTTTTTTAAAAAACACCCCATAAACTGCAGGCTTCATCACAATCAATGGAAAAGAAATTCACCAAGGATAATGTTTGATGTATTATCTATGATACCTGTGAGAAACTGTATTATTCATGAGATTAAGTGTTTAGTTAACTTCTTCAGGAGACTTTATTTACGCTTTGTAAGCCTTGCTTTCAAAGTAAGTTCCTGTGTTATCAAATAGTTTACTATTTATGTGATGTATCTGATACCTCCCCAATTCTAACAAAACTCAAAATGCTTTATATACAATACAATTACCTCTCTCCCTATCTCCTTTATGTCATTCTGACAGCATAAAGCACCCTACTAGAATGCTTACTCTGGACTGATCCCTAATTTAAGGCAGGCGGTAGCAAAAAGCAGCAGCTGCCATGCTCGAGATGTGGCTTACCACTATGTACTGAAGGAATACCTTCAAGCAGTGCTACAAGCCTAAAGCAAGGATAACATAGAGCTAGTTTTATCCCAATCTGTTTCCTGCTAGATCTACATTTTTTGAAGTGGTCATCTCCGAGACCCTGTCAGAATCCTGGCTTCTGTACAAAGGGTTTTACCCACAGAGCAACACAACAATCACTGTTGATCAGCAGAACCATGCTTCAAAGCATGTCAGAACGGGGAACGCAGAATACAGTATCCATCTGAAGTTGCAAGTGAAATTTAACAAACAGGATGAAATTACTAATTCAGCTAGAGTATCAACTAATAAACCTATAGCCTTTCAGAAAACTCCTCATGCTTCAGTTTTAAGCTTTATGCAGCAGATGACCACCACCATTACAGGAAAAAAACCCACAACAGAAGCAGCAGCACTTTTTGTAGTATCTCAGGGATGTACCATCAAATGTTACCTAAGGGTATGAGTATGTTCAAAGCTGACAAGTTCACAATTCTGAGTCATATAGCATTACACAGTTCCAAACCCCTTTTACTGGAATGCTGTTTCTGCTATAGAGTCAATCCATCTTTCCTTAAAACATGTCTGGTCTTTTTCATGCTTCTTTATAAAGAACACTCACCGACACTCATTTTTTGACATTCATTCTAAGATTTCAAGACGCAATTGAAATAAATAAGTTAAATGCTAGCATTTTGGCACTGGCATAATTGAGAATGACCAATATCCTGCACTAAAAACACACCACACACCCCCCCCCAAAAAAGGTGACCCAACTGACTGAAGTAGGTATTTTGCTCATATTTTTACGTTTAAATGACTTTTTCAACAATTTTTAATTTCTAACATGATGAATAAAGTACCTTTTGTTTGAAATATAATAGTGCTCCTTCAGCTGACAGAGTTATACACAGCACATCCTAGAGACTACAATTCATGCTCCTTATCTTTTTCAAATACTGGGGGAATAGAACATTAAAAAAAAAAATCAATGTTTACTTTCCTCATATCTCTTTATATTTCAAAAACCCACAAAAGGATGTAACTTATTACTATCCTTTCCAAATAACCATTAACACGTGATAGAGTTTTCATACAGCTTGAAGTATTAGTTTCTACTATATAACATATATATGTGTATCACCTAAACCAGAATACCACCAAAAAGCTTCAGTCAAGACTAAACAAGTACTTGCACACTTACAGGGACACATTCCCCTTCCTCTTTCTAGCTCAATACTTACCAAGCCTTTTCAGATTTAAAAAATCTCACAGTAAAAAAAAAAGTTAAAAGTAATTGCATTCCCCATTCACCCTTGAACACTTTTGGGCTATTGCTTCCTCAAAATTTCCTTGGGTATCTGCAGTATTATGACCACCTCCTCATCTCTTTCCACTCCCCACCGCAGAGCTAGTATTCCTCATCATCAGTAACAGCAGCACAAAAGCCAACACACCCCCTTCTGGACCGGCTTATTCGCTACGTTTCACACCACCTATATACCGCCATTCCTCAGCAGAGGACTCCTGCTATTTTAGCCGCTTCCCATTTGACAGAAACATTTTCATTTTCAAATTAGAAAAAAAAAAATTACCGATGTACTTTTGTGTCATTATACTTTCGTCTTCAGATAACGAAGTTTTGCTCTATAATGAATTTTTAATCTATTCCACACGTTTAAATGCTTAAGCACTTTGTCTCGTTTAAAAAAAGTAAAGAAGAAATATTTTGCACTTACCTAAATTGCCATCAATGTACATGAATTTAAATGAAGAAAACAGTGAAAACATCCAAAATAAAGTTAAAATTGACAAGTATGCATGCAGCTCTTAAGACAGAAGTATTAAAAAAAAGCTGAAGAAAGCAGGAAACAACAGTACAGTGAAAAACAGAAAACAAGGTGAATGAATGTGCTGAACCTACTAGCTTTAAAATACCTTAAAAGAGACTTTCACTGGTCATAAATACAGTATTACAAATTTGAGTTGAAAATACTTAAATTTATTACCTTCTCTTGAAGTGAGATCTATTTAGTAAAAAAAAAAAATCAGGTAATATTTTTTTGCTATTCTTATTAAATTAGTTTATTAGTGTGATAACATACCTCAGGAAGCATAGTAAAACGCAAACAGAACATTTCCATTTCTCAGGTTACTAGCTTTACCTTTTGCATGTAATCTTGTACTCAATAAATATTCACAATAAGCTTCAAAATTTGTGGTGTTGCACACATTTACACAGAGACAATGAGACATGCTGAAAGGTGTTTATACCCCAAAAACTTCCTCTGACCACCTCTGGTATTCAGGAACAATGGGGGGCCACTTTTCCAGGCAGTAATCAAGTGAATATATGACTATACTAATACATACTATTTTTCAACTATATGTAGTTTTACAAGTATTATAAATAATATATATAATTTTTAATTTTTTTTAACTCCACTGACTAGTTCCCAGATAAGCTAGCAAAGTTACAGCAAATTAAATTATAGCCCTTGCTTCCTGACTTTTCTTTTACAAGGCAGAAAGATGACTAAAAAGAGTGTGCTTTGTATGATGTACAATGCATCAGAAAGCAAAGTAAGCGTATGGTGTGTTTGGGTTGGGGTTTTTTGGTTGGTTTTTTTTGGTTTGTGGGGTGGGTTTTTTTTTTTTAGGAATGTATACATTAGCCTGATCAAGGTTTTACTAGGAATACAGTTTAATTAACACCAAGAAGGGAAACAACATTTCAGAATATTTCTTAGTGTATTTTCTTTTACTGTTCTACTTTGATACTGGTCATGAATCAAAGTAAAAATGAAGAGCATGTGAAATAACATTGAGTAACTACTCACAGTTCTGACTTCATGAATACGCATACCCTTATCTACTGATTATTTTATCAGCTCTACTCCATTAATTGCAGCATCTATGAGTTATTCATATTGCTACAAATATATAAAAATTATTTCAAGGAACAATTTTGTATTCAAAACTATGAGCCTCTCAGAGGAACAGTTCACTATCCTTTTTATCCTTTCTCTTCATCTCATTAATCAGAAGCAAACTCCTGCAGTATCAGGACAGGAACTAAACTTCAAAAGAAGATCAACATTTATAATATGTTTTCAAAGAACACATTAAGCCAGCTAAAATTACCTGGTTTTCTGTAAGAAAAAAAAAAAGGATCAAACTCTCCATTTATTTCCAACAGCAACATTTAACCATATCATGAATGAAAGAGCCACTGTTCATTGCACACAGCGGTTCATTTTTTATTAATTATGTAGTATTAAATAATGACATTTATAAGTAGGAAAAAGGGGCATTATTTTGTGCAACTGAGTTTACAGTTTATTTTTAAAATGTCACTTAGACTTATATTTGTCTTACACTTAGATTTACTAAGACAAAAAAGTAATTAGTAAATCTAATTCAGTTATTGCAATGCCATAAAAGCAGCATGTCAACTGATAAACATTAATATGTTGTCTTAGAACCAGCTAATCCAAATGGATAAGCTAGTTCTCCCTCTTCTTTTGACAGACGGGCAACAATCCTGGGAATGAATGCTGCTGAATAATTTGTGTCCTCACCATTCTTTCCACCTCATAGCCTTCTGCTCTCCATTGAAACCTTCTACATTAACTCTTCTATGTAACACATTCAAGCAAGATTAGAAAGAGTATCTATCTACCTGGAAAAAAAAAATGCAAAATCTCCGATTGAGAAATTGCAAATGGAGGATTCCAAGATGAAGAACCACTTTAAATAGTTAAAAACATTTAGAGTACTTCCTGCCTCTATGTATATAATCAATCCATATATAGAATAATACTAATTGTGCTGTGAGAAAATACATCACAAAGAAGAAGAATAGAAAGACAAGACAACTAACTTCAGGTTGTACTATCAAAGAACAGGTGCTCAAAGCATACATTTTCCAAAGTAAAATAATCTTCAAAAGCACATCAGGAACGTCCAAGTTACTGTCCATAAATTTCTTCATGGGTCTCTCCTTGCTTCTAAAAGGTATAATTTTTATCAATTTTCCATTGAAACATATCCTACTTTTTGAGATTATTTCTTCAATTTGCCAAATTTGTTTTCGTGTATAAACCTATTTTCCAGCATGTTTTAACCCTTCCCAGCTTGACATTATCTGGGTGCGTAACACATACCCATCATTCAGAACATTGATGAAAGGCTCAAACACATGACAGATCCCTACCAGATCTTACTAGACATCTTCCCAAATTTACCATGAATCACTGATAATTACACTTTGACACAGTCTTCTAATCAGATAGGCATCCAGCTAATAGCAACTTCATCTTATATGCTTCCCACCAGCTTGCTAATGAAAATCTTCTGAGACAACGTAAAAAGTTTTCCTGATGTCAATACATTACTACTGTTTTTCCCTCATACATAAAGCTTGTTTTCCTGTAATCCAAGTAAACCAGACTTGTTTGACATTATTCTTGACATATCTATACTGCGTGTTGTTTTGTGTTTTTCCCCTATACTCCTTCTGTTTTAGAAATAGCTAATAATTTTTTTTAAAATACAAATAATTAATACAGTTTACAAATATTTTTTTCTTTGTACTTTTCCAGAATTTCCAGTATTTTTCCAGAAACTGCAATAAAAATATCAAACTTAACTCACTCATTTCTCTCTCTTTTTTTGGCAGAAGCTAGAATAGCCTCCTGGGAGTTCCCAGTTGGCTATGAGACTAAGGGCCCCATTCAGGGTCAACTTCATCATGCACAGCCAATCTGAAAACAGTTTTTAGTGTTTCAGCAAGAAACATCTCAGTTTTTAAGAAAGGAAGTTTCATAAGCCAGTAACCCTCAGACACACAAGGATAGATCTATCACTTTTTAGTACAGATGTGATAGACGTCACCACTTTTTTTTGTCTTTAAAATTACAGCTTTTTGATAATTTTAATTGAAAGAATAATTTCAATTAAAAGATTGGATTGAAATTGAAATTAATTGAAAGATAATTTTGTCTGAAAGAATCAGTAACCATGTGGATAAGTAAGACTGATGAACTAGCTGACACAGCCAGCTTGGACTTCCAAAGCCATTCCTTCAGAAAGGCTCCTCTCCAAATGCTTACAAGAAAGCTAAGCAGCAATTAGATAAGCGGGATGGTCCTTTCGTACATAAATATTTGATTACAAGAGAGGAAATAGCAGAAACACATGGTCAAGTCATAAAACTAACAGCAGGACCCTGTGGAGTTTTGCTGGAACCTATGGCTGGGCTTTGTGCTGACATATCCCAAGCAACTCAGACAACAGGGTGAACAGTAAGATGACTGATTTTCCTCACGGTATTAGGTTATTCAGGGCAGTACAAAGCTAAATGCAAAGAAGGATTTTGTAAGACTAAGCAACTAGGCAAGGGCTGGCAGATGAAATTCAGGGAGAGAAATGTGAAGTTATACACAAGTGAAAATAATCCCACCTTCATGCACCACAAACTGTAATCTAAAATGATTATAACCACTGGTGAGATTCTTCAGCTATGATAAATATTTCTATTAAAATATTAGCTCAGTACTCAGTAGCAGTAAAAAAAAAAAAAGGTCATCCAAAGCTAAAAAGAAGAAACAAATTGAGCATTGGGAATTGTTGGGAGAGATGTACTGAATAAAAGGGCAAATGCTATAACATCAATGCATAACCCATTTTACACCTGTATAATGAAAAACATGATCTGTTTTGGTCTCCCCACCTCAAAAAAAAAAAAAGTGTAATAGGTCTGAAAAAGATTCAGAGAAGAATCAAAGAAGTGTCAGAGTTTCATGAAAGGAACCATCACACATGCTAAGATTCTCCTGTCTGGAAAAGAGCTGAGGGAGGGAGATAGATAGACAGATAGATAGGTATCTCCTATAAATATCCTATATCCATATATATCCTATATATATGTCCTATAAAATCATAGGTGGCACTGAGACTGGCACCAGACATCACCTGTTTAATGTTTCTTCCAGTACAAGGAACAGGCAATCCTAGGAAAAGCAGCCAAAGTCTAGTGCAAAAACAAATGAAAAGCAGTGGTCCTTCACATGACACATTAAGCTGTGGGATTCACCATCATAAGAGGTTGTAGACACTAGAATTTTATGTACATCCAAAAGCAACTGGCTTAATTCAAATCCACTGTTATTAAACACACAAACTGTAGCTGGATCAGAAAGAGTACTCAGTGGAGAGAGCACTGTGTCCTAGGTCTACTCTGTGAACTTTTGGATATTGTTAGCAATGGAATACTGGGCTACACAGTCTTTATGTTACTCTATTATAGACTAAGGATTCACATTAGATATATAGATAGGGTAAAATACATTCTTTTTATCTTTTGTTAGGTTCTCCCTTACAAGAAAATAAGACCACTTGTTAAAAATAAAGAAATAATCTTCTATGAAATGAATGAATGACTAGAAGGACTCAGAGCTACTAATTTACTTTCCCCTCAAGATGAGGAAATAGCTTTTGGAAAAAACAAACGCATAACCACTTTGGCAGGTGACAAAGTCTCTAAATACCAGATACAGATTCCAAATGCCAATACACAATATTAATGTGACATTTCCATAAGAAAGGCTACCAAAACAGAGTGTGTTAGAATATTCCCCCTACTGCTAGGGTGACACCAACTATCAAGATTAGAATGTCTAACCAATAAGGCTTTTGAATAGCAGAACCTCCACCAAACATGTTTTTGGTAACATCAGTTCTAGCAGCATCCTAGTGCACCTACCATAACTATTCAGTAACTATTACCATCAGTCTGGACACACAAGTTATACAAGAAAATCATAAATTAATTCAGCGTACTGAATTCCTGATCAAGACTCAGTCAACTTCCCACTGAAGTAACTGGTATTAGGCTTGTTAGTTCCACAGATATTTAGGTTCATGACATGCCTAAGAGGTGAAAAGTTTGGTGAGAAGCACTGATGATCACAAACTCGGAAGTATATTCAAAATATCAGTTGTTGCTGCCTGCCAGCGAAGAAGTTTAGATTGGGAATCTAGAAGTGAGAGAAACACAGGATTGTGTTTTTGTCTGGGGAAAGTTAACAGATGGCCTAAAAAGGAGCAGCTTTAAAATAAGATCAGCAGCCAAAAAGTGTGTGGAGACAGCAATATGAGAATTTTTTTGATCTATTCTGTGCCACTGTTTTGTATAGCTTTGTGAAATAGCATAGAGTCTCAAAGCTTGACTTTGTAGTTTTATTCATACAGATTAAAATACTTTAATCTTTTTATAACTTTGGGAAAAGAATGTTATGTTGTGAATAGAAGTATTTGAAATACATATTTACAAGATGCTCTTTTTCTAAGACACAGGTCTCAGAAACATTGCTGAAAACACAATTTCAACTTCATTCTGTAACACAGAATTACAGAAGGTTGCATATCTTTATGGCATTTAATATCATATCTTCTTTTAACTTTAAAAAAATGGGCAGCTAAATCCCTATACAGCTCATACAAAATATGCCTCTCGATGTTTATTTATACTTTTGCAGAAGTGGCTCATTTACTTCTTCAGAAAAGGTTGCTGAGTATATTTAGACTGTTGCTGCAAAAAAGCACTAGACAAAGTCTCAAAAATAAGAAAATGGGTAGTGACAAACAATCATTCTCTTCAGCTATAACGTGAAAGAATGATGCATGAAGGAAATTATAACCTGCATTCAGAGTCTTATTAATGTGCTTTCCTACTGTTTAGCAGCCAGAGGCAGATAGATCAAGATATACGATTCTTGCTGTACATGTCAAACTTGTTCCAGCATAGGATACAGTACCATAAGCAAAACATCAAGTACTTAGCTGTAAATCAACAGAAAGAAACTTTCAGAATTACTTACCTGATTTTCTTCATGGGAAACTCTCATTTGTTCTTTAAGAACAGACATTCTGGCTGCTTCTTCTTTCCTCAATACTCTTTCTTTCTTCAGCTCAGGACTCCAGAAAGTTTTGATGCTATTCATGGAGGATCCCAGCTTGCTGTCCTTAATGTCTAGTTCTTTTCTGAGAAGATCATTCTCCCTCTGTAGCTCCTTAAGCTGAGCCTGCAGGTCTAACATGGTACTATCTCTAACCTGTCTCAGCATAGAAGGTACCTGATGGTGATGATGGTGTGAAGATGTGGTCAGACCTCCGTGCTGATCAGTATAAGAAAGGACATCTGTGTGCGAAAGTCCAGCTGAAGCAATATTAGGACTGCTCCCCATAGCTGTGACTCGACCACCATACACAGCTCGATTTGTAGCCCTTCCAAGAGTCATTGTGCCCTTTGGGAAAGTAGTAGAAGCTACACCTTCATGGTCACTCAGATACATTGGTCCAGATGTTGCATAGGCTGCATTAAGGGACTGGATGTTCTCCATTGATAATGTCTTACCTGTTCCTCCTCCTCCACTATTTGTTCGCCTATGGCCCAGGCGAGGAGATCTGGGCAAGCGAGGAGACCTGGAGGGACTTCCTTCTAAGTTGCTGATTGCTCTTGCACTTCCATACATTTTTCTTCTACTTTGAGGTACTATTTAGTAAGAAATTAGTAACACTAAAGTTGAATATTAAATTTATAACTCCAGCTAGAAATATTGGCAGTTTCACTGCATTCTTCCAGTAGGCAAAAATCTGTTGTTCCTCCAAAGTCAGAGACCTGAAAAAAGATATTACAAAATTAAGTAAATTTTAATCTTGGAAAATAAGGTTACAAGTAATCAGCATATATCAGAAAATAAAGTAACCCACTTTCTAGAGTAATTACTTTAAAAATAAAATTTACTATACGTTTTGTATTTAGGATGACTAGTTAAAAATGCACTTTCAAACTAATTTTATTCAGAAGAAAAAACTGCTCATTTCTTTCTTGCCAAAAAGTATCTTGACATTTTGATTTAGTTTAATAAGCTTTATGTTGCAATAAACAGCATGGGCCCAGAAACATATCTTAGCTGATATGTTAATGGACTTAAATGACTGACCATGTGGAATTATATAAACGAAAAAAAACAGCTGTTTTTGATATTAAGAACTACCCAAACTAAGACATTACATTTTCAAAAGACAGTATAAAAGTAGCAATTCAGCAGTTCTGTATATTCTCTAGTAATATTAGATTAATTAAGACAGAACAAGGAAATAGGCGAGGGTTTTTATTTCTGTTTGGATTAACAAAGAGCATTTTGCATAGGAAAAAGGATGAAGGAAACAGTGTTTCTAATAGTTCGGCTGTAACCAGTACAAACATATTGTGGTAAGAAAAATTAACAATAAAACTAAGCTAATTTGAGTGAACATTTGCTTCTAAACAATTATAATGTATTACAACACCGTATTATTTGTTCAATGAAGTACTAGCTTGCTAATATTTCTTGTTAAAAAGCTTCTCGGGAAAAGGTTGCATGACAATAATCTAGGTTTTCATTTAGAAAAGAAGTGCTTGTGAAATACAATTTTCTTTCTTTTTTTCCTATGTATATCATGTTATTACTTTGATAGAACTAGCCTTGTAACTTATTTAACCAAACAACAGGCAGATACAGAGCAATGTTCTGTTTTCAAATTCTTCAATACCATCATTACACATTTACCAAGTTACAAGTAAGTTTATTAACTTTACATAGCATAAATATAAACATACAATAGGACTCGAGGATTAGGTGGGCCCACTGCTTTTTTTTTTTTTAAACAAATCTAACCATTTCAACAAATTTGTGGTATTAATTAAAATTGGTGGTCATTAACCAGATGTAACACCATTTATTTCAAAGGTAACTAGAGGAAGAGCAAAAGTTGGATTCAGTCAAATCCAGTAATCTTTAACCATACCGACAAAGCATCCTCATTATCTATAGATACATTATTTCCCAGTGTTTTGGAATGTCTGTTCTACATCTGCTGTGAAAAAAGTGTTGATGCAGGGGCAGGCAGAAGGATGATTTGATGTCATATTTATTAATAAGCTCTAGTATATTAAATCCTCACCAACAATATTAGCATAAAACATTATGGATACTAATCATGTCAGCAAACAAGAAGTGTGCCGAGTTCTCCACTGACCCCTCATTATCCCACACCAGCATATACCATATGGCTTATATGAATTCTAAGAATTGCTCGGTATATGCTACGTTTTCATCACGTTTAACAGCCAGCATAGCATAAAGCATTTTTGTTTCATTTGAATTACCAGTATGCATCTGAATTAGCCAAGATGTTTCAACTTGTTCAGCTTGTTCCAACTACTGTTATATGAGCGGTCATTCTTGTGAATTGTCACCTCTTTCCCAAGAGGTCACAAGAGTCTTGTGCCAAGAGTCACAAGATTCTGAAGTAGAAGGCACAGCACTACACTACACTGAAATGTCGATGACAATGCCACTATGGGTGCTGGGCAAAAACGTAAGTGTGGTATTTAATCAACTTTGATAATTTGGGAACACTGCCCTCTCTGCACTGCACGCAGGCTGCTCCATTGAAAGTAATTCATTTCAACACAAACATTGCCCTTGGCAAAATGGATCAAGCAAGCTAACATAACATTGTTCCATACAAACGATATTAACAAGACCAGTAATTCTGTCATAAAACATTACCACATTTTGCCACGTACAATCAGCTCAGCTATATACATTGGCACTTTTTGCCATGTACAAACAATTCAGCTATGCATAAAGCAAAGCAAAGAAGGGTACCTACTTCAATGAGAAAATGTAGTTTTTAACTATTTAGGAAGACATAGATACGAAATTACAGTCTAGCAACTCTTTTCTACTTGAGGATCATATAACTCATAAAAATAACATGAGTAATTTTAATTCTAGAGGCAAAAGCCTGATCCAACTTCAAGCCATGAAAACCTCTTAAAGCTTCCAGAATTCAGCCCCGAGGCACAGATTTAAAGGAACCAGATGTAACTTGCTGATTTGCATTTTCAAATTTTGACATTTTATCATGAGTATCCAAATCTGCCCACCTTTTCAGTCGTCATCCAGCATTCAAGAGATGACCCACAGCTTGTTCCACAAAAAAAAAATGCTGCAACTTCTCTGTCATCTCAACTTCAATGCATTGATCAATAAAAACCATATCTCATGGTGACTGGGGGCAATGTAATTGCTTATCCTAATTCTCAAGCGGCTGCATCCTCTGGCCAAATAACATCACTCATAATGCACTCCAAGAAATCCATCCTTGTGTATTTCTAGTTTCCTGAAAAAGTTCTGCAGCTCCTTCAAAGAGGATCTCACATGAGATCAGAGCTGAAGATCATCTTCCTTCCACTGGCTCATGGCAGATCCTGAGCAAAAGCAACTGCCTTCTAGACTGATACGATTCTCCCCCAAAAAAAATCTGGCCTGGTGAAAAACTAAGATTGCTAGCATAAACTGTCTACGTCAATTTAAAGTGGATACAATCAAATGTTTTTAGATACAGCAACCTGATACATGGCCAGGTGGTGGGGGTTGGTGCAGATTTGTTGATCCTCAAAAATATAGGTATAGGATACCCTTACACCATATCAATACTGGTTTTCCTCTCCATTGCCACAGTTTGATAAATAATTTACGCTTCTTCCTTTGAGTCTCTTAATATCCTACTTAGCCTTTTGCTTATGTCTCTGATATATATTTTTAGGTACTTGTTTTGCTTTTTAGAGTGTATTAGTTGTGGTCCATCTTCTTTTCTCTACTTGTGTGAAGTTTTGAGAAGTTCTTGTCTCAAAGCAGAGAACACTTTTGTCTTGCTTAGCACTCCACTGCTTACCATTGAGCCCTACTGAAAATGGGAATCATCATCCCTCATCCAAAGGGAAGCTAACTTCTCTCTGGACTTCTCCACTTTAATAATAATGTCCACGTACTGATTTAACTTTGTAACTGTCATATGCCTGTGAAAATTCTGAAAGCAACAAGAAGAGAGAAGTAAAACACCACCAACCAAAGAAACGTTATTACCTCCACAGCATTTTCTATTATTTTCGTTTCCCCCTAAAAATACTCTAATCAAGATGGAGACCTCTTTGTAGAAAGTGGAAGCACACTGACAATACGCTTGGTTTTCTTACTTTCATGGGCGCCTAACAATAGCTCATAGACCAAAGGCTGAAAATCCTGATTTAAAGAAATTCTTGCAGTTTATCTCTATCTTCATTTGCAATTCATTACCTACTACAACCTGAATTATTCAGACTGGCTTTCTTGCCAACAAGTTGGAAAAAGGAAAGCACGTAGAAGTGCGCTTTTTGGAAGTGTATACATCTTAAGGATAAACCCTGAGCCTGCCTTTATGGCTGTGAAAAGTCTCAGATACAGTAGAAGCCATATACCATTGCTTTATGGAAGAAAGGAGAAAGGCACCCACATCATTTTCTATTCTTTACTGCTTATACATGGAGCCTTCCTAGCTTCAGGAAGATTTCTTGTGTGTCTCAACACATCAGGAAATGGAGGCATGAAGAAGCAACATCAGCCTCAGGGCCTCAACAATTGCCACACAGTAGATGATCATCTACTGCCTGGAGAAAAAGAAAAAAGAGAGGAGATCCCATCTTCCCATAGAACCTGCTGACACAGAGCTCTTCTAGTTGAACTTAGAGTGGGAAGGCGAGATATAGATGATTCTATCTTGAAAATTAAATTGATTATATATTGCTATTTTAATTTATGGGGGAAAAATCATTACTCTAAAGCAATCGGTTTTCACCCAACATTTCAAGGATGGTTTTGCTGAACTAAAGTGTAACCCTTATGCACCATAGTGCAAGAGGTGGAGAGAAAGATAAAGGGAATCAAGCAAAAACATAAGAATCTCACATTATGGGGAGGATGGGAGAGCTGTATAGACAAGAACACTATACCCACAACTGAAGAGACCAAGCCTCCCCCCAGATGGAAGCCCAGAAGCTGTAGATGTTGCAGTAGCAAGCACAAAGGAGCTCCAATACAGCTCATGAAGGTTATAAGCACCTAAAAACTTCTGACATAAAAAGTCACCCAGATCCATTCAGTCTGTTCTGAGACAGACTGCAGACCCACTGCACGCACCTTCTCATAAAAGGTTTTTGAGTTTTACAATCCAAATCAGCTTAATAGTATGAGAAAAAACAGATGCTTATTTACTTGTCTCAATATTTTCTTTCTTTAAAAAAAAATACTTTTTAATGTACATAATGTATGACTTAAAAACTAACCATTATAATTGTGGCTTTAATATTTTGCATTGAAAAAACCATATAAAAGGATTCAGAAAATTAAGTATGCATTCTTGGGGGGGGGGGGGGAGGGGGGGGGGCGCAGACACTTCCTCCACCATGCTCTCATCAGCCTTGAAAATCCCAGAAAATGAAAAATAGACTATTTCACACTAAAATATTTCCTGGCGGCTGTTCTAACTTAGGCTTAGCTTATTTCCACATTTCTGCCTCATCTCATCACCTGCACTCTGCAGACAATAACATCATGGGTTCGCATTATCCACATCACTTCAGTCTCTGACATTGCATTTTATTTGCCTTTTAACTATCTATTTTTATAGAGACTTAAAGCATAGGATTCTAATATGATGCTAATGGAAGGTCTGTCTCATTCAATTTACTTCCCAAATGCATTACTTTGTCATTTTACATAATTACACAGTTTCCTTGAAATACTGTCTTCACAGAACCCCATAATTTCTGGTTTTCACTGGTTACATACTCTTACCCCACATACACCTCCCAGAAAAACCCAATTAATTTTATTAAGCTATTTAAACAAATCAGTGTCACCAAGTTCAAAGCAAGTGAGAATTTTCTGCATTGTGTCTGTCAATCTTTTTAAACAAGTCCAAAAGAACTGTGTAGAAGCATTGTAGTTTAGCCTCAGAACAGACTGGGGGCTATTTTGCCTGTTTCTTGAGCTCTATGAATCCTGATGATTCAGAAAAAAATGGAAACTAGATCTTGCCAGACAAAAGCCTGTGGTGACTGAATAAATTTTAATGAAATTATTAAATTCCTTCTTTATTCAGTTCAGAAAACACACAATTATATTGTTACATTCCATGTCTCTCCTGTAAAGTGTTTGGGCCTAAGCAGCCCGGCAGTCTCAGATCAGATACTCCAAGCCATTAAAAAAAGGGACCAGTTTGAACCTTGCTACCAATTCTGCATGTAGCCACAGCGCATACAGAGGTCTCACCAGTCTCACATTAGAGGTTTCACTAACGAGCAGGTGCTAGACAGCACACAGTGGGGCTAATTCCACAGAAGATTTAACAACTTCATTGAAAAAAATTATCAAATCACACTATGCTGGAAAACATCAAGAAATGTAGAAATATTTCAGTAACTAGATATACGACCAGAGACAACAAAATGTAGCAAACCTTTCCTCATGAGATACTCCCATGACAGAAAACATAATATGAGCAAATATTCAGACTATGCTTAGGAAGTGCATTGACTACTATATCTAAATTATCATCTTAACCATACCGAAATTATTCTTCTTATTACTAACAGCAGCCAAACATTTTTAGTGAAGGATGAAGAGACTTGATTTCTTCCTTCTCGTCTTTTTTGAGGGTTTGGGTTTTTTGGTTTTTGGTTTTTTTTCCTCAGACTAGGGCATGCTATCAGTTTCATGAGGGTCAGTGTTACTGTTTCCTTATCAACTGATAACCAGTATTTGCACATGGAGCTACTTTCTGACTTTCTGTCAATATCTCTCACATGCGGACCACTGCCATCATCTTCACAGGCAGACACAGCGGGGCCAGAACAGCCACCAAAATACAGATGGGGGGGTGGGGAAGAAAAAACCTAATCCTGACAATTATGGTTGGAAAGCTCAGGACTAGTTTAGAGTTTCTGTGTCTCCTCCTCTGGCCAGAATCATCTAGTCAGCAGTAAGTTTGGATATTAGCCAAACACTTAATAGCTTTGCACAACTACTTGCCAATATTAACATTCAGCCAAGAGCTCAAACATTTGTACTACTACCAAAACCTTTAAGGGAACTCCTTCCTTACAGCTATCCTTCCCAAATAACATATAGTGACAGCTAAGTGCAGAAATTATCAACCTGATTTTTAAAATACTCAGTGTCTTCCAAACTGTCTAAAACTGTTTAGTACTATACAGCTCCCCAAATATAAACAAAAAGCAACAAAATAGAATAAATAAGAGATTATGTAGAAGATAATGCTCCTATATTCTCCACCAGGACTCATCTTCCCTGTATTTTGAGACACCACAAAAGGAAGGAGATTCACACAAAAAGTTCTGTTCCATAAACACATGTCCTGGCAAACAGTAAGGATTTTTTTAAAACAAAGAAATCCTTTAAATACTCTCTTATCACAACAAAAAGCATCACTGTACACAGAAGCCCAGGGATGCATGTGTATTTAAAGTAGTGAGAGGCAGAAGTAAGAGCCACAAATACTTCTGGCACATTCTTTTGGTTTACCTTGGGTTTTGACTGCTTTAACAGTGGCTCAACACATCCTCATAACAGAGAATATTCTTTTCTTTGCATGTTTTTGTTATCTGTGCTGATTTAAAGAAAAAAAAACCACCAAGCTGATGCAAACTAGATACAGAGAACCAAGATCTATTGTACAGTACAGCTTCCTTTCTTCATCAATCTGAGGAGCACAGCATGTCTTATTTTAATAAAGTAACAAAAAGATAATGAACAAAGTGCTAGTTCATATGGGGTTAGTACAAGCCCTGCACTGTTTTTATTAAAAGGGCAAAGTATTCTTTTTTCCTATTTACCACTATCAGACTGATCAAATTACTTATTTCTGCCCCCCCATTCTTTAATTATAAGAAGAAAATCACCCACTTCTTCCTACTGCTCTACTATTCCTTCGAAGTTTGAAAAACAAAATATACATGACAACATGAAAAGCAACATCATCTTCATTCAGGTTCCTCAGAGTGTCCTGAATCTGCATTTCTAATGTAAATTTTAGTTTTACTATAGTCTGCACAATAAATTTATTTGTACTTGTCAATAAGCATTTAGTCATCTACTTTTTCTTGTAATTAGTTATACAAGTAGTACATATGTAGTTGTTTATAAAGTCAGTTTCAAAGTCTGCTTTGATCTTGCAAGTTGGTGATGTCCCTGAACTCCCACCAACGCTCAATGAGAGAACTGGCACTTGCCACCTCACAGGAATAGCATCACACCTGCCTGCCTTTCATTTCTAGTTCATACAAAAGAAATAGTCTATGAAGGAGACAGTAGGACTGGCTGCTGAATATGCAGCTGATGACATACGTGGCAAATAAAGCTGTCAGGCATTCTAATGTTGTCGGGTGCAGTGACAGCAATTAATACTTACCATGCGATCAGAAAACTCCAGCAATGGAAGTATTCGCTCAAAATGCAGTAGTAAAAATCTTGAAAAACAAGAAGTTCTGACTAAATTATCAGGATTGTCAGTTATATTACTCTCAAGTATATTAAAGTGAAGAGTCTATGAGACCTTTTTAATTCTCTTTTATATGACTTTCACAGTTTTAAAATAAGGCTAGCGTTCAGTAGAGGTACATTTTTTCAATGCACTGACTTTTTCTTTATTGCAATGTTAGAGACATTGTAATTATTTTAAAACACTTTTAAAGCATAATATTAATTAGAAATGGGCTTTAAATCAAAGTAGTATTTAAACTTCATCAACTGACACCTCCACTACTTTGTAATTTTTAAGTTAGGTCTCTGTTGTTGAAACACTAATTCTTAACATTTTATCTCTAACACTTCAGCTAAAAGAATTCTTTCCTGCACTCCTGCATGTGACAAAAGAAAGTCTCCCTGGTGTTTCTAAGATGCTTAAGGAGGTGAGCATTTTAAGATTTTATTTTATTTTTCTTGTGTCAAATATTAAAGACCTGAAGAGAGATCATCAAAAAAAAAAAAAAAAGGCCTCTATAGCGAAGCAATAGCAGAATCATCATGGCTAGTTTTCATTGGTTTTGCCAGAGAACACACTGTATCTTTATAAAAAGCTATAGGGCATCGTATCTGCCAATTCTGGGCAAGCAAAACCAAGTACAGCCTGCACAACAAATTATCTTCCAAAGCAGACCATATATCACTACCCAATTTTATTCTGATTTAATGGTCAATCAACAGAAGCAGGGATGTTTAGCATCATCCTTTGTTTAAAATACCAAGCACCAGCATTTACAGTGTTGTTAACTCTGACGTTTCAAAGATGCAGGGTAAAATATACCAGTTTTAATTGATCAAAGTTCACTGTCCTGAGCTCATTGTGCCACTGTTTTGCTAGCCATCTGCTCTCTCTGCCACTTTCAACGTTAAGATCCTATTTTTTGTTGGGGGTGAGGGGGTGGCACGGAATCACAAGTGATGAGGGATAGAAACACACACATTCCAAAACACTGTCTGCACCTCTTCAGTTTTTTTTAGTCTTCTCAACTTTCCTGCACCATAATGACCTCCTCAGGATACACAGATATTTCTAAAGGCTTGGCAAGATTTTGTCTTGCTAGAGAAAGAATTCCTAACATTTTAGTCTTTGCAGGTATGCAGGTGTCTTGTGTGCTAAATTCTGTATCCTAGTCTGTATTCATTGTGCCTTCCATTCTGCAATTGTTAATCACTTGCCTCTTACTTCTTTCTCAATAAGAAATCTCATTTATCAATGCAAGCCTGCATTTACAAACTCAAGTCTTTTGTGGAGGATTATTCTAAGGCACCTGGTTAGCCAGACAAACAGTATTTTTAGTTTAATTACTATTAAACAACAATAAAGATGAAATGTCTTAAATTTTTACCAAAATAGTCTCCTTCGGGGAAAAATATTAAAATGTAAAAGTATACACCATTTTTCAGGGTAACTTAAAGTTATGCTTAACAAGTAGCACGATTTCGCTTTGCTTTTGCCAAAAGTTACCTAACTTGAATGACTATTTAACAGTTTACAGAAACACTGCCTTTGTTATAGATTGAATTACAAATTTCTCTATTTCAAATGAGAAGTTAAGAGCTTAAAAATAAGCATGATCTAAGACAACCTGAAAGCTTTCTAGCAGAAACTTGAAGACCAGTCTTGTTCTATTATTTCTAAATTTAAAATGGCAACAAATGCCACCCTTCTTCCCCTTAAGCAATATGTTAGTTCTTATTTATACTTAATAATGATAAAAGCCTAATTTTTAAAGCTTCTTTACAGAGCACCTGTAACTTCAAGAGGGACACAAGAGACAGTTCCAGACATATTAAAAAAGATTTTTTTTTTCTAGCAATACTACACATATGCTTCATTATAAACAAATGTAAAGAGTCAAATGAGGACATAATTCAGCTTGAATTTCCATTTTTATTACTTTTAAAAGGTAAAGAAAATAGTAGGGTAAAGGAAAAGAACAAAAATTTTAAGTAAAAAATAATGTATCTATATTAGGATTTAAATAGCCAAGCTTCCTTTACTTAGCTGCAACCTCATTTGCCTTGTTCATGGAGCATCCACGTTGTACGCAACAAAAAGTGAAGCAAGTAGGTTGATTCACATTTGCAACTTCATATTGCTAATTTATCATCTAGTCCACGTTTCTTCTGCCTCATTTATGAGCAAGGAAAACTGAATCCTTGACAAGGCAAATTATGGTCCAAATTCTTCAATCAAATGTGAGGAAGGTGAGGATCTAATTAAAAAACCTAACTCTTTAAATTGTATGCATGCTAATGACACCGAGTTGTGATTCTGATAGAAACTTTAATTTTTCTTGCAGAATAATTGTGTGCATTTATTTTTTCTATTTGCATACTCTGGACTAACAGAGCCCATTGTGAGAGTAAGCAACACCTACTTACGAAGACAAATATTATTGCAGAAGTTTGTTACATCAACTGTTATATCATCATGCAAGAAGGAAAGATAGGTTAAAGATCACTCCAAAAATTTGGGAATGAGGAACCAACATGGAGAACTGTTGTGATGCTTCGGACCTTGCAGAAAGAGCTCTTAGAGCTCAGGTATTGAAGAGACCTGATCTTAAAAAGTAATACAAATAAGAGGTTCATAAAAGTTATACTTTATAAAAACATGTTTTAAATGTGTTTATACTAAAGACATTGCTACAAACTGAAAGCTTTTGTAAACACTCTCTGTGTGACACCTATTCTCTTTCTTTCCCCTTGCTATACACAATAGCAAATAAGGTTAGAAAAGATTAACAATAAAAGACACAGAACAGAGTCAGTTAAATGCTCAGGAACGACAGAAGAAAAATATCATGATATTAAACAAATATTTCCTTATAAATTATGTTGACAATAGGAAGAGTCACACTTCTGATGCATCAGGAACCTTTTGATAATGCCAAAAATAAAAAAAAAGTTTTTCAAATAAGGCAGCAAAGGTAGAATACCGAAATAACTTGTTACACATGTTCATGCAACAGCAAACATCTATATTGTCAACATTCATACCAGCAGTCTTGGAAACATAAGGTTGTTTACCTGATAACAGATACGTATATTAAACCCACATTAAAGACTCCAATTATTTGTTTTAGGAATAAAACCTAAGAACTGAAAATAACATAAGAGAAAATTGACTGAATTTATAATGTGAAAATAGAGAAGTGTATAGGTCTAATTAAGTATGTTTAAGAATATTCTGTCATTTACATTAATGTAGTACTTTTCATTTTAAGATGCATGTAAAACTCCTAAGTCTATCTTAGAAATAATCAGAGATACTTCTACACAATGGAGCACTTTCAACTGAATTCACTAAGGCTACTCACATGGATGTTATTAAACACAGGCTTACATATTTGCAGGATAAAGCTATATTTTTCTTTTTTGCTACCAAGCTTCCATTCTCATCAGAAAGCAACAGAATAGTCATAGGATCAGCTGTTAAGACTACCTGTGTAACTTCTAGCATTTTCTTAGAATACTTAAATATTGGGATATTTATAATTTAGCAAGCCTAAATATCCACTACACATTTTACATTTCTTGGATTCAAAAGTAGTAATATACGTACTCAAATGATAAAACAAAAAGCATACATTTGTGCACTCAGCATGCTTTGAAGCCATCAGAATTCAAAAACATGCTGAACCTCTCTCCTCTGTTCTCTTCACTAGGATATAAGGGCACACGCATGTGCGCCCTTATGGGATGATAAGGGATGATACCAGAAAGACAAACTGGCTATGCCACAGCCACGTTAGATTGAAGTTCTCCAAGGAACTTACAGGCTCTGGAAGTGATGCAAGTGATTGAATAGAGCACCTCTGCATTCAGCATAGAATCAGCACCCTGGAACCATTAGAAGGCACTGCACTTCTGGAATTACCTTTTTATTTATTTATTCACAGAAAAGGTTGAAAAAGTTCCCCAGACACTTGGCCGTTGGTTATTAACAACTTCATAGCACAACCCAATCTTCCACCTTTGCGCTGACACTGAACCCACCTTAGCTGAGCATGGTCACGCGAATTCACAAGTGCAATTTATAAGTCCTTACAGGCATCTGACATGAACATTTGACATTGATGACAGATGTTATTGTAACTGCTTTCCTTAAGGAAAAACAAATTGTCTGAGCAGATTTCAAATGAGGTCTGTGAAGAAGATATATAAATGAAAACCAAGGTACATCATGACTGTCAATACTTAGCCATCAAAAATAAACACGCTTTACACAGCAAACTGTCGTCCAGAGAAGCACCCGAGAGTACCCATTTCTTGCACTACTATTTGACATTGGTCAACAAAAAGAACTATGCTTTATCATGTCATTTGTCTGCTAATCTGAATTGTTCAAAGAACATAAGTGGTAAGAACTGTATTTCAACAACAATATATTTTGAGGAAAAGAATGCACTAGAAAAAACTGTTTGAGCCAAAGTCCGTACCATCACAGAAATAACAGTTTTATAACGTTATTAAATTATTCAGACATTGCACATACCACAGACATAATAAGTATCTTAGCAGATTACCTGTAAGTTTTAATTTTACTAACCACGAAAAGTGCTTAGTTAACAGCACTGAAAACTGAAGAAGCATCAGCACCACATCCAACAGGATTCAACTCAGATTTGACGAAGAGAAATCAGTTCCTGAGAATTCAAGTACTGCAGTCTCCAAGTCCATTCAATTTGTTATTTTTGCAATGAGACAATCCAAAGGGATGCCAAATAGCATAGCCACGAGTACGGACACAGTAAACCTCCATTCGGAATTGGAATGAAGTCACCAAAGTGTGTTCTGTTAGCCTCTCAAAGTCAGTAGAGCAGTACGGCCAATAAGTCAGCACTCATCCCAAGTGATCCAAGCTATTTACTTGGAGGGAAACTGTCCCACATATTACCAATGCTCTGTGCAACGTGATCTCTTGGACTAAATTCAGGAGTGGCACAGACTTTCGTTCCATTTCTTTCACTTCCTTAGAAATAAACCACACGTTATATCCAGCTAAGCAATCATTATAGACATTGCTTTCTTTAGCAACTTCCCACCTCAACTCCACAGTTACCCCAGTAACTACAGCACATCATTTTCACACGTACCTATACCATTTATCTTTTACTGATCTTTTTACTCCTTTCACCGTTCCATGGCATTTCCCACACAATTTGAGATTTTTAGGTAATTTAATTCTAAAATAAATCTCTCATAATTTTCCATTTCTGTAGAATTTAGCTGCTAGATTCTACATCCGTACTGTGACTTCAGTTAGAGGGATAGGATAATAAGCATGACAAGCAGTGAGAAGCTTAAAAAAAAGAGACAGTATTTGTTGAAAGTGGGATACTTTTTATTTAAAGTACCTTGGTCATTAAAGAAGCCACATGTTAACTAGTGTGAAGCATTTCCAGTGAATGCCAGTCCGCAAGAGTTTCTAAGATAGCCTAGAAAAGATAGTCTAGAAAGCCAGTAACCCCTTTCAAAAATCTAATCTTAAAACTTCTCAGAAAAGCTTAGGCTTTGCTAAACATCCAAAACATCAAAGGCTCCCACACATCCAATCACAACTTGGAACTCTGAGGTATACCTCAAATTCTTAGACACATTCCATCTGCCATCCTAAAAGAACAGAAATTCTGACACTACAGTTCTCGCTCATTATTCTCATTACAAATTAAAGAGATCATAGTGATATGCAACTTTCCAAACACGTAAACTGTCCATCTCAAAGTCTATACTTGTAATATCGTGAAGGAATTCCAGGTTTGTGTGAACAAAAATGGTGTGACAGTAATGGAGCCTTATCCAGAAGTGCTAAAACATCTTTGCTACTATCCTCTCCTCTGTCAGAGCTCAGCACCCAACAGAGCATCTCTGAAAGGAGATGAGGTTGTTGTTCCTAATTGTTATAACTACTCCAACCAAAATCTGGGTATTTAAGATACTCCAAAGCTGGGCATTTCAAAAGCTGCTGTGACTAAATGCATCATAAGAACTCCCTGAGATCAACAGCCAAGAAAGCAACAACACAATTTAAATATTACACTATCAATGATAATTTAAAGACATTTACATTTTCTTATACAAACACTGGAGATCTATGCTTATAAACTTTCTTGGACCCCACAACTAGTCCACAACCATTATTCACAGAAATAATTCTTTATTTTTTGGTCACACCTTACACACAAGCAGTAACAAACCAACATAAATCCATCTCACTTTATTTCAGAAAGATTGTTTCTTTATAAAATGCATTATGTAACAAAAAAGTGACCAATTAAAAATCAAGTGCTCCAGAAAAAGATTTAACTGATCTTTCTGCTGATCTGCCTTTGCATTTTCTTTTAAGTATCACCCAGAAGAAGCAGCAGCACTATCCAGTTCATTTACAGATTTTCATTTCTGAGCTTTCCCTTGATCAACTATGATCCTTAAAAAGAAATTATCATCTCATTTTGCTTTAAAGCAACTCTTGCCCTTCTGCCAGGGCTTTGTAGAAAATATAAGCTAGTATTAATGTTGCAAAATAAATATTTTGAGGTAACCTCATCATTGCTAAGTACATATAATATCACTCAAAAAACCTAAACTTTACATTGCAAAAATATTTTAAAGCAATCCTAAAACTGAAGAAAACAAATATAATCTCACAAATAAAAGAGCAGTCACATTACAAAAGAAAAAAAATTCAGTATCGCAGTAATATTTCCTAGGTGGATCTGACTAACATATATATCCCAGGCGTCTTACAAACTAAATTAAACTGAGAAGATAACAAATGCATCATAGTGGATAAAAATATAATAGACACCATAAGAGACACAGGTGGAAGAACATATGTTGTCTCTGGAAGTGATACACAGGCTGGTTGCCTCACCCTCTTTGAGGGGTGAACAACCCACTCTTTTTTCTTAGTCATCTTTCAAAGGTCTGCAAGAATCATCTTTCTGAAGCAAGAAAATCACCTTAAGCATTCTTTTACAAAAACATGCATGCTGAATAGCTAATTCTCTAAACATCAGGTATATTTGACATTCTAAGATGGCTGAATGTGCTCACTTGATATTTGGCTGCTATGAATACGGGCCACCCCTTCCCTTGCCACCTTTCTACAGCATTCAGAGCAGGCAGGAGATAGGAGGGGTGACTGGCATGGATAATTATATCTTACACTACCATTCATCAGAATTTGACCCAGAGTTTGACTACCAGCAGGTTAGGGGAGTTGAAGAACCACCCATAGAAGACGAGAGGTGGTGAGATGGGTCTCCTCCAAATGCAGCTTAACCACCAGAGAGAGTATCAGAAGTATAATGAGTATAATAAGGCATTCAAACACTAACAGAAGGTAAAAGGAAGTCAATGCTCAGGAAGACCAGACATACACAATTTCTAAGGCGAGGAACTCCATTTTGCACAGTAGGATAGCAAAGGACAAAAGATGCCTCTGCATACCAACTTTCTCCTTCATGCTTGGGAAGGAGGGGAAACCATTTCAGTAACTAAATCCTCTACCTACTGGAAAAAAGGATGCTTCTGAGTTCAAGACAGAAGACACTTTCTATTCATAAACCCATCCTCATGGTATAGGAAGAAAAAAACCCCACGCAGTTAGAAAGTCAAAGCACATTATCTCAATGCTAGAGGAAGGAAAGAAAATAAGACAGTATCATCTTCCACATTCAGGAAGACAGCATATCAGCCCAGGTACCCCACCAACTGAGTAAGATTAAAATAGGAGCTATTTAAAGATAATGGCAGCCAAGTCTCCTCCAAACCTGTCTAAACACACTTTCTCCAACACAGAAATGACCTTTCAATCCTCAGCACTACCCTTCAAAATTATTTACTCCAACTGTTTTCTGGAGTCAGTATTTTTACCATCTACTCTCTCAAGCAAATGGCATTTCTGAGAGAATGACAAGGAAGACAGACCACATACTCGCTTTCTCTTTCACTAACAAAACATTATCTCCTTCGCCTTGCATTTGAAATTTTAGTGGTGATAAAAGACAACAGATATTTGAAGACATAGTACAAATGAACTAGCACTATAACAAAACCAACAAACAAGAAATCTCTCAGTTCTTAACTGGAAGACCTACCCCACCCTGGGTGCACTTGTGAGAGAGACAGCCCAGGGTTTCCCCATAGTTTAAACATCTAGTTTTAATCTGAGCTGCGAAGCCATAAATCTCAGGGACTGCGCTTATCTCCTTAATCCTTTGGAAGAAGAAATTATGTACCCTTCACTCACAGGACAGAAAGTCAGTCCTCGCCCACCCCAGTTTCCTCTAGGAAAAGTGAAATTGCTAACTCACCTTTATGCCTTTGAAAACTGCTTTACACAGAGCTTTCAAACAAAAGTAACAGTAATGGAAAGGTTTCTTTTACAGCACTGGAGAGATGTGGGAAGAGTTATTTTCACACACAACCCTTAACGCAGTCACTCACGAAGCCAAGACTTAAGACTGTAAGTTTCTTACATCAAGAAACTGTAACAAAGCTTTTCCCACAGAAACATAGTCCTTAAGGGAACCGGAGAAACTTACCATTACACGCTCCCTCCGTGCAAAAACAGATCCTAAAGAGGGACCTTTTCCTCTTCACATGCAGGGAAAGGAAGAAATCGGGAAACGCATTGCTCAAGCAGATGGGACCGTGAAGGGATAGGGGCTACAAGAGCCTTTCCTCTTCCACAGGGCAGGTAAAGAAAAATAGCAGCCAGCACTAGCAGCGAAGCAAGATGGCAAACCGCCTGAACCCACGAAGCAATCGCGGGGCACTGAGGAGAAGCGGGTGGTGAAGGAACCTCATCCCTGGCGCGCCCGGGCGGGCGCCTGTGGGGAGGAGGACAGCGGCCGCCGCGCTCCGCGAGCGGCGGGAGGCACGCGCCCGCCTCCGCCCTCCCGTAGCTAAGGGAGCCGGGGCGCTCCCGCCCCGCCCGCCACGGAGGGAGGCGCGGGGCGGCGCTGCCTTCCCGCCCGCAGCGAGCGCCAGAGAAAAGCGATCCCCCTCCCTCCTCTTCGCAGGCGGCGGGCACGGCCGCGACGGGTGGCCCGCACCGCGGGAGATGGAGGGTGCCTTTCGCCCGCGCAGCAGCGGCAGTGGTGGGGCGGGGTTCTTCCTAGTAGGAGAATTCAAGGAAATCCCCCTGGCAGAGGGATTGCTGTAGGGGTCCCTGTAGAGGCGCAGGTGGGGGGTGGGCGCGCTGCTCTGACACAGCTGCCTGCGGGAGGGCGGGGGGGGAAGCTGGGCCGGGAAGGTGGTCAGGCTTCCTCACTCCCCGCTGACGAGAGGCGAGGCTGGGAGGACAGTCCCGAGTCCCCCCGCCCCTGGGGCTGGCACACGACCGACCGCAGGGCCGCAGGAGGTCTCTCCCCGCGCCCTGGAAAGAGCGGCTGAATCGACGCTGTGGAGTTTCACGATTTCTTGAGGTGGGAGGCGGGCGGTAACGCATCTCCACAGCATCCTCCCTCAGAGCGGGGCGGCCAGGAAGCTGGCGGGGGTGGGGGCAGGCATGAGGCAGAGGATCTTTTCCGTCCTCACAGGGAAATGAAGTGCTAGCGGAGAAGCGACTTGATGGAGGGGGGACCTTCCTCCCTTCCCCGCCCTTCGAAGGAGGGGGGAGCCGGAGAAGGGCCTGCTCTCGGTGGGGCTGCCGGGAGGGGGCTGCGTACGAGCTGGCCGTCCTGGACATCCACACGGGAGATGGGGGCACGGGAATAGGAAATAAAAACAAATCCCAAACAAACAAATAGTTAAGTGAAACCACTGATTTAAAAAGCCAACCAGAAAACTAACCCTGACAAGTAGGATTTGCCCTCCTCTTGACTGCACTTATTGGCCGTGCTTATTTGCAACGAGCTTGTATCTGCCAACGCAAGTGGTCGGTTGGTGTGTCCATCAAAAGGGAATATCAATTCGCCGCTAAGGGAGTAGATTCCCATCCATCCATCACAAGGCTTAGCAGGTAGCCGCCTAGAAATCAATCACACACTAATAAAAAATATATATATTCCTTCTCCATCACATTACTATATTGCTCTCAGCAAAATATGTATGTATCCTTGATGCATATATGCATGGATTTTATCCTGTGCAGCACTCTTGTCCAACCTAGAATGATCTTTTAAAAAAAAAATTAAAAAAAAAATCACACAGCATCATAAATGAGGGACCCCAGTAAGTATCCATTAATTATATAACTGCCAAATAATATCCTGTTAGTTTCTGGTTTCCATTCACCAGCCACTAGAAGGGAACAGAAATCTCTCACCTTTTTCCTGAGACGATTTTTAAAACACCAAACATTATCCAGTATTTAGGTATAAGGCTAGGAATTTCCAAAGCTCATCAATTCTATTCTAGAAAACTTTAACAACAATAATATTTTTAAACACTGGGCACAAAAAATGAGACTCCTATGGCTGCTTTTAATAGAAATTGCAAGAGAGGTTTCTGGTTGACGATTCTGTAGGGAGAGGCACTCCGTTACCAGAAGATGATGTGCACTTGGTCCCATTTATTACCATGTATTTCTAAAGCAATACAAAAAGCCTGTTCTGCGAATTCATTTCCAGTTGCAGCCACCGGACAGTCGTAGAAAGCAATAAATAGCAAGTTCCTTAATCACAATCAATTTACAGTACGTATTACAGCCATATTCTCGTTTAAGCTTCTCACCTTTCAAATCATCGCATGTCTTTCGTCCTCACGTGGATTTTACAACATCGCCTTTAGCTGACATCCCGTTCGGGCGGAGGCAGGCGGCGGGGAGAGCCGGGGCCGCCGACCACCTGCCGGGGGGGTGGGGGGGGCGGGCGCGGGGAACCTGCTGCCGCCGGGGAGGCTGCCGTGCTCCCGGCCCTCGCCTCCCGCCCCTGGGCCGGGCTCCCTCCGCCAGCTGCGAGCCGGGCTGCCCGCCCGCCCGCCAGCCCCTGACTCAACATTCCCAGCATTCCCGAGGAGCCGCGGCTCCAGCGGCGCCGCGCGGCTGCCGCCGGGGGCAGCCGCGAGCTGGCGGGGGCAGCGGCTCGCGTACGGCGAGGCCACGCGTTTGCCGGAGCGTTTGTCTGTCCGTTCGTGCGAGCCCAGGGGCTCCCGTCACCACCCAGTCAACGGCTGAAAGGCAGCTGTGTTACCCCTTGTGAAGCAGCCTAAAAATACACCTGTCTGCGTAAGACTGCAGAGGCAAAATTGCTTCCTTGTCCCTGTCCACCGAAAGCCAGAAGCGTTCAAAGCCAGGTGCTTAAGAACATGGTATCTAAAATCCATTCCTATATGTGTGTACATACACGGGGGAAAAAAATCTAAATCTGTGTTTTGGCTTAAGTGGAAAAGTAATTAAGAAGACATCTCTATCTATTTGTGGTTAAAAAAATAGTATGCAAAAAAAGCAGGAGATCTGCTGCTGTATGAAGCCTGAAAGCCTTTTCATCAGAAAACTACAAACTGCATTAAAAATTACTCCTGAGATTTTTTTATTTAGTTTTGTACTAAAGGGAGTGAGGGAAACTTCTGTAAACATCACTGACTTCTCATCCTAAGAGATGAGGGTTTTTTCCTCTTCTATTATTTTATTTTTTGAGTTTAATTGCTCTTGATACAATTATAACTGATCACCCTCAGTCCTTAGCTTCACTGCAACTTCATACCTTACCCTACACAGAATGTCACAAACTTCTTTTATCTGCTGCTTCTTACCCTCATTGCTCTAGCAGTGTGTCTAAGAAGCACCGCAGATCTGTAGTTGTTTTACTGTAATCTGCATTTTGTCCTCTCCTCCCCACATGTGCACCCATCATACATGCCACTATCAAACATTATCAATAAGAACAGCTTTTATGGCATTACTATTAAAAACTATGTCAAATGAAACTGATTTCAACCAGTCATGTTTAAAACTAACATAACCCCTTCATTGCTGTATTTGAATTATCCAAAGCCAGTTGAAAGTGTCTGTCGTGAATATTTATTCAGAGATGCAAATATTCAAAGCAATGCTAGGATGCAATTCACAATAAGAGTATAGCGGGTTTTATTTCCCGAAGAAAGGGACATACTCTTACAATATCTGTCTACCTCAGCTATAATTACAATATGGGGCAAATATTTTTTCTGAGTTAAGTGATGGGATAAACTGTGATTAAAATGCAAACTTCAGTTGCTTTTCAAACCTGCATATTTACTTGAAGACTTTTCTGTTAAAATAGTTACAAAACCATGGACATTCTGGACAGAGAAAACCTGTTCCTGGAGAAACGGACAGGAAGGGACCTGGCTTTGTATACAGATAACTTCACTTGCTCTGAAAAGCAAACAAAGCACTCTTGAAGAGTTAGCAAGTCTGCATCTGTAAGGAAACAGATAAACACTATAAAATGTGGGTCACTACACTGAATGCTTCAAAGCACAGGAAGTGTCCATTTTCAAAAGTTTAGTGCTTAATTTGGATTCAGTGTGCAGTAGGAATATCTTACAGGCCTGTCTCAGCATTGCTCATACCAATTCTGTCTCAGAGCTGTTCATGATGAGAGGACTTTTGTTCTAAGTGGTGTCAGCTGCTGACAGTTTTTTAAACAGCATATCGCACCATCCCTGTCTATATGAAAAGACAGGAACATCAGGTTCTGCTTTCTCTTTTTTGCAACTCATTCAGTGGCAAAGGTTATGGGCTTTGTGATGGCCTGCAAAAGCCAGGATCATTCTGACAGAAGACCGGTAGCCCAAGAATCTTCTTTCCAAGGAATAATCATTGTGGGAAGACACCACAGAGTTACCATAAGGTTGCAACAATATTGCAATGAATTAAGCTTGCTATCATTGAATAAAGTTTGTAGTAGAATTAATCATAGACCATCTTGGAGCAGCAGACCATCTGCAGAGGGACTGTCAGTATTGCTACTGCCAAAGAACAGCGTATACCCACTATGGACAAGACCATTTGGTGTAGAGCTTTGTGAAAAAAAATATTTTGCCAAATTGTATTCAAAAAGAGTTGTTAGGAAAACGTGCAGTTCAAGTAAAGGGGAAAAATAATCAGAATTTTACAGCTAATCTACTTATTGTATTAGCAGAAACAACATCCATGCAAACAACCTCAGGGTCACATAATCCAAACCCTTCAGTAATAGTCATTCCTTACATTCAAGACAACACTGGAATCCAAATCCAAAGGCTAGGATAATAACAGTATGTATGTGCTTAAGACTGACTTCTTTGCAGCTGATGAAAGTTCTCATTTCAGTCTACTCACAGGAACATCTGTGTTGTCTTTGGTGTCATGATGCAGGTGGGTGCCATTGAGCATAAGCTCAGATCATTGAGTAAACTAGCACTTTTTTCTTTTGTTTTTGTTGTAAGATGTTCCAATTCATTAACTACTAGACATATCTTTGAGCCAGCTGTTAGAGGAAAGCAGTCTGTTGTAAAACTTAAACCAGTATTTATATGATGTCATGTGATGATGCTACAGCTAAGGTTTGCACTTTTCAACAGTTTCTACCTTCAGACACATTTTTGGCTAGCATATTTTTGTTTGTTTTTCAAAACTGTTTGCTTTCTGAAAAGCTTTCTACCTTAAAAATGCAGCATATTCATAGGTCTTTCTGCTTATATCATACATCAGGAGCTCCAAAAACCCCACTGAAATTAATGACAAAATTCTTCTTTATTTAAAAAAGTGCAAGTTAGGCCCTAAAAAATTAAAGTACATATGAAATACAGATTTTGAAGTCTGCTATTTTCCTCAGCCTATGCTATACTGATTTTGGAAACAGGAAAGTATAAAACATTCTTATTATAATTTTTCTGTTTAGTTATTCCAAGTATAAATAATTCAAAATAACATTAGAAAACATATAATGTTACTGATTGTCTTTAGTTCCCATGCCTCCCTCAATCCTTCCCAGCTCTCTTCTCTTCTTACCCTGTGGTAATTACACTTTAGCAGCAGCTAGCTCCCTTTCGTATTTTGGTGAAGATGTATGCAGTTTAGTGCTTCATTTTTCAAAAACAGAAATACAAATAGAAATGGAGCTCAGTCACTGCTGCTGCATACTTGAGAGCAAGCAACTGCAGGTGTGTGCTTTAAAAACTGAGGAAAATGCATTTTAGCTTTGTTCCATTGAACCTGGCCCCGATGTATTCAGCTGTGCTTCCCTAGTGGCAGAGTTGCTTTCAGCTTTCATTTTCTATTACAAAAGCCAAGTCAAGAACATGATATAACACTACTTTTTAATTAAAAATTAATTGTAAAAAATAATTCTGGTATTATATTGATGTATGAAAACTGAATTACTTTCTCACAAAAATACAGCACAAATAGAAAAAAACACAAAGACATGAAAATTGAGAAGCATGGGAGCTTCTGAAGCAGAAATAAGAGATGATCATGCAGGTCAGCCCCTGTGTTTTGATGGTAAAAACCAGAAATACATAAGATAATGCTAGATTCAATTATTATCAAGAAATGGAATGTTTACCCTGTGTTGCAGTAGAAAGCAAATAAATGTGACAGTAATCTCCTTGGTAAAATTTAGCTGTTTCTTGCATTCACAAGCACTTTTAAAGTTAGTTATAATTGTCCAGCAGCACTCCCTATGACAAGATATTACCAAAATATAAATTGTTTAAATATTATTCAAAGAAAGGGTTTAAGGGATATATTTGTTTTTTTGGAAAAGAAAGTAAGTCATGATGGATGTTGCTGCTCTTTATTCATATTGAGACCTCATTCCCAGCATGGACCACATCAGAAAGTTACTTTCATAGTGCAAGTTATTCCCAACTGGTAAGGTCCAGAAAGAAAAAAAAAAAATGGAACTGTGCAAGAAAGCTACTTTCACATGGAATAAACTGATATCTCCGAAGAGAAAAAACCCTGAATTCTCCATGATTTGCACTGAAGGTTACAGAAAAAAGCATTTACCATGATGCGGTGATCAGAGCTGGGGTGAGCACTTGACCCAAACAAAATCATTGAAACAAAATTAAGTTTTCCTGTTGATTTCAGAGCGAGGTCCTATTAGTCTAGTCCCTGGAGGTGTTGCGCCTGTCAGTCAGTACCTTCCCGGACTGCTCTCTTTCCTCTTTATCAGTTCAGATATCCACCTACAGATATCTGTCAAAATGAATCATAAAATAGCTTCCACCAAATGTCAGTTTCCTTCTTTACTTTCCTCATGACAGATCACCAATCAAAGTCTGCTGTCTTGGTCTTCAAAATCATTAGTATGATTTATTTATTTTTAATCTAACAGTGACTTATGCTTTACAGAGGATGGAAAAATGTTACTTGGATATACATGAACACACAAAATGCTATTATGGAATTCATTATAATGTATTATTATGCAAAAACAAACAAGGAAAGTGTATTTATGCAATTACCAAAAAAGTGTAAGCAATTTATTACATACAGCACTGCTAATCTCTTCAGGATTGAAACAAAGCTACTCTGGCACATGCTGTTAATTTCATTGTTGCAAGTAGAACAAAAATAGCAAAATTATTTAATATTAAGAATAGGGCTATTAATAGGCTTTTACATCAACTGTACAATATATTTCAGAGACCTAAAAACATTTCTTAGAAAAATTCAAGCTCCAGTGGCCCCTAACAATATCTAGTAAATCTAGCTTAAAACATCTTGAATTAGGTTTAATATTAAGACCTAAAATTTTATCAATGGTCCTTCATTTACCTGGTTGGATCTGTTTTCTGGAGACACAGTATTCCTGCTACCGCTATAGTAGATGAGACTATACTGGAGCTGCTGCTAAATGAGCACTGACTGGTAAACTCTTAGATGCTGGTTATTTTTTTTAAATCAGTTTAAACACACAGAGCTAAAGTCCAGCTGACTTTTCAGTAAAGCTTAAGCTTTTACATGCCTACCTTATTCTTCAAAAGTAAATTTAGATACTAAAACTTTTACTTACAAGCATCAACATGAGGCACTTCATCTGAAGGCAACTGAGGTTCCCCTCTCAATTCTCCAGTTGCAGGAAACTGAGATCCCCTTCCCTGCTGAAGATCTCAACCACTACAGTGCAGTTGGCAGGCACAAACAAGACCAGGGTTGTAGGACTGCTCACCCCAGCACATCGTCTTTTCTCAGCAGAGCCACAGGGCAGTTGTTCAGTAAGGGAACCTTTTATTGGCAAGGCTATCGCCTCCAATTTTAAACAGCTGGGTAGTGAAGCCTGAGTTACTGCCTTTATCGCATTCACATGGTGGCAGGACTTGGGCAGGAACCAAACTACCTAGGCTTGGTGGAGCTAGAAACTTGATCCACAAGAGTAGTCCCAAAATGGAATCAAATTTCTACAGTGAAGAGCTCCCCACTAGATCAAATAAATTCAGGAACAAAGTGAAAATAGTGAAAAACAGTAGCCTTGTATGACTGCTTCAAAACTGACAATGAACCTGCAGATGCTTCCCTACTTCTGTACTAGTTGTGGATTCTGTTGAGGAACTGCATGTCCAACAGAATAGCAAGAAGTATAATGTGCCTGACCATGGATGGCCAATCCAGCTCACACTAGTGCTAGTCATCAGCTAATAACTGACATTACATAGAAGGAATGAGCTTCACACGACTCTTATGTGTATAACAAGAGGACTTGATAGTCTTCCATCTGTTACTCTATATAGACATGCTGAAGAGGATTTCCAGAAATACTGTTTTGAGAGGGTAACACTTTATATCCACTTCATAATACTCCATAGCATTAAACAAAGTATAAATTTATGGGGAATTCAGTTTGATTTATTTTATATATTACTTTAGACAATTTACAAGGTGTTTTTATAGGTGCGTTTACACATGTACTAGTAGTCCTCCTTGGTAATTTTGCACGAAAACACAAAAAACCCTCCACAAGTTCCCCAGTGAAAAACTATGATACAAACGGTCAGGTTCTCTCAATCTTCAACTTCACTACAAAGTCCCAGAAACTTTAAGAAAAAAAATTTGAATACTATGAGCTATGCTTAACTCTATAGCTAAAACATCACTTTTCCTTCTTTTGTGGTTCATGACTGTAGTTAGAGAATATTTTATGCCATCCCAACATTCTTTTAAAATTAATTTTAAATGTATTTCATAGAATTGTTTAGGTTGGAAAAGACCTTTACGGTCATCAAGTCCAACCGTTAACCCAGCACTGCCAAGTCCACCACTAAATCATGTCCCTAAACACCACACCTACACATCTTTTAAATACCTCCAGGGATGGGGACTCCACCACTTCCCTGGGCAGCCTGGTCCAGTGCTTGACAACCCTTTCAGTGAAGGAATTTTTTCTAATCTCCAATCTAAACCTCCCCTGGTGCAACTTGAGGCCATTTCCTCTTGTCCTATGGCTTGTTACTTGGGAGAAGAGACCGACCCCCGCCTTGCTACAACGTCCTTTCAGGCAGTTGTAGAGAGCGATGAGGTCTCCCCTCAGCCTCCTTTTCTCCAGGCTGAACAACCCCAGGTCCCTCAGCCGCTCCCCATCAGCCTTGTGCTCCAGACCCTTCCCCAGCTCCGTTGCCCTTCTCTGGACACGCTCCAGCCCCTCAATGTCCCTCTTGTAGTGGGGGGCCCAAAACTGAACACAGCATTCGAGGTGCGGCCTCACCAGTGCCGAGTACAGGGGCACGATCACTGCCCTAGTCCTGCTGGCCACACTATTGCTGATACAAGCCAGGATGCCATTGGCTTTCTTGGCCACCTGGGCACACTGCTGGCTCATATTCAGGTGGCTGTCAACCAACACTCCCAGGTCCTTTTCCGCCGGGCAGCTTTCCAGCCACTCTTCCCCAAGCCTGCAGCGTTGCATGGGGTTGTTGTGACCCAAGCGCAGGAGCCGGCCCTGAGCCTTGTTGAACCTCATACAATTGGCCTCGGTCCATCGATCCAGCCTGTCCAGGTCCCTCTGCAGAGCCTTCCTGCCCTCCAGCAGATCAACACTCCTGCACAACTTGGTGTCATCTGCAAACTGACTGAGGGTGCACTCGATCCCCTCGTCCAGATCATCGATAAAGATGTTAAACAGGACTGGCCCCAGTACTGAGCCCTGGGGGACACCACTGGTGACCGGCCGCCAACTGGAGTAAACTCCATTCACCACAGCTCTTCAGGCCCGGCCATCCAGCCAGTTCTTTACCCAGCAAAGCGTACGCCCGTCCAAGCCATGAGCAGCCAGTTTCTCCAGGAGAATGCTGTGGGAAATGGTGTCAAAGGCTTTACTAAAGTCTAGGTAGACAACACCCACAGCCTTTCCCTCATCTGCTAAGCAGGTCACCTTGTCAGAGAAGGAGATCAGGTTGGTCAAGCAGGACCTGCCTTTCATAAACCCATGGTGACTGGGCCTGACCACCTGGTTGTCCGGTACGTGCCACGTGATGGCACTCAGGATGATCTGCTCCATCAGCTTCCCCAGCACCGAGGTCAGGCTGACAGGCCTGTAGTTCCCCAGATCCTCCTTCCAGCCCTTCTTGTAGATGGGTGTCACATTTGCCGACCTCCAGTCAACTGGGACCTCCCCAGTTAGCCAGGACTGCTGGTAAAGGATTGAAAGTGGCTTGGTGAGCGCTGCCGCCAGCTCCCTCAGTACCCTTGGGTGGATCCCATCCGGCCCCATGGACCTGTGTGTGTCTAAGTGGTGTAGCAGGTCCCTAACCATTTCCCCTGGGACTACGGGAGCTTCATTCTGCTCCCTGTCCCTGTCTGCGAGCTCGGGGGCTGGGTACCCAGAGAACAACTGGTCTTACTATTAAAGACTGAGGCAAAGAACCTCAAGTACCTTAAGTACCTCAACCTTAAGTACCTCAGCCTTTTCTTCAGCCTTTGTCGCTATGTTTCCTTCGCATCCAATAAAGGATGGAGATTCTCCTTAGCCCTCCTTTTGTTGCTAATGTATTTGTTATACACAAAGTTATACTATGTAAAAAAACATCTAGAGAACAGAAGAATGTTAGATTTCCATCTGTACCAATATATTTTTTGCTTCTTGTAGAACCTAAGGCCAGATACTAAGGAATCCTACATTTCAGTAACCGGACAGTTTTCATGTACTCTATAATCTTCATTGAAGTAGTCTTAACTTCATCGTCCCATTTTCTTAGTAATGTAGTGATAACTTACAAAAAGATCTCCTAACCATTGGATTTCACTTTTGTCATCAAGATTCTTGTCAGTGCAGAATAACTAATGACACATGCCATTCTGAATAGTTAATTTTTGTTCTGGTCTTTAAAATTGAAGAAAGGTTAAATATAGGCTTGAAAGTATCCTTGTATGTTGCTATAATTAAATATCTATCAGTATTTCTATGCAATCATCTGCTACCCTGGCTTTATGAAATATGAGGACTTCTCCCACATTTGAGTAAAACTTGGTCACTATTTGAGGATCTAACTTCAAGTAGTTACATCTTATCAATTCTAGAACTAAAAAGAGGTAATGGTCTTTTTCTCATTTATTTTTTCTCATTTTTACCATTTAGAACCAGCCCTGTAAACTACATATACGCTAGCACATTTAATTACATTTATCCAGAACCACTCTCTAGCATAAAGCGGAAATGCCTTAGCATTATCTGGATTTGTGCCTCTAGACTTGCTCAGCTCCCAAAATAGGGCGTTCCCATGTAGATTTCCTATTGGGAACATACTCAAACTTACGCCAACTTCCAAACCATGCCTGAGAACTGAGGGAGAGGGAGTTTGTCTAGTCCAAAACATGATAGACAACTGTTCTAACAATGTAGCCGTTAAGTTCCAGTGCCAAGCAGCGCGTCCTGAATCTACTAACATAAATGTAACTGTAGGTGGAATTCTTTCTGTCTGGTTGATTCTGAAGACATTCTTTTCCTCTGTCTACAGAAGCGTCTAATGAATAAGTTCTCCTCAGAACCTGAAATGTGCCTTAAAAAAAGCCTCCTTCAGTATTGATGATTGCAGATGAAGTGCCTTCCTTAGTTAGGGGCATTTAGATCCAGGGATCAACTCGGTATTGTCTGGTTTTGCATTCCTCCCTGAAGAGTTTCTGCTTTCTTCATTGCTCCAATCCCACTTTTACATCCTATTCCACTAGTCTAGTTTGTTGATTATCTTTCTGACTAAGAGCAATTTGTGACTTCAGTAACAGAAACACAACCACGTACTGTAACAGAAGAATTTATGTATATAACAATAATGGAGGTCTACGTTAAATTGAACTGGTGACTTTTTATTTCTTTATTAAGCTATATAGAAAAAAGAGAAAAGGAGAGGGCTCACAAGTTAAAATAGAGAGGAGAAATGCTTTCTAATTATCAGCTTGACATTATATAACATTTCCCTACAGATAGGTACAAAATGGCTGCTAATGTACAGGAATTCCTCCGTGTCAGTCTGGCACATCTATTTCTAGTGGACTGCAAATCTCAGCGTATGCAATTTGCGAGCATGAATATGCCTGAGGTGTGACTGTGCAATGAGGGAGAAGGTGGCTCTCATAACAGAGTTCTTGCAAATCCAAGGTACTTTTTTTTTTGTCCTGTTATCACTTGATAAAGTATTGTTTAGAGGGGAAAAATCCATATGTGTGACTATGCCTAATCTCCTTTGTCTATTTTTGTGGGCTTTCTCATTGTTTAATTGACTTTATTGGGGGAGTCAAGTTAAAAAAAAAAAAAGAAAAAGAAAAAACCAGGAAAACATCATACTTGAAAGCTTAGTGGAAATAACTAAAAATTTTGTTTCCAACCAGTTCTGGTTATGGATTAAATATACCATAGTAACTTCAATTCCCACATACGTTTTCTTCTTTATCATTTAGATGTAATCTTAGAAGAAAACTTATTTGAAGCTGCTGAAAAATGACAGAAACCTCAAAACATAGGAAGCAAAAATGAAGCCTATAAACAGCTGTTGCTCTATCCTTCCCTTACCTTTAAGGATGAAGAAACATGTACACTCCTGTCACTCCATTAGCATTGAGGAGCATTCCTTTGGCAGATGTGAAAAAAAGCAGAAGAAAACCATCATCTATGCTGAAGCCACATAGAAATGTTGAGGAGCAGATTCAGAACTCCCAGAAAAACCAGGCGATAGAAACAAATAGAAGTATTGGTAAAAATCTTTAGTGAAATTACTAGCTAGAGGAAGAAATACGTATGCAAAATTTCTACAAATTTATCAGCCGTAGAGAAGGTAAGAGAAAAGCAATGGAAAACCTCACAAATATAGCTTATTTCCATTGTACTAAAATAATTTCTTGCTCCTTCAGGATGTAAAACACCTACATACAAGTGAACTATAAACTATAAATCACAAGATTTTTAATGTTGGGATAAAGGAGTATTTTGCCATGCAGTGCTGAATTTGTTCTGAAATCTTCAGGGGAATCGGAAAGCAAATACGTATAGCAAAAGGCAGACAGGCAAACCATATGTTACAGCAGCAGCAGCCGCTGTGAAGGGGAGGATAAATGCATTAATCACTGAAGTATAGCTCAATTAAAAAGATTTTTATAAACCATGAAAGATCAGACTACAATATGGAGCATGATTTCTTCATCCCTGAGCAGACTGTTACTAGTGTTGTATGAGAACTGTGTATGACCATCTTTAGGATGAATGGAGGAACCAGAGAGATTCTGGGATCAAACAGGAGGCAGTAGTTACAACAGCAGCATTTTTAATAACATTTCTCTGCTTCTTATTTACACGTACTTACATTTCTCTTCTCCTTATTTAAATGCACTTTGGGTTTTCCAGAATATATTTTTATTTCCTGCATTCATTTTTTTTAATACCTTGGCCAGGCAGCTGTGAAGAGGAGTACATTTGAAAATGAGGAGAAACATTTTGCAGCCACAGCAATTGGTCTAAGAAAGCGTATTACCTCTGCACAAACCTTATCTCACTGGAAATATTTTGCCTGCTTCTTTCATGCAGCTAATGGGATTCATGTTTCTGGTGTTTAAGTACAGGTGCAGTTTTAGGATCCTAACCAGCTCTATGGCCTCTGCTTGACAGACAGAAGGGTTAATTTAGAAATGAAAGAGAATCTGAGCAGAACTACTTTGTTGTCTTTAATGAGAAAAAAGATAGGAACACAGGAGCATAACTAGAGAAAACAAAGTATTTTGGAAGTTGACAATTATTTCATTTATAATAGTTTACAATTATATTAGTTCAGTGAAATAGCTCTTTACTTCTGTGTCCTTGTGACAAAGCAGAGATTAAAGTGATCACAATTTATTGTAAGGAATAGAAGTGAAGACAGAAGATTGGGCTTCAAAAGGATTTAGTTTGGCATAGCAGCAGGTACGCAGGAACGTACGGCAACTTCAGGAGGTTTGCACGTAAAACCGTTAGATCTTCAAGACCTTCAATATTGGCTGTTTCGCACACTCATTATTGAAGTTCCCTATCATACGCCTACTAATACACAAGGTAAGGAAAAATGCCTGACAGCAGATATTCTGGTTACACTCTTTCTTGCAGGGCTCCTACCTGCATTCAATTTTTCATTAGTTCTCTGTAAAGCAGGACATGAGGGTGTCCAAAGGCCAGGACTCTTTGTTTCAGGCCCTTCTCAAACACTGCTCCCATCTGGTTACACAGACGAACCGCTCTGGTTGCACTACAGTACAGGTTTTCTTTTTGTTGCCAAGCTCCATTCTTTGCTTCTTTAGAAGCTGCAGGTTGTTGATTTTCCGTAGTCCTCTTCTTCCTCCCAGTTTGTTTGATAAACATAATGCAGCAGCAAAGGCAGCCATGGAACTGAATGATGCTATTTGTCAGTTACCTCCTGGTGCGATGAAGCCAGCAGGAGTATAAAAGCACAAAAGAATGCCTTTAAAAGAAGAGTAATTTTCTTAAATATTGAGAAGTGATTCTCTTAAGATAATACTTGCAATCAGCACCCAGCATGTGCAGCAGCCATGTTCTGGAAGACAAAATTGGCTGCTTCAGAGAGTTCAGCATAAAGCAGACGGTTGGGGTACTGTAGTTCTCCTACACTAAGTTATTAAAAGACAAATCCTGTATGCTACTGAAGCTCAAACTGAGATGTTCCAAACTCACACAGTTCTTATATAGAACAGAAAATAGTTGAGATCTGCATGTTGCTATTTGAAATTTAAGCTGTGGTCACCAAACCCATCCATACTAATTAGCGTGCATCTTAGAGATGCTTTTTTGCAGATCAGCTTGCAAAGTAGAACACTTTCAGAGGCGTAGAAATGACTAAGACGCATGCAAGTAGAACAAAATAAACTAAGGAAGAAACGAATGAGAGAGGTGGGGGAAAGACCAGAATAAAGTACTGCAATTATTAGAAATTTATTTGTAGAAGGAAAAAAACCCCATATTGCAATGGAATTATGGTTGTGGTTATGAAATAGATACTGGAAGAACAAGTGAAAGCTACTGAATTACTGACGAAGTACTTTTATTAGTCCAATTCCAGCAACAGTCAGCACTTCAAGTACAGAGACGATCCCTATACCGATCACCTCTGGCAGAGTTTTTAATGGAATTTAGGGTACAGTATTATCCCTGAGATTGCTATTTACTTCTTATAGTAGACCCCAAGGTGGACCAGTATCCCCAAGGCTGCACAGCTCCTGTGCTCAAAAACTAGATTAACTGTTTCTAGCTATTCTAGCACTATCAGTGCTATTTGTTATTACAGAAACATAAACTGAAGATTCATTATTTAAAATACTCAATCTCTCAACATTTTGTCCCCTCTTTTCATAAGACGCATTCTTTTTACACTCTGATTTTGAAGGGAAGCTATCCAAAAATTTTAAATTGTCTGAAACATTATTTCCATTTTTATATGCTGTTGTACATTTTTTTAATAAAAAAACAGACTAAGTGAATCTCAACCATTAATTTATCAAAAGGTGTTACTTTTGGTGGAAGTGATGGTGGTGGAAGTGCTGTGCTGAATGCGGATTGTTAGGGGGGAATAAATGTGCTTCACATAGAGCCCACTGGAAATTAACTTCATATGCCATTCAGATTAGAATAGCAGGGCTGGAGATTGCTTATTTTGTCATGATAATACTAATACAGATTTTAAAATAAATAAATAAAGATTATGCTCTGGAATTAGTATGACAGTTTATGACTGCTCAACTGAAGTGAGAAACACATTGAGACTTCATTTACTATGCAAAAATTGCGTATTTTTTTTTATAAGAGGAGCTCTTTTAAGCAAATAATAAGCTTCATCATGCCGGTGAACAGAAACAATTTCATTTATTCCTAAATAAACAGATTATAAGTATGTAGCTTTTTCCTGAAGTTATAGTCTCCTTCCAGTTGAAATTTTTCTTTAAATGTTCATACCATAGTCTTCTGTCACCTGGCGACAGGATCGGCAGGGAAGTGGCTGCTTCTTTTGAGGAACTGCTTCTTCATGTACGGTGCTGTGACGCTGCAGATGGAGTTCTGATGCAGCCTCTTCCTGGTCTCCCAGCACTAGCATCACTGGTCTTTGCTCTGCCTGGTCTATATTTTAACTCCTGCTTTATGGGTCATTTCCAGAGTTCATCTTATCAAAGTCATCACGAAAAAAACATAATCTCTACCCCAATGACAGAAGTGTGGGCATAATCTGATATGTATTACGTTAGGAGCAACGCCAGGTTTAGCATTCCTTGCTATCCTTCTGCTCAGTGATCTACCACTTCATACGTGGTGCTGCACCACAACTGCTTCCTTTATGGCAGCATAGCTATTTCCATGGTTATACAGTGAAAATCAAGAAAGTGATCCCCTGAAAATTACCTTTCCCCTTTCTCCTCCCTCTTTTTCCCTACACAAAATTTTGTCAGATCAGTTCTCAGTCTGGTTCCGCATGCAACAGCATGAAACACTTGTACTGGCACACAGAAAAGCACAGCAGTGAGTGAAGGGCTAAGATCTCCATTAAATCCTTTAACACAGCCAAGGAGCTTCTGTCTTTCACCATGGTGAAAAACACTGGCTTAGTGTATGAGAAAGTTTCTCATGTCTAAGAGTACCAGGCTACAGTCTTTCTAGTTGCAAGTTCAGATACTAGAAACCAGGAAGGAAAAAAGAGAAGGAAAAAAGGTGCCATTTCAGGTGCAGATTCATGTAATACGCATGTTGCCCTCTGCTGCTCTACTGATATAATCATACTCTTTTTACAAATACAGTAAGTATACTTCTGAGCTATTTTTAAATTTCCTAATTTATTTATTTACATTTCCAACCTGTTCATGAGTCATAATTTGAGTAAGTATATATCTAAATTACTGTTTATATTAAATACATATCTCTAGAAAAAAGGAACAATTCTTATCTAGAAAGTGCTGTCATACGGTTAACTGGATAAATTAACGGTATACTGGAATAGCATTTTTAAATCTAAAATACATGTTTGGGTAATTTCAGTAAAAAATCTTTAAGTATGTGGGGAAAAGAGCTTCTCTCAGAGAAGTAAAACCATTGCTCTTATCTGACCTCTGTGGTAATATTCAAGATGGTACCGAATAAAAAAATGGAACTGGGAGTTGATAAATCATTTTCCTTTTTCTTTCGCTCTCGTACATATCCAGTTTGTAAACAAAGTAAAGACTCAGCAAAGACTGCAGAGCTGGTGTATACAGTAACCATTAGACGTTTGGCTTTGTCATCGGAGGAAAAAAACCCCTATTTATTGATTACCCCGAGTCCTCTATTTTAGGGACTATTATCATTCTGTTCACTCCGGTGCCAGTTGTTCCAGCCATCCTTTGCATGATCTGTTGTTACTCAGAAGTGGTGTGCCCTAAGGACAGTAGAGTGCAACCATGGTTTTTTCTCAGCTGTAACGTGATAAGCATTAGATGCCAGAATTTAGCAACTCCAATAACAAAAATGGCCTCTTACTTGTAGCAGGGGCCCTACTGCCAAGTGATTCTATCAGTAGGTCTCTCAGCTTCTGTCGCATTCAGCCTATTGATTGTTTGGTTTGTAAATACAAACACTGCCACAAACCCAGAACATTTTCAATCTGAACAGGGATAAAGCATGACAGATGGATGTAGAACACAGATGGAAGGAGGGAATAAAAAGTCTTCGTTGCCACAACCCATATCATAGTTATTACGAAGAAAAAAATAGCTCCGTTTCTGAAGCACCCGTAAAATATTTTTTGAGCTTAGAACTCTCATAAATCGGTTGCTCAGCAACTTCTGCCCTTCAGGCAGTGAACAGTCCCACTGTCCCTGTTTTTCTCCTTTTATTTTTCACCCATGACAATCAGTTCTAAGTGTCACAGACATCATCTTCTTTTCATTCACCAAACCAAGATTCAAATGTGTAAGCATTTTATGATCTCCATGACCCTTCCAGTGGCCTTAAAAGTTTAGTTTAATTCCATGGTGATGTTATTTGGCTTATTCCAACTTCGTAAGTATACAAAGGTCATTCAGTAAGATCTTAAGCACTCAGAGTTGTTAATTTCCTTAGCATGAAAGAAGAAAACACAATAAATAACTAATTTTTTTTAGGAAAGCAATGGAGGTGAAAAAAGACCTATGGACAACAGGAGTTAACCCCTTCTATACAGTAGCTATCAGGGGCGATGTGTGTAGAGCAAGGCCTGGGTAAGGAATCCCTTCCCAAACAGCTTTTGGGCAAAGCTTCAGTACTTCAAGTTGCCAGTTAGTTAAATCATTTATGAAATATTATCTGTCATACACACAAAGAACCATGTAGCCCATCTGATACTATTATTTTCAGTATTTTGCTTCCTCCCGAGACTGAACAAAAGGATTTATTTACCTTGATAAAATGGGGGAAAAAACAAAAAGCCCACCATAATGCCATGTAGCCATAGAGATGAAACTGCATTTTTCTGTGTTACTGGAAACAAGAGCAAGGTACATGCTATGAAAGTGAGATGCCACTTAGAGCATAATCTAACATATTTGAAGAAAAATCCTATCAAATGGTTTAATAATACTGCCCCATTTTGCAAATGGAAAAGTGAAGTAGGGAGGGAAAAGGTTACACCCCAATTATTCTGGAATAGCAATTAATGTGTTTCAGCTCCTGGCCATATGGCTGTTTCACAGACTGTCTTTGGACATTCTGTTTGGGCATTTCTGACAGTACAGTAGTAGCACGCCATCTATCTAGCTCTGTATTTTAACTCCCTAAATACAAGTCAAAAAGCACACACACACATACACTCAGCTAAGAATAATCATACAAAATTTCAGGGAAAATATTTTTAATCACTGTTAGAAACAGAAATAGTCATTACTATGTCGGTGTTGCAGCCTCTTCCTTTGCAGCTTTACTGATACTCCTTAGAAACCTCCATTGGTCTGGCAATAATGCCATTAAAACCAAGTTATTTTCTATTTAGTGTGCCCAAAAGTGACAAAATTTGGCTCATTTTTACTACTAGGATCCAATAACGTATGCTTCTGAAGTACCACATGTTGTAAAAGCATACTCAATTAAAACCGTTAGGTATGACATAATATTATAGAATACCCTTTCAGAAACTGACAATTTTTTAAAACCTGTAAAGATTTGCACAAGTATGAAGCAATTTCTTGTAGATCCTGGAATAATTGCTGGCAGATTTCATTTGTTCCAGAATATAATACAGTAACACCATCAGATGTACGTTTGCATTGCAGTAGTGCAGAAAAATCACTGCAGAAGGAAGTCTAGCCTGACTTGAGCTACAGTAAGCAACACGATGATTTGTTGTCACGCTTGTCATCACAAGTTCAGTCTCGTCCTGTAGTAGCTAGATAAGTGTATTTTTCTTTGAGGAAGAATTTTTCATTTTTATCTCCTGTTCTTAGTAAAGCTCCTTTGCCTGTTCAAAAGGAATATCCTGAATTACTAGTGTCCCAAGTTTCTGTTAAAGCTTATCTAATTGAACAGTACGAAGCTTTCAGAACGAACAGAAAAGAAATACAGTATATACTTATATACATTTTTGTGTATGTATACTTACAAGAACAACCCCATATATGTATTTGATAATGTGTGTGTATACACACACACACCCATATATATAAAGCTTTGATGGTAGAAACAAAACAGTTGGCAAAGCTTACTCGTGAAGTGGGACTGAATCATAAACCCTTCAGAGATCCAGGCTGTTTTCCCAATTTTCTGCAAAACAGTTATTGCAAGATATAATGAATACTCTCTTCAAAGGCTGATAAGGATTACATCTAAATTAATTTACATCTTCAGAAATTCTAAAGCACATATGAAAATGACAATATTCAGCAAGTAGCATTTGTTGAGGTTTATTAAAATTATTTTGAAATATATCCAAGTTCAAGCCCAACTTGGTTTAAGAAGCAAGTTATGATTAAAGAGCTTTGCTCAGACAAAAGGGGAGACTCGTACAAAAGGTGAGAGAAAGCATTACATCAGCATAGGTCATCCTTTTTTTTTGTTAAATCTCCATCCATTACGCTGCATCTTCTGTTTCAGCTATACCCGAGGGCTGGACAGGTTAGAAACAAGACACAAGGATAAAAGCAAAACATTTCCAACTCTAAAAGCCTTTTTATTGTTAAATTTCGGGGGGGGGGAGGGGGAATTCAGTGTAGTTGATGTTTTTTAAGCCAAACCAATTTCTGCAATTATTTTAGTCAGAGCTGAATCTGCTATTACTGCTTTGGTTAACTTCTTATGCACCATTTAGTCAGTCAAAGATTTACGAAGTACTGCACAAAATATGAAAGAAATCCTAGGATTTCTGGAAATTGAACTGTTAGGGCAGGTTTATAAATCTACAGAAATCCGTGAAGTTTCACCTATTGCCAACCGTAATTACAACTGTGAAATTCTGAAGGAAGGAAGGCAAAACTATAATAAAACTTCCCATTTGGGAGCATTTATGACATTTTACTAATTGAGGGAGTGATTCACCATCACGTACCACCTGTGATGTTAACGGTACCTTTGGAAAATGTATATAAAATTCTACTTGCCCAACAGAATTCTTCATACGGTTGCAGGGACTATCAAAAATGGCAAGGAAAAGGACAATACTACCTTTTTTTTTTTACATTTAGGGTTAAATACTCTCATCAATTCCATAAAGGAATAAATAATCAACCAAATGAAAACCCATGGGACCAAACAGAAAACTGTGCTAACGAGACATGTAAGTTTTCCCTTCATATTCTTCTTACTCCAGATAATACAGAAGGTGAAGTTTGCAACAGCTTATCACTTACCCCCAAGCACAAGCATGAATCCCATCATGTGTACAGCTCAAGGGTGTAGGACAAGAGCATGTGGTGAGGTTTTGGGAAGAAACCAGACACTGCTAAAGGGCAGGACGAGAGAATATGGAAATGCCTATGCAAATGGCATTGTTCACAGCGTAGAAAGAAAAGGGCAGATGAGGGAATTTGGTAGCAAATCCTACTACTATTTATCCCTCAGCACAAATACCTTTATATTCAGTCTGCTGATAGTCTGCACAGATTTTTCCTAATCAGATTAGCAAAAATACAAAAGCATCTTGAAAATGGTGGCAGAGAAGTCTGCTTGTTTGTATCTGCCTCTGGCCTGTGGATGTGCTTCTCTTCCCTTATCACACCAAAGTGCTGTGATCTAGATTGCTCATCTTAACAAAACTTCTAAATACACAAAATAATCACACATTCCGTAAATAACACAATGGTATATTAACTACTTTTTCCTAAGTCAAATTACAGTAAAGTGTAATATTTGTATTTACTATGCCCTCATTGACTATTTTAACATATGTAACATTTCTATAGTTCCCCCCCAATCAGAAACAATTGGAAAAAGTATACAAAACAGTACAGTTTTGAAGAAAAAAGGATTTTTTAACATGCTGTCATCCTGTGATAATGTCATGCCATAAAAGAAGGCGTGGGCTCCTTTAGTAACACTTTCCAGTTTACAACAAATGGATACATGGGATCCCCATTTATAGAAATGAACAGCTTTATCTTAAAGCAAGATAAGTGACAATGATCTCCTCTCCTGTTTATACATCCATTATTTCATTTGAAGGCAAAAATCAACTCATAGCTGATTTCTCAAAGCCACACAATTTCTAACTAATGCTGCTATTCAAGATGTTTGTTATGGTTATGCCTATTGTTTTCGGATACTACAGAGCTCCATTTATTTCCTGTAAAGAAATAAGCACCTTCATACCTTGCCACGCTTCCCAAGCTGAGGCAGCTATGTAACTCCGTATTAAGTTTACTCTAAAATCCCTGAAAATCCGGTTTTAAAAACTGAACACGAGAAGCCCCAGAAGCTCAGAGCGTACCTTTCACTGTTCAGATATGAGCCATTACAACATGAACATATGCTTTTTCTTTCCCTCAGGGGTTCTTCTGAACAGTCCCTTTGCCTAAGTTGTAGAAATGAGAATGGTTCAGATTCTGAGTAAGTTAAATCTTACCCCAAGAAGACAAACAATATAATACAAAGTGATGGAAATATAATTACTAGCATTCATTTGCTAAAGCCATCATTTTCTTTTACATTTCTGCAGCTGGTTTAACTTTGTTTCAGTGCTTTCTCCTAGTATATCCTCTGCATGATGATTTGTCCAAGCTCTGATGAACGTTCCCTAGTTAATTGATACAGTTGTTTTTATCTTAGGGGTTTTTAACAATTTATGGACATTTTCTTCTTAAGATAAGTTGCACTTTAAAAGTATATGTATATAGAAGAAGAATAAAGAAGGGGAGGAAGGTATCTGCATAACACCTGATCAAGTGCTTCCTCAGAAAAATTCAGTGGCTTGATCCATTTTTGGTATGCAGAGAATTTAACTTTCTCCCTTTCTTCTCCACTCTTTTGGCCTCTTTATTTTGAGTTTATGATGACATTTTTAATTTTTAACGTATAATATAGTTTTACTTTATTAGTCTTTGATTTACTACAGGTTTTCCTTGCTTTAAGATAATCATTCATCTTTGATAGCAAGTACAAATAAACATCATTACCGTTGCAATTATTTGACTATTATTTTCTGCTATTTCTTGCTAAGGTTTTGGTTGTTTGGTTGGTTTAATTTAGCTTTCACTAGCGTCTGTTCAAATCAATACTGATTGATTTCTTGTGAGGACAGTTTCTGCGGTCCTCACATCAGATATTTATTTTATATCTGCTGTGAGATATTACTTTTATTACATTAAATGCTTCTGCTATGTAGTAGAACCTAGTCTCAGTTCGCATGGGACAGTTACTATGCGTGAAGCTGAAGAACGCATCAGTGCCAATATGATATCTCTATCCAAAAGGAGGCTGCTTCAAGAAAAGTAATAAAAGATTTGGCAGCCTATTGGATTTTTATGAAGGGGAAAAATGGAAGAGAAAGGAAAAAAAATCAGGCTTATTAACCTGGAGCAAAAACTCTTAGCTGTCAAAGGATAATCCTGAGATGCTTGCCATGTCTTAATTAAACACAACATGGGCTGATAAAATGCAGAGAACCTACCTAAACTCCCTGCTGTACAGTGAATTTCTGTCTAGACATCGAAGACTATTCTGAATTCTCTGCAGCTTGCAAATTGTACTGAACAGTTGTCAGATTTCTGCATAATGCATTTCAGTCAAGACTTGAGAAGCAAGAGGCTCATTTGTAAGTATTTTGCAGGAGATGCTTTCCTGACAAGAATGAAATGTTAAGTGGTAATCTTTGCTTTTATAATGTTTTATTATAAACTATATCAAAACATACTTTTAGGAAAAAAAGATGATACATCCATCAGAAGAAACACTAGTCCATCCTCATTTAATAGGTCATCAGTAATTTCATTTAAAAAAAATTCAAACTTGATGCTACATATTAGAGTTGTGTAATTAACATTCTAATCTCGTTACCAGAAAATACTGTTATTTTGATGCAAGCTTTATTCTTCCCCAACATTTGATGGGGAATATATTTGTAAGAAATATGACTCGACTCTTTTGTGTTTTGACAATCACTGTGTATTACAGTATTATAGTACCATGAGGCTTTGTTTCTTTGCTAGTAAGAACGTAGAAAGAAAACTTGGTCAAAATCCACAGCCACTCAGGTACTTAACTTAGATCACAACCCGTTCTTTGCTTGATAACCTCTTGCCTTACTATGCATTATGTTCTATTTCTACACTCTGTACCAATTCTGTGACAAGTATAACACTACACATAAATCCTTTTTTAGACACATAAACTTTGAAATGAGTTTTGTGATGGATTTGAGATTTTTTTCATTTAAGACTGCCATGTGAAGAAACAGGACAGGAAATGGCTGTGATGAGAACCTTGTACAGCTAGGTGCAATTTCAGTGTACCACGTGCCATGTACAGACACAAGTATGCAGCAAGGACACTTGACTTTTTGAAGCAAGGCTCACTTCAAAAAATGTTTCTTCCAAAAGAGGCTACTGGAAAATTCAGTTAAGTATGTAATCTCTGAACAATGCCTACAAACAACGGTGCATGCAAAGGTTAATATGCATAGGTGTGCATGAGAGACCTGAATATAGAAAATACTTCACAAATACTTACAGCAAATGCTATAAAGCCCAAGAAGCTAATTACAGAGTTTATGTCAATAGGAAAGTAAGATTCACTGTTGTTCTGATACAGTGCAACTCCATTAGAGCGATAGCCATTTTTGCCACCCATTAATTTGGCCACAACCCAATCAAACTGATGGAGTTGAAGGTTACAAAAGGAAAAGACTACTGTAGGCTTCGATTTACATAAATTCGGGTGGTTTACTCCCGAGTTTGTCTTCCCGCTTTAATGTTGTTCAGTAACGCACATGCAATAAGAACATACTTTCTTTACATTCTTTGTGTGCTTCTTGGTGGTCTAAACTGTGTATATTTCAAAACTTAAAAGTACCGTCTTCCACATAACAGTCATTGCAAGGTAACAAGTTATACAGAGACAATGCCTATTAACACAATCTCAAGGATAACTATCATTTAAATCCATTAATATGAAGGGAGGAAATGTGTAACACCCCACGCTGAGAACAAAAGCATGGTGTCTATGGTCTGCACGTCTTGGCCACAAAGGCAGCTTTCAGGAACTGCATTCCTCTGCTACATAGGAATATATTTTAGAAATATTCTAGTGTTTAAAAACTTCTTACTGTGTAGTAATCTATGTTATCAGATATAAACTCTAATTTATGGACATCATGTAAGCTCCTGTTTGGAATACTATTTTAAAACCAGAACATGCAGTCCTGTATCAATTGGAGTGCCAAAAAGTAACTGATTTTCTTGAAAGAAAAATTTCGTTTGATTTCAGCAGTCAGTTTATTTGGCACACAGTTCATACGTTCATTTCATTAATCGTCAAGTATGCTAGCTAAAGATTAACACCATCTCATGCTGGCATTTGATTGCATAAATTGATAGTTACTCTTCATCGTATTGCTTTTGCAGGAAGCATTCAAGAAAACAAGTCTAACAACTTTCATTAACGTTCCCTAAAATGTATTGGAAGCAAGGCCAAAACTGTTCAGGTTTCCCATTTAACTTCTGAAGACCTGAAAACTAAGTATGAATTTGAACCTGTCTGGTAGCATGTAAGACATCTTCATGCTTTGAGGGCTGCTGTTCTTCAGCAGTCATCCTTGTTTCAGTGCTCATCTGTGGAGTACTTGACAGGGATTTGCTGTTTGCTCACCTGTGCACACAGCCTCTCTGTAGTTCAAACTACTAAATTTCATTGAGAAAAATTAAATACATCTTAAGGACATTCCTGATTTACTTTACTATATCTGCAATGGCTGGATATCCCAGAGAAACTACATACAAGTATTAAGAGGAAGGATGATGATTTCTGTCTGTCACTGTAGGGTAAAAGGATACACTTTCTATGAATATTATGTTATTCTGAAAAGGTTTGGGAATCCCTTCCCCCCAAATTAAATTAAAAACCAGAGATTAACGGACTCAAACCACACTTGCAGTATATTCAACTATTTAAAAAATACTCCCCCGTGCAGCAACAATGCCAAATACAAATCCGGCTACATTCTATATGCAAGTCCCAAAGAAATGTATTCTTGGGGGACCCTCTCAGCTGCATTTGTATTGTAAATGCATTTACAAAGCCAATCGCAGGCCAAAACCCCATTGTTCTGCTATCACTAATGATGTTGAATTTAATCATTGTGCCAATCCATTTATCCACCTAGAAAACAAGCACAACAATTCTGAGTGGGGTTTTCATGAGTATGTAAGTGATTGAAAAATCAATGGGACTTGTTCTCTTAAGTCACTTAAGACCAGATATTAATGGTATTTATGTGTCTGGAGATCAAGACAGACACCTGATGGGACTTCCATAACACCTACCTCCCACTGAAATCTCATCCTCTTACCTTGCTTATATGGGCTATTAGAAAGTTTAATTACTGAGTGATTGAAGTGCTTTGTATAGTGTTTCATGATCCTTAGGAGAGATGCATGTAGCCTGAAAGCATTTTTATTCAATCCTCTGGAATGATAAGTCAAGGACTTAGGAATGCTGGTGATTAATTTATCAGGAAATTAAATAGAGCCTGGTAACCTTTTTCCTGCAAGCAGTCCAACAGTCCTTGCATTATAGAAACAAGTATTATCTCCTCTATTCTCCTTCCTAAAAGCATAAGCACTTTAAATAATATTTTTGGTCAAGCAGTAACAGGAAACATAATCTTTAGATTTCTTCAGATATTTCACGTCAACTCCTATCATGCCTGTTATGTTGGATTCTAATATTCACATGAAATTCTGCAGATAAGAATCAGTAAATAAACCCACAAAAGTTACTTATAATATGGAAGCATGACAAGTTAGAATATAGTCGATACAATGAGACATAATGTCATAAATAGATACATTATCCACATAGAGTTTGGAATGCACGGCTAAAGCATCCAGTCCAAAATACAAAAATGCCTAATGATAATATGTAGATTCCATAGTCACATATTTCAAAAATGTGTGGCAGTGGGGGACAATTAATTCCATATCTAGTGAAAAGATACAGGGAAGATAAAACCACAAGTTAAGGCTGGAGTTCTGCTACCTGGTACAACCTATGCTAAAACGCTTCAAATAGAATAACTGTCTTGAGTTGAAAGGTTCCCATTATTTAAAACAGTAACAAATATTGAAAGGTGAAAAAACTTAAGTAAAAATGTATATCAGAGCAGGATTTATCTTAAAAGACTCCTTTATTGGTTCTTCGAAAAACATTTTAAATTATAGCACGTCCACTAGATAGTTAGATTTCCTTGCTCATTTAAGAAAGTATGTCAATGTATAGGCTGCAGGTAATCAGACTGCCTTAAAAATCTGTACTCTCAGCATTAGTGCACAACGTACTCTCAGTGCGAGACAGATAACTGTCCTGCTGTGGGACACAGTAATTCTCCTCTCCAGCTTTCATAAACAAATACTTTGATACAGTCCTTCTCACAATATATAAACATTACATGGGGACTCCTTGTGAAACTGTAGTTCAGTTAAGGGATATTGGATATTTTTAGAATTCTGCCTCTTAATGTGGGAATGACACATGATATTTCAGGAGGAAATTTCCAAGGTAGTTTGAAAGAAAAAAAAAAAAAAGTTATCTGGCCTTCATGATAATACAAAGCCAAGTGTGCATTAATGGAAGCAATACATTTTTTACAGAATACAATCTGCTTATTTGCATTTAATTATATAAAAATCTCACACTTAACAAAATATGATCCTTCAAAAATGGCAAGTCTTTCAGGCATTTGAAAAAGTAGTACACAAAGGAAAACTATTTTGGCCAACTTCATCTATGGTGTAGCTGTTAAAGAATTAATTTGACACGTTATATGCAAGCCAAACCAGTTCTGCTTCAGATATAAAAAGACTTACCAAAGGGCAACAGCCTGTTCAATTCAACAAAGGTAATTTAAAGTTACAGAGTAAAAGGAGCATAGATACTAACATGCTTTATGTACTGAATTTACAATAAGACTACTAGTCAAACCAAGAGCAAAGGTACATTCCAGTTAACTCCTTCCTCTCTGACAGAACTCACTTAAACATGTTTTACTTTTCTTCCATTTGAGTCTTACAGAACAGTGTATGTGCTCAAGCTCTGTGTAGTGAGGAAGCCCCACTTTTGTCTCATGGTGCACATATACGCATTTACTTCAGAATGAAATGTGAATGTAAGTATGTCTCCTGAGGATATGATTTTGGTGAATCAACAGGCCATGTGATACTTTCCTTTGCCCTACAACAGGATGAAATATACGGTATTTTTCTTTTTGAACAAGTAAATGAATCACTAAATTTCTTCCTTTAGACTAACCAAGCCTTACTCTTTTCATCCTCAAGCCTCTGTTGCCCTTAGATATGTATTTTGTGCAAATAAGGTGTAATACTTGGGTTAAAAATTGGTTTAAAAAATTCTAAAGTTTAATAACTCTTAGCCAGACCTTCAAATACAGCAAAGCAAAAATTTTGATTTCTCCCTGTAAGTCAGAAAGGGTAGCAATAATCTCAATGACTAAAAGTTATGCAAATGCTCCCGTGCATGGAGGCAAGAGTTCCGAAAACAAGGAGTAAAATGGCATACCAGCAATATAATTGGGAAGTAGGGATGAAGGATGAATTCAGAGAGGGCGAAAAGGTGACTTTGTTCCAGCTTCCCTGATTCACACTTTTTTGTTAATGATACCAAAAATAAATACATTCAGTTTTACCAACTCACAGTGGTTAGCACGCAATTAACTCTTGATTCTGTAGATGTTTACTGTAGAACTGGTATGACCTACACAAAGAAGTGATCAATTTTCTGCAGCTATCAAAACTGAATAGTGATGTAGTAGTACAATTGTATTATAGCCTTCCTGTAATCTACTGTAATGTAGGAATTCTCCATAACATTTAGTGTGTATTCATTTACAAACATTAAATATAGAACAGAATTAAATATGGAATATAGGGTACAGGTTTATTCTGTTACTTTGAAAGCATTCCCCTCACCCATAATGCTACAGCCAACAACCTGATTTTAAGCGTCCGAATTGCTCTTCAGCATTAGGCTGGCTTTTTGAAACAGACTTGTGATTAATTACCTATTAAGCCTGCATATTGTACCCCTCATCCCTATCCCATTCTGGAACCTGCAGTTCCATATGTGTAGAACAAGTTTTCTAGACGGTCTTAACTTGTAGACAAAGACTAGAATAGTACTGTTTTTTCCCAAGTCCTGAAACCACTGTGATTTGCATTAAAAGGACTATTTAATCTTAATTCTGATATCATCCTGGACACCTCAGGAAAGGTTCACTATGAACAGAAAAACAGCCTTACCATTTCTGTGGACATCTTGATAAAAGAGCAGGCTGTAGAGTACATTGGCAGGTACGTAATTTAAAAATTAGTTTTATTTACAGCTTCAGATAGCAGCATTTGACCAACTACTATCAGCTTTTTGAAAGAACCTGTTTTCACACTTGTCTAGCAAAACACTGATGTTTTATTTATAAAAAATTAAAATAAAAACAAATCCAAATGGACTGTTAAACTTGTTTCAGAAAAAAAAATGGGTTTAGAGTCCTTACAAGATGATTTTCTGTATGACAAAGTTAAGCTTTTGGAGAGATGCTTGAAACTACATTGCCACCTGCTGTCTCAAACAAAAATCAGGAGACAGGTGTGGTTGGCTGTATTAGTTAAAATACTGCAAGTATAATAGAAATCTATTAATTTAGGAAATCCATTGTGAAGCAGGGGATGAAATATAAATTTCAAAATCGTGAAGAATGATTTAGTGCCCAGTCTCCCTTTCTTTTGCTTGGCCGTGACTGGTCCAGAAAAAGTGAGATGAGTAAATGAGAAGGAAATTACCAGTGAAAATCGCGTAGCTAGTCATGTCCTGCTCATCATAAAAAAACATTCTCTTGCAGCTCATATCACATTGTGACCAGATACATACAGTTGGGATGAAATCAGGGATATGAGATTCATGAAAGTGAAAAGCTGCTTATTACAGATGCAATGTTTTGAGAGAGATTGTGGACACTGCAAGCTGACTAGGAAGAAGAAAATGCTTCAGTCTTCTCTATCTCCTCTAGCAAAGAGGTGATTGTCTGCAGGAAACTAGGATTTAGTCTCTTTATGGTAATGCTACATTTCAATGAATTAAGTTTTGGGAGAAGCAGGATGGTGAAAGAAATAGCGTAAGGTTAAGGGGTTTTTAACACCTTGAGTGTTTTGAGGGAACTATCAGAACATAATTTCTCGGTATATAACACTGTTAAGTTAATTAGAAGGCATTAGGAATACCAACAGAGACCCCACAAAAAAAAAGAAAGAAATAGGAAAAGATGTATACTGAAAGGTTAGAAATATGAATACTAACTAACTCAAGTATCTGGGAAAAAAACCCAAAACACTATTACACCAGTGCACCAAACACCCAGCACACTAGTGCTCCATTAAATAAAAAAAAAAAAAAAGAAAAAGAAGCTGCATTAATGAAAAGGGTATAGCTTAAAGCAGTATTTCTGGGACCAGGTTAATAATACAAGAAAATTAAAAGTTGCTGTATGGAACACTACAAAAATTGCTATTCTTGGACAGTAGATAAGATGACACACGGTGCCTGTTGGAAATGTCTTCATCCAAATTAAACAGACAATGCCCTTCCTGATGTATAAGATCCCAATTTCAATGTTGTGGGAAAGCATTGTTCAACAGACTTTGATAAGCATGTGTTCTTTCATTTTGTCTCATTTGTATCAAATTTTCATTCCTGGACTTAATGATGATACTACAATATATCAGCTAGACAAATTAATGTTCAGAGGTTATTCTTGATGATGTCCCAAGAGACTCAGAGAGTAAGAGATTCAGAGACACTGATATAAGGCCACCAAAAATGGCAGCAGTTATCAACAACATATCTTGTACGTGCTTCACAGGTCTTCTTATGTAGTGCATTACTGAGAAAACTCTGGATTTTATTTGCTTTTCCTCCCTTATTCTAGTCCCCAAATGAAATGTTCAAAGCTGATGTATCAATCAATAAAAACCATATAAACAACTGTGAAGCAATATTTGAAAAAAGACATAATTTTGTCTGATGACTGACATGTTAATTTTATACAAAGACGAACAAAGCAGTTCAGATAGCATGGCAGAGAGCAGATTTTGTGTACACATTAAACTTGGCCTCATTGTCTGTTTCTCTGTTACTGCTTATTTGTTTTCTTTGTAGTCTCAAAAGGGCAAAACTTCTATTACTGTCAGCTGGAGTAAGCGCTACAGGATCTGCCCCTAGGTATACGGTACCTTTGGCCAGGCAAAATTAACTACACCTAGAAGCAACACTATTCAAGACAAGTCTTAAGGTCTTAACGTCCTTTGAAATGAAGGATTTCAGTAAGCATTTGGCTTTAAGCGTAAGCTTAAATGCCATCTTGAATAGTAAAAGATCTGAACGGGCTCTGAAGCATTTTATTGACTCTGACTATACTCTTTAACACAGCCAAATCCCCCTTACATACGGCAAAGATGTTTCTCCTAAAAATGAGGCAAAATGTAGATTCATTTAATTTGCACGCTTACATGCCCCGTTATTCCAGAAGCTGTACCTACAGAACAACGGACTGGACGGCGCTTAATACTCAGCTCCTACGACGCTTCTCTAGAACCTGACGAACGGACCACGGGTACCCACCGCCACCTCCAGCGGTCTGGGAAACCCACCACACACAGCGACAAGGGCCGGATCGCCAAGTTCGACAGACTGCCGTGCAGAAACCGCTTCAGCAGCCCAAGGTACAGCAGGCCCCAAGGAGCCTGCTGCATAGAACCACCCGTAAAGACAGCGGAACGTAAGGAGCAAAAACGCCCTACGAGGAGACGGCCCTCGCCCGGCGCCCCCGGCACAGCCGCCCGCGGAGGCTCGCTCCCGCCCGGCCGGCTGTCCGGCCGACTGCCGCCCTCCCGCCTCAGCCCCCTCCCGCCTCGCACGGCTCCTCTCCCGACGAGATGCCGGGGCACCCGGCGGCGGGGGAAGCCCCCCACCGGCTCGCGCAGACCGCCCGCCGACAGCCGTTGCTTCCCCCGCCTCCGGCCACAGGCCCCTCTTCCCTACCTGGTTTGCTTTGTCAAAACCACACCAGAAAAAAAAAAAAAAAAAAAAAAAAAAAAAGGCGAGCGAGAAGTAGTCACCCTCCCAGGAGAAGCGGCCGCCGCAGAGCCGGGCCCCCGCCCCTCCCCCACCCGCTGTAGCGCACCCCCCTCTCCCTCTCTCCCCTCCTCCCTCCGCAGCCGCTTGAGCGCGGGCACGACCCCCGGTAACTGCCGCACACCCTCGGCGAGGCCGTGGGCCGCCGCGGGGGCGTCGTGCTAAATCTCCGGGGCGCGGGACTCCATCCCCCACAACGCCTCGCTGCGGCGGACCCCGCAGTGTGCGAGGAGCCCATTGGCAAAGCCGCGGCTCCGCGGAAAGCCTATCGCCTCCCGGCTCCTTGCGCGGGGCCGGCAACCGCTGTACACAGTGCGCGGGCGATGCGCGCTGCTGCCGCGCGTCTCCTCAGCCTCCGCCGCCGCGCTCGCAGCCGGGCAGAGCCATGAACCTGGGGTGAGGCGGGAGGGGAGGAAGGGACTCGCTGGGCTGGCAGCGAGAGTCACTCACAGCGGCTGGGACGCGGCCCTGTCCGGGGAGGGACGGCCCCCGCCCCTCACGGCCCGGGAACGTGCCCGGCCTTCCCCGCGCAGCGGGCCGGTGCCGCGGCTCTGTGGGGAATCCCGCGGCGCGCCAGCGTTAAGGCGCTTAGTGCCTCGCGGCCCAGGCGCTGGTAACGGGAGCGAGCTGCGTGACAGAGCCGAGGGGTTAGCAGAGCCTTCTCTCGGAGGGCCTCGGGAGGCGGTCTGGAAAGCGGTTCAGGGGGATGAGGTACCCTGCGGTGTGAGAGGACCGCCGGTACCACCCGTTCGGCTGAGCAGCTTTCGGGCCCAGCCGGTCGCGTTCCCTCCAGGCGGGGAAGGGCCGACCCAGCGCGGCGGCAAGGGGCGGGGGCGACCGGCGCCCGTCTGCCTGCTGCGGGCTGGCCGCGCCAGGACCCGAACCGCTCCCGGGGCCTCGCCGCCGGCGTTCATTGCATCCTGCCCCGCCGCCGCCCGCCGCCACGAGGCGTCTGCGGAGGAGAATAGGTGCTGGGCTCGGCTTAGCTGCCGTATGCTACTCGAACGGCTAGAATTACAGCTTCGAGCACTTCTGTGCTGCCACGTTAATTAGAAAGTTGCCTGCGAGCTTTACATGTGTTAGATCTTTTTTTTTTTTAAGATAAGCGTTATTTTGAACATCAGTCTTCATATTAGATTTCTCAAATTAATGCATGGAAGAAAGAAGAGCGTTTGGGTGCAACAGTAAAAACAGTGTTATAATTAAGTGCAATTGACGTTGTTATTAATGTAAAAATCTTACCATTGTCAGATTACTTAATATTTCAGATTCCCCCCTCTCTCTCTCTCTCTCATTTTGCAGAGATGGACTGAAGCTTGAAACTGAAGTGTTGGATGGAAAGCCAAGGCTAATTTTGGCTTCTTCTGGTATTTTTTAAAATCATTTATCTCAAGTAATCTTTAAAGCTTCTTGAAGTTAAACTTAAAATCCAAGCAATATGAAGCACAGCTTTATTGAAATATTTTTCAAATTAGGAAGAATATTTGTGCATTGTTGTTTAGATGTCCTCTTTCCCACCAGCTTGTCAGTGGTCTGGGTTGATACTGAACTTCTGAGTAGTCTGTCCACTGGTGAACAGCTGGCAAATAGTCTTGACTCTTTACAGCTTGTCTCTCCATTAATAAAAAAACGTGAAGTACTATTATATATTGACTGACGTAACTTGAGAATTTCTGTAACTTTATAGCACCTTACTTACCAAGGAAGGAGACCTAATAGCTCTCTGCTTAATTTACACAAATTACATCATTACAGTCACATTTCTGACGTTAGAGCAGCTTTACTGTTTGGCAGTTGATGTTTATAATTTTCAGTAAGCAGTTTATTTAGGCCAGATCTCATTCCTACCATCTGAGGTCAACTTTTCCAGTCTGTGTTCATAATTAACCTTTAATAAATTCTATTTTTGTGATTTGTCAGACATACATTTCTTTACAAACACAAGTCTGCTTTCCCTAACTGTTCTACATAGCAGTCAGGATACAGAAATTCTCCATTTAATGCCCTCTAAATTATATTTCATTTTCTGCATTTACCAGACAGCTGTCTGATGAGGCATTATGGGATATTTTGAGTCAGTAAGGAATACCAGTCCACTAGAAACAAAACCTTGCAACACCTCTAAAACAGCAGTGCTACAACTTTCACTTTTTCCAACCATCGTTAACATCATCAGCTGGGTAGGGGCAGTGTACATTCCAGAGTGCTCTAAGATAAAGCATTATCTTTGACTTTGAACTAGCCTTGAACAAGCAGCCTTCTTCAGGAATTAACATGTTTATACAACTGATATAAGCAGCAATTCCTTGAATTGAATTGTGTCAAAAATTGCATCAAATCGTATTACTTCTGAATTTCAGTTTTCTGCACTGTCAAATACTGCTCACAGTCTTAGGGGCTAAAGTAGCATTATTCTGTAGTAGCGTAAGATAGTTGAGATAGATAGTTGTTTCTCTTTTACACAGAAAAAAACCCCAAAGAAAATAACCCATAAGCAGCACTTTGGAGTTCCCCATTATGTATCTCCCCACTATGATGGCGAAGACCCTATTTGTGTTTCTTTCTCTTTTCCACAGAGAAGGTGGGTTTGCATAGCACGTAGAATCCCACCTTATTTAATTGCTGAATAGCCAGAAAGAAGTCAAAAAGTGATTCTTACCTACTCATGAGTGTTGAATGCTTGAGAACCCAGTGATAGAGACAGCTGCAGAACACCCTTACTACTGAAACATTATCAAGATGGTTCAGGATTTAATGCCTGTCTCTACAAGACAACAATTCAGCATTCTCCCAAATTTTAAAATGTTCATCTAGGTTGGAAACTATTAATAGTGTAGTTTTGCAGACTTTATGAACAGTGTTCCCCAATGTCTTTAATTGGTAATGCAAAAAAAAAGAAAAGTATAGGTGCTACCAGTGCAGAATGTGCAACAACCACTGCTAGAGTAATAATCGTGTAGTGCAGCTGGAGAAGCCTTGATTCCAACAGATGTGTTCCACTAAAATATGATCCCTGCTATTTTCTCCCCTTTTCCATTAGCCATATGTGCAGGATTCCTTGTGTTGGGTACCACATTCCCTCTATTAATCAATATTATAATATTCTTTATTAATAAGTATTATATTAAACATAGTACTTAATATTATTTTTGAGACCACTGTACTTTTGTGAATCCTCTAGGATTTAGGTTAAAAGACTGAAGAGTATTTCAGGGCATAGGTAAGGGGCACAATAATGGATGGTGTGATTATGCAAGTATTGTTTCTTTAGGCTCTCAGTGATGGAGACAGATAACATCATGTAGTAGGATGGGGTTGGATGCAGGGACTGTCCTGGAAGGATGTGGCACAGAAAGCAAACTGAAAAATCACAAAATACAAACAATTAAAAATAGCCATTACTGCAGGGCTCTCTCAGAAACACAACGAATAGCAGGGGAGGATCAGACTTACACAATAATTTTATTAGATATATATAAAACTGGAAATAGTTACTGAAATATATCTAATTTTTTTCCCAACATACTTTTGAAGTGTGTATACTGAAATAAAAAAACAAGTAAAATAATATAATTGGAGCAGATGTTATGGGGAAAGTACTTTCTCCCTGCCTTACAAAATGAGATGAATGTAACAGTTTATTAATTTCTCAAGAGTGTTTTTCAGGAGGAAGTTTTTCTTAAATACGTCTCTCATATGTTTGCATTTGTTTCCCAAAAGATAAATCAAAGCCTGCAATGAAGGTAAGTGGAAAAATGACTTTTTTGGTTAGAGTACACAAATTCACTACTTAATTTGTTAAAACAGAAATTTGGGAACACATTTGAACTGTCTAAATACTTGTAATGAATGATGTTTATGAAAGATAAATATGTATTTCTCAGATTCATAATAGCTGTTAAAAAGGATGAATTAAAAGTTGTATGACTACTTTTACCTTTGCAAAATGCTTTAGTTTACTTTGCCAAGAAGTTACAGCAGTACGGGGAATCATCTAAATCAGAACTTACACAGACCTTAAAGGCATTCTGAAGTGCATTTTAGTTCCAAATTAGTCATAGAGGTTGTCTCTGTCTGAGTAAACTGGAATGCAGTGGGTTGGGGAAGGAAAGAAAGCAGAAAAACAGCTCAGTACATAGGAGATAATTACACGTGTGCATCAAGGACCTTGAAAGGGATAAAACTTTAGAACAGAATGGGAAAATCAAGATGGAAGTAATAGTGGCTGTATGGTGAAAACATATAGCTGTTCGAAGCCAGGCTTCAGAAACACCAAAGAAAAGCAGAATTAATGTTTATTAATTCTTTTAAATGTTATGCTACATAAAGTTATTTTTCATACTGTCATTTTTAAATATTCAGGTGCTGTATTCTCTTCCAAGGTATTTCTAGTGCTCAGGAAGATACTTCATTAGTTTCTACTGAGTTAGTTTCTATTGATGTAACAGAGAAGAAAAATGATACTTAGTTTACTGGTTGCTTCAATCTTGTTTTCGTTTGTTACCCATGCACATCTATTTCCTTATTTAATATATGGTGAAATCTTATTGCTTTAACAGATGGGTAATAAAGCCAGAGTACCTAAGCAGGCATTGAGAATAAGGCATACTGGGCATGTCCTGAGGTCGACACAAAATGCTTGTATCAAGCAGGAAAACTTAACAAAACCAAGGAGTGAATCAAGCTTATCAATGACAAAAGGTGAAAAACTGCAAGTTACTAAACACCCTTCACATGAAGCCGCAACTAAAGATCGCTCTTTGATTTTCCAAAGAGATAGCACAAACAGATGTCCTGATTCAGAGAATCCTGATGTTGTTAAAAAAAGTAAACAGAAACCTCAAAACCCATGTGTATCAGCTGAAGACCTAAGAAGTTTGGTGTGTTTAACACAAGAACAGCTTCAACAGATTTGGATGACTGTAAAAGAAGGAACTAGAAGCATCTCTGAGACTCATAATGAAAAGCAAGAGGAAATGGGTAAGATACTGATAGTTGAATAAGTTAGTTTCATGGAAATGGAGCAAAATGTGAAAGCTTAACTTTGAGTTCATAATTTAAGTTTATTTGCAGGTTGCAGAGGTGTTACTCTTATGGTTAATGGTCTTAGACAAAATACTCTTTGCTATTATGGATGTGAAATTGCCTGTTACTGTTAGGAACCAAGCATTTGATAATTTTAACAGTAAAAACTAAGGATTGCTTGATAGTATTCAGTACTTTGATGAGCAAAACAGCAAGCAATTCTATCAATATTTCATGCAAAAAAGGAACCAGTTTACATTGGGGGAAAAAGCATAGTAGAACTGCACTGTACCGTTACCATTAGGAGTTTGAAAAAAAGCAGTACCTCAAAGAGTTAGGCCTTTCTGGTTTTGTGAAGAGTTCAGGTTTTGCTATGTGTCTTGAGCAGTAGTACCATTTTCCTCTGGCCCAAAGATGCACGTGTATCTTTTTGCCTAACTGTAATATTACTGAATAGGGTTTTGTTTTTTTTTCCAATTCTTCTACTCAGAAGCATAAGAACTATTGCATATCTTCTTGTATTACATCCTTACTGCTGTTTGTGGACCTGTGGAGGTGGCCAGCTCTTTGCCACCAAGAACAAGACATGCTGCAATTAAGTAATTAGAGTCCCAAAGTCTGAGCTCTTAGCCAAGAATAGTGTTTACTGTAAGTCTAGCATTCTAAAAATACCCTGTGATGTAACTTACGTGCCTTAACCATACAAGCAGGGCTGAAAACAGTTTTGTTCAATAGTGGGGAATTTGCAAATTGCTGCTGTTCTTAAAGTATTTACTCAATGCTGAAGAAAGTTTAGTGGTCATATATATATATATTTTTATATATTTGTATTTATTTATATTCTACCACAGCTACTAATGAGGCATCAGAGGAAAACATAGTGTTGCTCCCAAAAGCTTGTGAAGTTTCATCTGTTCCAGATGAAGCTAACTCCGATTCAAGCAGGAAACAAGAAGCATATCCACAGCCAGGACAGAAAGTTACGTACGTAGATCTGTGTTATTGTCTACAAAAACAGTATCTCCAATAAAGATTCGTATTGTAATTCTTAATCATAGTAGAATCTTTATAAATACTAATTAAAAAGTTACCTTTAAAATTAGCAGATTAGCTTTTCAGGTAAATTTTTTTCCCCCCCCCCCTCCTTTTCTCTAGAAAGGATTCGTGGAAACCTGCTGACATGTTTAGTACCTTGGGTGAAAGAGAAGGGGAGAAGTCCTTATTAGGCTTTAGAAAGACCCAATGGAAGAAGGAATTAGGTACTTATGATACACAGAATATATTTTTGATCAATTTATTACACTCAGGATGCCAAGAAACTTTGCATTCCTTATGCTCTTTTAAATTTACTTATATCAGTGCAGTTGCTACAAACTGGAAAGTACATAGTTTTATTAGTCTCTAAGACAGATGAAGATTCTTGAATTTCAAAATTTTATGCAAAGATTATCTATAACCTTGCAAAAATGCTTCTTAACCAAATAAATATTATCACGAATAAATATATGCAGTTATGCTTCATATTTTAGGAGTTACTTGCCACTGATTTGGTCACATTCTGCCAGTAGTTGATAGCCATTATCATTAACATATTTATTTGTTTTTTAATGGGAAAAGCATCACCCTAATCTACAAGCATGACTGAATATATCAAATTGCAATTTGAACTTGAAACAGTTTGCAGTCCTGCCCCATTACCAGCCAAGGGGAATCTCTGTAGAAAAATAAAAATGCTTAATGCAGTAGTAAATTCGCTCTGACAAATTAAGCTTTTTATGATTCACACGCGGGAGTGTTGTGTTTTGTTTTCAACTTGGTGTAGACCATCTGGTTTCAGGGTTTGTTTCTGCTTTGTCAGTAGCTTCCATGTATAGCTCCATTGGTTTTAATAACATTACAGCAGTCCAAGACTGGTATAATAAAATGGGGAGAATGTATATACTTGGTTATTTCTGTTAGTTTTCCCTCTTCCCCTGGGACATTGATAAGCCTTCAGTGTTTTGTAGTCTTCTCAGAGAGATTCTCCAAATACCTCTACACCTCTGGACAAAGACTCAGCTGCCATCCTCTTAAGAGCAAAGTCATGTTTAGGCTGATTAGTCAGACAATGGTGACTTACTCTTGTAGTCCATTTTACAATCAAAATTACAGAGTAGACATGCATTGCTGCTTTTTTTTTTTCCTTAAACTGCTACATGTCTGTATTAGGAACTCTTACTAGAGTTTGTTTTTTTGGAAGATGAACAGGTAGCACTGAAGAAGAAACTGAAAGAAACTTTGGAGGGAGAGGTGGGTTATTTCTGGGCAAAACCTGGCAATAATAAAGCCCATAAAGAGAAAGTGGAAGCAGCTGACCCAGATAAGGTAAGGCCATCAATAAACACACAAGAGCATGCAGTTTCCACAGCACTGTTCCAGAACTGTTCAACTTTTAATTAATACAGGATTTTCTTTTCTGTATGAATCCAGTCAAATCCAGTCTCAGTGGTCACTTTAAGCTCTTTCATGGCATGAATTGCTGCAACTCCCTGTTTCACACTTACCTATTGCTCCAATTTGTAGCTTCACAAGTTAAGATCTTTGTAGCATGAGCAACCCATTCCTGTCCTTCCATGTTGATTCCTAACTGAAAGGTATAAATCTTTTCTAGTTCTGTTTTGAGGAATAGTCTCAAATGTGATTCCTGGTTATATAATGACTTACATTGTTCATGAGCTGTCATATATATTTGATTGCTTAGATAATAAGCACAGCAATTTGACTTTTACTCTAACCTGCCTTTTTAAAAGTCAGCTGTCACTCTGAAAATGCTGTGTCAGATAATTATATTAGACGAGACCGCTTCTCCAGTGAAATTGATTGCTGTTAAACAGAAGTTAGGGTTGTACATTGCTTTTTTTGTGGCATATTCAGCATTCCTAGAAAAGTTACCACTCTGCCCCATAAGAATTTGTTTCAATCTACATAATTAAGAAATACTGGATGTGAGATGCTTCGTTACAAGTTTTGGCTGAAGTTTTAATGAATAGCAGCTTCTAGAAGTATAATTTACTTGTTTATTATATGATAAAGGCGATTTAATACAAACAAAACAGGTGAGCTAAATAAATCAAGTCTTAAACAACAGTGGTCACTTTATTTGCAGACAGTGCTTCCAGCTGACTCAATTATTACCACTGAGGAAAACTGTGTCTGCACAACTGCTTTAACCACAGAGGCTAATAAAGCTCCACTGAATATTTCAAGTGCTCCAGCTGGGCAGTCTTCTGATTTCAGTTCCTCTGACTTACCAGCTGTCAATTGCACAGCATTTGTTTTAGGGGTAAGATTTTAAATTACACGCAGTGGTTTTTTGGTTTTTTTTTTACTTATTTATTGACAACTACTATCTTCAGTAGTTCTTTTAAACCAGAATAATTCAGTAGACCTTTTTGCTCTATCTAGAGAATTGTGTCTGAATGAATGTTTATCAAAATATTGATGCTTTGAAGACTGAGCATTTTCAAGGCTGATGTGAGGAACAGTACTAGAGGTGTGAGCTGAAGTGTTACTTAGCTTTTAAGTATGCGTTAAAGAAATGGGTTCCCACTTCTCTATCAGAAATAGATGACTTTAAAAAAAAATATTGATGGCAGGAGGTTCAAGAAGTAGTTTCTGAGTTATTGTGAGTAGGCACTGATTGAAGAGTGGTTTTTGTCAGCATTGAAAGTTGTCAGTGCCACTGGAGTTTGTTAAAGAATACAGATATCCATTAAGAAGCAGGAACAGAAGATGGTATCTAGAATTTACTTGAGACAGATCACTGCCAATTAGATCATGGTGCTGAATCTACCTGGAATGCAGACTGAGCAGTGAACCATAGGAAGAAGGAAGGGATTTTTATTCATGATACATGTAAAGAAGTATTGGAGTGAGAAGCTGATGGTTCAAGTTAGAATAGTATTCAAAGACTGGCTTATTTAGCATCTTTCTAACAACTGAAGCATTTTTACGGAGCAGTCAGACATTTGCTACAGTTACAAACTTACATTCATTTTTTTTTTGTGCAAGAGAACAGCCCAGTTATGCCTGGCAACTGAAGGCAAAGTTTTCTGCTAAGTCTTTATTATGTGGCTAGACAAGGTATGGAATTTTTTGTACAAGGAAGAGACTAGCACTTATCTTATTTCAGGAAGCTGTGCCACAGGAACAACCTTTTAGTGCTTTGAAGCACGAGCAACAGAAGAAGTGGCTTGAAGAGCTGGACAAACAGAAGGAAGAAGCTAAGCTACGAAAAATAGAAGAAAAACTTAATTTATCAAAGGTATCTGTGGTTTAGAGGGACTCTTTGGAATAAGAGAAGTTTTTCTCTCCATTTTTGTTCTAAGAAATAAAAGATGAAATGTAGACCTAATGAAGTAGCAACAAGGATGTAATTACCTGCAGCATGTCCAGGTTTTCACCATAAGTCCATAGGACAGTCTAATTGAACATTCAACCAGTAGCTGTTCCAGTATTTCGGTGGCAGAGAACAGACTACCATGTGTCTGGTGTGATGTGTTAGAGTGCTTGCTGCAGAGATGAAAACAGAGCTATTCCTATACTTTTTTTTTTTCTTTCCCACCATTGTGTGAAAGCACTAGGATTTGGAAGGTGTTGTAGAGACACTGGCCACTTTGTAAAAAGACATTTTCTGTAGACTACAGAAGGAGATGAGAAAAGAGAAGGAAAGTTATAGAAAACTGTGGTGTGTCACAGTGGTGTTCAAACCCTGTTTCTAGAAATATTTTGATACGCATATATACGCACATATGTACACTCTTACGAAACTTTTTAAAATACTTGTACTCCAAAAAGTATTGAAGAAAATAGCCTTACCTTTTTCACCCTTTGGTTTTTCCAGGCTGTTGAATGTAGGTCTCTCATGCTGCATCTAGAAGGAAACTGTGGCCAGTATAATTCGCTTTGCAGGTGGAATACCTGAAGAGACTTTTAATACTGTCATTATTGGCCAATTTGGTCAATATATCTTTTACCCCTGGAAATTCTTCATATAGAAGCTGACTTCTTTCCTTTACATGTTACTATTTCTGCTATATTAGTAGTTTTAAGGTCAGTGGAATACTCTGCCTTCTTATACAGCCTGATACTGACACACTCTTCTAAAGACTCTTTGTCTTTTGAAGTGAAGAAACGTGCAGTGAGATTGTACTATTGCTAGAATACAGACTTCCAAATTACCGTACACAGTTTTAACCCCAGGATTTTATCTTTCACCATGCATGATGAGTATTCACATCATGACATGTTCTGTAGTATTAGTGAACAAGAATCTTGGTTACCACAACTTGATTGATATGAATGTTCATAGTCTGTGGCCTTCTAGATTAAAAGGCTACAGTTTTTACTCTCAACTGAAGCATTTACAGCAATTACACAATTCCTAGACAGAAATTGTCCATTTTAATTCCACAGTTTGTAGTACTAGAAGAGAGCTTTCCTCCCCACCCTCCAAAAAAACCCCTTGTTGCCAAGGTTGGTTACATACTTACACACAACACAACTCTTTTGATTTCCTGAGTTGTTGAAGGCATCAGATTTCCTTTGCAAATTGAGCTTTGTAACTGTGAAGGAAACACAGCTCTGAAAGGTTCCTTCATTAGCTGCCTTGGGTTTTAATTTGATAGCTATGCTGTGGGAAGATGGGTGCAGTCACCAGTGAGTAACCTAATAGTAATCTCACTTCCAGCCTCTTTTTGAAAGGAAGTTAATGTGCACTTAATCTCGTTTTCTTCAACATTTTTTTTTTCAGGTCTTGTGTTATACTCTCAACCCTTCTGCATATTGCACCACAGACTTGCATAAGAATAAAGTAGATTTTCCAACTACTCTGATCTGCTTCTACATCACAGAGTATTCAAAGGGAACAAAACTCAGGGAACAGGAGGAAGAATAATTTGGATTCTTATTATTTGGACTATGATTTTCTTACTCCTTTTAAAATAGGTGTGAAACTTTTCTGACACAAGGGAATTTTTGTTTAAGGAAAGGATTCCAGAAAGCTTATTAGATTAGATTATGTTAGGTTTTTTCCTGCAGAATGCAAGTTTTGAGGCAGCCATTCTCCAATCCCTCCAGAGAAACAGCTCTTTTAGTCAGAAGAGAAAACCGCCTCAGTCCCTATAGCAAAAACAAAGGCCCCTTAGGTAAAAATCTTTTAATAGCGATATATTGGAATGTCCCAGTTGCCAACATTGAGCTGAAAAGGTAAGCCTGGGTGGTACAGAAGAGAGACTTAAACCCAGTATGTCACCTCTACAAAAGTTTTAGGTACTTTGCTATGATAGCAGTGCTGGCTGCTGTGGGTGGAAGAGATTTTGAAAGAAGGCTTATTTTATAGTGGGTCTGTCTAGCTGAAAATAGGAAGTTAGAGATTAACATCTCTGCCCAAAGCACATTAATTCTGCTACCATCCAGAATTAAAATGGAGGGGGTAAATGTAGGACAGTGTAAAAGATGACACTTCTTCATGCTACTATAGAGAGAATATGTACACAACAGGAGGAGAGTATGGCAGAGTGGACAGGGTACTGACCTCTCAAATCAAGCAGTTCCCAGAATGATTAGAAAAATTACGGAATGGAATAGTAATATAAATTGAAAAAGCAGTACCAAAAAGCCTGAATCCATGTTAACTTACTTTTTTCATTTTTCTTTTTTTTTTTCCTCCCCCCACTTTCTAATTTTTGGGTTTTTTTTTTTCCTGAAAATATAGTAGCAATATGTTTTTGCTGACCAAGTATATGGATCAGCAGTATAAGTATATAAGTATAAGTATATATCAGCAGTATCAGTATATAAGTATATGGATCAGCAAGTCTGATCTGACTTGCAGTTTAAGCAACAGAGGGACTTCTGTTTTCCCATTTAGGGAATTAACTACTGTCTGTATTGTAGCCCCATAACAGAGCTTTTCAAATGTTCCTGTTTTACAAAACGTGTATTGTGTGTTTTGTTAACCATACTTTATAGCAAAAGTATAATTGAGTGCGTTTCCATTTGTTTTGTTGCTTCATATTTATTTAGGCTGAAGAGCATGACAGATGGGCAATGCATTTTGATTCTTTAAAGAACCACCTTAATGCTAATGCACAACACCCCTTAAATGGAATGTACAAAAAGCAGCCTGAAAGTCTTTGCCTGTCATCTGACCCTAAGGAGCTGACTGCTTTTATTCACCCTTTTTCACCTGCAGCTTTAGGCAACCTCATGCCCTCAAAGGTGGGAAATGCAGAAAAAGCTGCTAAAAACAGTACTTTGGAACACGGTCAGAAAGTCAGGTGAGTGAGCTTTGTAAGGATAATGATTTTCCCAGCCAGTACGTTTCTGATACCTCCTCAGAAATAAAAAAAAAAAAAAAATTAATAAGATCTTTAAATCTGATCTTTGGATCTTATTCATTTGGCTTTTGCTTTTTTCAGAAATACCTGTTGTTTCACTTTTGAAAGACAGAAGTGCTTCCATTGTTTATTAATAAAATTTACTGCAAATAACCTCACTTTGTTCCTTAGTAAAATGAATTTCATAATTGTAAATTAATACAAAGGGATAACCTCAATATGAAAATATTACTTGAAATCTAATTGATTCTAATTAAGAAAGGCTTTAGGATTATTTTCTTATGATTAAAAACATTTACATGTTTCTTTGTTCATAGTTTCCTCCGTTCAATGACAGCTCTCCTAGACCCTGCACAGATTGAAGAGAGAGACAGGCGGCGGCAGAAACAGTTAGAACATCAGGTAGACGTCTGTTTTACTAACGCTATTTTAGGAGAAGAAAGGATGAAAGGTAGTGTGTCACATGAATAAAACATGTGATTTAATACCAGAATCCAGTGAGGTGCTTGACTTTTATGCTTCAGATTACATGTTTACAGTTGTTTAACGGTATTTCATTCAGTTAGACTCTACCGTTTTCTTTTAATATTTGTACAGAGGTGATTGTATTTCTGTAACTGAATTCTTGCCTCAAAAAATGTACAGTGCAGTCTTTAGAGCTCTAGAAGGTTTGTGTGCATTTTTCTTCAGTCTCCACTGTCATCAGGAGGACTGATATTTACAGGTACCCACTCCATGAATCTTTACATTTTATCTACTTTATTGTCATTTATGTTACTTCTGGGGCACTCTAACTGAAGGTGTGTCTGCATGATGATGCCTCTAGCACAGCGTAAAGAAGTCTTAGTATAAATGTAACGAGCCTGTTCTGGTCAAACTGTTATTCTGCTAGACCGAAATACTAGTTTACAGTATGTAAGGTAAAAATCAGGCCACCATTTCTTTACAAGAAAAATAAAAGCATTTTTGAAAACATAAAAAGCTACTTCTGTTTGTCTCTGAATATTTCAAACTGCTTTATTAGGCTGGTAGTCCTCCAAAAAAAAAAAAAAAAAAAGGCAGCTACCTCTGTTGTGAGAAATTAAAAGAAACAAAAGCGTTTGAAAGAAATTGTCGTGAAGTTTTTTTTAATTTGTCCAAATTCAATTATTATACACGTATATGGAAGTATATGAATATACAGCTTATAATACCTTTAATGTTATATCTTTTAATTTTCCTTTTTTCCTGAAATTACTAGAAAGCTATAATGGCTCAGGTAGAAGAAAAACGGAAGAAGAAACAACTGGAGGAAGAGCAGAGAAAATGGGAAGAACAAGAGGAAGAACAGCGCCTAGCACGAGAAAAAGAACAAATGCAGAAACAGTTTGAAGAAGATATGCTGAAACAAAAACAAAAGGAGGTGGGTTTTTGCGTTTTCTTTAGTGCAGATAGTCTGTAATAATACTGGGGTTTGTTCTTCGCCTTCAAAATGGTGTTGCCTCATCATTTTGAAAATTAAAACTATCTGAAATTTAGACATTAGAAACCAAAATGTGTTTCCTCCATTAATAAACTTATAACACCATACGAGTTTAAGGCAGGTTTCTTTTTTTGGGCAAGGGCCTTTTCAGGAAGAGAAATGGATAAGAACTGGCAAAAATGGAATTGTAGTTTTAAATAATGCAGAAACATGCATTTTTAAATGCAAATTTTAAATTAAAAAAAATACCTCAAAGTATGTGATCCAATTATTGTTGTTGGTCACTTGATGCTTTTAAGATGCTTCAGTACCCTGAACTTTACCTGACTGGATGTGCTTTTGCTCTGGATTAAAGACTTTTCAGAACATACTCTGGAAAAGTCATTTTAAACATCATTCATGTTCTAGAGCTTTCTCCTCTGTAACTATTGCTGACCTTTACATACTCCTTTCATATAAAAGTTAAATCAAAAGTAACATTCTGACCTTTGGTAATTGCATTTGTATACATTCTTACCTGTTACAGAAGAGTCTGTAGAAGGTTAAAAGTCTTGTCTGATGTTTTATTCTTCCTTTTGGCACAGTAGCAGCTATTACTGTTTGCTTCTTATTTGGAATAGTAGCAGAATTCCATGATGCCATAAGACAGTGTGATTCCAAAAACACACCCTCCTCTAAAACCTCCAGAAATATGGATCCCTGATTCCTCTGCATTTTCTGGATGGAAACATATAGCATCTGCCTGTAGATGCTACAACAAACTGGTAAAAAATGTGGAAAGTCATCTTTCTCTGTAATAGCTCAGCTCCTTCAAAACATGTTATGCTGGCAGTTGTTCTTTCCACCTGCAAATGCAGTAGGAAGCAGGGATGAGATGGTAAATAGCCGTTTGGAAAGGAGATTTTCCGTGGCCCAGTCTCCTTGCACCTTGAACCTGCTGAGTCTGGAAACTGTAATCCTCATATTTAGGGATGTTCTGCCTTTGTTAGGGAGGCTTCTACTGTCTCCTTTCTGTGGAAGTAGGAGGAAGCTGGGGTTTTTAATTATTTTTATTTAGGCTCCTTTTATTTCATTAAACCACATGATATAGGAAATCATAGATGGCTGAAATCAGATGGCATTTAGGAAAAGGTGAATTTATTAGAAAGGAGATAAATATCCAAATAACTTTGAGGATATAGATGCTCACTTTTTAATGCTAGGATTGAACATCTTTAATTAGCACAACAGAGGTTCTGAATTTATCTTTATAATCATAACAGTAACAGTTATATGTTACATATTGCATCTACTCAACTAGTTTTGTTTTTGTTTTAAAAAGAAAAGGCTTTACTCAAGAATATATGTAAACCTTGAGGATTATATAGAGATTAAATAATCCTATTAATTTTATTCTCAAATAAATGAACACATATATTTACTTTTTTTTTAAAGGAACTCGTGACTCTTAAAACAAATGAGCTTTATCAGACAATGCAGAAAGCTCAAGAATTAGCACAGAGATTAAAACAAGAACAACGCATTCGAGACTTGGCTCAGAAGGGACATGACATTTCAAAACTTCAGAAGAATCTTGGTGGTGGCAAGTACAAGTCTTTTCATATTCAGTTTGCCTATTCCTTTGGTGTTCGCGTGCAACTTGGTGGTGGTTTTTGTTTGGGTTTTTTTTTTCCCCGTTCTGCATTTGGGTCAGTAATTGCACCTTTGCTTCACGAACCAAATGTCATTTCAGCTTATTTAAAGAGCCTTTCAAACAAATACCAGTGTAAACTAATATGGAGAATACTGTATTTTAGTAAGCTTCAAATACTATATTACATAAAAGAAGAATTATATATTATCAGGAACATATAGGGAATATTCAGACCTGTGTGCTGTCGATTAGATTTCCAGTGAAAAAGGGAGAGTATTAGGATCTGAACCATAGTTCTCAGTCTTGCTTTGAGTTCTAAACCACAATAGTCTGATAACATGATAGCATGGTTTAAATGGAACATACATTGCTAAATTGAACAATTTTACTTACTTCTTTTTAGGTGATACAGAATTTGAAAATTGTAATGATGACATTTCACATCAAAGTCATAATTTTTCTGATGACATTAAGAGCCACATTGATCAGCAGACTTCTCCTCGGAAAGACACTGCTGTACAGACAGGTATGCAGCTCTTAAATTTAATTACTCTGATGTACCTTAAAGACAGTAGAATGGCATATTTGTGAAACTGAGCTATAGGGCCAAATCAGTGTCATTGAGAAAGGAATGAAACTAGAAAGAAATACTTGGATAGACACAGGCATGTTGGAATATTGCAATATATCACTATATTCTTCTACATAAATTATATGTCTGTATATTTGTTACTTACCACTTACAGAGTCAAATCACCCCGTCTGAACTGCAGTGTTGACTTAGAGTCATGGTCACAAGCCATGCAGGACTAAATTTATTAAGACATTTAAACATGTATTTGTAGTAGTCTTCAGCGCGAATGTTCACAGGTTTACGTAACATGGTTTGGTATCGAGCAGGGCTGGGCTCATAATGAATCCTTGAAAATACTGGCAGAAACATTGTCAATAATTCTGGAATTAGAAAACTAGACTCATTAGAAAATGAGACCTGACATTCAGGTGTTTAGAAAAGCTTTCTACAATGCTACCTAAATACCCAGACAGAATTGTGGGTCCATCTGGGTAAACTACTTTCCAGACCTTATCTTGGTTTTGTATCACACCATTAAAAAACCCAGATCAAACTTAGTCTGCATCTACGAATATTGTAGATGAGGTGTGAATGAGCAGCTTCAGTGGAAACTTAGAGTCACTTTATGACTTGTATTTAGAAATTTATTAGCTTCTTATCACTTGTGAAGTGGAAGCTTTATTTTATTATTATTATTTGCTTAAGTAACAATATTTTTGGTTTTGACAGTGCTGGTAGAAATTTTACTGTGAATTTGGAGAGTTTACAAATTAAGTAATGTTTTTGTGTATGCCCCTTAGTAAAGAAAGAAGCTAGATTGTTAGTAATTTAAAAATTGAACAAAATATTTCCATTGGAAGACAAGGATTAGGAAAGTAAGTTATTCCCAGTAGTGCTTCAAATATGACCAAACCATCCGCATGCTGAAAAACTAAACAGAAGCTGTGTTTTGCTCTTTACTATTGGGTACCATGACAGAAATAGAATTCTACATTTTAAAATAATGTAGTTTCATTTTACATACATTATTTTGCTTTACAGTGACTTGATTTTGTCCTCCAATTCCCCCCCCCCCCTTATTGAGTTTATTCTCAAACTGGTCTTATCTACTGGTCTTATCTATCTTCCACATCAAAAAGAATAAAAAAAATTATAAAAGTGTAACAACCAATTTTTTAATAAAATCAGTAATGGTAGATTGATATGCATACAAAAGCCAAACAAGTAATTTGAATAGCTTAGACTTGGAGTTAAAGTATAATTTTTTTTTTTTTTTTTAGATGACTTTAATACTTCAGCATACACTGAGTCAGCTGAGGCAAGAACCGTGTGTTGTGGATCACCTGATATTTCCATAGAATATAAAGAAACATCTAGCAGCAAAAAATACCAGAAGGAAATGCAGTATACAGATAAAAATAAAATGTCAGGAAAAGAGAATGGTGGCATTTACAGTGATCTGTATGAACAATATGCAAGAAAAGAAAGACAAATTAAGCCCTCAGAAAAATGCAGCAAAAGACCTGACTGGAACATAAACAAGCCTGGGAAAAGATACATTCCAGCATCAGAAAGATACCCTAAACAGCTACAAAAACAAAGGGAAGAAAACAAAGTAAGACGACAAATGGAGCTGCTTCAGTTGGTAGAAAGAAATACCCCTGGGAATCTCTGCCCAAAAAAGGGTGGTTATTCAGAGAGGTCTCCTTCACCTCACGAAGAAATAAATATGAAGAATAAGGGATATAGAGTCGTAAAGGTAACTATTTAGTCTTGAACAACAATGATGTGTATTTTTAAGACTCTTGTTCCACATGGTTCTGCCTGGATGGGAATTCAGTTATGTAACTCGAGCACTGAGAATTTTCCTGTTACTACCTTTTGTGTAAAGAATGGTATTACAGCATTGTTTTGGGTTTTGTGAGCAGAAGAATATATTCAGATTTTGTCACTTAGCTTTTACTGTTATTTCAGTCTTCCAAAGTGTTTATGACCTTTCATTTATCCATTATCATCAATTCATTATGTAAAGAGGGAGCTTGACTGAAAGCAGTGTGCAGGATAGAATGACATCACTGACTTGCTCTTTTTTTTCTTCAGTCATTAAGTTGTGGTGGTGGTTGAGGTATAGGAGTACCTGTTCAAGAAAACAATTTTTCTTTCTGCAAAGAATATGGATTACTGACGATGTACTCTGTTGTAAAAATGCATCCTTCTTAGTGCAATGATTTCTTCTCTGTTTGCAGTAAGCATGTATCTGTATAGCTTGTGGCTGGGAAAAAAAAACAATTTTCATTTAAAGAAAATCCTGTCAAATATATTCACGCCTTCTGTCTCACTCCCTCTCTCTCTCATGCTTGCGCGCTCTCTGTATGTATATACATACATACATATGCATAAACACCTCACTTTCTCACACCTCCCAATAGAAAAAATCTGGTGTAGAAAAGGTGGCCACTTCAGTTCTGTGTAGCCATTTGTTTACTGTGGCTACATACACATATTTTCGAAGCTGTGGGTGTTAAAAAAAAGTATGTGAAAATACATAACTGTTCATACTGGCATCTTTGAAGATTTATTCATTTCTTAAATGGAGTTTGTTGGTTTATTTGAGGTTAATGGTAAATCCAAGTTTTGCGCTTACATTATTGAAAGATAAATGTTCAAGAATTTTGTACCTGAGAAATGGGGTGATGAATTTTAAGCAGATTTTTAAGATAAGTAAGCGTTGTCTGGTACCATAAGAAGGATGGAACACGTTAATATTTTTGATTTAAATAGAAAACTTCTACTTGACTGTATCTAGAAACATGACGTTTCCTTTAATAATCATTATCTTGGGCTGAATCTTTCAGGTTTATAAATGCAGCTTTCCAAGGTCACTGGAAAATTATATACAGTATTTTTGATAGTGCTTAGAGCTGCCAAAGACATAGAAAATTGGAGCAAATCCTTCTGTAATTCATTTAATTTAGTTCATAGATGCTACAGGTCTCTTTAATGCAAGTCTTTGATAAATACCTTTCTCCTGAATTTCTCCTGAAATTCCGAGTCCTTTTGGAATTTCAGAACAAACTTGTCTTGAAATATGAAAGCTTTTAATATAGAAAAATAGAGTTTTTTATTTTACTTTTGACTTTCTTGGTTTTCTCCTAGGAAGAACAATTACATAAGAATCATTTGAATGAAGAAAGGTATGTCAATACTCTGCAGTAATGAAATGTATAAAAAACATTAATAGTGAAATATACATGCTTTTCTTTCCTGATTTTAATTTTTTTTTAAAGAATTTAGATGCATCTAACTGTCTTCTAGTAAAAAGACACAAGACCAAACAAACTGCAGGTATAAAAATAGAGTGAATGAGCAGAGGTCCAGTCCTGTGAGGATTCTTTGTCTCTACTATTTGAGAAAATAAATCACATTACTTAAGTATTGTTTGGGGTTTTTTAAACTGAAATTGTTTCACACAGATCTGAATCTCCACCTGTTCCAGCAGTTAAGAACAGATTACACCAGGTACAACAAAAACAGATACATGCTTCTAATTTCCTGGTGCATAACAACAATAGTAGAAGAGAGAAAAATACCAAGACAGATACACAGCAGAGGAGCTCCCCTCCTCCCGTTACAGAAGCTGGAAGACCTCCCTCTTCACAGTTTATTCCATATGTTCGAACAAATGAAGTATATTACCTTGATCCAGATGCACCAGTGACTAGACCTTCAACGCATGACCCACAGTATCGACAGTTTAATGGTACTGAAATGTATTGTGAACTGATTCATGTAGAAGAGAAGACATGTTAGCGATTTAGTTCAAAGTGCTACAATTTATTCAATTTGGTATTTGTTTTTACTGAATTTTGCAGTAACCCACATGTGTCACAGCACTGCCTATGCCTATGAAAGCCTATGCAACCAAATGATACTCTATTAAAAAAACAAAAAAAACAAAGAAAAAAGTTTAAAAAAATTTAAAAAGCAACAAAATTTCTTATCCTTTTATCTGTCTTTTTTGTCTATTTACCTTTAACGAAGTATGATTGCACTTCTCTGGTATTACTGTATATAGATTTGGGTTTAGGAATCTAAGTGTTGTTTAACTTAAAAATAGTGATCGTAATCGAGTAGCAACCTAAACCTCATTTTCACAAGCTGTGAAAATCTACTGCTTTCAAAATGAAAACAAAACTGATAGAGAGTATTGTTAACTGATTTGATATACATTTACTTTTAGATTCTTACCAAACGCCACGACAGATCTTTAGCTCTGATCACGTTAGAGATCCTCTTCTAAATCCTGATGTAGTTAAAAGCAGAGAGAGACAACAAGCAATTCTCAAAGGATTGTCAGAATTACGCCAGGTAAGCAAAAATTTATTGGATAAACATGTATGTATATATGTACTAAAGTCAAAGGAACATTGCAAACTATTACATAGTCATAAGCATTAGTCTTTAATTTGTTTTTCCATCATATATGATAAGTTTTGGGCCCTGTCCTCTACTTCTGTTCCCTCTTGCTAATTTTGCTTTTCATGCATTACTTCCATCTTTGGTGTGTCCTTAGAGAGGGACTGTGGACTTAGATGAGCTATGAAACACTGGAATACCTGAGGAAACTTGAAGCCAAGAGGAATGGCTTTATTTAGTCTCCAGGCTTTGATAATTAGGGTTGCTTATAGTAAGAATGTCTCAATTTCAAGGGAAGAAAGAATAGTATTTTAACAAAACACCAGAACCCTTGTTATTGGAATTTCACTTCTGCATTTCACAGGTAAGCCAGTCATGACAGAGCAATGTGGCTGGTGCAGAAGAGTTAGTGGGGTGGTAGTCATGTGTCAGTCCTGGAAAAATACTGTAATTTGCAAATTTGAAGTTTGAACACTTACAAAATCCTTCCAAGATAGCTATTCTTCTGTTAACATGTAAAAGTAAAATTCGGGATTTGTCAATCAGCCAGATACAGTGAGTGAATATGAGCGAATGAAATTTAGTTTAATACTACACACACAAGAGCTCCCCAGACAAAAGCCTGTGTATGTTTGTAGACATTGTTCTATTTGTGGTAAGTTACTGGCAATGATTAGATCTACAGGATTGCCCGAAGGATTTTGATTGTGGTGAGACTGTCTTTAAGGATCCATGTTGCAGTAAATTAAAGAAGCATAAAAGATTATTGCTGGCAACTCTGAAGTTATGTATTTTCCTTATTGGAGTAAGAATACCAGGAAAAATACTGTCAGGCATCTAGTTATTAAAGCATGAGGGAATTCGATACTCCACCTGTTGGCAACAAGGTGCGGCCCATGGCAGATGCAAACTGCAGGTCTGGACAATCACACGAACAGTTTCCTTTTATGCTTCTAAATGGCCTGCCAGGGGACTGCAAGACAAAAAAAAAAAACATTTACTTTTAGGTTTGCATTTCGTTCTCGGAAGAACACTGGAGAGAAATGTATCAGTATCTTCCCTTGGTTTTGAATAGCTCCATACTAAAAGGACTTTATTGCTAGCAGCACTATTTATTTTTCTTTGCCTTAAGGGAGAAAAATTGCATAAATGATCAAAATAAAGGGAAGAAACTCTGACAGACTTAAGTACAACAAAACTACCAGTAGTTAACACTACTAATTACCTGCTGAGCTTTAGAAAGACAGAAGTTCTGCCATGCATACATCGTGCTTCAGTAGTAGGTAAATTCCTTGTGCAAATTAAGGTCATGGCTCTCCCCAAGTTATTAAGAGAAGTTGTGACCCAAGAACACTGAAAGGTTGCCAGTTTCTAATGGCTTCCAGATAGGTTTGACTGGATCTGGTCTTCTCCAATGCTCATTAACATTTTTGCTAAATATCTACAACTGTTAGGTATTTTGTATTCAGGCTTCATTTGCCAGTGGTATTTTGGTTAAGAATGAAGCCAGCTTCAAAGCACAATTTCATCCTTGTGCTTACTGAGATGAACAAAAGCCATGGACATTTGAAGAGGTTTAAGGCGATAATATCCATGTTCACAAACTTAAGAGACAGCAGCTTGGCGACATCATTTTTGATGCATAGTATATATTCAGGTCTTAACAGTAGCTAAAAACTAATGTTAAGGTTAGTCTTTCAGTGGACCTTGGTTCTGGAAGAGAGTTAACTTAAAACATGTAGAGTTCTTTTTTAACTATCCTACCAGCTGCAGAATGCATTTAGGACATGGACTGTTGAACTTAGGCGTTATCTTGTACACCTAAGTATTGTGTACTCCTACAGATGGCACCTGGTTTGCATCAGTCATTTCACCGAGAAAGGAAGAGTAATGCAGTATTTTGTACAAAATACAATTCAGACAAAGAGTGGAGTTTACTTTTCCATTTCAGAAGATAATCTAGTCTTGTTTTTTGAACTTACATATACATGCATAAGTATATATAGGTTGGATTGATAGTTTCAGAATATATATATATATATTCACAGCATATTTGACCATCTTTAGCCTTTGAAATACACACCCAGCTAGAGTGATAGATCAATACAGTCAGGCTGTTTCAGGAACAGTCCAGCTGAAGTGGCTGACCCGTGGGAGACACCAGTGAAAAGAGGGCAGACGAAGGCCTTCCTCTGCCAAAGGGAGGGTGATTCTGTCATTGCATTTGTTACAAGACAGCAAGTCTCTTCCTGTCTTTCAGGTGACAGCAGGAATAGGAACTATCAACAGACTCTTACTTTTCTCACTGAAATTGAATGAGTCAGTGGAATAAGCCCAAGTTTATTCATCCAGCAAAGTGAATTAAGTATTTGTGAAAAAGAAGGGCCAAAGTTTAAGAAAAAGGACAGAACCCCCAGCTACAGTCAGTACATACTAGAGCATTTTTACTAAGGCGACAAAACCACTTGCCAACAGGTTGTAGCCTCCAGTGGCTAAGCGATCTTGCCAGCCACCAGCAGCTGGCTGTCCAAGGACACGCAGAGACAGACCTCACTGCTTGTCCCATGTCGATACTGCGCATTACTTTTCTCTAGGCCCCTTCTATGACCTCTGCAAACCATGTGATAAACTTTATTCCAGTCTTCAGTGTTACTTACTTGTTTCTCGCCTCAGCTCTGGGTTGATTTAAGGCAATTTATTGCATGACTGTTGTGTAACATGCTACTAAACGCAAAAAACACTCTATAATAAAAGTAATTATTGATAAAGGGACTGAACAAGTCCACTGACCCATTAATAGAAATAGCAGATACTGTTGGTTAGGTAAAAAGCAATTCAAGTGATCTGAACGTAGGCAGCTGCTGCTTTTGGAAGGATGCAAAGTGAAGGCTAACAGGCTTCTTTGCTCAGTGAAGCCAGTTCTGCATGACCTCTCTCCCCTTCTGTGCCACCAGGAATACTGTAGCTAAATTGTTGTAGTACCTGCCGGCTTGCGTTAGGGTGATACTGAGCTGTGCCAGCAGCCTATAACCCTTGTCTTTGAGAAAGGGCTTGTAACTCAGAGGAAAAATACCACTGTAACTTTTCCTTTTTTTTTTTTTTTTCCTTGTAAACGCACTTCCTTGGTATCAAATTACTTCTGCCAGGTCTAAAATGGATAACCAAGGGGCCAGATGTATCTATACATACGATCCTATTAATTACAGTAAAAAGACTGATTTCAAATTTATGACTATACCTGACATAGCTCTATCATGTATCACATAGCCAAGGATACACTTCCAAGAGTTTATTATAAGTTTTTTCCATTGTCTAGTACTTATGAGAGCCATTAACAAAGCAGGAACCTTTTACATTTTGAGAGTAAATACGCATACTAAAGCATCGGACACTGTTCTAGTTCAAATGGTAATGCTGTCCTTTATCTTAAGAGTGTAATTTATGTTAAGACTAAAAGCTGGTACCCCTCATGGTTTTGGGTTCAGCTGTGTACAATACGCTAGAATACCACAAATGCAGTGACAATGCACAGGGGAGTGAGCAAGTCAAATTTAATCCAATGGAAAAGTCTTTTTTCCTCTGCACAGTCATCCCTGGAAAGGGGACTGGCTTCCACTCCAGTCACACGTCAAGTCTTCTGCACAAGACAGGAAATCTTGAGTTCCCTCTCTACTGAATGTATTGTTGTACTGCTTTTTTTAAAGTTGTGTATTTAAAAAGCATCGAGCCTTAACAAGTAAATTGTTTTAAAATATGAAACAGTGACACTTTATTAGTTCAGGCTGCATGAAGACAGAACATTCACGTTTCCATTCCACTTACTTCAGGGCCTCCTGCAGAAGCAGAAGGAGTTGGAGACTGCTCTGATTCCCGCTATAGCTCAAGAAGAGAGCTTTATTTTGCCATTTTGAGGTACATACGAATGTTCTGAATTCCTAAAACATAAAGGCACAGCACTTTGTTTGCTACTGTAATTAATTATGAACCATCTCTATCTTTTTTATGAAAGATTTAAATTATGTGAATTTGGATAGATTACAGGGTCATGTTGCTTTTCATACTGAAGATACATTAAACTAATGATGGTGTGTCTGTTTAGAATGGTCTTCATGCTACCTGAAGACATATGTCCATTTAATATAAACCACCAAACACTGTACAAAAATGTTACTGGGTTTTTGTAGAACTCAGTGTATGTGTTTTGATAAATAAAAAGATTAAGATGTATTCTGAATGGCTTGGGTAGCCTTTGTTGGTATTTTTAATGATATGAAACTGCTTGTACTTAACGATGCCGACAGCTTTTAGGCTTAGACAATGTATATTAACTCAAGTAATCCCAGACCTGAAGACCACACAAGTGCCGACTATAAACTTTTCCCCCCTCCCAATTAAAACAGGATAGCAGCACTTAACATTATAGTGGGCTGGGCCCAAGGCTATAGAACTCTATTTAAAGAAGTTTTCTTACAAACAAGGTCTGAACAGATCAGTATTCAGTGCTTCCAGTCAGAAGTAAATGCTTACTTTAGATTAATTTGCTTTTAGTCTTCCAAAGATAGGATTATCTGGGGTAAAACTGTTTCTCTCCTAGATCTCTGCAGAAGATGCACGTTAGTCGTTCTGTGATACCGTGTGGTAACCACCACAGAACCTTCAGCCTGAGATTCTGCCCAGCAGCAGCTGTGCTGAAGGTAGCGTAGAGCAGTAGCAAGGGAATAAAGGTGCACTCTTTCCTCTCCTTTGGGTGCCAAGTCATGCAATAGGTGAGAATCTGCACCCGACATTCTAGGCGGTAGAACAGTTCTTCACAAAATCCATTGAGGTTTATTGATACAAGGGAGGTTGTTTTTTTTTTTTTTTTTTTTAAAATTATTTATTTGCCATGTTTGGGGGGAGGGTAACAACTGCTACACAGGGCTAGTACTAGTTTGTTCTTAATTTAAACAAATAAATCAAACAACTGTTAATAGAAGGAAAGACATTCAGCTTTAGGGAAGAGTCTTAAGGTGTTTGTTTTTTAAAAGCTACACTTTTTTAAGCAATAATATTTGTCCAACTAATTTTGTTTTAGAGTCACGTAGCTGTCATCTGGTACTACCTCCATAAAAGAGCTAAAATCAAATTACAAACAGGAAAAAAACCCCAAACATACGACTTTGGACAACCTGAAGACAAGAGCAGTGTATGTATGAGTCCAGAGTACTAGTAAATGCAAAACCAGCCAGGTCATAACAAGGGTAGTCTTCAGACTCCACAGCTATTTACTATCAGCTGCTGTTTTCCAGAAGCCCAAGTCAGAAGATGATGTACAAAATGAGCCAAATGAAGAGAGAAGCAGTGGAGAAAAATGAGTTTGTAACACAGCACATGTGAAATTAAAAAGGGCAAGATTAAGAAACAGATAAAACTCTGTACTTACAACAATGCCAGGTTAAAAAAAAAAAAAAGGACACTAAAGTGGGAGAGGATTGAGGTTTTTCTAACACAAATTGAAACCAGTCATTGAAACCAGGTTTGTCCTTCTCTCATTGCAGCAATTACAGTGGCAAGACAAAAGCTGTTAGATCACGCTGATGGTGCTGCAATAAGCACGGAGTATCAAAATTAGACGCAAAGATAACAGCTATTCATGACAAAGTTTGGATATGCTTCTCACAGACTTTGAAAACAATATAAAAACCACAGACAATGCAAGGTGTTAGCAAGTCCCTTGTGCATTAAGAGTTTATTTTATTTTTGTAATGGAACTGCACCATTGGTTACTCTAATTGAGGTATTTAGCCAAAATCCAGTATATAGTCATTAAAATAACTACACTGCTGTAGAGCTATGTAAAAACATTTGTACAAAATTTGTGTCAAATGTCAAATAAATACATAAGTTTTGATATTTAAGTAAAGAAAAGTGATTTGGATACTCTTAAAAAAAAGTTGCCGTTTCACACATTTTAGGCAAACATTCAGTTTTACATTAAAACAGACCTCAAACTGAAGCCCAGGTACAGGTCAAATACAAATGTAGAAACTTAAAAGTGCCAACAAACAAGATAATTCAAGTACAGTAAATGTTAAAAAATATATATATTTATTTCAATTTTCAGATGCTTTCAACAGATACAGGCCATCAGGATTTAAATAAGACAAGAAAACATTTGAGATAAAGGACAAGAAACATTTTGTTCCAGAATAAAATAGAAATTGTTAATCCACCATTTTAGAAACAGAAAAGTCCACAGCAACTTATAAAAAGAGACTTACGAGATTATTTCTGTTTTGAATATGGCCTGGAAGAATCACAATTTATATCCCAACCACCAGGCGATGACGACTTTTCTGTATCCATGCTCTGACTGTAAGCAGAGAGGAAATAATTGCCCCCTTCTTGGTTTTGACTTGCAGAAGAAAGTGGGTATGTTGTTCCCAGAAAAGTCTGATGAGTGAGTACATTAAAGTGACTGAACTGATGGGACATATTTAATTGTCTACTATAAACTTGGAAGTTATTGAAAGGAGCTTGTTCAACTGAATTGTGTTTTTCTCCTTCAGCAGAGCATGTTGTAGAAACTGGAGTAATTGGTTGTATCTCTTCCAAGTCAATTTTAGAAGTCTTTTCCATCAAGCCCATTTGTGCTTCAGGAGATAACTCTCTAACTGATAAGCAGCTTTCTTTTGCATCTACTCCGTGTGAGCCCTTGGCCTCTGCATGCAAAGCTTCCAAATGAGCATCAGAGGCATTACTGCAGATTTCTATTTGTGATGTTTCATCCCCTGAATCCAGAGACATGTCCTCCTCATCCTTTTCATCGTTTTCTACAAGAACTACATTAAAAAGAAGAGAAAGGCCTATTCTATTGAAATACAAACTTCTGTTAGAAAAGCTATACACTACTCACACAGTGTTATGCTTCAGGTCTGCAAGTCCAATATCACTTAAGTCTTGGTCTTCTGCCACTCTTGTTCACTTACTCAACATACACACTGAACCCTCTGTGCGAGTGTCCAGTTACTCCGATGCTAAAAGCTTCTGCGCACTGTGTTCATGTTTAGTGTTGGGAAATCCCAACTCCCAGCTCCAAAGGGGTTAATGTCAAAACAGCATCTAAAGTTATACAGTAGGTGAGTAGTTGATCAGACAATTGAAGGAGTACAATTACTGACATCCCAGTCCTTCTGTTACCGTTTCTAAAAGCTATCATTACGCTTACCCTGTTCTGAAAACAGACGGTTACACTGCTTTGGCCTGTCTTAACTTTCTCAAATACCACGTTAGCCTATCATTCTGTATTTCAGATCTCCTTTGGCGCTCCATCCCAGCTGCTTTTCCCCCATCATTTAAAGTAGAAAAGAGTAGCTTGAGAGTTGGGTTTTCCTTGCCCGCTGTAGCGTTAATTTACTAGAGCAAAGGCACACTATTTCAAGGACCTCCACCCCACACATTTAATCAGCTAAAGAAAGTGTAAGTGTGTTTAGTATTACCTGATTGTCTTTTGTGGCCGTCAGAGGGAGGAAGGCTGTTTTCTTCAGTAACTGAGTTGTGATACCCAACGAGACTTTTAAAATTTTGCATAAAGTCATCAACAGTAGCAACCACTATTCCATTATCAACATAATTTGAAAGTGTTTTGAGATTCTTCTCTGAATACATAAAAGGAGATGTATTAATATTGAGCACCTGTTATCAAAAGAGGGAGAGAAGTATTCATAAACTTCGTTTTTACCTGTTAAGAAGACAACATGTCTCTGCTGTATGTTTTGAGCCTGAAGCCTGATAAGACAGTCTAATTCCGGAGCATTTCGAGTTTGAGAATCACAATTATGGTAAGACAGAATCTCAACCAAGTGCTTCTTTTGGTGAGTATTCAGAAGGGTCAGCAGACTCAGGGCATTAGCATTCATTCTATAATGGGGGGGAAAAGCACACTGTTAGATACTCAATTTAAGGTCCGTCTAAATATTGAGTCAAAACACAAACATAAGAGTAAGTTCTACTTAGTTGGGTTTTGGAGAACATAATTAAAGCTGAAGTGTTTTCACAACTGGTACTTGAAGACCACTACTTACCGCCCCAGCTCTTTCAGTTTTTTTTGTATTTTACAGTGGACTTTCCACTGCCATTTTCCATCCGGGGTATTGAGATCCTCCAGAAACTTTAAGAACTGTTTTAGTTTATCTGTGTTGGAGATATTGAATAGAAGTTAAATTTTGCAGTATGTATACTGAAAATACTGCTTCAGTATATACATAAAGCTTCTTTCTGTGTTCATCAAAGTATAGCTACCCAACTATGAACATAGCCTAGTACTTCAGGTTTTCATCCTAGCAGATTAGCCAACAACATTCCAAAACAGAGCTGCTTTTTTGTAGGTCAGATACCTAACAGTGGTATCTGCTTACGTAAATTCAGTCATATGTGGTCTGTCTTGCTAATATATCCATTTAAAAAAATGGGAACTTTGTTAACTATTCAATTGCAAATACTGAAAAACTACATTTTTTCACTTTTTTTTTCCCTAGCATATTTGTGGATTGAGTAGTAAGGAATAAAAGGTTCCACATAGATAACTACACAATCTAACACAAACTGAGAAGGACAAGATCTCCAAGTTCACATGTTTCCCAGAAACATGCTCTCCAAAAAGGCCACTGAGGTACGAATGAGACTGAATTAGCTGCAGTTCAGTTCAAAAGCCTCACAAAAGTTAGAAGACTTGAAAATTAGAAGACTCGATTCCTCACTGCAATGAGTACAGCATCTCTCTCGTACACTAAAATGCTAGGCTTTTTTGGTCTGTGTGCTAAAGTGTCAGAAAGCACCGCACTTACCTGTAGTGACGGACTCTGGATTAAGGACAGATTCGTCTGACACAACAAAACCACCAGACACAAACAATTCATTGTAAGTGTGATTTTTCACATCATCCAAACTATCGACACCCGCAAAGCTGACACAAGAAAGCCTCTTCAAAGTTACTAAGCCAGGTATCTGTTTAAAAATGTTATAGATCAGATGTATACCAAAGATCAGACAAAAAAAAGGAACTACAGAACTTTCCAACTGACTAATGCCAAATATCAAACTTCAACAAACGTTTTCAAAGAATTCTTATTTTTCCTCTTGCCTTGGGAGGTGCTCTCTCAAAAATGTTACAGGAATGAGACAAGTTGAGCACTTAGAACAGGTTTGCTTTCTGCCAGCACAGGTTCACAAGCCACAGCTGTTGGGAATACCTGCAGCATCCGACAGCTGCCTTCACTTGCCATTGGAGCAGCACAGAACTAGAAGCAGAACTATGTGGGCCTCTACAACTTTACAGCTACTAAGAATAAATACGCATTGGCACGTATGCGGAGGTGGAAGAAGTTACAGGTATATGATGGAACAAGACTAGGTATTTACCACAACCATTTTTGTTTCTTCAAGCAGCAACTAAACGCAAGACATGGTTTAAATGCTATGTTGTTATGAGAAAGTAGCCTTGCTCAAAAGGAGCTTGTCTCGCTATGTTTTAACAGTAGCTTTCTATAGTACACATTTACTTATGTGAAATACCTTATGGATGAGGTTGGCGATGTCTTCATTTTGAATAATTATCAACAGTTTATCTAAAGCAGCTCTTCGTTTGAGGAACTGTTCTGGATGGCACTCTGTATTACCTAACTTTGTAAGGTATTCCTAACACCACAGAAAGAGAAGATGATGAAGAAAAAGTGAATAGGTCGTTCGGCCAGAGCAATCCCCACACGATGACCACGTTAAGTCAGTTTTCCACTCGAATGAATCTCAGAGGGACTGGTTTCCTTGTCTTTCCGATACATTAATCGGAAGGATGTAGCAACACAAAAATAGGCTGTTCCAGCAAGTCAGTCATTCTTACAGAATCGTGCATAAACGGCCAACTGACAGTCTACCAAAACTGCATCAGTTTTCAAGTACAGCCAGAAGTTTTTGTTATTTCACTTTCAACTTTCATCTTCTACATTTAAATACAGAAGAACAGTGATCTCCAAAAGTTACCTGTACTACTAACTGGAGGGGAAGGGAAAAAAACCCCCAAACCACACATACCGGCTTTTCGTATATTCTTTCTAAAATGGTAAGCTATCACATTTTTGCCCTTGTTCTCTTTTTTCTGTAAGGCTACCCCCTGGCAGTATCTTCAGAAAGAACCAAACTACAGCCTGTTCTGCTTTCCAGCTGTAAGAAAAAGACTTACATAAAAGCTAAATATAAGCAAGACTACCTCAGAACCTCAAAACAAGAAATGGGACAGGACAGCCTACTTTTACAATTAACTTCCACAATTCAGCATTTTTTGAAACAAATTTCAGACTACCCGATGTTTGCAAGTCCAGTTTTACACATTCTGATTTGAAAGGCACGCTGTTCTATTTTAATGCTAAAGAGAGGTTGAACTGGAACATATTTACCTTGATTTCTTTGCAGAGAATGCTTTCCTCCTCTTCATGAATATAAAATTTCACAGTGTTTTTCTGTACGTCTTTAATAATTTTGACCAAACTGTTAAACACTTCAGGTTTTAACTGGCTTATAAAATCAGAAAGGGCTGGTTGTGTTGAAATGTTTATGTTCTCTGGGGATTTCTGTGTCTTCTCTGGTGGCTCCATCAGATCACCACTGGAAGAGGTCTGATCAGATGTCAACATATCCTCTGTTTTAGCATCCACGTGATCTACTTCCTCCTTCACTAAGGGTAAGCTTGACGAACGCTGCTCGTTAGAATCCAGGTCTTCCACTGCGTCATTGCACAATGGCTCCGATAACAATGCCGTGTCAGAGTCCCTGCAAACGGGTAACGTGTCGGGTGGGGGATTCAGTGCAGCATTACTCACTACTTCTGCCGATTCAGGACTAGAATAAATTGGTGGAGTATGCCTAATGGACGAAGAGGACAGAATAACACTATTCAACTTTTCACTCAGCGTCTCTATGTATTCTTGGACAGAAATCTCTGATGCCTGTAAACATATGTATTCAGAAAGTCGCATGATCCTCTCTCGGGCAGAGAAGACTGGTGTGGACATACCACTAACATAAGCAATATTCTTTTGCTGCAAAATTTCCTGAATCTTTCTTGCAAAGAGATTATATTCTTCTAGTAGTGTAGTCTCTATTATTGCACTAATGGAATGCTTAGTTGTAAAAGGGTGATCTGCTAGCCCACACTGATCTTCAAGTTTCTCCACTTGTCTTGTATAAAGTCCATCTTCTGCTGTCCCCTTTTGTGTGTCTGAAAATGGAGAGTATGGAAACTGATAATCAGAACTTCTCTGTCTATTTATTACCCGGGGGTCATTAGGAAAGGCATCCTTTGGCGGTAAATACACCAGTGGTTCTTCTGGTGATTTCAGACCTATATAGGAAGAGTTAATCATCATCATCTCGTGTTTGAAAGTCACACACAACTGATACACTAAAACCTCCAAAACACAGTTTTAAAACAGCATTACTGTTGTGCCCCCCCCACCAATCAACTTAAATCCAAAGACTCGAGTGCTACTGTCTGCCGAGGTACAGAAGCACAAAAAATTTAACAGCTCCTAAGACAGCAGAACAATAAAGTCAGAGTTTGCTCAGAAAAGCAGAACATAAGTAATTTTCCCAGAGATAACATCTGATTAAGTGTAACGGGAACTGCCTTAATTACAAAAAAAAAAAAATCAAATTAGAAATCAAGCAGGGTGACACATTATTCAAATATTTTCATTTGCTACTAGGTTATAATCCTCAGACTTTCAAAAGGCTTATTTTAGCCACACACTACCCTGTGGAGTTAGACTGTGAATTGCAAGCTGCATGTCTGATCTCGCAATTGAGAACAGAAGGTTTTTTGCTTAAAAAGGCAGGACCTAAGTCTCACCGTAATTATTGATACACACAATCAGTTCTGCTGCAAGGAGTGCTGAAAGCCTCTCACAATCCAAACCTCCCCTCAGTTCTGCAGCACTCGGTTTCTTCACCATCCACATTCAAAACTACGGGTTTGTTTGTTTTTAAACCAAGTTTAACACTGTGTTGCAATTAATGATATATATACACAGATATTTCAGATACATACAGGTATTTCAGTATATCGCTGTTCCATAAATATTTCAAAGGAGGTTTTCTTTGTTGGTTTTGTTTGAGGGGTTTTGGGGGTTTTTAAGTGTTGTATTATTGTTAAAGCTAATACAGTTGTAAGCAGAAAACCAGATTTCTGGAACAGAAGCAATAACCAAAATAGTATAGACAGTTTCTAGAAGTTAGTGTTCTTTTGGAATGCAGTTGTTTTTGCAGCCAGTTAAAAAGTTATATTCAGTCCCTAATGTGATCATGTCCATTCAGATCTAAAAGGAAAACACCTGCCACGAACAGGATCCCTTTTTTGAGGGGACAGTATCACCTCATAGTTACTTTATGCCACTAGGGTTACACAGAGAAACCAGAAACGTGGTTCCATTTTATTTTCCTTATCAATGAAACTCTATGTTCTTTCTTCATCCTTTGATTCAACCCAAATTTCTAGTTTTCTTTAAAAGCACTAACGCAGATATAAATCAGGTTATTCCAATTGGCTCCATTCTATTTTATTTGAACCTTTGTGCTGTTGCCCTATACCTTCAGTGGTCATCTACACTTTTTGCATACACAAGTGTATTAATTTTAAAAGACTTTGAAGAACTCCGTACCAACTACAATGTTAACAGAGTAAACTTAGTTTAAGCTCATTTGAGATACATGGTACTTAAGAATATGTTATGTATCTTGTCCTTCTTGAGCTGCTCAACACGTACAAGCTACGTCACAACTGTAATCAAGAAATAAATACGAAAGTCTTAGTAAGAATATTAAAAGCTGTACTATGGCTTTAAATTTGGGGCTGTTTTTACAACTTCTTACATTTTAGTACAGCTAATCAGTTGCATACCAATTTTTAGCAATGAAATTTTGTTCTGTGGCTCTCCTGTCTGCACCCTCAATACAGGTAAAATTGCAAATCCTAAGGTTATTGAAAAAATTAATGTACAATCCACTCATCCTGATTTGATGGAAAGCTTCTGTAAAACAATTACATCAGGGAAAAAGTTTTCAAGATATATATAATTAAGAACTGATTAGGTTATTCTTCAAAGGTTACTATTTAAAGTTTTCCAGAAGGAAAGAAACTTTGTTTTAAAAACCAAAAGCCTTTGTTTTTAGTAAAGGTTTTTATTAAAAAACATTAAGCAGAATTTAAACAGAAAGATATACTGCTGAATATGAAATCCAAAATATTTTCTAACACGTGAAAAAACAGGATTAAAAAATAAAAGGATTATTTAAACTAAAGTTACCCTTATTTAAATAGAATTCTCTGAAGGTGGCATTCTTCATAGATCTACACCTTTGGGTCACAAGCCTTCACAAAAAACAAATGCATGAGCAAGGAGCAAAACCCAAATAAACACTTCAGCAACTATTAAAGTATGATTTACGATTTCAAACATACTCTTTGTTGGCAATACCTTGTAACTGGCTCTGTCAAAGAACCCAAAACAAGAACTGCCTGAAAACAATCTTAGACAGAACAGCTGTGGAAGAGCTGCTGAAGTAGTTATCCTTGCAGATGAAGTCACATTCTTCACTGCTTAGGAGAGGTCCTTCTTCAGTGACTCCAGAAAGAAGACTGATTTTGGGGTAGATTTTGAAATCAGAAACTCAAACACCACCTGACAAAGAAAGCCTAGAACATTCTGCTTCTTCATATCCAAAAGCCATCACTTTTAAGAATGTCTATTAATGCCTTCATCTTCCCTTGCAAGAGAAGGAAGAATAAGCAAGAACAAACACCGTTTCTGCACTTAATGTCGAAAGCCAAATAAGAGTCTCGATTCAAGAGAGTTCTCAAATTCAAACCAAAACTGAATTAGGATGGGTTTGCTAAAATACACATCTGCCCAAGTTAGCTTTCAAAAATAAGACTCAGGTTTGCTTACCATTGTTGGAAGTTTAGATTATGTAATCATGAAGAAATGAACAACAACGTCATACAGAAGTGATCCAGATGAGTTGAGGACCTATGAACAACTATCTCCTCCAACACTTTCTGATGCTGTCAGGGAAGAAGCAAGACAAACCCCCCCCACTCCTCAAGTCACAAACTGTGAAGAGTTAAGTTCTTAAAGTAAGTTTAACTGAACGTGATCCCTGTATCAAAAGTAAAACCTATTTTTGTTTAAAAAGAAAACACAAGACATTGCTAACTTGCCTTCCTGCAATTGTGCAGAGATGAAAAGGAAAGACTGATGTTCTCTGAATTCCTTTCTATAGCTACCTTGCTACAAAAATGAGACACAGAGAAGCCATCAGCTTGAGAAAGCAATCAGTTTCAGAAAAGAGCAAAGCTTCCTTTAAATTATATTACTGAATTGATCTTAATTCCCTAGACTAGAAATTCAAAGCCCTCTAGAAGATACTATACAGGAGATATGCCCAGTAAAAATCGAGTGCCAGTAGCCCAAAACATTAAAGGCTCTTTTGACTCTCCTACAGCCTTCTTGATGTACTTCAATAAAATGAGCCCACTTGCTAAATAGCATATTACTGATTAATTTTCTGATGAGAGTTCAATACTGGGTGAGAATACGAGCTGCTCAGTAGTTCAGGCCATAATGACCTATGCAAACCGTCCCACCCACTCTTCTCACCTCTTTATCTTCGTGTTTTTACAGCCAATCCTTTTGAACTCTTCCTGCCCCTCCTGAAGGACAGCAACAATTGGCATTTGTATTTATATAGCACTTTTTACATGATCATATTGCAGAGCTAGTCAATAGCTAATGACTGCAGCAAGAGCTAATTTTGAGAACTGACCTTGTAGGAACTCTAGAAATCCAGTGATGCTCACGGCAATCTCTTTCACCTCTAGAGAACTGCACTTCTCCCTCTCAGAAGACTTCAGAGGCATTTTTTTCTAGTAAGATTTGCAGTCTCACAGATGACTGCGCAACGTGTCGGTCAACTGACAAACCCTTGCATGAACTCCCACATCCAGCGTCTATGATGTATTACAGTTTTTAGATGCTTAATCATCCACTTAACTAGTTATATCTCAGCAACCATATCCTCACCTATATGCATAGGGGCCATTTTCTCCAGGAGTAAGAGAACTAATGTCCTAGCCAAACAACTTTACAGTCTCCATACTCTATAACTTAGCAAAACATCAGAGCAGATTTTTGACGTTTGGCCCTTAAAGAAAGTGCAGAAAACGTTACCCAGAACTACCCTGTCATTTCATTGGAAGGCTTACGAATACTGTGAAGGGAAACCTGTTTCCCCTGCCCTCCTCCCTTCTCAGCCAAACAAACAAAAAAGAGCTGCTGAACTACACAAATGGATGGACATCAGAAGCATCCAAGAGACAGATTCCAGCATTCCTGGAATGCGATCAGAAATCAGTAAGTTTTTACTCAGAGAATGCAGTTAAATTCTATCTGGATTTAGTCATAAGACAACTTGATTTGTAGCCTTGAATTTAGAGCTCTTGATGACTATTCCTACAGCCCAGTTTCCACATCCTTCAAATCCATGCTTTTATGCTCTTCCCAAGACTTGACACTGTTGACTCATCAAGAAGTAGAACAAGAAGCTGCTTCTGTAAGATTATTTAAGATTTAAGTATTTAGATAAGGACAAAGACTTTGAAGCACTTCCAGCAGAAGAACTTGATGCAGTAAGAAGTAGACTACTTTCTATAAGGAGAACACATTTTTCATTACTTTTCTGGATTACTAGTTGCAATTATCCGCCCATCCAGTCTTTCAGCAGAACCTAGCAAGTTCAAACACTGAATTCAAACAGTTATGTACCTCACTAGATAAATACTCAAGCATTCACATTTCTAAATTATGTCAGTATCTACCCAAAGCAGTATTCTCCACCAGTATCTGTTTTCATCCAGCAGATTTCTGTATTAATCAAAGATCAGAAACAACTATATAGGCTATATATATGCTTGTGTACCAACATGTGACCCAAGAATGGGATCTATGAAAGATACAAACCTTTAGAACATGTTTTCATTCACTATTTGTAGCAACACAAGAGTTAAACCCATCTTACCTGTAATTGGAATAAGTTTCCAGTGCATTCCAACTTCTCCTATATTATTTGAGTTGGAATGTTGCCTGCGATAAACATGTTCTATAGGTGTACTAGGACACGGACTGTAGTCTTCAAAATTACTTACACTTCCAGTGCTTGCTTCCTAAAAAACAATAAAAATTCTCAGCTCAAAACTTTTTTTTTTTTGGTAGCTATTAAGCTTTTACATTCTGAACAGCTGACAGTAAGAATGCACCTGAGTTCACCAGCATATTGGCAATTTTGCCATCAATCACATCAAGTCAAACTTGGAAATGTTTATGTGAGGTACTTACATATTTCATTTACCTGTTTGATAATTCCGGAGGCAGCTGTCTTTGCTGATGGTGTATCATTAAGTAAGTAAGGCAGTCCCGAGCACATGCCTTAGAGTACAGAAGCTGGGTGGCACAGGTAGGAAAGGAGGCAAAGAGGGGAAAAATTTAGGAAAACTGTCTGCTCCTCAGCCTGTTTCAGGCTGTTGTCTTGATAGCTGACTAAAGCCATGAGATGTTGGCATTGCTGAGGAACTGCCTGCAACCAGTATGAAGCCCTTGAACAATCCAATTTGATCTCACATTCCAGACGGTTAGAAGCCAAACAGCACGGAGATTACAGGTAGGACAAACTCTTTCTTGTTCCACGACTTAGAAACTGGGCCTTGTGTAGAAGTATCAGAAAGAGACCATAGAACAACCACTCTGTAAAGTAATGTGATCAAGCAAGCAGCTGGGGCACTCTGAACCCTAAGCACAAGAGCCTTCTTCAAAGGGTGTTCTGCCAGTTATATGCTGTCATGAAAAGTACGCATGGAACACGTATACACCACTGCACCAAGAGGGCACATGAAGAGAGCTAGGCATGCGTTTAAGTGCTCATTTTTCAACTCGGAATTTTTCAACTCTGCTCCCGCCAAAACTAAACAAAGCCAATTCCCCAACCATCTTTAATATCCATAGAGCATTTAAGACCTTCCACTACGCACATTTCTTAACGCTTTCTCAGACACTGCTAGAGGGACAGAAACAAGCCCATCATCATTTCCACAGTACAAGACCGAAAGATGAGGATTGCAGGATCCTCACGTGCGCACACAAGCGAGGGGTGTTGTCCTGCCCTATAAAATGCCTGCTACTACTAAGGAGGAGAGAGAATACACTTTGAAGAGGCTGGACCAAGACCGATTCCCAAAACTGGAGCAGTAACTACAATTAGAGCAAAAGGATGCTTGTAAAGCAGTAAGAATCAATTTATTAACCCTGAGGTGTTGTCACTGGAACAAGTCACTAACTCACACACTGGAACTGTCAGCTGAGGTAAGCCATTGCCATTGGGGTTTTTTGTTTGTTTTTAAGATAACAGTCCAGAACCCATAAAGCATATTTAGTTTCCAAGGACAATCAAGTTAGTTTTGCCCAACTGTTCTATCAAGACAAGACAGACAGCTACCATTAAAAGGACGCAGCTCTCATGCTGCTTCTCTAGAGTAACTATTGATCACCTGGGGATAAACATTCTCGTTTAAGATACCTCCAGCCAACTCTAAATATCAAATACAGGTTGCAATTTGACTTCTTTCACTTTCTTGCTTATGAGAAGAAAGCAACAGGCTAGAAAAAAAGTCTTGAACTTATACAGCCTACAACTGATATATTTATTTTTGGTTTGCATTTGGGGGGAGAAGAGGGAAGAATTCTGGGTGCATAAGCTTTGAAAGAGATTGTCTCAACTTAGATCTGGAGGAGCCTGGTCAAAAAAAGGCTCATTTCTGTGCCCGAGATGGAATTTCACGATCATAACAAGCAGTCATATCCAAACCACCTATCACGTCTATAAGGTTAAAGACTTAGTATACAATCATTAATGGCCTGTCCTTAAACCACTGCTGAGAGAGAGTCCATATGGAACAGCAACTATTGCCCTACAAGCTACTTTTGGGAAGACTAACAGCTAGGCAATAACTATGATGAGGAACCCTCAAATCTCTCCTACTGTGTGTCAGGTTCAATGAACCTCAATACCCTAGCCAGACCAAGAATCACCCCTGCAGGAGGAGGAAGATGGAAGGCAGTACGCAAGCTGTTTCAGTAACACTATACCTGTTCCACGCAACAACTTCACAGACTGCTAAAAAACCCCACCACCATAAGCAAGGTGAGAGCCAGAACAGAGTATCTGTTTTCTACAAGAGACAGAAGACAACTGCAAGGCTTCGGTCTCAGCAAACATGAAAAAACACCCTCATATACAGCACTTGGCAAAAGAATGACAGAAGTTTTGCTGTCTATTGCTGGAGCAGCTGCATACGACACTTATTGTAAAGCCAGTGAGGAAGACTGACCATGGTTGCTTTCCGTCTGTCAGATACTCTTAATTATAATTTTATTACAGAAAAAGTAGACAAAGAACCAAGAACACACATCTTAGAGTTAAGAAAATGTCCATATACGCTTCTACCAAACAGAAAAGCTTCTTCACAGAAAAGTTAGTGCTTATCTATGTTTTACCTATGTAAAAAAAATAGAATTTTTTTTCATTCAGTCTCATCATATTTATGAAAATAGTACATTCATTATCAGCATCTACCTACATGGCGGTTTCACTTACTTTTAAACGTAGCGTGTGTTCAAGGCCTAGTTCATTAGCTGAAAGCCGTAGATCAACATCAACAGGGTAGGGGAAGCATGCTGCATCAGTTTCCAGTATCACTGGGCTCTGTGGGTCCTTAAAGTTAACATTTTCAGCCTGAGCAGTATTAGGAAGCTCATGATCATCATTGTCCTGTGCTGGAATGGATTCATATTCATATTTTTGTCTCATATCCTCTTCAATTTCATCAGTGCTTAATCCTAAAGCTTGATTTACAGACCGTGCCAACGATGATTCCAAGTGTCCTGCACTAGCTAGTGTTTCTAAAAGCAGTTTAATGAGGCCATGTGTGTCAGTAACAGCAGGGTCGGATACATCTTGCTGCCTCAAGTCAGTATCATGTCCACCAAGACCAGTATTAATTGAGAAAACCGAGTGTGGCGAATCCGAGGTTCTGCCCCCTTAGAGTAGGGGGAGGAGGGGAAAAGTAATCCATTACTAAGTTTTAAAATAAAAGCAAAACCAGATCCCCCCCCAACACCTACCACATACCCACAGTCTCACTCTTCAGCATCACTTCATACAGTAGACATACATTTATTTTCTCAACAAAAATTTTGAAACAGCTAGATGTTGATAAAAGGGCATTTTCTAAAGCTAATAGTCTCCCCCAGATAAATAACTGCGTTTTTTTAGGTCATTCAATACCACACTATTTTATGTTTTAATAGAAGTCACATGCTATGATCTATGTATTTTATGGAACCCTTGTAAAATTCTCCATCACTTATTGAGAGAAAAATATTAGTTTGAGCAAAATATTTACTTCTCTCCATCCTATCACTGTTGCTCCGGAAGCTGACGAGTATCTTAATGCTTAACCTCACAAGTTACCTTAGACTAAGCGTAATTCTAAAACTTTACCACACCTATTTATACTAAGCGTAACTTTAGAACAGGGTTATTATTCTTCTACTCATCCCCTTGGGTGAGTAAATACCATAGGTATTTATTCTTCTTGGAAAGAGACAGGCCAAGGAACTACTTTAAGTACGTGATGAACCCCTAACTCATTTATCATATATGGAAATCTAATCATGTTTAGATACTTAAGCTCACAATAATTTAGGTAAGATTTTTTGCAAGACAAACAAATTACTTTTAGGGTTATATAAAAACATGGAATTCAAACCATAGATAGATGTTGCTGTTTTGGTACCCTTGAAGGAGTTAAGTCAAAATTTAAACAGATACTGCTGTGATTACAGTATTCACATATTTTACATTAACAGTCAATGTAAAAAGACCCTGAAGGTTCACAGACTTCCAAGCAGGAATCCCAAGATCTAGCATGTAGCCCACCCTCTGTCTCCTCCATCCACACATGCCAGTATCTTTTGTCCCTCTCCAAAGGGAAACTTATTCCTAAGATCAGCCACTTCCTCTTCCAAAGCAATTCATGCACCCATGAGAATGACTGGTGCTTGAGGTAATTCCCCCTCGTCTTTGTGCCACCCTTCTCCCCAGTTCTCCCCCTTCTGAAGGAGGCCTGTATCATTGCCTTGAGAAAAGGGTCAGGGAAACAGAAATCAAAAGGGGGATTTTGGCAGATCTTAAGTAAGTATCAGATGACATCTGATAAAATAAGCTACATAAAAATAAGCTACATCTCTATTGATAGAACTCACATCAATGTTTAAATGAACTACCATGCATTAAAATATCCACAGTATGCAAAAAATACTCAATCTGTAAAGATTAAATGTTAAGTATGCTTTGAATTACAATGTTTAAAGAGGAACTCAAAACAAAGGCTTTCTTACCTTCATACTGACAACTATTCTCTGAAGATTCACTCATTTTTAAGTATTTCCGCAAATTTTCAGACTGTTTTTCCAGCTTCCTTTTCAGACCACTTTTATTTCTAAGGTCTTCAGAATCAGAATCTCCACCTACATTTTTTTTCCTACACTGGATTAAGTTAATAAGTTCTTTGAGTCTATCAGGATCATAATCTCCAGAATGAGGCAGTTTTCGCTTGGCAGCAGTGGCTTCGTATTTTGCACGAATTCTTTTCCCGCTTCTTATGTTGGCAAAATCAGAGTCTTCTTCTGTGGCTTCATAATCTGAGATGGGACTGAACTGTTGAAGTTTCCGATTGCCCTCCATCAATTCCTTAGCTCTAGAAACAGGTAGTTGATATGCCTCACAACCAAAAATATAGTTTTGCAAGGAGCTGTCAATATGAGATTTATTTTTTGGAGCAGAATAAAGAAATTTTTTGTCATCCAACCGTGATTCATACCGATATAATACAAATTCTCTATATTTTCCAGAGCCACTACAGCATCTTTTCAAATACTCATTTATATACTTTTCCACAACAGCATTGAAATCTGCAGTAGTGTCTTTACGAGACTGGATTAAAGCAAAATGTAGAGACTGAATAAACTTTGTGAATTCTGGAATGATTTCCTGATTTTCGTGCAACACCACGGTAGTTGAATTTTTCTGTGTTCCAAATAGAACACTTTTTTGTGCTGCCATAGGAGAAAAGGGAATTCACAATTAAAATCAAATCATAACGCTATAAATAAATGATGACTAGTTAGCAATATTCTGTCTTATACATATTTGGTGAAACACAGTTTGGAATGACTGTGGAGAAATAACCCAAAAGCCAGGAAAGGAATTTTTTTTGTGAAGTAACCAGCTTTAAAGCCTACTTAAAAGTCAGCCTACTCATAGTCATGATGAACTGCTCATTTTCCTAATTTTGTGGTAACCTGTATCCTAGATACACCTGTTGTGTCCAATTTAAACCGCTTTACTGGCCCTTCTAGAAGGCAGCCACTTCAAAGGCTTACTGAGGTTTACTAAGCAGCAGCCCAACAGCTCCCTGCAAGAAACGGGGGAAGCATTACTCCCTCCTGTGCAATCCCGACACGTTCATTGTGCTGCTTCTAAGTTCACTGCACCCTTATAAAATGATTCAGCTTACTAACCCAGCAGAAACCTATACAGTTTTTTCCATTCCTTTGCAGAGAATACAACTCACTAAATCGAAGAGATGAACAGGAGCAGGTGCCAAGAGCAGGATTTCCCTGTCCTGGGAAGCTGTTAGAACCTTTTACCACATCCTTGGAACAGCAGCTCAAGGAAGCTCTAACTTATATCCTCCTTTTAATTTATTTATTTATTCACAGTCTTCCCCCCTTCCAATCACAGACTGAAACTTTTCTCCATTCAACCATTTAAGCACCTCTGAAGACTCAAACCAGTGATTAACCTTGTGTTTGACAGAAATTGAAGCTCACAAGTCTTTGAAATGTCACAGCAGCAAGAACTGAAGTATTTTTAAGGAACTGGCATACACACTCTTTAAATGTCATCTTACATTGTATCTCCTCCTACCCAGTCTGTAACTGACTGAATTTTCACAATTGTTTCTTAAATAAGAAGAACGTAAGGGGTTTATTAAAATAAGAAATACAGAGATAAGAATCCAGGAAGCTGCCAAGACTTAGGACAAGAACTTCTTTGTAAAAGTGAAATGCCTGGAAAGAGCTATGTTTGGGCAATATCACTTCTAACTCACCACAGGCCAAAAAGGACTGCATTCTGCTGCTAGTACTACTTACTGCAAATTTCAACTGTAGAAGATTAACTTTAAAGTCTCATCCCAAAGCATTAAAGTTCTACTAAAGCCAAGTCCTTTCAGTCATCTTTTACTACTCGGTTGTATCAATATTTTCTTTGCTCATTTACTCAGTTTTTGGTGCATATCCCAACGCAAAAAAAAAATAATTACAGGTACATTAAAGACTTTAAGATGTTTTGTCCTTAATGTTTTGATGGTTAAAGAAAGCCCTCAAACCTCTGAAGTGCAATGTTATTACTAATGCATAGATCTCTTGGAATACTGATGCTCAGTTCTACTAGAATATACAATCAAGAAATTTGAACAAAGTTTTACTTTCTAAAATATGAACAAACAAACAAACCTAAAATACGTAGTGTGATAATTACTTCTGTGAAGAAATAAATGCTTTTTGAACACCATCCCCATGACCATAACCAAAGCAAACTGTTATTCCTAGTTTATGCTGACAGGCTATAACACTACAAAGTCTTCAACAGAATATAAGCTACATTTAAATAAGCATGTATACAACACTCTCAACAGTGAGCAAACTTACTTAAGCTCATTATACCTCTAGGTTCTGGAAACAGAAACAATGCATGTAGCATGCGGGGCCGTCCAGTTTGGTGGTCTAGAACACAAGAAAGTAAAATCAGTTGAGAAGGAGACCACTATGCTTCAAAAACATTAAAAAACCCAAACCCCTAAAAAAAAAACCAACCAACCAAACCAAAAACCAACAAAGACAACTCAAAACCAAAAAACCCAGAGTATGCGTACCATAAGGGGATGTCATTTGCCAAGGAGAAAGAAGAAAAAGAAATCCTCTGTCCAGAAGAGGCTTCACAAGAACCTGTTTTCAAGCAAAAAAAGTATACCATTTCAAACAATCAAAGACGTTTGCTCACTATGAATACTCTTACTGTCTCTAAGCTAAATTCCATCACAGGTAGAGAACTGCTCTGATACACTACTTAAGAATATGCCAGCTAAGAAATTCCAGTGAGATCATGGATCTTGTAGTACGCCTCAATTACTAGTTAGTACAATTATTTTTAAAAAACAGGAACAGTCAAATCCGTTGCACTCACAAGTTTCTCTTTCTCTAGTTTTTGAAGTAAACCCTCCAAGCGACTACCAGAACGGGACTTCTCCACAACTTCATAAAGGCTACAGTACATGCCGTTCTTCAACACTGACGTGATATAAGGGTAGAAAGAGAAGATAAGAAAAACAGAAACAAAACTATAATTCAGAAAACTTTTTAAAATTCTAAATTAAAAAAAATTAAGCTAGAACTATTTACCTTCTTTTGCTCCTAGGTAAGTTTCTTTATAGAACAATACTGGTGAAATTTTCTTCTTCAATTGATCAATGCTTACAACTTTTTCAACCTCAAGCTTCTCGGGACTGGAGATGAAAGGTGGGGGGAGGGAGGGGGAAAAAAAAAAAAAAAATAAAGACCTCTTTTTTCCCCCCTGTAGTCCTACGCTCATTAACCAAATAAGAACTATCAAACACATGCTCTTAAAAATCAGTTCCTTGGACTTTTTCATGAGGCAGTGGTGTGTATTCCTGCAAAGGTGTGTGTGTCACTTCAAAGGAAAAAAACCCAAACAAACGAGATGCTGACAGAGTTGTGTGCATGAACTAAAAGAAGCTCTGGACATGCAGGACTCAAAGAGTCTAGTTGGACACATTTAAAGCATCTCATCAATCTGTATTTTAGATTTTCATCTGAATATATCCAAAATGCACCAGTCTCTACTAGAAAGAGTTTTAACACAGCAATATTTTAAACTTACTCTTTGAATGGTAATACTCACAGCTTACACGGAAGGAAAGGACATGCTGCTGATTTCAAGGAAACGTGGCACAGAAGTTTGCCTTTATTCCAAAGCTGTCCCCTCCATAATGTATAGTTAGATTTATCTAAATTAAGATGGAGAAAGACAGACTAAGTGAAACCACTTGCTAGGTGGGACTGGAAGGAAATGACAGTAAAGAGGCTGCTGAATCTCCAAAAACAGTTTAGGGAAAATTTCATACTAATACCAGACCAGATAATAATACGTTAAATAGTAAATTAAAAGATAACAGGGTGTTTACAATCCTATCTTGGTTTGACCTGCTCTGAGCAGAGTAAAGGAGGTTGGTATGTTCCCTGTACCTGTCTACATAAGCACGGCCTTGACGTCAACATCTGTGGAATGACAGCCTCTTTCCTTACCTTAACTGTCAACAACTTTCATACATATTAATATTTTGCTTGAATGAGGTTCAAAAGAAAAGCAGGACAGGGGATCACATTATTTGAAGCGCCATTGAACAGCAGATTTGGGAACAGAAGATAAGTTCTTACTACACTACAAGCAGAAAAGGAGGGGAAAAAAGACTTTTGGTTTTGTTCAGTTCTGGTTTGTTCTGGTAAAAGAAGATACACATTAAGGTGACTGTTCCATCATCCGATATCATGAAGAGATGCCTGCAATCAGTACGGTACAGGATAAAACTCAGGTATACAGCCTGCATAACTAAGCAATCGTTCCAGTTAAAGACAAATAAAACTACCTGGGGAAAAAAGTCCAAAACCTTCCGTGTTGGTATCATAAAAGCAATACATTTCAATTCATTCTTACCTGTACTTCTATCTGTGTTGAAGCTGTTTGATCTAACAAAAAGAAAAAAGACAGAATGACTAGCTTGAGACAGAAACTTCTGGCTACTAGATTTTACACTAAGGATATTTTATCAGTCTCACAAAATAGCAACACTGATAACTCGCTCTCTAACCTCAAGCTATCACCGCTGCAGCATCTTGTGCTATTTTAGATAGCTTGAGAACTATTTTTAGCACTACATAGTAGAGCCCCCACAGCTGGATGCCTTCCTATCAGCATAGCTATCATATTGTATCTGTAATCAACTACCCATTTAGATATTCTCTCCACAAGCATAAGACGGCACCAGTGAAGAGTTCAGTGACAAAGTATACGGAACATTTTTTTAGAATACCAAGCAAGCTAATGCTGTGAACATTTTTACGTCTGAATTTCCCCAGTTAAGCAAAAAACCCACTTTATACAGGGATTCCACCTCAGCAGAAGGCAAGTAGGTGAAAAGAGCAGAACTGCTTCCCACAGGGGCCAGCCTGCTGCATAAAACCAATTTTGGCACCTCTTGCTTTGCATTAGAAGTATTTATTATGCTAAGTCCCTGTGACATGTCCATTCATTTCAGCACTGCTCATCTACATGAATTCTAAGCTACTGCCAAGAGCTATGAGTTCTTCATGCTGCATGCAGTCTTTCCAAAACTCATTTCCTAGCTTACCTTGATGGGGGCAAGAATTTTGGTACTTGCACCATTTCATCTTTGTAAGTAAACGAAACCACAGCGTAAGGACAAACATGTCTTGGTCTTCGCCTTATCTCATCAAAGCCATATTCATAAAAATAGTACTAGAAAAAGAAGTGAACACAATGTTAAATTAGAAGTCTGGTAAACTGTATTTTGCAAATATACTAACAATCCATGGCCTTTCTTCAGTAAAGGGTGTACTCTGTTTCACAGGAATAGCTTACAAATATTCCTCATGGGTAATTATTTAAATAAACAAAGGGAGTTTCTTTGAAAGCCATTCTGCTAAACATTAACTGGTATATAAAACAAGTGATAAGTTACCATAATAAATCTCATTTATATTCCTTTTACCAACAGCCTATTTCTTCAAAAGCTGACACCTAAAATAAGGAAGCTTTTAAATGCCATTCTCATATGTACTTTAATAACACAATCAATTAAGGTAATTTTTTCACCTTCTCCTCCCTCCTTTATCAAACACTGACAGGATGGATGCTACTTCAGGAGCTAATCAAGAATGAAAAAGTAATTTTGCAACATTTATTTGAAAGTATATTCTTGATGAGGTAAGGGACAATTAACAAAAAGAAATTCACTGAGAAAAGTAAAACTTGCTATGAGTTTTGGAATCCATCCTTAGTTCAGTCACAAAACTCTAATGTTAAAGAACAATGTTAATTAAGGGAAGTTTGTAATGAGAAATGAAAACATACGTTTATTTTCTAGCCATCTGATTCAGCAGCTAGATTTCCAGCTCTGATTTACAGAAATCAAAAGAAGTTGTAATGCTGAAGAGAATGCTTTCAAGTAAGTATCCTGAAATCTATGGACTTGATGGAATAATCTGACTGCAAGATTACTGTAACAGAGATGGGACAGTGGGAGGAACAGAGATGCTTGGAACCGATTCCATTCTCTCCTCCCTCACTATCTCCAAACCTGACAATTTGGTAAGGGAAACAAAGAAGAAAAAGGGGGGGTGGGGAGGTGGAACAAGGAAAATGCTGTTCTTTCCTAGCCAATGTTTTCCTTTTTAGGAGTCTCACTTAATGCCCACTAGCCAGTTCTACTTTTACACTTCAAACTCCACATATGATCCCCTCTCCAGGGAGGAGAGGGGATAATATAGAACTACGTTTCAGTCCCCATGTATGTTCCCTAGCTATTTCCTATTCCACCTACATCCTAATCTGAAGATCTTCTGCATCAGGTCCAGGTATATAAAAGGGAAACAGGAGAGGCTGACATGTTGCTCTGTAATTTCTAATACAGGCACCTGTGGGCTACTGCTAAACATACACCAGACTGCAGCGTTACAGGACATGCTCAGTATTTGTTACATCTTCAGTGATTTTATCTCCATCATTTCAAAAGTTCTGTTTATAAAGTTCTTATAGAAGAATTCAACATGTGCTTAACTTTCCTCTACCTGAGTAAGTTCGTAGGCTCGATAAGCCAACAAGGAGGTTACTTTATTTGCATTCTTTGAAACATGGCACTCATGCTTTGGTGTTGGATCTAACGCACTCTTTACTGTTGATTCCATTGCCTTCATACCAATGTGGTCATATATGCTTTTCATTTTTCCCTGTAATAAAGCAGAAGAATTGTAAGCATAAGCTTTTTCCTGAAAACTGTCAAATTGCTTCAAGTACCAAAGGAAGTACGAACAGGGAGATGAAAACAGGCCATTAAAAAAGCCATTTACAGAAGTACATTATTTTCATACTTTCAAGGAAAACAAGACATTTTCACCTCTTACAAAAATTTATTATGCTTTATTCAAGCTCAGTGTCAACACTGGATTTTAAATCTGGTAGGGTTCTGGTTTCTCTATAAGCAGATAATTGTGTAAATGGAAGTTCAGTAAGTTAGGCTAAAACCACCTTTATTGTATCAGTAAGCAATATAATCCATCAAGAATAAGCAAGATAAATTTACCTTTATTATTTTAAAAACAATCACATCTCCAGTTGCTCCAGCTTCTAGAGGATTAGGCTGCAATAAATCAGCATACCTGGAGATATATACACCTGAAAAGAGTATAAAAAAAACCACAAAACAAAACCAACCATGTTATGCTGTATGTTAAAATGTTATTAAAAGTTTAAGCAGCATTACACGGGATTAATGCTCAATGTATACCAAAAAATACAGCTACAACAATCTTTTTGGAACATGATCAGAGAAAGGTGTAAGGGCACGTTCACAATTTGCAACTTCAAGACAGCAGAGTAAGTGTTTACTTGCACCCACTGCAATATGAACCACCACAGCAGACTGTGGGCACTAGCCGAGTTTGAAAGGAGCACACCCACAGTCCTGAAGGTGCTGTGACCAAGAGGACAAGCCCTGCCCAAAGGCTATACAGCTTCTACTTTCAGGTGGTGTTTTTGAAACAGCTGAGGTCTTTCTGCACAATGTCCCGTTGCACAATGTGGAGATAAGCAGTGAAGGTATGACTGAGAAATAAGGCAGGAAAACACCGGCATCCTCAGCAATCTCTCATCCTACACTGTTGACAAAAATACAGTTTTGGAATCATGAATTGACACTCAAATGGAAGGGTAAAATAATTTCTTGCTTTTCAACACTTCAACCATAACTTCATGGATTTGAAGGCCTCAAACACACACTGTTATTTGCTGGTCTAGCCGACTACCTCGGATCAAATAACTGTAACTGAACTCAGGTACTCAGAAAAGCATCCATTTTGCTTAGGTTCCTCTTATTCCAAGTCTGTATTTAATGGCTTTGATAAATTGCTCCAGAACCTTTACTGACTAAAACAGTAAAAAACTATATGCTCATATACCTTTGTTCTCCCCGCCCCCGCATCTGTTCTGCTTTCAACATTCATATTGGCACCTCTGTAGCATGCTACTCTTACAGAGAATGACAAAATTATTTCTTAATTTTCTATTTGAAAAGCTTTGCAAAAGGAACTCTGCATCTTGCGCTTTCAAATCTCTTAACACCTTGTGACTCTTCCAAGTCCCCAGTTTATCTACGCTCTTCTTGGACTGATGGATTCAAGAACTTTAGTTCTATCCTCATCAAAACTAAGCTGAGCTACTATTTCCATCAGGTATTTCTGAATGTATATACATGCATATATGTATGTACAAACACAGAGAGGCACACAGCCATAGACTGCATTAGTTCTTTGGCCTCCAAATTTTACTGGGAAGACATGATATATTGGTTTGACCTAAGCCAAAATGAGAATGAGGTCTTCCCTTTGGGAAAAGAATTTAAATGAACTAGTCAAAAACAGAATGATGAAACAATGTTCTGATGTCAATCTACTTTGCTAAAAATACCTCGCTGGGATGTTCCTGCAATAAGTGATAGAAAAAGGACTGAAAGTTTACACAGCTGCATCACATTCTCTGCTAATTCATACTGCATAATACCAGCACATATAATCCAAAGAATACTTACCCATGGAAGGGCTGCCGAGTACTGTTATTTTGGAGTGGCCCACCTGCAGCCCCTTTTCGCATATGCTTTGGATCTGAAAAGAACAGACATTTTTTAAGCAAGTCTATCAGGAAAGCCAGAGTATGAACAGAACAAACAGTGAAAAACAACAATTATAGAATTTTGATTGAGCTAGAAAAACCCCCAAAACAAATCCCCAAAAAACCCTTACAAACAAAACCACCCAGAGGTAAGACTAGTCTGAATTACTATTTAAACTGTGCAAGTCAAACATTCAGTATGAAGCAGTCACACAGACTCACCTGTATCTTAAAAAAAACAGCCTCCCTATACCTTAAACACACTTTATGAACATTACTTGCTTTTAATACACAAAGCAGAAGTAAAACTGCCAAATGATTGAATACTTAAGAAATCCTGACTCTATAATAGCAGAAAAAGCACAGAAATTCCCTTTCCATCACTTTCATTAAAAACATATGATGAAAGAAGAGACACAGAAGATAAGGTCCATCTTCTAATGTTACAGGTTACCTTCTCCTTAAGGTAACCTCTTCTTGACTTAAAAAAAAAAAAAAAAAAAAAAAAACAAACAAACAAACAAAAAAAAAAAACAAAAAACACTCCAAACCCTACCAAAAACCAACTGCAATGAAAACACGTGACATTCCTTTTCAATTAAAAAAACCCAAACACAAAAGCAATAAAAACCCACATGCCATCCAGAAAATCTATCCTTTTATTTATAAAACAGAGCCTAAACCAGAGAAGATACTTTACAGAGACATGTAAATGGAGCACCTTAAATAGCAGAGAATAAAGGATTTAAATGGTGACATAGTATCATAACTCTTTCCCATCCTTCTACACTTTCCAGTGCTGAATTTTGCAAAAATAACTTAAGGATTAATAAGTGTGTCAATAAAAACACTCAGTTTAAAAAAACCCAAAACCTCTTAATTGAAAAAGAAGAGAAAGCATTTTATAAGCAGTTTTGTTCTTACCTCAGGTCGATCAACCATCAAAAACGCATAGGTTTCAGAAAGCTCTTTTTCTAGGCGACCATCAAATTTCAGCTCTCTGCGTTTTTCTGTGAACTATTATTACAGAAAGTTCTTAACACATATAGACAGATTACTGCTGTCACATTCAAGTGTCAGTGTTTTAAGGCCACATCTATGTTAGCAGATCCAAGTGTACAAAAATAATCAAAAGATAATTTGAATGAGACTATAGTAAGCTAAAATTAAATTTCAAAAATGTTATACTCGTGGGAAATACCACTGGCTTAATCTGCCCAAAGATTTCTTTCTTTAAGGAAGAGACACTCTCCAAACAAACCTGTGCAGTTATGTTTTAGTGTTATCTTTGTAGCGTAACTATCTAGAAGCGTCCAGCTCAATGCCTTCCATACGATCTTTGAAATTCCAGAAATAAGCCTTTTTCTCTTTTTAGGAGACAGACCGTTATCTTTTATGTTATGCACATACTTTTGCAGTTGCACCTCACTGCTACTGAGGTGGTTTTCATCAGTTGCGATACTCCTTAGCTGTAACCATGAATCATAAACGTCATAGTAGCAGGAAAAAAAAAAAAAAAGCTTCAGAGTTTACCTTATAGTTTCAAGATAATAATTATAGCAACCCAGTTATATATTCTGTTACTCCATACGTGAAGCTTTTTAGCACTGGAACTGAAAACTTCTTTCACAGTTATGAAAGCAAACCAAGGCTGGATTTAAGAGACACCAGATAAGGTACAGCAGAAGTGCTTCAACCAAGCTGCTCCACTTACTAGTTCAAATAATCAACTCTTCTAGGTGGTACTTCTTGGAAAACAACAACATTACAGAGACTATGTAAACTTAGTATGAGAAAAATATTTTAATCTTAAGTTTCACAGGAAGCATCAGGCCTTTCAAATAAGACACTAGAACATCCTTCCAGGTTATTAAAAATACATAAAATTTACGAAAATTCTTGAAAACTAAAAATGCACAGAGAAAAGTGGTGCCAAATACAATTTTTCTTTTAGTCTTTTTTGAGTATCTGGCAGGCAAGATTTTATGTCTATGCAGTAATAAACTTGCCTGAAAAATGGCTGCTTACATTTCTGGGGTCGTGAGTTTGCAATTAAATAGCAAGCACGTAAGTAGAAAATAGTCTCCAGGTCTTTGCCTCTAGACTCAGAAAAAACATTAAATTTCATTTGACTTGTACCTTATTCATAAAGAGAAGCCACAAATATACTCACTTCCTTTTCCAACAGTTCACTATGAACTAAGCTGGCTCTCTTGTAGTTAAAATTGGACACTGAACTTGGTTCCAAGTAAGATGAATGCAGAATCTTCACAATATCCTCAAACTCTCGAGAGCCTACAGCTACTGGCTGAAAGAGTGCTATAAAAGAGAAGAAATGAAATAATAAGCTCCAATACACATCTGAAAAAATTCCAAAATCTTCCAGTTCATTGACCATTTATGCATAAAGACAAATTGTTCATTATTCAATTTAAAATACTAAGAACACCTAAAATATTTGAAAAAGATGGAATTTAGGCTAAAAAGTGTAAGTTAAAGTTGCCTAGAATTATAGCATCTTAAAAAAAAAAAAAAATCACCTTTCTTTATGCTTTTTTAATATTACTCTTGAACAGCTAGTTCTCAGAAGTTAATAAGGGAAGCACCTCAAATCTGAATTTACTCTTTGAAAACATCTGATATGTATTGCAACACACTGTAATTAAACTTTTAGAACTTTAATTAAACTAATTAGCTCTTTTAATTAAGAACCAGGAACAAATTGTTCTAATAAAAACCTCAACAACAGTTTCATAGCTTAGCCTCGCTTTAGAACCGTTATGGGGCTTTTTGTTTGTTTGCTTATGGTAATTAGGCTAAATATTAATAAATTCATTACTGTCTTGAGAAGTCCAGTAAGCCCCTATTAGTAAAAAACCACACGTCCTGTGTTCATGCTTTATGATCTTATCCCTTACGATAACTGCTTTGAAAGGAAAGCCCTTCATTCGTGGTTGTACAGATCCACCTTCGGGCAACCCTGTGCCTAGGCTCACACGGTGAAGCGTTCTTCTCCCCCAGCTTCTGGAGTTGCACTTGGGTACTGGCAGCGACAAACTGATCAGACGGACAACGCAAGAGCGGGCCAGCAGAGAATCGCAGTGCGCATTCCGAGAGTAATGTCGAGGCAAGTAATACTCCTGGGGGAACTGAGCTAGTTCAGTACGGCGAGTGTTTTTCTCCCCAGGATAAATTCCAAAATACTCACAGAAAGGGCAGTATTTTTGTGGTATTTGCAAACTTCAGACAGAAAGTATTCCCAACGGGTATTTCTGAGACTGCTTTTGCTCCTTTTGTAGGAGGGCCCACTTTTCTCCACCAAAACAAACCCCCAAACCACCACCACCTGAAATCGCTAAAAGTTACAATAGTTAGGAATGAACTACAATAGTACTAGTCTCACGTAAGAGGTAATCTACCATTATTCAAACAGCAAATTAAATTTAATTACATCTTTAGAGTGTATCTCCAACTTCATTAAATAATATGGTAGTAGATTTAGATAGTAATCTTTTCCTCATTTGCAGGAAACATTTACTGCATTAGCCTCAATAGAAAACAAATGTTCTAAATGAAAACTGAACTGTTTTGTGTTATCTAGTAAAAGCTGCATTTACACACACACTTTATAAGGTAATAACCACATCCACAAACTAAAGTAAAGCAATGATTCCAACGCCAGCAACAATGAGTAAGTGGTTTTTTTAAGAGTGGAAGTTATGAAAGTGATTAAGAAACCGTTCTTATATAACATGCTTTTTAGTAACAATGCCTTCATTCTTGAAAGGCTGACAGCAATATGGGAGGAAAGATAATTGGAAGTGAATGAAATTCTCAACTTAGTATTGCCAAGATTGAATGCACTTGTACTGAAAAGAGAAACACTTACTAGTAAAATATAGAACAAGCCTACGACAGATATACACACACTGGAAAAGCACCTCCTGTCCCACCCCATCCCCAAACACTCCTAGATCTTTCTGCCAAGGAGTTATTAAACCCTTGTGTTGCAGTGCACAAGTTTCACATATTGCCTGCTCCTCTTCTGTCTAAAAGGGCCAGTTAAGGCAGGTTACCAACACCAACTGCTGGGTTCCTTAATTTCCTGTTTCCTTAACAGTGTTTACTGTACCGCACCCCTGCTCTCTCCTTCCCCTTAGAAAGGCATGCTCAAACCCAGCCTACTTCTTCCATCTTGAGTCCAGGCAAGCAGAAAACTCTACAGAACTAGCTAGAAAGAGTGTCCACAAACGCTACGCAATGTCTTGCCTACTTCCCAGACGCAAATCTAGAAAGAGGCATATTATTACATCAATTAAGATCCTGTCATTCATTCGAATATTGTCAATTATGTTCCCATTTGTGTTTAAACATTTCCTGCATTCTGGAAAGTTCTGACGAGTGAGCTGAGACAGAGTTGCCCAAGAACAGCAAGTCCCCCTGTTCTTCAGCTAAGGGAGAACCTACATAACTACGACACAATTAGCTCTCAACAGATTTATCAAAGAGCTCTACCTAATGCCTTAAATTATGGAATACAGCAAATTAGAGATTTTTTTAAAGACTGTTGTGGTTTTTTCTTCAATTTCTTAGCAGAGGACTGAAAGTATGTTTTACTACTATTGTTACTTATTATCCAATAATATATATACACTTTCTTGTACTTCACCAAATTTATACCCCAAACAAACATCATGTAAGTTCACCAGAGATAGTACTGAACCTAGAAGAAGGGCTGTCGCTACCTTCATAAAGGCAGATCGAAACTGAAATATTTTTCAGTACTTGGACACAAAAGTCACTTTTGAGATTGCAATTTTTCAATTTAAGAACATACAGAACATTAAAACAAGACTGATTCCACCTAATTGATCACATCAATCCAAGAACAAGGCCTTACATCCACCTTTTAGTAGGAAAATGCTTAATACTCCACAAACTTCATGGTAAAGGAAATTCTATTCCTTTGATGTGCACTGCCCACTCAGTACAAAGTGAACAAGAACAGCAATGACACATATAATCTTGCCTTAGTTGACTTCATGCATAAATTAAGAGTGATTGGCTTCATGATCAGCTATTGACTGAGAAAAAAGGAAGGTGAATGAAATTCGTTGAATGTATAATCCTTACAGAACTAACACACTACTTAGGTTTTGAAGAGTACTTATAAACACCAGATTTTATCCTGTCTGCCTGACACCTTTTCATATATAGTAATGGCAGACAATCCACACTTGGTTTGAGAACCAGACAGCACACACTGAGTATTTCTTCTTCAGGGGCAGCCTGTTCATTTTCTATCTACTGCATTCTGTTCCTGAGTCGCCAAACGATGGATGGAGCAAGGAAAATCTGGTAGACTGACTGCAGGACAGCATTATAATCATGAAGTAAAAAAATAACTCACTTAGCTTTGAATTTCAGGTAAATTACCATATACAACAGTCAAAAAATTTAACAGTGCATGGCATAAGCTTCTTCTTCCTTGTTCGAGCATGACTCTTCAAATACACCGATGCTTCATGACAGGCTCAAATCCACTTTCACAGTTCTTCCAGAACTTGAGGCACTGCAGGCTTCAGGTTCTTACCAAAAACCTGAAACATTACCTACTGAGGTAACTCGCAAGGCAATACTTTTCAATTTGTCATCCAAGCATTGGTGCTAAAGGGCAGCCATTTCCTAAATGGTTAAGGTCACTATAGAAGGGCCTGTACCTCACTTCACAAGGGAGTTCAGAAGCAAGAAAAAAATCTGGAAAGTACTAAACTAGACCTTCTATAGCAGCCACCAAATCCTCTGTTCAGAGGCAAAGGATGAGATTATTAAGCTTATCTCCAGGCTGACATAACTTCAAAGACCAGTAGTGTGCGCATATATATTTTTCAGGCTCACTATACAAACCCGATGTGGGTACGCTGCACCTTTATTGGAGCCATGTAAATTAAACAGTCATTTATGTAAGGACTAACTTGCAGTATAACACATACAAGTCAATTATTGTGGGTTTTGCTGGCTTGCTCTGCAGAAGTAAAAATAAGTAAATAAATACTGGTTTTGTTTCATTTCTACCCAGTGTATCAGAACATACGTAAGTATTTTTAGGTGGAAACTAAGATTAGCTAATATAGTACCTAGTTGAGGGACAGACATTAGACTGGATGTTCAGATGCATGTAATTCCCTAGAGGCTTTAAGTTTCTCTTTCACAGCTGTCTGATGCTTCAACTTGAGAAAACTGAGTTTGAAGGTAGTGGGTTTGTGTTGTTTTGGGTTTTTTTTCCTTTTGTTTTTAAGTCAGAATGTGAAGAAGAGGAAGAAAGAGACATTCTCTTTAAGGAATCCTGAACTAACTTTCAAGTGAAAATATGTAAGTTACTTATTATCAGGTAGGTTGGCACAATGCTAGCACTCTTCGCAAACAAGCGCTCCTGGTACAAAAACTGCATTGAGAAGCATCCTTTTCTTTAAGTCTTCATTTTTTAAGACTAAGACCAAAAATCTGTGGTGCTAATGAACCGTAATGTTGTCACTTATGGGATTTTTTTTCCAGCCCAAAACGTCTTTTGCTCTCAAAAGGTCTAAGTAGTTATCAAGTTCAAGGATTGCCCCATGTAGAAATAGCAAGTAGCAAATAGCAGATACGCATCTCTACCGAAGGTATGGAGAATTAGAAGACAAAAGCCAAAGCAAAATGAAACATCAAATACTATTGGGTAGAAAAGGGACGACCTAGACCTCCAAGCAAGTACTGCTAAGACTTTCATGGACAAAAGCAAGACCTTTTTCCCCCATTCAGCCTGAGAAACAGCAGTAATTTGTTAACTTGGTAGACTACGGTAATAAAGGGCCAACCTTTACCAACAAGCAACCCCTTAAATGACTGGTTGCTACTTGAGCACGTTTTTTGGAATTCCCTTTTAGTATGAGGATCACTCATAGAGTTCAGTAAGTCAAAAAATGCCCTTCCAGTGTTTCATCTTGACAATTTGTTTTCCTCATCCTATTAAACAAGGATCTTTGAAGTTTCAGGCAGACTTGGACACCTGAGAAGATCTAACAATCAAATTAGAAGAGGCCATGCCAACCAGCTATAGTACTAAGATTAAAAAAAGAGGTAAGCTATTCAAGAGAGCATAACACCGTTACTAAACTGTATGTACCAAGAAAACAGAAACTTTCAAGACAGTTTTAAGTAGGAAAACAAATGCACACACACATTAAAAAAAAAATAAATCTCACAGCCAACCCTTCTTACAGTTTGGTTTCCCAAATTCTTCCGCTAGGGGGGAAAAAAAAAAAAAGGAAGTCAGAAGAAAGATTCTCTGTGACAACCAACCACAGTTAGTTTTAAGAAGTGTATTTCCTGCAGATGCATTTCTCCACATTAACAAGGTTCTTTCTGTTGACTTTCAGTCTCTCATTAGTCTCCAAATAGAGGTGGAGATAAATTCCAGAAAGGCTAAATAAGCAGCTAAGCCCTAAGTTTTCCAGGATTTTCCCCTTACATTTTTGTTTTGCAGATTCAATTTTTTAATTGCTTCACAATCAAAAATTGTTCCCAAAACACACTTTGGTGCTTAAAAAAGGAAGAAAAACAAACCACCAAAAAAACCCCCACTCCACCCAAATAACAAAGTCATCCTGTACAGATTTTATAGTTTGTACATGACAGCTCAGTCTTCATAATCAAGACAGCAGGTATCTCTCAGGATGGTATGTCCAAGAATAAAATGGAGGTTTAAAAGGCAAAACAAGGATAATTCCAATACAAGAAAGGATGGAGGAGGCTTCCATGTGTATTGTTATATGCTGGAATTTATGAATCTAGCCAAGAGAGCTCTTTTGAGAGGCACAGATGATATTCTGATTATTCTGTAATTTAACAAGATATATTTGAACACCGGTACTAAGCATGTTGTAAGCGTATGCCACTACAACATCAGACGATCAATGCAATACCAATCTTCTAGCTTAGTTCCAGAACTGATTTAATTGCATCACTTCTCAAATGCCAATACCAATCCCAATAGCAATTTGGTTGTCCTCAGAGATCATGCTGGCAGTTTTTATGCTAGCCCACTTGTGCTCATTTTGCCTACAACACGCTCTCTCAAAGCACTTTGCGTTACGGTATCACATGGTGTTAAGACCAACAATCAGCAACCATAAGCAACTATAAGACCGCAGGCACCATGAACAGAAAGGAGAAAGGTCTGTTTTGAGAATTTTGGAAACCGTTAAGTCGCCACTATGATTAAAATGTCCAAGAAGCGTTCTGTAAGCTGGAAGGGAAAGAAAAAAAGACAGGTAGACTAAAAAGTAAGCTCTTTAAGAATGGGTCAAATGACCTCGACATTAGCAAATGAATTTCAGAAGTAGGGTAAGAATGGCGTCCCCTTCTACCCTAGAAGACACAGAAGCCTGATGTTTGAACCACATATTCTATAACTTTTTTACACGCTGTAGGAGATGGTTCTGCATAGGCAAATGATGAATTAGATGATGCAAAAAGGTATTTTGCAGGTTTTCATTCACATTGGAACCCAATGCTAGAGAGAAACTTCAAATGTCTGTGGTTAAGTACTAAACGTTTCTGAGAGATATTTAAAAGGTATTCAAATGTAACCACACTTGGGTCTGACATATGGAAGTGCAAGAGGCACCATGTTTTATCCAGACATTTCTCTGTCAGATGAATAATAAGACTTTCTTTTCCTCCAAATCAACCCAGTCCTTTTTACAATGAATCTCTCCCAGAGCTGTATCCCCCCTCAGGGGGTAGCAATGGGAAAAAAAGGGAAGAAAAGAAAAAAGGGGACATTACCGCCAAAAATGGAAGGAGGGAAAGGGAAAGACTGGATAATGAAATAAACCTACCTTCATCTCTTCCTTACAGAAGAAAGCATTTCAAGAAGTTAGATGTTAGACTCTTCTCTGAAGAACTAGAAGCCTATGCGAACAGGTATTTTTGTGATGCGTGCTAAGTTACTGACCCCATGTTGCAATAGGTCAAGAACTGAGATAAGTTTCAGGGAGGGAATAAGACATGTCTTCAACATCACTTAACAAAATCAAAGATAAGCAGAAGCCAATGGAATCTCACGAAAAGCAAGGCGGCTTTTAGAGGAAGAGTTACTCGAAAACCAAAAAAAAAAAAACCTGGACGCTTGGAAGAGAAATGCTTCCAAGGCAAGGCACGTGAACATTGGATGCTTGCTTCCTCCCTGCAAAGTAAGGAACTTTCACTAGATAAGAACAGTCTTCTGCGTATCATCAACGAAGGACACCTCTGCTCAGTGTTTGCTAGTCTACCCTAAACAGGATTACACCCCTCTCCTGCAGAGAGGGGGTCAGGGGGAAGTGAAAAGCGAACCATCTTCTCTGCGTGTCCGTGTCCCAGAGAACCATCTTCTCTGCATGCGATTGCATCTCCAGAAGCAGAGCCAGGATCAACACTCAAGCCCACCCTGATCGCATCCAGCTTTTCCGTCCTTTTAAAGCAACGGTCTGAAATTCAAGCCGAGTTTTGGTTTTGTTTTTTTCTCCTCCTTGTGACAAAATAAAAACGAAAAAGAAAAGAGGGAGGGGTAGGGAGAGGAAAGAATGTAAAAAGCCTTTCTGACACTAAAAATCTTATCCCCAGCAGCCTCGCTAGTCCGAGCCATGCCACAGCCTCCTCCACACCCGCAGTATTTTGCATGCAGTTGTGTGAGGTGCATAAAGAGCCTGCCTAATGAATAAGATGAAGAGGAGAGTGAGGGGGAGAAGGGAGGGAAAGGGAAGGAACAACCTTTCTTTTCTCTGCTCTTCCTGGGGATCTGAAAGTTCCTCCTAACAGGCAGGTCTTCTGGGGGCTTAGGGAGAGGGGGAGGCCCCCCCACCACGCCGCTGGGCGGCTGCTGCTGCTGTTGTTCATTTGCCGTTGAGATGCTGCTCCTGCGCTGGCTGCTGCTAGTGATGCTGAGGTTTGGGGGGACCTTGTCCTCTGCAGCAACAGCAGCCACCAGCAGCGCCTCCCCAGTGCTACTGCTCTCAGAGCGTCCGCCATTTTGTGTGGTGTCCTCAGCGGCTCCTGCTCTATTACTCTCCACTCCGAGGAGGCCCGCGCCGGTCTTCTCCGTCCGCTGATGCTGCTCCGGCTCCATCTCGCCACCACTGGGGATCACGGCATCCGCCATTCACTCCTATCGCCGAGGAGCGAGCACGATAGCCCGCGCCTTCTCTTCCTCCCCCACCACACTACCCCTTCCCCAGCGCCATGCACCGCCGCCGCTATTGCTCCCCCTCCGTCCGCTTGCTTTATGGCAGCCCCGCCGCCCCCTCCCCGCTCCCTAACATGGCGGCAGCGCACACAGAAGGGGGCGGGACTGCCACCAGCCAGCCTTAGCCAATCCGTTCGCGGCACACCTTATAAATAAGGGGCAGGCGCTCGCCTGCCCGCGCTGGGGGCGCCGCCGCAGCCGCCTGGCCCGCGCGTCTGCGAGCGAGCGGCGGCCGCTGCGGGGGGCGGGGGCGCCGGCTGAGGAGCCGCCTTCAAGGCGGCAGTAGCCCCCGCCGGCCGGGCGAGGCCCCGGGCTGTCCCTCAGCCCCGCGGCCCTCCGCCCGCAGCCTGCCGGGATGGAGCGGAAGAGGCAGCTCCCTCGTTTCCCGCCTCCCTCTTACCAGGGGCGTGGGCGCGGAGAACCGGCAGCTCCTTCCTCCGGCTCCAGAGAGAGGCCCGAAGCGAGGTCCCGGCGTGGCCCAGGGGAGCGCTGGGCGGGGCAGGTCCCGGTGTCCGCCGCCGCTTCTCGCGGGGAGCGGGGCCGCCTCTGGGCCCAGGTCCCCGTTCCGCCGGCATGGGGCGAGAGCGGGCCCGGTACGCAGGGTGTGCCGCTGGGGAGGAGGGGACAGAGTATTTCCTTGCAGGAGAACGCCACATGCTCCGATGCACCGCCAGCAGACGGCACATCATTCGGGCGATGCGGTGACGGGCACGCTGGTTGAGACGAGTCCCTGGAAGCGCGCTCAGCAGACTCACCTTGCCCGGGCGCGGACCCCGCGGCGGCGTTCAGGGCGTTCAGGGCGAGGAGCGCCTCGGACCCGCACCGCGCCGGGGGCTGGCGGGGGGAGAGCCGGCGGGACAGGGCGCGCTCCGTCCTGCCGTGAGAAAGCAGCCCGGCTACTGGCGAAGTCCTCTGGGCGGACTCCCAAGAACAAGAAGGAGCAGTGCACCAAGAGTGCCAGCTCTTACTTCTTCCTCTCAACTATAAAGTTGTTTTCAAGACATTGGCCGAAATCACAGAATTTCCCCTTTGAAGAACAAAAATAAATTACTAACCGTGAAGGGCAGGCAAAAGTCTTAACGCACTTTAACAGAATTATTGGGTAGTCTCATGATGAATTAGAACAGCAACAAATAACCTTCCCCCCCATCTTCCCCTCTTTATCGGGGGTTGGTACAAACACTGACAAACTGCTTCCGGCTTTGGACTAACATGTCTTTAGTGTAAGGCGTTAAGTCCAATTAAAACACTAATGACAGCTCTGTACAAAGACAATATAAGATACAGTTGTTACTGAATCAGCTAAAAATGTGAACAATACGGTTTGTTACACCTTTTGGGGACAGAATCTTAAACTGCAAAGGAAATGTGTGTTACTGCAAAGACTTTTATGTGTTTAATTGTGTAACTTCATTGAATTTAATCCTCTTTTATATGTTTAATCAAGTGCATGTACATGCCCTTCTTGGATCGTGGCAAAAGACAGATTCTGTAGTAAGGGTACTTAAGTGACAATAGCTATTCGTGTTCCACAGCTTGTAAAACTGCAAATTGCAAGCAAGCTTCAACAAGAAAAAACTACATGTACAAGTAATGAACTATTTGACCTTTTTCAAAAATAAAACAGCTATGTCGCATCAGTAGGATAAAGAATTACAGATTAACTGAAGGCAACATAATCCAATTATTCATATACCAGAGTACCATTTTTCAAATGCAGTGAAACCAAATGCTATAAATGGTTTTAGTGCCATTGAAGCTAAGTCAGAGACTCTTTTTCCAGCAGATTTGCTAAGGAAGCTAATGAGGTAGTATGCTGGGATGGTTATGTGCAACGTTTTTTCTTTCAGTGCCAGAGCTGAATAATAATGTGAAGCTGTTACAAGTTTTGTTTACCTACAAAGAAAACATAATGCTGTATTTATAGACCTAAGTGTGATATAGCAAAACATGGAAAGGTGCTAACTTAAATTTCTTCTCTGTCACAAGATCATTGTTCAGTCTGTTCTATAGTCTGTAATTAAAAGAATAATGAGAGCGCATTTAATCCTTGTGATCATGGATGTAAATCAGCTTTTAAGGAAAATCAAGGCTTTAAATATAATGCCAATAAATGGTATTTCAACACAATAAATAATGAAATTCCATCACATCTACACAGTTATTAGGTATTCACAGATGAACTTTGCTGGATTCCTCTGCAGTACTTTAAGGCGTTGCTACCTCATGCTGTCTGTCCTACACCTGTATTGGAGGCCCATATGGAATCAGAAGGTTAACATCTATTCACCTCTGCTGCTCCTGCTCCAAGGCTTATAACTTCTGGTAAAAACAGGGTGTGGATATGTGAAACCCAACTCAGCTGAATGATTTGATGTAATTATCGATAGGGAGCAGAATGAAGATCATCATCACAGAGCATTAAAATGGTTAATTGCCTAATCTTAAAAACCCACAGTGCCTAGCACTTTCTAGCTCAGCAGGTCAGGTAGCTTCTTGTAATGGTGGGAGAGAGCAAAACGTTACAGCTTCTCTGCTCATCATCATCAAATCTACTGCGCACACTCAGTCCAATACTTCCCTAAATCGGCAAAGTAATTCATGGGTTTGAAATCACATACCTATAATTTCAGTTGTAGAAATTGCAAACAATGTTGCCTAAGGAAAACTCACCTACAGAGTTTTTTTAATCTCCTGTGTGCTTACTGGGTAGAGTTTTGAGTTTAGATTCATTGCCACGTTAGTTACCTAACACTGATATCTTACATTTGAAATATAATGGTGAAATTTTAGCTCTTTTACTAAGGATAGCAAAGACCCTTCTTTGGCAGCTCTGAAGAATGCACTACATCATTGAAAAGTGCCTGCTGAAAATAGCCCATCCTTGCAGTGCCTAGGAAATACAAATACCAGATGTTCAGTTTTACAAATAACTAGCAAAACATTAAAAGCCCACGATTTGTTTTCTTTGTTAAAAGTATACCAGTGCTGTAGTCGTTGAACAAATGCATATATTCATTAGTTACTTCTACCAATTATCTTAAATTCTGATAACTGCAGCTATTTCTAGTATCATCTCAAAAGCAACTAGCAAGCTTAAATGCAGTTTTTCCTATGCAAGGAACAAATATTTTAACCTAGCCCTTTTATTTTATTGATCTCTTTTTAGATTACCTGTAAGTCAGAAAATACAAGTAACCTACCGACTCACAAATGGTCTGGCGCTAATGGTAGCCTGCAGGGTGTTAAAAGAAGATACGCTAATAATTATCAGTTTCTTCTTAGAAGTCTTTGGGGAGCCAGCCAAGTTTAAAGAGGGTAATTAGAATCGATAACTATAATTTACATACGTTACAGAAACATAACACCAAACATTTATCTAATTGCAGAAACACGGTGTTCAATTATCCAGAGGTAATAAAACCCACAAATGCAGTGTTCAACCTATGGATAAATTAAGACTGTGTCCCTGAGAATTTGATGTCCTGCCTCTGCGAGGATTCAGTGGTGATAAAGAGAATATTACAGATGAGTTGATATATTATCAGAATACTTTTGCTGTGCTTTCCCTTGTTCAAATAGAATTTCCATATACAAGGAAAAAAAACTGAAATACCAGTCTAGTGTTACTTAAGTCTGTGTTGATCCATTATACATCTCCAAACATGCCAACCTCTTTTATTAAGTTTGAATTGGCAAAGCTGTTAAAGTCATTTCCAGGCTGTGTACGTCTTCAATATACAACTAGTTCAGTTGATCGGTGTTTGGATTTGATTATATCTAGCTTGCCGGCATTCACAAATGAGCAGTAATACTACAGAGCTAAGCTGGTGTCCTCACTCTCATTTTACACATACTCTTCTGTGCTGTAATTTCTGTGAACATATCTAATGATTCTTTTGTGCTGCATGAATCTGAACCACTGTATGAAAGACTGGAAAAATGGAGGTGTTTTGTCTAGAAGGGAGAGGATGAATAATAGCAGTTATCAAATATGGAAAATGCTGTTGCAGGGGAGGAAATATTCCCTATGTCTTTGGTGACTGGGATGAGGTTGAAATTGTATCAAAGGAGATTTAGGTTAAATGTTAGGAAAAACTGTCTAGCAACAGAAGTTAAGTACAGGAAGAAATTCTTCGGGGACACTGTGGGATTTCTTTAACTGGTGTTTTAAAGACAAATTTCTTCCAGAAATGGGTTCATATTTATTTAATGTAGGTCCTTCCAACCATATTGTCTATTCTCATTCCAAAAGAATTGCTGAAAAATGTATCTGCTTTGGGCAGGGTGAAAAAATTTTCCAAAGAAAATGAGGTCTTCTGGTAGCCATTAAGTTAATATGTATAGAGGTAGTAAGTATATAAGGTTTTTTTTTTCTTTAGGAAAACATAATTTTAGCATGTATATACATATATATACATGGCATTTATTTCCTTGCTTGTTTGAATCGCCATAGCTCTATTGACATACTGTTCACGTTAGATGAAGACCTATCCATGGACAGTGAATAACCATATGACAGTAAGATTTCTAAGACTTCAGAAGAAACATTGAGTTTAAATCGCATATCTTCACTGTATTCCAGTAATTCTGGAATGGAGCTACTTTGTATGGATCAACTATAGAGCCGTTCCAGTAAATTCAACAAGCACTAAAGAAACAACTACAGAAAAAAAAGCAACAGGGTGGGGAAGCTACTGTCTACCAAAATTACCATGTAACTGTGAGAAGTATGCTTACTACCACTTTCTCTCACAATGAATACTGGAAAACACGCTAAAGCATGTGTTTACAATGTATTTAGATACGTTCAATGATGAGGAATATAAACATCATAAGCATGTATCACAACAAATGCAAACAACGTATGAAGAAGTCTTGCTCATGTACCAAACAACATATAAAGATGTTTTCCTAATGTACCACTTGCTTTAAAAAGATACGTCTTTGCAGTGGTACAAAATTATTTTATGTATTAACTAATATAAGACTGAGAGAGATCATCACAAAAATTACTAAGTACTACCTGATAAATGATGTAACAATTCTGGATCACTGTACCACTATGAATCTTAAATCCTCATAGATACAAAATAGGTAGCAAGAATCCCAGTTCACAAAACAAAGGTTCAGTGAAAAATCACCATAGGAAGAGATTAGTTGAATACCCTGAAATAAAAAAGGTTATAAAATGTCACCTTATTGTCTTTCTAGTTTCTGTGGCTTCTGATATTTGCCAAGCATTCAACCACGACTCCCTGGCTTGCACCAAGTGGTTTCCCACCCAAGTACAAAGCAGCTGCAGATCCCTTTGATTCTGAAATCAGATGAAATGTAATACATTAGTAATACAGATTTAGTTCGGATTAATAGCCACAAAATAAAATACATTTATAAGGGAGGGTTGCATAAGGCTCCACGCTCAAGGAACAAACTTGGGTGCTTGCTCCAGACATTACCTCAGTGTTCTTTTATGAAAACAAATTTAGAAATGCAAAATATTACTTGGACTGGGCACATTGTTACAGTTTAGTTTAAATAACTAGGAATTACTATTTTACTTTCCAGAAATTACTCTAGTGATGCAAAACACATCTCATTTCTTCAAATGTTTAAGTGCTAATTTTGAGCAGGAGTATTCATGCTGACTACATTTTAGGTGCCAGGAGATCAAAGATGGAAGAACTGTATAATTAAACTTTCTTCATAGACCATGCAAAGAGAGGCACCTTCAGCAAATTCAGAGACAAAACCTAATTTACACACTTGGAAAGAGCTTCAGTGTCATTCGCCAGCCATGGAGAAAATATGCCTATAATGGTAAAAGGGGAGACAAACTGGGGAGGTAGTCTCGACTTGTCTCTGTAAAGTCAGGGATTAGTAGCAAATTCACCTAGTACTTTTTTTCTAAACAAATTTGTGATCCATAGGTGAAAGTCGGAAAAGATCTACTTGAATTTTTAAAAAATACTGACTTTTGTTTTATAGTTATTAATACATTAAAAATCTTAAAATATTTAAAGTAATCGAATCCGCTCTAAAACTACACAGTTATTTCCAGTAGATGGCAGCAGCAACCTGTAGAACAGATTCCAGGCGTTTAAAATCAGTATTTCCGAGTAAGCATTAAATATGGAAGCACTGTCCATTCTGGAACTGGAACCCCTTTTTCAAAGGAAGCAAACCTTCTTTCAGACATGTAGAACTCAGTTTCTGGCTCCGTTAGCAGACAGTCTCGATTCCCAGGATCTAAGTGCCAGACAGCATCACCGTAAAACATCAACTTTTTAAAAAACAGCAGTTGATTAAACTGACATCTAAACGTTCTGATGTTTCTTTCAAACTCTAGAAATTTCTGTGAAACCTCAAGAAACCTGCTTCCCACTATTGCAGAGGCATTCCTAAGGCAGCATCCCTGGTTCAGGTGGGTCATGCTGAATAGGAGTCACCACTGAGAAATACCTTCCCTACCTTGGAGTTCAACTCTGGGTCTATCTTTGCCCAGATTCTGGCAAACTGATTCCCTGGTACTGAGCTTCACAGATTTTAAACTAAGTGCTCCTGCTGTCTCATAGTGGACCTTTGTTTTCCAGGAGATAGGTCTTCATCCTTGCATTGTTCTTTTCAGTGCTGCAGACCAAATCTAGGGAACCAAAGACCACAGACAGTTAAATTCTCTTTTGTAGTCTCAGAGGACCCATACCTTTCAAAGACTTCAAAGACTTTCAAAGACATTCTCTTTGCTTACCTTTCTTTCTCAGCCAAGACAATCTATGCTTTTACCTTTATTACTTCTGGTTCATCAGATCTTTCCACAAGCCAAGACTACACCGACTGTTCTTACCAGAAATAAAAGAGCGAACAGGTTGATAAGATTTGTCAAAAAAGTATGAAACTGTCACATCAGACTACTGACTTTCTGCTCTTGAGAGCAAGGTGCCTCGTCACTCACTCTTCTCCCAGATCGTAAGATCCAGAGTACTCAGTACCTCAGATTTAGAGGAGCTGGAACTCATCCAGCATCTGCAGTCCTCTCCTTATTTTGCTATCCCCTCATGGTGTTGCGTTAAAAGGTTAAAGTAATTTGGCAGATGCCCAATTCGTCGTCATAAGTCCGGTCGCGTTCAGTGTACTGAACTCTCATGATTACGGATTCACAAATAACGCGATACACCTTCAGTCTAGTCGTGTTCCGTGAACCCCCATGGCCACACTTAAAGAGTCTGGTTGCATTCAATGAGAACTACCACGGCTAGATTAATGAAGAGTGCAGTTTATTAGAGCAACAGATACACAGGTTCTTTTGGATTACCGGTGATAAATTCACTGTCTGCAAAGCACGTGCAAATACCAAGAGTATGAGTAACACCGCCGGCTACAAATGCATTAAAAGATATAAAGCGACTCTATAGAGGCTCCTAAGTTTCCCAGGAAGGAACCTGGTATAACCAAGTGTTCGAGTCTTACCCAAAGGCATCCCAATGGGGGGGGGAAGAGAGGCTCAGCCCGTCAACTAATCCCAGAGGTCAGAGTGGTACGTGATGGTATCTTCCCTAACATTCTCTCTCTCTTAAACCATTTTATACTATTTTTTATGTTTCAGGTGGAGCTTGGGTGACTCTAGTCATACATACCTTTGTTATGATTGGTGTAAAATTTTCTCGCTTCGCTTTTGAAGGTATAAACTAGAAAAATTCAGTGCGCAAGCTCAGTGAGGGGTGGTTGCACCTTGGAGGCGGGTAGCTTTATAATGAGCAAAGTTCACCAAAAGGACAGCGTTTTGTCAAAAACATGACAGGCTGTTGGCCCAGGGTAGCAAATATGCAGCTTATCGGTTCTGTGGTACCTTCAAGTTCCCGTATTATCACAGTGCCTGGCCACGGTGTCTCCACACCGCTCCACCCTCGGGGCAGTTCCTCTGACAGCCAACACACCAAGTTCCCCTGGCGTTGCCGACTATAAGGTTGCAGGCCTAGGGAACTTCCGTGGAATGGATTCCTTGCATGTCAGCCGCACTCCACCCTGGAAGCTTCTTCAGTGATGTACCTTACCTAAAAATGTGAATATAAGTTTAATTTCTAAGTCACCTCCAGCAATTATTCCACACATGGTGATCTCAGAAGCCCTTGACACCTCAGGCTCTTCACTGCCCCTTGCCTTTTTTTTTTTTTTTTTTTTTTTTTTTTAAAAACATACTCCACTTGGTCTCATTCACCTTCTTGCCATGGCACTATTCTTCCATCTGAGACATGAGTGATCCAAGACACCTCGGAGATCCAGTATGAAGATTACACAGCTTTGAACCATCTCATTAGTGGAAGCACTATACATGCAATGGTGACCTGAGAAATCAGAAGCAATCTTCTGCATAAGAATCACGCAGAGGCCTATGCGTACTGCATGGCTGCAGTATGCATGCCAGGTCACTGCTGCAACTTCTCAGACTCTGTTCTCCTGACACCAGGATTACTAACCATGATGATCACTTTGACACATTGACTTCTATTACGTTTCCTCTTTACTTTGCATTCAGCATTTTACATTTTACCCATCCTTTTTGGTACATTTTATTGTCCATGTCCCCTCCCTGCCCCACAATCAAAAGTCATTCTTTCAAAAGCAGTGGCATTTTTAAAGTGCTAGAAGCAAAACAAGCTAACCAAATCCAGAACGGTATTACGATTCTTAAAGTGATTCCTCAAGATGATTTGCAAAAAACATCATTAAGCTTCATTAGATCAAATCAGTTGCTAAGTGCATGTCAACTACAAAGCAAAACTGAAACCCTTGCACTGCATGACGCTAAAAGACAGTACACAACTGTAAATGAATCTTCCGAGACTCACTGGCTGGTTGGTGGCTTTTTACTGCCCCAAAATTCATCATCTCAATGTTTTGGAATAACGTATATTTAGTAGAGATGTGACCCACAGGAATCAGGAGAGAGAAACTGATGGCAGGATATTACTTTTTTGTTCCACCTGCTTACTAAATTGATTATATAATACAAAACTTTGGGGAATGTGCTGAATTGAGTGCAGTGACCTGTTTCTTCATTACTATTTTGTATCTAGCAAATTAGATCCAAAACATGTAACACTTCCACGAGAACCAAAATACAACCTTTGGTCACATATGTTGAGACTCACTGTGTTCCCCGTTGAAATCGTTTTGTAGTCTTCTTGCACAAACCACCAAACCAAATAAAAATCAAAATGGTTTAACGTAATTTATTTGAAATGCTTCCAGATAAGTTTAAGGCTATTATTAAAAAAAAAAAAAGTCAATACACACATTCATTCTTTCTTCTCTATCTGAACACTTTACATGCTTTTTGCTCTTTTTAAACATTTTGCTGAGCAGGTTTTATGAAAATCATTCATCATCTAATATGCTTTCCTATGCCTTTTCTTCTGGAAATTTTTCCTTTCTCTCATCTTCACTGGCATACTCATTCAGCTCTAAAAATGAAGCAGTTGAAATAAATTACAAAGCCTGAAACAGAAAAGAAGATTGACTTTTTTGAAAAACTATAAATACAGAAATATGTTCTATAGGGTAAAAATGACATTTTTTTAAAAAATAAAAATACCTTGTTTCATATTGTTTATCATCTTGTCACACTGATTCCTGTAATGCGCATCAGCATATATATATGTAAGATACTTGACATTTACTATTTTCTGTAAACTTGTAGAACAGAAGAAAAATGTTTTTGACAATAATTTAGCAGTTTTTCTACTTTTGTTGGTACAAGTCCTTTGCACAGGTTATCTTGTGTAATATCAAGGATCATTTAAATTTATTAATATATCATTTTCATAGCTTGCCATACAGCACTGGCATTGTTTCTTATACTAAGAAATAAAATATTACCCAGGGATTCCTGAAAAGTAACAGGATGTTGAACTGAGTGTTTTAGACTGCATTTCAGTGACTCATCTGCTTCTCATCATAATGAGTAGATTAAATCAGCCACCAGAAAACACAGTAACATTTCCAATTACAGTATGAGATTAAATGCAACAAAACATTTTAAAACAAAACTTGAGAAAAATTTAAAGGATGTAATACATCCTAAAGGAAAAGCAATTGCCTTTTTGTTTAAACTTTCTCTACATAATCCCATAGGGCATTTGTAGAGCACCATTTATATAAAATTGTCACTTTGTTTAAAAACCAGCTACATGTAATTGTAAACAGACATTTACAGAAAATTAAATGTTTTAACATTAGTTTAGTGGTGTTTAAAACCAACAGTGGAGGTCAGTGGAGTGCAAAATGCTGAAGAGGGCCTATTCACAAGCAAAAGTTTTTTTCCATTCTTATCCTGTTTGGGATAAAATTTTATATATATATATATATATATATATATATATATATATATGGCACTGAAAGCAAGCTACCAGCTTATTTACAAATACCCAGTATTCTCAGCATTTCATTTAATTCAGTGCTGGCTGTGGAGGTTTGTTTGGGTTTGGGTTGGGTTTTTTTCAGTTGATTATTAGCATTACATGCTTTGATAAATAAACCATAGCACTTTAACTGACCAGATTTTAATAAGTTCAGATGCTGGATCTTAGGACAGTGCTTCATTTTGAAAAATTAATCCCTAAAGAGTCACTGGTTATATGGCCCATTGTTTATAGTTCTTGTTGATTTACCACTGCAAGAGTTCAGACAGGTTATTGCAAGATGCTTTTCTTTTTTTCCAGGAAACTGTTTTTTCCTTCCATGCCTTTATGAAAACTTATGATCTTGATACCCATCCTGAAACTCTTCCATATTAAGTCCACATCTTCAGCTCCCGCATTAACGGGCAAATAAAGTACTTGAAAAATTATGAAAAGATTCTTTATGTAACGCACACATAAACAGTAGTTTAGAGATTCTGTTGACAGCAAGACATTGAGAATAACTGGTCAAGTACCTCTTTCATCCACATTAGATGTTTATGGAATATAATCACAGGACATGAGTTGCAAGAGATTCCAGCTTATACAGATTGGCAATTACAGTACTACACTCATAGGTATGAATACAAGGAGGACTGCATTGACAGTCACAAAAAATATTTTAAAAGTGCTTCTCCAAATGGTTCCATGTATGGAATGCAAATACTGTACAGGTAACAGACAGATTTTCTTCCATGAACTGTAAGTTTTTGTCAAACATTGGTTTCTATTTGCTTTTCATTTTCACAAGAGTTTGTCTGTTCCATACGTTCACAGTCGACACTGATCTCGCTGGTGTCCATACTACAGTCTGACTCACAGTCCGAGTGGTCCATTTGCTCGAGCGTGGTTTCTCCCTGGGGTACTCTGCTTCCATTTGGTGACAAAAGAAAATGTGCTTCCGAGTTCAGCACACCAGCTTTGCCTGCACACGTAACTTTTTCTTTGGCCTGGCGGATACAGTTAAGCCACTGTTGTTTGTTGAAGGAGTCATTGGCTTGGAGTGAGTGAGTCTGGCTTTGAGATCCGTTTTTGAAGCTGACTCGAAAGAAGTTTTTGACTGAAAGAAACAATACATATCAAAACACTGAATGTTTTGGCTGAATGGATTTTATAATCAAAGAGTGTATTTACATAACAGAATCCGCAAAATCTTTGACTTAAGGTCTTCTCCTGCCAATACCATGTCAGACCAGAGAGAAGAGTCTGGGAATCTCCATGTTTTGTGGGGCAAGAACACAGAACACCACAAGCACTTCTAATAATTTCTTATTGCCGGATTAAACAATTTTGGTTCTGCCATGCATGAGCTACTCATAAAGCTTTAAGTTAATCAACAGGATTAAGGCTTCTCCCACACTTCCAACGCCTCTCCTCCTACTTCTCCACAAAGCAGATTTCCAGAACCTTCACTGAATACTGTGCCTTGTGTCAGCCGGAGATTGCCTCATCTTTTCCATTCACTTCACTAACAAAGTGAACACATACAAAAAAAACCCTCAACGTTTTCACAAGATAAGTGAGATTCAAAGGACCCTTGTAATAGAAACAAGCATCTTTATAATATGCTTAATTAGAAGGCCATTAACTCTTACGTCTTGACATTAACATGAATAGCTGCAGTTTTAACACTGAGCACATTAATTATCTGTCAGCTGAAAGACTTAGTTATGGAATAGCAATCAATGTCTCCTTAAGACAAGGAAAGTTGTAACAGCTAAAGCTTAAGATTTCAAAATACACTTGCTTATAATTTTGTGGGTTTGCTGCTACATGCTACATAGTCTCCCCTTCTCAATTCAGTACAGAAGCAGGTGTGTGGAGAAATCCCATTATCAATATAGTCAACATAGAGAAACAATCTAAAAGAAGCAAGTTACAATATAATAAAACAGTTTGAAATAAAAATCAAGACGTTGGATACCGATAATGTGAATTTTAGAGAAAACATTCTGATGTCTCATTGGCAGGTGTCTTAAGGTTATTATGATCCTATACGAGCAAATAAAAAAAGGTGTAGCCATACTTCTCTCATTGTTGCTGAATGCACCACGTATGGATCCACCCAGTCGCACCTCTCCATCTTGCAAGTCTTCTAGCACAAGCTCCCTCACCGGAATTGGCTGCCGGTACAGCTGGTAGCAGAGCTGTTCGTTATGGGTGATAGCTCGAGTAATCACCAACACTTCTTCAAAGAGGAAGACGTGCAGTTTCTGTTAAAAATTAATAAATAATAAAGCATTATTCCTTTTTTAGAACATCATTAAACCAGATTTATTTAAACTCGAGTATGTTATCACCTTGTGTTTTCAGCAGCTAAAATAAGGATTCCTCTTTTCCCACTATTTAAAAGTCTTATGGTGCAACAGCATATAAGTATGTAAATACAACAATTTAAAAACTTCTAAAATTATTTTTCCTGTACTCTTCTCAGTTTCTGATGTCATGATCCTAATTAATCTTTTAGTGTTGAGGCCTTGAAATGTGCATGCCATTTCAAAGCTCTCCCTACAGCAGCATGCTTATACACATTCTTCTTTCTGACACCCACTTTAACTTTTCTCTGCTGCCAGTGTTACTAAGAAACAGGCAATCTTATTCATCCAAATATTTTCAATGAACAATTATGAGCAATCTTTTTACAATTCACATGCTGCTCACAATCAGCTTCACCACAGCTCTTTGAAGCTCAGAAAATCACTTCTGCTCCTAGGTAGCACAAGTCACCTCTTATCCTCTTTAAATTATGTTCCTCCTCACATTTTGCAATCTCCAGTGGCTTCCAGTAATAAACAAACTGAAATTTTAAATGCATTTCAATTCATATCATGCACTGAAATGAATTTTTTGTTTTTCAGTGCCAAAATTTTCTTCCCAATCACGAGTAACTGTTCTTTGCTTCTAAAGTTGCCCTGACCCTAACTCTACATAGATGCATTATTTGCATTAGATGCATTATTTGCATTAGATGCATTATCTTCAGATCCATTTAGCTCACTGTCCCATCTTCCAGTAGCTCATGTTTTCAGAAAACTATAATGAAAGAGGTAATTATAGCAGAAACCTTTCCCAATATGCCTTGGCAGTCTTCTGATACTGAAAAAGTCCATCTTCATTCTATTTTTCCACAACAGATGCCTCATTTTATATCCATGAATAGTCCAATTTTCTTCCCCTTGTGCCTCTCTAAGTATTTGCAGGACACACACCTCAACTTTTTGTTTGCTCCTTATTCTGCAGTGCTATCATCTTTTGTATTAACAGCAACTCTGTGCAGAGTCTGGTAAAGAATCTATCCATTACGTGTTTCAGTTTGTATGGTCGGCAAATCGCTACCTTCTCATATTAATGAAATATGAAGAAAGCAAAAATGTGTGAGATGAAACATTTGAGGTATACACAGGTATGGATGTTTGCTTGTTAAGTAGGGTTGGGTTTTGGTTTTTGTTTGGGTTTTTTTTTTTAATATTCTAAATGTGCAGCAAAAATACCCTGTTTATTTTGAAACTCAGTTTTCAAACTATCATCCACAAAATGTTGCAGATTCTTCCTAATGTAAAGCTTTGTTATGGCTGATTTTAGTGGATGTCATATGAAACTCCGTTCAATGGTGAGATCTCTTACTTGCTGCAAAAGCTAATACTCTGTAATAGCAGGTGTGAAAAGGAGACTGATAACATTAAGATATAAGTGATCACCCCAAATCAAAGAAACACACAAACGTAAAAATACCCACACTGTCAATTGTATTCAAGGAATACATCAATGTGGAAACCTCCCAAAAATGCTAGGGAATTGTAAATACTGTTCATAAATTGAAAAGAGTTAATTATATACTTCATGTTATGCTACCAAAGAAAGGCAGGAGTAGTGTGGATGGAATAAAGAAAGTTCACCAGAAAGATGAAAACGGCCAGTTTCTTCCTGCTAGTTTGCTATACATTAACTGCCTGCCTGATCTTTATCAGGTGAACCAGAAAACAGCATCCATTTCCTCTTTCCATCTCAGCCGTATGGTAAAACACGATCCTTCTATCGTAGGCATAAACATGCTACATAGAAGTGAAAAATGCATTTAGAATCCTGCTTACTGTGTTTGCTGGGTTTTTTAATAAAACTTTCATAAGCTCAGTTAATGAGAAAAAGATCTTTTTTCATTGTTTGTCTATTCAAAGTTTCATGTTGTTTCTACTTAACCTTGGGGGGGGGGGGGGGAACCTAAGAACGACTGGTTTTTCTTCTATTAATCTCTCTACTAATCTGTATGGGGGTTTTGGTTGTTGGGGGGGGGGGGGGGGGGTGGTGTTTTTTTTTTTCTGAAAACAGAAAGCTCAGCTTATGACACTTACCAATAGTGCAGACTCCTGGAGACTGGAATTCACAGTATCAAATACCAAATTTCTCTGGTCAATAAATTAACTTTGACTTCAACAAATAACCAAGTAAAACATTCTTAATAACCACAGCCTTTGACAGATTTAAAATTTGTTAGTACATTTTGTGTGTCATTATAGACATTACTATCATGTCTCTGAGACCAGAAATATGTTTCTTGTTTGCTTTTTTTCCTGCGAGTTTTATTTAAATTTATCAGATTTACAACTTAGCCAGGCTACTGTTAGGTCCCCTTAAGAGACAGAGATACATATAAGCTTATTATCTCCATATACAGATATTTGACTGCTAACAAAAAAGATGAGTATCATATATAAGAGTTAATATTTATCAACTTCCTATATATGAGAGGGTGATGTTTCTGTATGTATACTCACAGCTCTTTTAGCTGTCATGCAAAATGAACTTATCTTTTAAAGCTAGTTATGACAAAATATTTATTCCTTACCACTCCCCTGTTGTTCTTCAGTTCACCATGACAACACACAACACGTGAATTATCAATCAGTGAATCCCTTTGGCCTTCTTCAAGATAAATAAGTCTCTCTTTGTAGTACTGACATTCAGATTCACCAGTCTTTATGTTGATTTCAGCCACTATGCCCTGAATTATATTTATCTACAGAAAAACAATGAAAACACATGAACTTTAATTAGACAGTCCAACAATCAGAGCTATCTCCTAATAATTTGAACTGTAGCTACAAGAAAATATATTTTAATTTACAGTATATTTTTCCACGAATTTTTTGCAGGCCAGTCTATAAGAGTATTAATACTAGCAACAGAATTAAGCAGACTACAGTGTACAAAGACACTTTAGTTTGACTTTATCATTGTTTCTAACAATGGCTTAAAAATCTGATCTTTATCTCTTTATATCAAACCTAAATAGGCAGAATTAAGATAAACAGATGTAAGAAATATAATCAGAAATGCATTTTTGTCAGCTGAAATGTGCCAACAAATGACACAGGACAAATAACCTGCCTTAAAAATATTTATTTAAAATAGATTATAATTCTCTGAAAACTGCTGCATCGGTATCAGAGAACAAGAAAAAGAAGAACTATCAAGATCCTTACCCTGCAAAACATGCAACTAGCCCACAACACTAAATTCTCAACTTTTGTTCACTATGAAAGTTACCCTCTGGAAATAAGGTAAATTAATTTTATTTTACAATTCCACTACTTGCATATACAATTAAAAGTAATAATTATACCTTGCCTTTTTACTGTAAAAAACATTAAAAAGAAAGCTTTCCCTTTTCTTAAAAATACGCTCTCTATCTTGAACCTCCTTATGCTATGCAGCCTTTAAGGACCTTGAGATCGATTTATCGGAAACTTAAAATACAGCTCCTTAATTGGGCATGTGGATGTGAAGTTCTGTTGATTTTAGTCAACTCTAATAGTGATCATAGGTTGCTTAGACCGATCTAATTCCTCTGTTAAATAACTGGAGGTGGAGCAGGGGGATGGGTTTAGACATACATGCCCAAACAGGTAATTCAAGAATCTACTGATCTCAGGAGATTTATCTGGGATCAGCTTGGCCCAGTGTGCTTACAGCAGACTGCCAGACAGGAATACAAATGTGCTTCCTAAGCCTAAAACAGTGTTAAGAGCCAACCTCATCGAGGAATTTCTGTTTCCTAATTTAACTTGGCAAATATACAATTTATGAAATACATCACTTCAAAGATAAACAGCGTTCTGCTGAAGCAGAATACCCCAAAGCTATATAAGGCTACTGAAATATTAAGAAAAAAACCCTGATTATATTTTATTAAACAATTACCAAATACAAGTAGTGGAAGAAAGCATTTAAAATATTTTTAAAAATATATTACCAGACATTATGTAGAAAAGCAAACCTTAGAAATAAGCAGAAGAATTCTTTATTCTTATTTAATTCTTAAAATTGAAATTCTTAATTCTTTTTTCTTATTTAGGATTTTTTGTTTGAAAGAATATGCACAAGGGGAAAATGTACCGTATAGATTACATCTAAATGCGAGTATCCAAGCTTTGAGTTTAAACCACAGTTGTCCAATTTTACAACAGAGAAGTTGAGCTGGGCAAGGGATTTGGGGAAGGAATAGCAGAACAGCAGTGGTCAGGTACACGTGTTTTGAAACATGCACTTTCCAAAAAAAGCAGGGCTGTCATTTTTCAGCAAAGAAATACTAAAATGTATGAAATATTAAAGTCTAGGCAAACCATTAATTTTGTCCTCAAAATATTAATGACATTTACTTACATTTAAATACTATTCAAAAGCAGTAGGATACTGATGATATTTATTTATTCATTAATTTAGAAGTGCGTTTCAAACAAATCCACTACAGTAAACTCATTTACTCCCAGATACACATTTGCACGTGTGCATGTATTACTGGATTTTTTTTATTTATATATATACACACATACACACACACATATATGGGAAAGAACAGAAACCTTTCAGAATATCTGAATCAGGTCCCTTTCTATTAATAAGGAAGTTTTAAAGCCTTGGATTTATCCCTCTGGTTTTACTTCAGAAAGTGCAACGCTATTCTGAATAAAAGACAGAATGAAGGCAAATTTCAGCAACGTTCCCACAGATGATAATTAACCTAGATTCAGAGGTTATGTAAGGTCTCAAGCCAGAGAATAAAACTTATCTAAATGATGTAAAACCTGAAAAGAAACGTCCACATTAGCTAACTTAGTTTAGAATGGAAAACGACATCAAAAGGTAAATACAAAATGGACAAGGATCAGACAAGAGCTGTAGAAATCACCTCCCATCCCCTCTTTTTTTTTTTTTAGTATCACTTTGCTATTGAAATAGGATTTAATTGGGGGAGCAGGGCTAGATATTTCATGTATTAGTTTCGTCTCTTTGTATAACTATTAGCATTTCCATATTTTATATAGCGTCCCTTAATGACTTAATAAGGTAGAAGTGCTATATCTCCTAAAAAAAAAAACCCCAAACCCAGCAGTAACTCACAGCTTCTTCAAGGTGCTGCTGATCTGGATGATCATTTGGTGTGTGTCTCAAAATCTCTCTGAGTAGTAATGGGTATTTCACCAAACGGCTTCTTGGGATGTCAAGGAAATTCCAAAGGTCCAGTTTGCGACTAAAAGGAGACTCTAAGCAGCGCTGTAGGAAATCTTGCACTCTATGGTCTTGTTTCTTGTGATCCAGTAAAGCTTTGGCTGCTACTTGATTGCTGCAGTAGCTATCGTAGGAGTTTAGGCATGGAAGCTGAGGAAAGGAATAAATTATTCTGCAGCTGAAACAAAGCACAGTTTGCTACATAGAAAGTTTCAAGTGATTCAGGATGTCAGAACTCATGCTGAGAATCTTTTTTTCTGGAGATTTATCCACAATTTATTGATGATAATGTTTCCAACAAAGATAAGGTTTACAAGGGTCCTCTGACCACCTTGTTCATCATTTAAATAATTTAGAAGCACTAGCTCATCTCTCAGTTCCCAAGAGATCTCCAATATTATTCCAAAGCATTAAAAATATCCATGACTTAAGACTGAGCACTACTTAGTGCAGACAATAGTCGAGCACAGAAGTCTGATTTTAATTGTGCGTGGAAACGAAAGCCTAGGAATGAGTACTCCCAGACCTGGCCTTTTTTAGATACGCAAACTTCTGTAGTCAAACTTCTATATTGCCCTCAAGAACCTTGGCCAAACTAAGATGATGGAACCATGCCTTAAATCTGAAAAAAACTAGTTTGTATGTTGATTAGAACAATATATCCATTTCCAAAGACTGCTATATTAATGCACAATTATATGTAAAATCTTCAACAAAGGAAATTAGACTCGGACATATTTGGACCAAGAGAAGTTCACTGGTGTTCAAACACACCAGAAAATAAATATATTTAAAATTACTTTATGCAAAAAAAACAGAGATAATTTTTGACTGTTACAAGCGTATCATTAACTATTTGCATTATGTACTAGTAATGATCATGTTTCTCAGGTTTACAATTGGCCGTTGTTTCACACAGAGCTGCTAAATATGTTATTACCTATTTCCTTAAAAATTTCAAGTCCTTTTTTTCCTGCTCAGTTTCATTATTTACATATACTTACAAGTAACCTTTTCACATATCTAAATCCTTTTAAAAATAGCTCTTTTTTAATACAATAAGCAATTTTATCAACAAAACTAACAAAAGCTATTTTCAGTGTTTACATTGTTGGATGCTAGTGAAAGTGAACTTACCAGCTTTTTCGTTTGTGGGGCAGCAATAGCATCTCTCATGTATCCCTGTCTGCCTTATTTTAACAAACTTTTAGAAAATTATTATCTTTGACAGCACTACCAACTACCTGTTACCTTGAATGGAACAGACTGACATTCAAAAATAACTGCAGGGTGCCATTACACAACGGGACTGTTCAAGCTTCATTTCCCTAGGAAACCAGAATACACATGGGGGCAGATTCTTAAGTGATCTACATCAGACAAACTCTAGTCTGCCTCTTGATTTTTATTTGAAGCATATTAAATACAGCTCGTCTCTTGAATAGCAAGAGCTTTAAAAATTACATCCTAGTCTAAATCTTTTCATGGAAAATCCCTGAAAAGAGAAAACATTCCATTACGTCTCTAAATAGTTGCCTTACCTTTTAAAAATACTTTGAGAATATATTTTTTGACATGTAATGCTAGATATGGAAAGGAAATTGTGTGATAAATGTAAAAACTGTGTTGCAGCTCCAAACTAAAATCCTAAAATTGATTAAAAACTCTGCCTTACCCAACCCACAAGGATATGGCCAACATGTTCCGTTGATCCATCAGGTTTCCTGACTTCCTGAAGTCGCCTAAGAAGATCTGATCATAATTAAAAAAAAAAAAAAAAAGAAAAAAAAAGGAAGAGAGAAACTTCACTTAATGAACGAGATGACTATAAATCTATGTGCAATAGCAATGCAGACAAAGACTATTTGAGCTTTACCTTCATGTAGAGGAATTAGAGAGTCCAACGTTCCAAAAATTTGGTTCAACTCTTGCTCTGTCATTATGGAAAGTTTAAGCATTGGGTCATGATAAGCCTGAAAAGAAAAAAGGGGAGCTCTGTAATTAATGTATCATTGGTAGCTGAAAAATTAGTGATAGCATTTGATGCTCCTGTAAGTAAAAACAGACCAATCGCTGAGAATATTTTAAAGTTTCATAAGCATATTTTAAGCTATCCATTTCATATGTTAAAAAAATTAAAGCAGCACATTTAAGTGTTTCAGAAAGAACAGGAAAATAGAAGTATGTTTTGGTTTTTTCCCCTCTTACTGTCTTAGCAATTATAAAAAGCAAGGATTATTTTAAAAGTGAAATGAACCAATGAATACTGTTTGTTGTGTTTTGTTTTGTTTTTTTTTTAAAAACAGACCTTTTTTGCTAACTTCAGATCTTCTATCAAGTCTTCTTCTCCCTGGGAAAGTTCAAAGATAGCCTGCAAAGAGAGACACAAACATTATAAAATATCTTTATTTAATCTGCAATCAACTTGTTGAGTTGATGTTATATTCTGAACAGTTGTCTTAATAGCATGTAGCAGAATTTCTCTGCTAAATCCAACAGCAGAAATAAAATAAGGCTTTATTCCATAGCTACAGAATCACGTGTAGTATTTTTAAAAACACAGCTGTATCAGATTGCTCATAAAATGCTTATCTGAAATACCCACAGAATTAATTTTTTTCCAAATGGATGTGTTTCCAGATGGGAGAGCTATCTTCAGTGAGATATTTTGACCAACTATATCTTGACTGTTTATACAACTATTTGCATAGATGTTCGTTGCGTTCCATTTTTACACATGCAGTGGTGAAAGTTCTAGGTGGTCTAGTAAGTAAAAGATAGACCTTCTTTAAAACGTTCCTTTGGTAGTGAGCACTTTTATTTTGGTACCAGTTAATTTTTCTTTTGTTATGAAGGCAGAGCTCTACTTAACTGTCTGCTGATACTAGTTACCTAGTTACTTCTCTTGAAGCAGATTTGAGACTTTAAAGCCGACAGATTAAAAATAACCACCACCCTAATACACTGGCTTATCAAAATACCATTGTATCTACTTATTGCACGATTTCATTCTAATCTGGGGTACAGTAAAAGTTAACAACATTTTGGTCAGTTGCAACTACTAACTGTACAGTCAAGGCTTTCAACCTGCATAAATCATAGAAGAACATGTTCAGCTAGTGCGGATTCTCCTAGCTTGATAATATGCATGCACGGAAGGCTTGCCATAGTGCGAGTTAACTGACAGCGCACGCCTGGAAGGGGGTCAGCTAGTCTGTTGAGGCGTGCAGTATGAGAACCAACATAAAGCAGAACCCTCATGCAAAACTTCCTGGAATACGGCTCATTTATTTGGACTCTGTGAAGGGTCCTGGCTTCTGTCCCAAGACGCTAATGACTGTTACGCTGTGCAAACAGTTTCTACAGTTTATTTTTCAGTATGCTGCCTTTGAAGTTCTCAATTGTAAAAGTTATTTCCTATGAATTCTTGTACAATGTTAAAATCTGCACAAGAAATGCTTGATGTTACTGTTGTTTGATTTATGACTCAGTCCCTGAAGTATTCTCAGAGATATTGTTATAAGCTTTGTTGATACTGCTAGAAATTTCTGTAGAAAAAAAAAATTCTTGATTCCGCGGGAGCTCTGTCATTGGCTGTAACATGAGCTATTTAGAATTTGTCATGCACAACACATTAAAACCACTGACGTACTCTTTTTTTTTGCTTTGAAAGATACATCTTTTCATCAATATTTCATCTTTCTAGCACTGAAAACTTCCTCCAAGACACTCTTTTCCAACAAGGGAAATGATTGTGCATTTCTGTGCGTACATATCACTTGATGAATACCTGTTCCTGAAATAGCATGCTCATCTATCATTACTATAATAACAAAATGAAGTGTCAAATATCAACCATCACTACAGAAACTGTCATACAGAACACATACACACATGCAACCAATCACAATACAATATCTTATCTTAGTAACTTCACATTTATTAAGGAAATAGGATGAGCAGATTTTAAAAAATAATATATTCATCTAATATAGCTTGAATTATAAAGACTAGGGATGGAATTCTGCTTCTAGTGGAGGTGGTGACGTTCTCTTTAATTTCAGGAAAGCTTCAAGTGCTATCCTAATGCCTACTAGCATTCCTCAAGTCCATGCTTTAAAGATGACCTTGGAACATTAAATTTATGGTAAAAAAAAATTATACCTCTTGACGCTTGATTTCTTTAGATGTAAGCATGTGATTGACACAAACATCAAAGGTCTCACTCCATAGTTTGCTGTCTCTCCGCTTTGTGTTAGCAGGGGGCATATTTCGAGACCACGGTCGTGGACTGAACAGATCTGGGCGACTGTCACTACGGAAACTGATAGAACGCTAGAAATATATAGAAGAATAGTTTTTATTGTTAGAACAGTTTCACTTTACACATTTTTTTTTCTAAGAAATGTATACATAGTTCAGTACAACAAACAAACATTATCTAATTAGTTTTTACTGTGACTTAACAGCAGTGTTTAGCACTGGGAATGTCAGAGAATTATTTTAATAAATCTTTATGGAAGGCCAGTGCTTCCATTCCTGCAGTGAACTATGTCCATGGCCTGTTCTCCACATGTTTAAAACTATACAATGCATTTGTACCCCATGCAACAAGAATGAATACAGGGATAATGGCAGAATGGTCCAACACACTGAACTAACACAGCTGACCAAATACTAAGTTTCAATTCAGTAAACAGACAGGAATTATTCATGCATGACACATACCTGCCTCATTAGATCCCTAATACTTAAAAATTGAGAATTAATGCAAATTTTAGAGACAAAACTACTATGAATACTTTTTTTGGTTCATTTTGAAAGAAAGATTCTATTGTTACACAGAAACGCTGGAAAGCTAGGACAGCAAAATCTGGTAGATAAACATCTTGTGTATCAACTGAAAGTCAACAGAATTGTTGGGTTTTCTTTATTTTTGGGGGGTAGGATTGTTCAAAGATGTCTGTACTGAGAAACAACAGGTCCTACCTCGAGGATATCAGATGAAAAGGTGCATTACATCAAACACATATGAATGGTTTAAGGAAAAAATGTTTTCTCAGTTGGGCAGAAAGAGGGTTCATAAAGAGGGTTCATAAAGAGAGACTGCTCTTCAAAACCTTTCCTTTTACCTTAATGCCACTGGATGGTAATTTTTTTTTTTTCCTTTTTTTTTTGGTAAAGTGTCAGAATCATGAAAGATTTGATTGGTATAATCATTCCACTTATATCCATAAGCAGAATTAAATAATTAGTGCTATCATGCTCTAACTGACCAAACTGGTTTTGATACATGGAGAAACCCTTTCAACTGGTAACATCCTGCCTCTTCAGATTTATAATGAGATCAAGAAACTCATTCACATAGAGAGGTGTGAAATGGAATCTGACTGAAAAGAGAAGAACAATCACATTACCTTTAAGAAAAAGGTATGTCAATATTCAGATTTTAATGTTTATGACAAGCAACGAGCCAGATTATTTTCACACCACTTGCTCCTACCTATTGCTTAGCATTTGAAGAAATGTGTTAAACAATCAGTGCTAGCAGTGGGCGAATTGTGAAATACCAGTATTGTGTTCGACTATTGTATAATCTTTATTAATATTTCTGGAGCCTCTAAACTCTGATGATGTGTACCAGCATCTCTGTATCTATGATGTGGTCTGGTCTTAAACTTCAATAAAAACAACTCCAATTTTAAGTGAGACCTGAGAGTTCTATTTGCCTGTAGCCTCTTAGAAAGAGTTCAGGCTACAGATGGATACTTTATGCTCTCACTGTCCTATTTAGAAAAGATTCCTTTCTTGCTTCCTTAGAATTAGAGGCTTCTTTTTGAGGTCCTACTTCTGAAATGCCTCAAGTATTTCACATTGTTGAAATACTCCACATTTTTGTTGTTATTTAAAACCTGCCTTACATAACACAATCATCTTTCAATTGCCTTGAGTAAGAATATTTAAAACAAAATAAATTCTCTTCATTTCCAGGTTGAAAGCAGCATATACAAAGTACAGTATTTGAAAGTCTCCTCTGAAGATAAGAGCCCATAAAATGCAAACAGTGCCTATAAATACAATATGTTTTTAAAATATCAGAAGATAATTATATAAACAAACCCGTGCCTTTTAACAGAAGCCATTTTGAGCCCTACTTGGAATTGACAAAACCCCTGAAAATAAACACACACACACACACACATATACCAACCTTCCAAAACTTTGCAAGTCAGGTGCTAGTCTTCCTTCAAGAGTTAAGAAGATAAAGAAACACACGTGAAATTACATGCTTAATTTACACTTGTTATAATGATGAATCATGGAACCCGTTATTTTCACATGCAAATGGAAGATTAGGGAAAAGAGGCAGGTGTGTTGCATCCACAAATCACCAACCATGAGAATGCAGCCAAGCAGAACTGTTGTCATTCCATGACCCAAGGTGGAATGCCCCTTTCCATGCATTCCCATATGCATCCTCCAGTATATAGCTCCTTTGTTTGTGGTGGTGTTTTCTTAAAGGAATGTTTTATGTTGAATGAAGAAAGCACCAGACAGACTGATTTTTAAAGTAAATGCCTTGATCTTGAAACCTTTTAACAAGAAGTCATCTATCATGTTATAAAATGGCATGCACCTGTGACAGCAAACTGAAATTACATACGCTGTTTTGAGAAAAGTAAGCTTTCACATGCACCGATAGTAATGTTTCTTACGCTGCATGAGAACGCTTGGTACTACTCTCTACAGCCCTACGCTGTCCTCCATTGGGCAAAGGGGCACAAAAAGGCTGAGAGACTCCAAAGGAAACCAGACTCCCCAAAATCCTGCTTGCTTGCTTAGCATCTTTGCTACCTGGACACAGTATCTATTTTAATTGATTTCTCTCATACATCAGCCTTTTAATTAACCATACAAAGTGTACCCTGCTTAATATTAATAAGGAACATTGGATCAAGGGTATTTATTAGTGGAAAGGGAAAGAAATGTTTTGAGGGGTTATTTAACAATGAGGACAAATTTCACTTCAAGAGCAAGCGGTTTCTTTGTCTGGCATGCTTCCTTCTTTCCTACACTAACGCAGCAAAGGCAAAACCACTGACTGACTTATCGTGGTACGCTGAAATCTAGTTAGGCTGGGAATCACATACTTCAGTGTGGGATCCAAGCTTATTTTAACATATTATGTTCTCCTTTGCATACACGTGCTATGAAGAGGATCTAACACATCACCAGGGAAATACTATTTAATGCTAAAATTAATGCTTTGTCACTTGGAGAGTCAAGCATACTTGAATCATCAATGCTGTAACAGACAAGAACAGAAATGAGATGTAAACCTGCTATGTAAGCCTAATGAAAGAAATCCCCCAATAAACAAGAAATTATTTCAATAAAACTCTCTCATAGTTTAAGATAAATGTACAACATCAGTTTAACCATGTCAGTTCTACTACTTTACCCGTTGGGGTTTTTTTTGCAAATAAACAGAGCCATTTCGGTTTAGTGGAATAGAGCCCTAAACTGAAGTTCTACCAGAAATTTGTAAAAACAAGTATAAAGGTACTCTGATGGTATCTTTGGTTGGTACTTGCCATAAAGGAAAAAAAATAAATCAGTTATGTGATAGAATCCCATGAAAAAAATTGTAGGAATGTCAAAACAGCATTTTCACATCTCAAGTATTTTAAAAATATTTTCCTAGTTGCTGGCTTCCTTAAAAAACACATCCAGGATACTGGTTAAAAATTATGCCCATCTGGGGTTATTAAAATTTTCATATAATTCCAAATACTAAAGGAGCTGGGGAAGAATCCAGCCACAACCCCCGGTTTTGCTTACTGTGTTTGTCTGACCGCAACAGCTTTCACTGGCTCTTACAGGACTGTTACTATTATAAAGGGTCCCTGTGTTACTGATGTTAATTCATGCACTTAACAAACCTTAATTTCAGCTGCAGTAAAGCAAAGAGCCTCGTACTGGGAAAAGAGCACTACAGATCAAAGTCCTAGCATTCAGAAACGATGTGAAAAAGAGTTTTCTTCTTAAGGATTTTTAGAAATTTCCGGTGTCCTAAGATAGATAAAAATAATTTGGACTCCCTACTTCAATTCAAGACACACTGATGAAAACTGAAGTTGCAGAGGAAGCTAGCCAGACCTTAATTTCTCTCTTCAGCATCAGCTGGAATTCTTTTTCTGATCCTATTTTCAGCTTTTAAGCCGAACAGCACAGCTGTGAGTAAGACCAAGCAGAAACAAGCAGATCATCATAATCATTAGTCTAGCTTGATGCAGACTGAAAATACAGCTATGAAAGAAAGTTGTTTTCCAGGTGGATAAACAAATAAGAATACCTGCTTAGCATTTGGTATCCTGCAGATATACAGACAGACTCTGTCAGAGATGAAGCTAACAGCATTTTATTAGTCAGTCTACAGTGCTTTATGTGACAGAAACAAGTGACTACAAATAGTCAAAAAAAAAACCCCAGAAAGCAAGCTGGAAAGGCTTTATGTGTTTTGTTACTTGGAATTCTTGAGGAAAAGTATTGACAATAATGTGGAAAATTGTAATAAAGTTAAGAAGACACACAAAAAAATCAAATACCTGTATAATCAATAAAATATGCAAAACTTGAAAAGCTACTAAGAATGTATCTTAAAAGACACTACACAGATCTCAGACACAGGTGTTTCTCTTCAACCTGCATGCAGAAAGTCCATTAATATAAAGTGGAAGTTACATGTACAGAGGTAAGGAAAATGACGCACAATAAACTTTTTTTTTCCCCTCTTACATGTATCTTCCATTCAGAAAGAATATATAAGAAGGTTTATTTGGAATGCCATAAAGGAAGCTCAGAATTTTCTAATTCCTTTTGTTGATGCCGTTGGGAGTGGTCTTTTTGGATGGATATTCTGTTGGCTTTGTTTTGTTTTCTTGCAGGGGAAGAAGTTGTTTGTTTTGGATGTTATGGTGATGATAGTAGTGTTCTTCATTTTACAGATACAGAACATCTAGCAGCAATGCAAGAAGAAACATGGGTTTTGACTGAAATAACTTAAGAATAAAGATACATAAAAGTTCATCCAGTAAGGAAAAAAATCAACACTTTTTTTCTTTTTACAGGTATTACACCGTGAAAAAAAATCCTGCTCTATACTGTTCCACAAGGCACAGTGACGGCTATGTCAATACCTAATAAAGTAAAAAAGCTATACATGCTTCCCAGAATGTTTCTAAATAATTCCAAATGGGGCACCCGAGCACAAGAAGGTCAGTTTTTTTTTTTCCCTGTTCTATTGTTGCTGACAAAATCAGATAAGAAGTCAATTTACAGCCAGCCATGAAGGCAGTTTTGAGAGACATCACCAGCATTCATCACTTGGAAATGGATTCAGACCTAGGATTTGGAGAACATACAGGCTGATTTCTCATCACAGCTCTTTCAAACACGTAGTTACTTAGAGGAGAGGGTATGAATAACATCACTGCTTAATCTGCTTAGAAGCAGACAGTTAATTAAAATATATTCTTATAACCAGCACGAACAGGGCAAGACAGAAATGCTTGCAACAGTAGGACCTGCAACAAAGCCACAGTTTTCTCTCCTGTTTTTGTCAAAATTTGCCCTGAAACACATTTATGTAGCTCTCATCTCGGGAAGCTGCTACTATATGCATGAACAGATAGTTTGTGTCACATAGTCTAAATCAAACTTTATTAAATACAGTATTGTACTGGACAACCCAGTCTCAAAGGCATTCACTACAGAACGATAGCGTAGGTGCTTAAATGAGGACAACAGCTGTCCAAGGCTGTGAAACGGGAAGCGTCGTGCTCAGAAGCAGTTTAGCCAAAAATTAATTCACTTTCCACACTCCTCACAACTGGAACTAATGCAGTCCTTTCAGAGTCGGGCCAATTTTTTCCTGGAGGCAGACTACGGAGGAGATTTATACACCCCAGGGAATACAGGCATCTCTGCTCTAGTCACGCTATAATACACCTTCTGGATCAAACCCAGGCTGAGGGGAGTTCAGCCATTTTGCCTCTCCTCCAACCCACACATGCAGCCTTTGTATGCAGATGTCTGCACTTTCAAAATCATAGGAACCGAACACAGGAAAACCAGTGTCAAAGAAACCCTGTAATATCTGTTTTTTAGGTAACTACCACTGCAGAAAAGTGGGGTTCCTTCCCATGACTTTTTATTTATTTGTCATAAGACTCCTAGCTCTAAGGTTTTATTTCTTTCCTCCTTGAGATTAACAGGTAACTTCAGTAATGCTCCAATTAAGCTAATTTTGATTAAGTAACAGTTTTAACACATTCAAGGTATTTTTCTATTTCCTCTCATCAAAGAAAAATTAGGCTTGTTAAATCATTTTCTTTAGATCTTATACATGCCTTCTTACATCAACTGTTTTAAAGAGGAAAGAGCCTGGCCTTCTAGGCCAGACCCACCGCAGCATTGCAGCTCCCAACTGTTTGCCACTCACGATAACCATTGGGAGTTGAGCACCCAAATGTTTTGCGATTTCTAGGTCTGAAGGCCCAAATACTTTATAAATTAAAGTTCAGTTAGTCTCGAACTATGTTAAATATTACGCACCTAATCTATAATATAGAAATTGCAACTACAAAATTATTTCATTTCTGAACTGCATTTAAAGTTTGCTTGCCCTTTATTAATTTTCATCATCAGCTTTGGAAAATGGCTTTTTTTCCAATTGTTCACTAACTCTTTTGTTTAGGCAAGGTGAGAGTTCACTACACAGAAGGAAATTTAGCAGCCCTACATGACTAACCATACCAAAAATAACATTTTCAAAGAAACCAACCAAAATTAATACAATGCGTCACAGAAAATTCTGTTCATCGAATTTAAAAAGCAATCATAATGCTTTAGTGTAACAACTTTTATATGCTACAGGTGTAATAGTTTTCTTACTGGTAATTAAAAACCAGCAATTATCTGGACAGAGAAGTGGTTTTTTGAGGTGAGAGTTCCGAGTTTTTAAGTTGAGTGACTCTGTAGTTGTAAGTTGCCTAAACCTGTTTGGCAGATTACAGCGGTGTGCGCGTGCATACGTGCGGTTCACGTTCCCATGCTAACCCTAGAAGAAATTGTGAATATGTACGCGTCCCCCTCGTAGCAATGCAGTTTAGTGCAGCAATGTATTTACTGTGATTACCTGCAGCGTCTGGCTGAACCGCTTCAATGGAGTGGCTCGTACAGGAGGAATGAGGCTGGCTAGTGATGTGACTCTGGAAAGCGGCTTGACCCGTTTGTTACTGGGCTCCTGTAGCAGGGGGAGAGGACAAGGGAAAGGAAAAAAATGGGGGGAGCGTGAGCGGAATCACATAAACATTGCTACCAGTTTTGCTGATTTTCCTAAGAAAGCATTTGTAAAAAGCAAGTTTGTAAACCTGGTATATAATTGGGGTAGTAAATAAACAATAGCAGTTTTCAACGCTGACAATGACAGATTACTCTTGGCTGGTACATACAGATCCTGGAACCAGCTGAAAAATGTAATGATGGAGAAGTTGGCATGGCTGGGAGCAGGGGAAGGGAGAAAGGTAAAGAAGGGCAAAATCATTTTATTGTATTAACTCAAAAGAGAAATTTTCAGCAGTGCTCTGCAGCTAATGCGTGTTATGATCATCTTGTCATTGAAAGGAGTACTTTCAAATAAAAACAAGTCCGTTTGTTTCTTTGCCTCTGGCACTGTCAGCACGTGACTCTATTCAGTTACATGTATTTTATTCCAGAAAATATAATTTAGACAGAAATCTCTAACTAATTATCCTTTGAGTGCATGTTCCTATAGAAATACTTATATATATACAGGCAAACACATTAATAACTTGTTTACATATATTTAATTTTCACATAAAATAGAAAGGAAAAGTAAACAAAAATCTACCATAAAGCATTCAATTACATGCTTTTCTTTTCATATATACTTTCAGCAGCACTTATACATAACCACTTCAATATAAACTGTCCTGCAGATTTAAAACAAAAAAGTTAACAGAAATCATAACACAAGAAAAAAGTGATTATAAGTACATAAAAATAGAACAGTTACCCTTGGCTTCCTAACCTCCATCTGACATTTAATGGATCTTGAACAGCACATGCAAAAGGCAACTTTTGACAGAAAAAGAGCCAAACCTTCCAAGTGAAGTTAAAAAACCCATCCAACATCCTATTTCAAGGACATCCTAAAGCAGTTCATCTTTCTTTTTCAGCCATGCTTATAAAGTTTGTGTAGGCTTGCTATGCCTCCAATTTCCTAGACATAGCTTGAAGAAAATGAAGCATGCCTATTATCCTTTTGTTCAGAAATCCAAATCCTTCTGGAAATAATGCAGATTTGCCATCCTTCCTGATACCAAAATATAATAAATCTCAGCAACGATGATCATCATCTGTATTACTGGCAAGAAAAATTCCTTTCCATTAGTACAGCAACAGAGGAAAGGTGAGAAGCAGCTACATATTTAATTTACTTCTCAGCAGGCAGACCTGGAAATCCATAAATGCCGGCTGAAATGAGGGACAAAGTGTTTAACCCTCTAGCAGAAATAATGTATTCCATCACGCATGAAACCTGGCATCAAAGAATTTTAGCAGCCTAAATCAGGTTCCATCCTTCTCTTCACCGATGCACTGCTATTCCTATGTCTGCCTTTTCAGCAACCATGTCTTTGACACAGGTTTTTGAAGGAGTATTTTTTTTTACGTCATTGCAGCACCACTAGCATACTGATCTCCAGCATCACCATCCCCACCCCCCTCCCCCAAAAAAGAAGAAAAATCTTTGAGATTCCACTGCAATTCTTCTCTAACTGGTGGCTCAGCCATCAGCAGCTTCTTTTGTATGATTATTCAGAATGCCAGTCCTGGTGCACAAACAACATCCCATGGCAGAGCCTGCTTGTTACGAATCGTGCTGCACTGCAGTGAAAGGACATGAAGTCCCAGACAGAGTCGGGCAGTGCTATGCCAGCAGCACAGCTTCTGCTAGCAGCTCTACCTTAGCTGCAAAGATTACTTAGGCATAAATATCACACCCCGAAAGCAAAATCTGGAAATCAAGACTGTATGGACTTTCCAGAAGACAGGGAGTGGGGGATTAGGATTAATAGAAAAGATTTCACCTTCTTTACTGCTGTATCCTTTCTATTATCTTACAACTTTACTGCTATGTGTTACGTTCTTAGGTCGAAAGACAAAACTCATGCAAAAAAAGCAAAATTTGACCCTTACAACTTCATAGCCATATCTTGCTTTCTGGAAGTTCAATGCTCCCCATAGTCTTACAGACCTCTTCCACACACACTGTGATCTAGTCACAATTTTGCAGTCTTTTAGTCCTAACTCATAACAAAACTAACCCCAGAAGCTCTTGGGTAATTTTCTGAGGAGTCTACTGACAGCAAATGAAATCACAAAAGAAGTAAATCTGTATTTCACTGCATCTCTGCAGCATTTCGTTTGAGCATGTTGCAAAAAACTTGAATGAAACTTCCTGAGTAGTGTTTAAAACTAAGTAAGGAACAGCAAGTCAGTCTATCCTTATTTGAATACTTCCAAACACTGTGTGTGTGACCGCAGCTGAAGTTTATTAATTAACACCCAAAGCCTGAAGGCTAAGCACTCAGACCAGGACCTAATTTGCTCTACCCTGTGGGGCACATAAACCTCAGGCAGCTGTGAAAATTGATGCACAGCATCAAATAACCTTGGAGAAAATCAGCCTGAGTAAAAAGAATGGAAATCGACTTCTTTGTCTTGGAGAGTGAGAGGAAGTGAAAAAAAGAAATAGGATTTCCCCTTCTCCATGTCAGACAGCCCAAAGGCTCTCTGGAACCTGCGCTGTCTCCTGGCCAAGGATGCCTACAGTTCTGGGGGGAGCACAGGGGAGTTTCAGCCACCACCAAAAACCATTGAGCTCTTCTGGAGCTTCTTGTGAGCCACCAGAGGTCAGCACTTCTCCCAGCAGCCAAAGGAAAGTTAGCCGGTATGTTGTGAAGGTATGCCTGCAAAGGTCCTACTCCGTCTCAACATCCCATTTTGTCTTCCTCATGTAGTGTATCGTATTCTGATCTCACACTGAAAAATCTGATCAGAATTCAACACAGCTAGCATATGTAGTTCAAATCAGGAATTTGATGTTATTAAAAGAGATGAGCGTTATTACAGGATTCTCTCCAACAGAATTATTTAAGATAATGAATCAATAATTTGAGAAGTCTAAGACTTTTACACCTTTACCAATTAGGACTGAAAATAAATCTTGCTAATCAGAAGTTCTTAATTATGGTGAAAGCTTTCTGAATACTTCTAACATGATTTTCACCCTGCATTAGAAACTGTCTGGTAGGTTAAGATACCTGGCTGGAAGCAAAAACTCATAAACCCTTAGTGTTCCAGGCATCATCTCCCTCGGAGGGGTCTAACAAGAGCTATCAGCACTGAGTCACCCCCTCCGCTGTGGAATAATAACGTTTGTACAGGTAAGGCTTTGACTGTGCAATGAAAGTAAAGCACTACCGGAGCAATTCTAAAACTGGAAGATAGTAATACTGAAACTGTTAGACACTTGATCACAGTATTTCTGTTGCATGGTCTGCATCCGTTCTGCCTCTACCTCCCCTTTCATCAATACCCCCAAGCTGTGGGTATATGTTCCCATGTATACGCTCTCAAGCTGTGTTGCTTCTCCAAACCAGCACCACAGAGAAGCTGAACAAACTACTGAGGCCAACGATCTGGACAGGGAAAAATTCCACAGTCAAGCGCATAAAAAAGTAAGTTGTAAACAGATGGTTGTTTTTCTCACCGAGGGCTCTGTTCTTCACAACCACCAGATCAAATGGAAAGAGGAGAGTGTGTGAGCTGTTCTGCTTTACCCAGAGATACCGACCAGAATCTGCACTTGCACATTAGTCCAATAAGATCAGGGAGCTGCATTCCAGATGCTGCTTCCCAAGCCTCTTCAATTTTTTTAATTTTTTTTTTAAAAGAATAAACTGCTTGTGGTTAGGATAGGAATTCCTAGTACATATGTTCATTATTTTACTAATTTGTCTCTGAAAAAAATCTCTGGTCTTCCAGTTAACCAGGGGTTCCACAATGATAAAATCTTTTGGGGTATGAATCTAAGCACATGGGAACGCAGAACTATGGGATTCCAGCGCCTGTCCGTCATGAAGAGGCTCCAGTAAGGATGTACCATCCAGGTAGAATGAACATGAGGTTCCAGGTCTGTACCTCTGCGTGCGCTCAGAAGACTCGGAGCTACCCCAAGTCATCACTCCTCCTTCCCTCCTGCTCCCTCTCCCAGTTCAGGGAACGCAGAAGCAGACGGGATGGAGAGATGGGATTTAGTGGCTGGATCCACTTGCAACAACCATCACCTGTCCAGCCTGGGAACCAGGCCAAGTTATGACACAAAAAATTCAGGAGTTGCAATGTTTTGCCTGACCTTTTAAAGTTGTTATTACTGGTATTAAAAAATAATTTCAGAGTTTTGAAATAAAACGTTAGACTGCATTTTCAGAGTCACAAAGGCTTGCCGAACCAATATGGGAAGTAAGTTAGAAAACAAAATATCCAGACTACAGTTTGGCAGAGTTTCTAAAACGTGGAGCTGGTATATGTGAACAAGTAACATTAATCTGACAGCACTTTAAATTTGATATAAGGCTAAATAAAGCTGAGGGAAACATGAGTGCAGGAACTTCAAAGGCTGAACAGTCAAGTGAAGTCAAATTAATACCTGACTAGGCTAGAACAAAGAGCAGATGGCTTTTGGAGGGAGTTGTATATTTGAACTCAAGATGACTTTGGTAATATTTGAATTCAGAGAACAAAAAATTAAAGCTGGAAATACTGTGTATGTACGCAGCCTCAAAAAGAACTCTTGAAACTGTGAACAAACTGATAAAACAAGCAAATCTGTGTCCAAAATCTGGATGGTTCTGGAAACCATACAGTGGACATTTCAAACAACTATGTCCTTCTGAGAGAGTATTTTTTTATCATATATTTTTCTGGGGAATTTGTAGGAAGAAAGATTAATCACAATGGCATAATCACTGATTATCAGCGATTTAAGACAGGAAGCTATCAGATAAGAAGTTTCAAAGATGCCATGCCTCACCATTCTTCTCATTTGGCCTGAAGGCCACAGTGCTCTAGATTGCTGCTTCATTGTAATTTATTCTGTAGATCCCATGTATATGTATGACTGTATTTCTAGTATCTTCTACATATTAAACTCTAACCTAGTGGTTTAGACTGCTGGGTAAGAAAAGAAAGCTCTAGCTTTTAACGTATAACTCTCCAAAAATTAGCCTTCTGCTGTTGGACAGCTGGGAAACGCGTACAGCAAGCAGCTTCAGCTGTAGTGCTACAGGAAGCCATACTCTGCTGAGTAACTTCTGCCAACTCCCTCTTCAGTAAAATTTAAGTCTTTTTGCCTTGTGTAACTGAATGAGGTGTTGCTTTTTAAAACTGTGATATGGTCATTTCAAAATGACAATATCTTGGCAAAAAGATAGCTTTTGTATCATTATTTTTGGCCCTAATACACACGGACTACCATTTAAAAGCCTGAATCTTAGCATGCAGCACCCACTCCTGGGGCAAGCTAAGCATTCAACAGCCACGGAAGCATGTTAAAGCAGAAGATCCTTTTTGTGAAGAATTAGGCACTTACATTAGTTGCAATGTACTGACAGCTAAGTTGATGTTATTTTTATGTCTTCATTAGTGAAACCAGCACCTAATAATTGGATATATTGTATCCAACAACACACTACACAGATACGAAAAGCTTCTAGGAGGCTATTTAGGGAAAGAAGCTAACACTTCTGATGCTCTTCATCCACAAAATAAAACAATTCTTTTACTAGTATATGTAAAGAATGGAATTTTCCTGAAGTTTAAAGCAGAGTGTCAGAGTGAGTTAAATACATTTAATAATATCAATTAGTTTTCTATACACTGTCATTCAACAGGGCCACCCACAGCTCAATTATCACACTTTGATGGATAAATTACTCTAGCAAAAGATTGGTTTTAATCTTCCAACAAAGAGATGGAAAGGAAACAAAAAGAACTAGGCCACGTTCCCTCTATATTGCCCGCAGAACAGCAGAACCAATGACCTGGATAACACATACTGAAGAGCACAGAGTAGCAGTCAAGGTGCCATACAAAAGGTCTTCATTTGCTTCAGTACCTCGCTTCAAAATTCTTCCACTCTATGCTCCTGACCAGCTTAGCCACCGATTCCCTCCCAGGGAACAGTAAAAGCAAACCTATGTTCACTGCTGGGATGACTGTTTTTCCACCTGACTCTCCCATCTCTTATCAGCAGCTTCAACAGCAGTCTCCATGTCGGAGAACTGGTGCCGAATTTGACAAACAAGGGAAAATACTTCCCTGGGGGGCCGTTACGCTTGTGTCTTCAGCCCACATGCAGCACTACTGTGACCACGTTGTGTTGATTTTTCTGATTGTATTTAAAAACAAACTCAACAAAAGGAACTTACAGAGATTTTTCAGGCAACCCAGAAAATAAGTGCTATGTGAAAACTGGTACAGGAAATTAGCGTTTTAGAATATTAGAATTTACCCCGTTTCCCTTCAAAGGCAAACTAACCTCTCAATCCACATACAAAACTGCCGACATTGGCAATGCTTGTTAAAAACATCCTAACTTACTGGAGTTCAACAAGTTACTGAAGTAATTCTGGAGTTGGGGTTGCTAACTTTCTTGGCATTTTATAAAAAATGCAGGGGTTTTTTTAATTCCCCTTTTGATATACTTTCTATTTGTGAACCAAGACAAACACATATCCAAAGCACTCATTCTGTGCTATGGGAACATTCATTTGTGCAAAATGTTTTAACTTAAATTAGTCTCAAAAGAGTTAACAGTGTAATAAATGGAAGACACTATAAATTGAAACAGTACAGTAACCTTTGTTTCAAACATAATTCACAAGCAGTGCCAGCAAACTAAAACAGAACCACTCTGTTTCAGACTTCATGTAACTGGCTAAATTTCCATACTCCTATACTTTAAAGGTTATTAGTTTTTAGTCAGCTTTATAAGGGTAAGTCAACATTTGTCATGGCAGGAAGCCCAACATTATTATTTTTATTAGTCTGCTACTAGTTGAATTGGCCTAAGATTAAACAGTTCTAATAAATGCCCCAAAACTTGGAGTTGAATTAAAAAAACACATTCAAGCTCTGTTCCACAGGATGTTATCAGTATTTAACCTTCAGCAGGATAAAAACACCAAAACAAACAAAAAAGGTTAAAATAGAAAAAACAACTTATAACAGAGTGTCTTAATACAGCAAACACTTAACCTAAAAATAAATTAAGCCAGGCATCTCAGGCTTTTTGCACCTTCAGAGAGAAACAAGTCTAAAACTAGAACAACATTCTCAATTCCTACTGGCGCTAATGAAGACTGTATTTTTTTAATACTTGAAACAGCAGAGAATTTGCCTTTGCTTCATAGTATCTTAGAAATATTCCGGCTGGGAAATTCTAGAACATTCGCTCTTCTAGAGCTGAGGCTGGTGGTCAGGAAAAACAAAGTAGGTGACTCTAAAGCAGTTCTAAGTATGGTTCAGCATTGCACAAAGGTAACTGTACTCATCCACACAAATCCATCCTAAAACCCGGGAGAGGCATCCCACTAGTAACACTGCCAGCATCGCAAGAAGAATTTATTAAGCAATTTAATAAATTGATACATAAAGGCAACTTGGTCAGCCAATAAATTGTGTGTATCAATGGTACAACTTTCCTTCAAAGCCACAAGGTTCCATCCACCACCTGTGCTCTCTGATGGGAGCAGGGGGAGGTTTGTTATTCTCCTCTGCCAGTTTCTGCAAAACCAGCAACCAAATAAAGCAAAATCCGGAGACATTTTCTTTTAATCACAGTGTTATAAAGAAGAGGACCTGAAATGATCGTCAGGGTACAATGAAAAGCCATATAGACAAGTGGTGAAGTATTCTCAGTCGAAGAAAATCAGCGGAAGTTTGCAACACGCTGTCGCATCATGTGTTCATCAAAGATGGGCTCCTTGCCGCAAATAGGCTGCCCTCATTAGTCACCGCTCTTAAGACCTCAGATTTCATTTGCCGTATGCAAGACAGAACCACTGAAGTGTCAGTAGCATACAGACAAGTTGCATCCAGCTATCATCCACTGATCATTCATCTGCAATATCCAGAAATCAATACGTCTCCCAGCAGTTAGAAAACAAAGGCCAATTAACAGAAAAACCTCACACTGAGGTGAATTAACACGAGTAAGAGAAACTCTGAAAAACCCAGACACCTAATGTAGAGTTGATTGAATTCTGCATCTCCTCTCATTAGAAGCTGCCTGTACAGACTACCTAAGACAGACCTTTTCCATTCTGGAACAAACTGGATATGAAGCTGGACTGCCAATTAACAAGCAGACATCACACAGCGAGTTACTGAATGGAAAAATAAAGGCAAGCTGTTTGTTTCAAATTGCCATTAAGCAGAACAGATCAGCAATTCCAAGTGTGGGTGTTTGACATGTTTCCACGTTTAGTTCACTGCAGTTACACTACACATGAACTTACCTGAACTGTATCAAAACTGCAGCTTGCTAATATTTCATTAAAAATTAAACACATACATTTGTGAAGATCAAAGAAAATTCATGACTTGCAGGTTCTCTCAATCTTTTGACCCCTCTCCCTCTGGCTCCACGCCTGGTTCTCACGTTAATGGTGTGCCATGGCCCAGAGGCCTGGGGGTTACCCTTCAGGTTCCTTTTCCTGCGCTCCCTGTGCCGCATTAAACACGGTCCTGAGCACAAGGCAGCCTAGACCTCCTGCGCATCAAAACAGCGAGGATATCAGGAGACAACAAAAGACTGACTGCAAACAGCCCTGATTCCTAGGTCTAAGATTTCTGCAGCGTAAGAGATGTAAGCAGACATACAACATACTGGAGACACAAAGGAATTCCATGCCACCGTTGTAGTTTTTAGAGCCTAAACCCAGGCACTGTATTAGATCCTGTACAGCAGAACAGAACATCCTTACTCTGAGGAATTCATGTCTTCCCATTACTTCAGACCTTTAAACCTCATTCTGTGACTGTGTGAGCTCTTTCTTACCTGCTGCCCATCCACTGGCTCTGCTTCACTTTGTTTCCTTTAGAGAGGGTGATAAGGGACCTGCTTTCACCAGTGAAACATAGCAAATGGTATGTATATATCTATATCATTGGGAAAGATGCGGGGATTTTTATACCTTAAAGCAAGCAAATTTCAAGTTTTACTGTCTCTATTTTTGTATTATGAAAAAGCTGGGAAGAGCCCAACGCCTCTGTACTGTTTACACCTAGAACTCTACTACATTATTTTATGTGGGGTATGCAATGATGTATGTAAAGGCCTTATAGCAGTTCCTATATTAACTCATTCCTCAGACATTGAAGTGTTTTGTTGTCCTTAAACTGCGTTTAGAAAGAATTATGATAATTGTACTTTGACTAGAGGTACACTAGCCTTTTCTCAGAATCCAAATTTTTACTTTCACATACATTTCGGACTTTTTATTTTTCATTGCTTTGCAACTGTGCTACTGTTATGGAGTTAATACCAAGGAAGCCAGTGTGGCTTAAAGAACGAACTGTAAGTAGAAAACCTCTGTTCTCTTTTGTGCCACTGACTTGTTCCTCAAAAACATTCCTGGTTTTCCACTGCTGCTCTGCAGGCTCCAAGTGGAGTCCAAGAATAAGGAAGAACTAATCTATTGCCCATAAACTTCAGCTTGTTACCCGGAGACCCAGCTGGAAATTAGGAAAATTTTAACAGTTCAGTATATGCTCAAGTTTTTTGGCTGAATTTCATCCCATGCAAGTGCTACTTGATCTTCCAGACTATATTTTGTATTTGTTCAAAACAAACGCTAAAAGATTATTGTTTAATAAGGTCAGAGGAAATATTTTATAATCATGACTTCTGATTTAAAACTAAACCACAACATCTACATAGAAGAAAATCTGTTCTATTCCACACACATCAACACTTATGCACAAGTTAGATTATTAAATAAAGCAACCAACTTCACATGTTAATAATTAAAATGAAACTCAGGTTTTCAAAGCCACGAATTCTTAACCCCCACACAAGCTAGCTTTCTGGTGTAGTAACACAAAATTGTGGTAGAAGGCGCCCAATAGCTTTATTTAGGCTTGTAAATACTCAAGGGTGGAAGAACAGCTTAACATCAGAGCTTGAGAAGAAATGTGGATTTTTCCCCCCCATATTGACAGACTTCAAAGAAAGGCTGCATACATCTATGCTTATAATGCCTTTCCCAAAGAGCAGTTTTTACTTCTGCTTCCTTGACCAGATTTTTTGAGTGGCAGGTGGTCTTTTCATACCCTCCTAAGACAAACAGGAGAATGTTTAAAAGTTTATTTTTCAGAATGCTGGAAGTCAATCATACTCTCCAAAAGCAGCCTGAAAGCATAGGGTGCATTTTCTTATTTGTATAAAACACAAACCGAAAGATTATAAATCCAAAGCAACTGTTTGCACATTGTAATTTTGATTGATCACATCTGTTATTAGATACTTCCTCACGCTCTAAGCTTCCATTGAGACTTTTTCTTTGAAATCTGACTATAACTAAGCTGCCCTTCCTAACTGTAAGAGAGCAACACTCCAACTCTTCACATTTGACAATTGTATTCATTCACCAAAAAACCCTTCATGCAGTAAAGGCTAAAAACTTATTTCTTTGATATTATAGTTAGTAAAATGAGTACCCTTAAGAGAACCATTTGGTACTTAACAAGTTGTGTTTTACACAGATGCACGCGTACACACACGCACACAGGATGTTAGTTTTCAAAAACAGCTGAAAAAAATTCCACTTTTGTTAACTGCAATAATTAAATCCCTTTATGTAAGAGTACACTGAAACGCAAGAGTACAACATCTTACTAGTTCTCAGCTTAAGCATCATGATTAAACAGGCACTTGGCTTATATTACTTTTACTTTAGATCTATTCAACTGCTAGAAATAATTAATCTTTGATGTAGTTGTATTAAATGCACCCAATTTACTAAGTTGTCTTCAAGTTACTCAGCAAACAAGACTAACGAAGAAGCTATATATTTAAGTGATAAAAACTTCCAGAGACAAATTGTATCCTTCCTCCAGCGCAGCTAGACAGACTCCTTAAAGTCAAGGTTTTCTTTCCAAACCAGCACGCAAAGCAACATTAACCTAAAGTATCAAATACTTAAGTCTTTCATGAACATTGTTGCTGAAAAGTTTCACCATTTATGAGACTTTTGCAGATGAGTATGTTGAATTTGTGCAAATGAGTAAGATTTTTAATGTCACTTGAAAGGATTTCATGCTCTTTAAGAAACAGAGTAGTCAACCTGCTGACCAGGCTGAGTTTTCAGTTACCTGTGTTACTGTATTAATCTCTTGGTTTATTACCCATGAGGACAAGACAGCTAATGCTTTCAGACACCGTTTTCCAGATTCCTTCCACCCAACAAAGCATATAACCAGTTCCTGCAGAAGCTGAACAATTTCTAAGTAACGGTTAGCACTAGAATAAAATACATGTAAATTACTTCAAATTACATTTCTCAATTAGCTACTTAAAAGAGTAATTTTAATTCCTTAAAATGACAAGTGACAAAAATCTAGATTTTTTGTTCCTTGCCTTATTCCAAAGGAAAGTTCACCGTCTAGAGACGGCAGTAAAGGATGCCGAAACAGACCAGGTATCTACAGGCAGAAGCCTATTTTCAGAGCACACTGCTTTTCCCCGAGGCAAGACAGCTCACACGATAAAGAAAAATAAAGCTGCAGGCATATCACCAGTAGATTAAGTACCTCCGCCTCTTTAGCCAGGCTGGACGCCGTCTGCGCTTCCAGGGCACAGTTCGCCCTCTTGACGGAGAGGTAGAAGGGATAGTCCTTGGCCACCATGGCGGCTGCGAGCGGAGCGGTTTCGGGGGTCACAGCTGACCCTGTCCGAGCCCCCTCCGCGGCGCTCGGCAGCGCAGCGGAGCCGTCCCGCCTCAGGCCCCGCACTGCCCGACCCGCCGCAGCGCCCGCGCTCACTGCGCCGCGCCCGCCGCCGCCCGCAGCGCTGCCCCGCCCCCGGGCCCGCCCCCGGGCCGGGCGGGGCGGGGCAGCGGCGCGGCGGGAAGGGGCGGGCGGCCGGGAGCTGCCCCGCGCCGCTGCTGCCGCGGGCCGGGCGCCTTCGCCCCTCTGCGGTGGCTTCGCGCCCTTGCTGGCCAGCAGCATCAACGTACGTGGCAAACGGAGAACCTCACCCAGCGTTCCCGTTCGCCTCTCACAGGGGCACTGCAACTCAGTTACCGCGGGGCCTTTCGGACAGCTGAGGACGTGAGAGGCGCGGGGCTCCCTGGCAGCTAAGAGCCGTCCCGAAGGGCGCAGCGGTCACGTCCCAAGGACAGACCGCAGTCCGATGGGCGGCGGCGGCATCTCCATTCTGCGTGCAGTGCTCCTGCTGATCAGAGAAGGAATCCTGCATCGTGGGATGCTGCCACAACAAGCAGCAGTGCTTTTATTTTTTTCTTTCCTTTCCTTTTTGTTTTGTTCTGTTCACCCATATTGCTGCTTTTTCCTGTCTGGCAAGCAGGAGTTTGTTTCTGGTGTTTTTAAAGTTCCACTTTTGCTGCCATTGTTTAGTCAAAGAGCTCCCCTGCCCGCACCCCTCATTGTAACAAGCTGAGAAAGTGGAAAAATACCTTTGCCTAACATAGCTCATAGGGCATTTCGGTGTCTGTGCAGCCAGGCAAATTCTGTTTGATGTCTACCTTAGGACAAAGGTAGTGAAAATTTCCTGAAAAGAGAGAGGAAGTGTTAGGGGCCCTGCCTGCAGTACAGGATCGATCTGACAAAAAATGAATATGGGAGACAAGGAAAAGGAAACTGAGGAGGAAGCTGCACAGGGGGAGGAGGGAAGGATATTTTCAGCCCAAGGGAAGCAGCCCAACCAAGAATAACTTTACAGAGTCTGAAAGAATTAACTGGTTTTAAAGGCAGATTGTATGATAGATGTTGCTTTACAAGCATTTGCTTTCCTAAAGGTTGCTAATCAGGTAATGATGTCTTTAAAATAAGCTTAGTTGAATGGCAGACAGAGTCCTCATTTGGACACTTTCCTGTGGCTTCACCAATACCCCACACATAGAGTGTCCCTCACACTTACGCTCCTGGGCCTCTTCAGGAGCAACCGCAGCAGAACCAGAGACGCTACCCTGCTGCCCGTTATGCAGACCTCGCTAGTTTGTAGTAGTCTCCTCAGAAAACAAAAACCCCCACTAGTTTCCCAGCCCTGCAATTCCTGGAAAATTGCTGGAACAAAGTTATCAGCACTGCTAGATGTTCAATTATTCTAGAAGAAAATGTGACATTTGAAGTGTTATGTGCAGTACCACTCATCTCCACCATAGTAGGATGGGACGAGGTTCACTGCAAGCAAAAGTGTTGACAAGAGGCATCGAACAGCTTTCATGTCAAGAATAGTTAAGCAGATGGGACATTTCAGAGAAGAAAAGAGAGAAATCAGAGCAGGTGTGATAAAGATCTCCAAACTATGAGTGACAGAGAAAGCAAATAGGGAATTATTTTTCACTGCATTCAACTAGAGGGAAAAAAACAGTGCATCAGATTAAATCAGATGGTGGCAGATTCAGAGCAAAGGAAAAGGAGCTAATTCTTCAGATTACATACAATTTTTGTGTTATATACAGTGGAAGTATTTGTCACAAGATGCTGCTGCTAAGAAAGCTTCTCAGACAAGTTCTTGGCTACTGGGACACTACTTTGGGGAAACATCATGACACGCTATTTCTGTTTTGCACTCTTCCCTAAGCATCTACTGCTGACCACCACTGGAGATTTGGCATTAGGTTAGATCAATCTTTGCTGCAGCCTCCTTCCTTTCTATATGTCAAAAAATATGAAAAGAATGTAGCATTTTATTTGAAGACTACCTGTCTTACCTGAGGATTTCTGAAGCTACAGACAACTATTTCACTCACACGAACGTGCATTCGTCTTTGCAAGTCTTCTTCAGTGTGACGTTCAAAGGACGTACCTCTGAAGGCAGCCTGATAACATTGGATGGTTTCTCCTCAGACTTCAAGCACATCAAAACACCAGTACGCACAGGTTGTATAAAACGGTCAAGAACGTCCTGAGAACGCTGCAGCTGCTGTATAACCATTTAAGCCCAGGAAGCCTTGATTTCAAATACCATCTGTGTATGTTTGTTTATGAATGTGTATGCTAACACCATTTTAAGTCAGCTTCACTTAAATCAGTCGGACAAGGGCTTGTCCTCAAAGCATTCTAATCCTGTAACATGCTTCACAGCATAAAGAGCACTTCACACGGGACAAGAGTGTACCAGTTTGGAGACTGAAATAATGAACTTTGGTTTATACACGTAAAAAAAAATGCCAAGAGAGGGATTCTGTCATTTCTCTGTTAATCAGGCCAGTGCACTTCAGCTTGACTAAGCATTCTTGAGAAACAAGAGAAAAATCTGTCTTAAGAAGAATAAGATTCTTAAAAATAGGCAGGACCTTCATATCAATAAGTTTCAGAGCATCTTGCACCTACAAGACAGACTTCAATAAACCTCTAAAACAGGATTCATTACTTTTTGGATGTTTGTTTACTTCACCAAAAGAGTGTAAATACGGGTTTAGAACTGAAATTTGGACCCGAAGTTCACTGATGAATAGCACCTAACTTTATAAGTATCATATTATCTGATGGAATAACACAATGGCACAATTTCAAACAATTCTCTCTTCCAGAGAACTGAATTTGTCTGTAGAATGCTGTGTACATTCATAATCAAAACTATGTCAGTTTATTCATGGTATTGAGTCCCACCTGGATTGCGTATCAAATACAACACTTGGAGCCCATTCTGAAAGATCTTGCAAACTTAGTCAGTACCGATTTACGTTTACATTTCATTTGTACATTAATTTAGATGGCAAAGTGACTGCCCGTCAATCGTCACTGTATCGTGTTGTGCACGCACGCCCAGAGCTAAATGTCAGTTCATAAACTTCTGGCTGAAAGACTCCCTAGTAAACTCCAGTTACATAGTTGGAGAAATAAAGGTTTCAGTGATACCACTAAGGAATCTTGTAAGACTGGAGCCAGTGAGTCCACTCATTCCAAAAATTATACTTTGACTACAAATCTACACTAACAGTATAGGAATTAGATCTGAATTGCAAGCTACTTTCAAAAAACAAACTAATATTTAAGAAAAAACAATGCCAGTGACTAGATTGCACAGCAGATCAGTGCATCAGTTTTGCCATTTCTGGAACAAGTTTTTTTGTTTGTTTGGTTGGTTGGTTGGTATTTTTAATTTACTTAGGCCAAAGGTGCAATTTAGTCTGACAGTTACTTATCTGTCAGGCAGAAGTAAGTAAACTATTTGCTAACTCTGGAAAGCCCTGCTCAAGAAAGATGCCTAGCACCATTGACCTGGTTCAGGACTGAAGTTCACTGACGGAGTTGTTCTGTGATGGGGGGTGTTGGCTGATGAGAAGCTCAACATGAGACAACAATGTGCGCCCGCAGCCCAGAAAGCCAACCTTATCCTGGGCTGCATCAAAAGCAGCGTGGCCAGCAGGTCAAGGGAGGTGATGCTCCCCCTCCACTCCGCTCTCGTGAGACCTCACCTGGAGTACTGCATCCAGCTCTAGGGCCCCCAACATAAGAAGAACATGGACCTGTTGGAGCGAGTCCAGAGGAGGGCTACCAAGATGATCAGAGGGCTGGAACACCTCTCCTATGAAGACAGGCTGAGAGAGTTGGGGTTGTTCAGCCTGGAGAAGAGAAGGCTCCAGGGAGACCTTATAGCAGCCTTCCAGTACCTGAAGGGGCCTATGAGAAAGCTGGAGAGGGACTCTTTACAAGGGCATGTAGTGATAGGACAAGGGGTAATGGCTTTAAACTGAAAGAGGGGAGATTTCGATTAGATAGAAGGAAGAAATTCTTCACTCTGAGGGTGGTGAGGCACTGGCACAGGTTGCCCAGAGAAGTTGTGGATGCCCCCTCCCTGGAAGTGTTCAAGGCCAGGTTGGACGGGGCTTTGAGCAACCTGGTCTGGTGGAAGGTGTCCCTGCCCATGGCAGGGGGGCTGGAACCAGTTGATCTTTAAGGTGCCTTCCAACTCAAACCATTCTATGAGTCTATGATGATTGTCTTGTTCACACCAATACCTTTACACCCATTCAAAACCTAATACTGAGGTAATTATTGCAAAAGCATCTGTCTGCATGGCAAAGTCCTTTGAAATATTTAGATTTTGAACCTTAAAAATATCTTCATATGTGGCTAGAATTCCTTTTCATCTTATGCTAATCTTTGAGATTCATACAGCTTTGATCAGAGTCATTTTAAAATGAAAATGCAGTTGATTAAAGATTTCTCAAAGGATCCAAAATACGATGGTAAAAGAATAAAAAACAACAACAAAAAACCCTGTTTCCTGTTCAAGAATAGTTAAGAAGCCATTGTGCTAAGCAGTAGCAAAAGGAACTGAAACATTTAATCTAAACGTTTAAATAAGGAAAAGCCCAGTAGAGTGAAGAGTCTTCAACCATCAAAGTCATGGGCTTTAAGGAGTTCAGTGGAACTGAAAATCATCAATTAAACCTGAACTCTGCCTAAGGAAGAAAACCCACAAATAGATTGTTTAAAGATTTGAGTTGGTGTTTTTGTTGTTTTGTTTAAGTTTTGTTTCAACATGATCTTTGCCAACACATTTTAACTGCCTTTGGGCAGAAACACAGAATCTGTGATTAAACAGAAATATTTTGAGATGTCTACACCCAGATCTCGATTACCTTCTTCCTCCCAATATGCTAACGTGACTGCTTTCCCTATTAAAAGTCAAAATCTTTTTTGCCAAGCTGTTAAAATAAAATCAGATAAACACAATTAATTTTTGGTAAAATATTGGTATGCCAAGAAGTAAAAGACTCTGAATGTGTGTCTGCCTGCCTCTCCTTTTCTTCCCTCACCCAACGTAAAACAGCCCTTGGCTTGTTTTTGCTCGGTGTTTGTGATGCCAAAGAAGAAGCCTAGCCATAGTTGCAACAATTCAGTCTAATTATTTATTTTCTTAATTACAACTAGCAATGCTAAAAGAAAAACACTAACTGTATTTCTCCTGTGATTCATATTTATGGAGCTTTTCTTTTTGATCTGTCCATTCTGATGACTTAGAAATACACACTTATGCACATGGATACTTTCTTGGTGAAATATATGCCTATGTGACAAGTTCCCAGTAACAAGACAAGAAATTAAGAAAAGGTGTAATGCTTAAAAAACCCCACACAAACCAACAAAAGCAACTATGCTATCACTATCATCTTCAGATATGCTATATTCCCCGCAGATTTTAAGAAAATTACATTAAGAACAATAAACAGTCCATTGCTTTGTTTTCAAAACACTGAATTGCTGTAAGAATATCAAGTTATCCAGTACTGTCTGAGTCATCCTGAGTAGAGTAGCTCTGCTGTCTAGCTGAGTTACTCCAGGTTTATGGAGGGAGTAAAAAGATTTAATGTAAAGTGTGTTGCAGAGGACCAGAATCTCCTATACAATTTTGGCTAAGTGTGTGAAGAGTACTTGCCGTATGATGTTTCTGGAAATTTTACCCACCATAAAACCCTGAAATTAAGTAGAAATATTGCATACACATTTCAAGGGGAAAAAAAAAATCACAGTAGTTTGCACTTCATGAAGTATTCCCTCATATATGCACCATATATTCTCTCATATATATATGTGGTCATATATGCACTCATACATTCTCTCATATATATATATATGTGTATATATATATATATGTGGTTTCACAAAAAAAAAAAAAAAAAAAACACCAAACCAGAAGCCACTGCCTAGGAGAGATACAATTTCGCTAAGAATATTCAAAGAAAAGCTACTATTCCTACTATTCCGAAATGAGCAGTGAGTTATACAAGCTAATGCTGCACATACACACACAGTTCTGCACTGCCTGAGCATCTCTGAAGCCTCTCGTCAACACACCCCACTATCTCTCCAGGGTAATCATTAGGAAGCTTGCCTTTCAGAAAAACAAACAAAGAAAGACCAGCCACCAAACACCAAAAGCAAAACCACATGCAAACAACCAAAAGAAAACTTTTGAAGCAGTCATTTCAACCAAACATTATAAATTTGAATCTGCTTGGGAGCTGGAATGCAGAAACACTGACAGAGACGAGTGAGTAGCTGTAGAAAGCACATAAACCCCCAGAGACAGGGCATTTCTCAGGCAGTTACACAGCTGTTCATGAAACTGCAATTTCCTCATTGCAACTACGGATTGTACACATGGTAATGAGAGTTACAATTTACTAGGTAATAAATATTAGAAAGAGACCACTTGATTAAACACATTAGTGCTGAGAAATTCCAATAAAAATATGATTACAGGATAAATGATTACCATTAAAAATGTTCTCTCAAAAGCCACAGCTGTAATTTTTCCAGGTAGAGTCCTAATCCGGGAAAGATCAGTGCAGAACAAAGAAACGCATCTCTGGGGAACATCTGACATTACAGAACTGAACCCCAAATTTCTATTCTGTCTAGATTCTCCATTTGAAGATTACCTTTCATATGACCCTTATTTGTGCAGCTTATGGAGTAACAAGAGCAGGAGAACGTTACGTTTCCTCACTGTTATCATGGGCTGTGCTTTGGGATTTGCAGCCAAGATGCCCCAAACTATTCCCCTAAATTTTGTCAAATATAATTAATAAATAGCAGGAGTCTCCGTTGTCTTACGCTGTGAATGATGGCTATTTCAAAATACCACCTTTATACTGAAGTACATTCCTGTTGAACTGATGGAGAGATGTGGTTCTCATACAAATCACCATGAATGGTTTATTGTATAAACACACATCCAGCTTGTAAACAGTCTGCAGGCTTTCAAAGAAAGACACACATACATGGTTCTTCATATAAATGTAGCCTGTGGAACAATCCTGCACTGGGAGACAAACAGATGAAACAACCTGCCAAGTTGTTTTGTTTTGTTTGATTATTTTCATGTTTCTAAATTCATGTAACTTTTGATTACTGGAGAAAGCACTGTGCAGTTAGAGGACGGCCTCTAACACCTGCATTTGCACCGAGACACAAGCACTCCCTTCATGAGCTTCCCTTAGGAAGACAGTAGCAACCCATTTTTAAAGCTGCCTCAGATTCATATACAAAAGCTGTTATGATGACTGCTCTGCAGCTCAAGACTAACTATGGCCCGCCTAGAAAAATCAGGAAGGATTCATGCTTCTCCACCCCTCTACCACACCCAGCAGTGCAAACTCATTAGGAAGCACGGTGGTCCCTCCTGGGGGAATGCACAGGGTGTGGTGAGGCTGGAGAAAATGACCCTTCACGAGTTACACTTCGAACAAAGCAGCTGGCTGAGCTTGTCCAAGTACGCTGCCCCGGGGAGCGCAGAAAGGAGGCGGTGGGAAGGACTGTACTGATTTATCAATGTGGATTTTAAAGCCAGTCAAGTTCTGCAGAGGGTGAAATGAAGACCCAAAGTGTAGCGTTCTTTCCTGAAATTTTACATTGAAAGATGCATTCTAGGGAGAGGAAATTACTGGAACCACTTGTATGATGTTTAAA